>NC_087506.1:1138914-1805681 GCF_036417665.1 Passer domesticus | reverse complement strand
TACAGTCTAGGGAACTTCTTTGCCTCAGCTAGCTAAAACTAACTAAAAGTAAAAAAAAAAAAAAAAAAAAAAAAAAGGAAAAAGGAGTTCTGTCCGGTTGTTTGTACATCTGCAGAAAACACAGTTTAGGAGCAGGAATGTGGAGGAGTGAGAACAGTCTGAAAACAAACTGTGCGCTTCTTCCCTCCCCTCTTCACTGTCTGGGAGAGTCTTAATGGTGTAAAACTTATTATTTGGTATAAACAGAACAAGATGATTGGGGATAAAAGCATTATATAGTCAACTCAGGACATGTAGTTAAAAACATTTTGTGGATTTTAATTGTAATTTTTTTTTGTTTTGCTTACATTTTCATGGTTTTTACGCTGTTGTAAAATAGCCATGGGCGAAGCCTTTTTAATGAATAAAGGTAGTGGAGTTGTGAAGGCCAGTGGGCCAACAGGGAAAAGTCTACAACTGTCCCCTGGATGGAAAACCCCTCAAGCAATAACCACTCTTGTCAAGGTGAGAAGAAAGGCTTCTTCCAGCATGCCTTGCTGTGATATGCAGATTCAATGTATCCCATTGGCCCTTCCCACTCTCTCCACCCCTGTGCCCTCATCCCATTGGCCCTGGTGTACTGTCCCGCCCCTCAAGAACCCTATATAAAGCTGTGCTTTCCCTGCCTGAGTGGCTCCTAGTCCCCAGACTTTCCTGAAGAAGAAGCTCAATGAAGGCTCTCCTTGGAACCCCACACAAAGACCCCATCTCTCTTTCTGCGTCGCCTGTATCTCAGAAGAGCAGAAATCACCCTGCATGAGCGCAGTCGTGCCTTGTGCTCCTGAGGAGTCTTTTCCAAGACACTTCTTTGGGAAGGTACTCTAGACAGCCACCCACCACGACAAGTGGTGCCCAACGTGAGGCAGCAATGCTAAGGCCCCTGAGGCCCTGATGATCATTGATTGCCAGCGTACCAGACACACTCCCCTTGGTAAGAAAGGAGAAGAGCTGAGCATCAGAGGCAGCAGAGACCGGGTAAAGACCAACAGCCCCGTAAGTCTTTTTTTTAAAAGTGCTGTCAAGCTAGGACAATTTTATAAAGAAGACCCAGGTCTCATCCCCAAGAGCTTTCAGGCCAAGATTGCAGGAACCCCCAGTCCTAGTGTTGCATGGGGGAAAGTTTACAGGGACAAAGATAAAGATGGGAACAATAATTACAAAGGAAGAACAGGTCATTTATAAACATTTTAATTTATTTTTAGATTCTTAAGGGACAGAGTTTTCTAAATGGGATCTGAAAAGAATTGTTTGGTGGCTTTACAACACTTTTCCTGGTGCATCTGCAAGACTCCATATTTACCATCAACTTTTGGGACCTAGTTTGTGTGAAGAACACTCACTATGGCACCTGAATTGCTGCCCATATCCTCTGCCATCCAAGAGACCTTACACCATCATGCAGCACATCGAGGCCTCCTGCCTTTGGTCATGTCTCCCAGAAAACCCCTTCTAGCTTCTGTGAAGCTCCCCTTATTCTGCCCCTCTCTAATTTTCCCATACCCTCCCCAGTCCCTGATCTGGAGTAGTGTTGGCCATGCCATCCCAGACCCTCCTTTTCAAGATGGTAATGGTCACACCACCTTGAAACTGTTTTCCAGCTCTTCACCTTCTCTTCCTGGCTCTGATCTCGCCTCTGGCTCTGCCTCTTCTCCCGAATGCACCATCTCTGGAGGCTCTGACCGTTCCATCATAGGGCACGTCTCTTCTAGGGAAGATGGAACCAGAGACCCCGCTCCGGAAACCATTCTTTTTTTTACTCCGCCAAAATGGTGGTGCCCATAACCCCGCTACTGGACCCCCAGACAACTTGCTACAGTTACCCAACATACAACATCAGGGCTTCCACTCCCTCTCCTGAGAGGGTCTCCCCCTTAGTTGCCTCCACCAGCACCATACAGCCCCTCTAAAGCCAGGCTGATCCATCAGACAGTTTGGGACATGTGTTCCAGTGTCGAGAGCCTCCTTGGAATGCAGCCATTGCCATCTGGACTCCCCAAAGAAACTTCATATTCAATGAATTTGTGCCTGCGCCAGTGACCACCGCCATGGATTGCAGTGGCAGGCATCTCCAGCATGCTGTGGCAAACTGCATTCAACAAAGTTTGACACCTAGAGCTCCCAAGCGCCGTCAGCAGAGGAGAAATCATCACCAAGCCTGCTCCAGGCAGCAAATTAATGTAACTGTACAAGTTTTCTATAGAAATCATAACACTTCCCCTTTTATTCCTCCTTCCTGGTAAATATATTTTCAGTTGTATTTAGATAATTTTAAGTTTAACCAAGTTCTAGATCACCTTGAAGATGTGTTTGTTTGATTAACCTTTTACAGATCCCCAGTCTTCATTAAAAAGGAGTAATTTGATTTAATAGTATTAATTGAAGTGATGTAAGCTATTCAATACCAGTACTATTATTTTGTTGGTTAAAGTTGATTTAGTTTTTACAGACTGTTATTATCTCTTTCAATTTTAATATATACAAAAATGTAAATAGTTCTCAACTAAAGTTACAAGAATTTAATATGACAGAAACAATCCTAACTCCCATTATTCATGTTAAATCTTTAAATGCCTCTATTTTAATTCATTGGAAAAATCGAGTTTTTAGAATGCACTCTTTATACCCTGTCTATTGTCCTTTCTGCAAGGAACCCCGCAGAAATACAATATCATATTGTAAAAGTATGTGTCAGTCATAGGTTAAGAAGGAAGTGAGTTTTTTTGGGAAGCTGTGATTAAAGCAATCAGTGCTTAGATTTGAATATTGGCACTTAGCTTGGCCACTGAAGGTATGGAGTGCCTTTGAGAACACCAGGGGTGAAAAGAGCAGAGAACTCCTAAGAGAACTTTCCTGGTCCCAGTCCGTGAAGCAAGTCAGACCTTCCCTACCCAGCCAGGGCTGGGTGGGGGAGGCGAAGCCTTGCGGCTGGGTGAAGTAGGCCGGAGCTTCAGGCAAAGGAGGGGAGGTGAAGGCCTTGTAAGATGAAAAAGTGGAACAGCCCTGAAAAGCATTGAGCCACCCCCTACTCCCCAGGAGAGAGAGAGAGCCAGTGCCTGTGCTGCCTTAAAATTCAATATCACAGCCTGACAGCACAGCCAGCCAGAAGGAGAAGTAAGGGATGTGGCACAAAAAAAGTGCCCAGCAGCCGTGGGAGTTCTGATTGTAAGACAAGGAGTGATAGTATAGAATACTTGAAAGACTTAAAGGGAAGAGAAAGAGGAAAAAAAGGAAAAAGAAAAGAGAGACAGTGAGAGTGAGAAAAAAGGACTAGTTTACTTAGATTAACGGCATTAAGTTGAGAACAAAGAAATGAAAGAAAAGACTTTCCTTAAGTGTTACTTTGATTATTATGTTAAACTTATTTTCTTACCTATACCTTTCAATCTTTACATATGTCAAAATTATTTTCTTGTATATACCCCTTTCATGTTTAATCTTTCCATTAAGATTCTTTATTGTCTGAAGTTTAGCTAAAATTATCAGTTCTATAATTGTCATTGTCTTGTTAATAGTGTTTCACTGTTCATTATTATGTCCCCGGGAATCCCTTTATGAGTTGTCCTAATGCCTCTAGAAGTTACCCCATAAGTATTAAGGAATTTAAGTTGAAGAGTATTCTGAGGCCATAACTTAAAGATTGTTCTCCGGTTTCTAAAAGAAATAAAAAAGGGGGAGTTGTTTTGTGCCCCCACCCCAGGTGGCAGGGATTCTACCCAGACAGACAGCATCGGTTGAGGGGTGTGATTTAAAGAAGATTCCACCCCTCCACCCTGTGGGGCATGTCCCTGGAAGTCCGGAAAAAGGCATTCCACTCCATCTTGTCAAAGAAGGAATGGCTCCAGAATGTTCTTCCTTTCCTGTACCCCCATTGGTTTCAATTCTACTGCAATGTCCTCACCTTAGTTTTTTCCATTGGCTGTCCTCCTGGACCCACCCATTTGCAGTCCCCTGCTCCTTCTGCTATTGGACCCTGACCCTAAATGCCACCCCTAGCCTGTCATATAAAACCCATGACTACCCCCTTGTTTCTTGTCTTGGTCGCTGGCACAATAAAGGATCAAGGCTTTTGCTAAAGCAAGAAGCATCCTGTTGCCTGCCTTTCCCTGTTGGTCATCGGTGCCTGCCTGAGGTCTGAGACTCCAGGGCCCAGGGGAGTTGTTGCAGCACAGTCCCCATCCCACTCAATTTGGAATTTTAGGAGGTGGAAGGCCATGGGGGGCCACAGGCCCCTGGGCTGGATGCAGATCCCTGGACACGAACGCCAGCCGTTTTTCATGGGAAACAAAACTGACCAGGCCAGTTTGCTGATGTCCTTTCCAGGAGGTGCTTCCCACTGCCAGGGCAGCCTGAGCTTTAGGTGGTACCAGGTTGCCTCTGGGAGACATCCTGCGCTGTCTGGGATTTCAGGAGGCAGCAGACTAGTTGGGGCCACAGGCCCCTTGGCTGAATGCAGGCCATTTTCCATTGGAAACAAAACTCACCACCCCAGTTTCATGGTGTCACTTTGCAAGAGGCACTTGGCACTGCCAGGGCAGCCCGAGTTGGAGGTGCTGGCAGCTTGGGTCTGGGAGACATCCTGTGGCATTTGGGATTTTAGGAGGCAGCAGCCCACTTGGGGTCACAGGCCCCTGGACATGAATGCCAGTGGAGGAAAGATCTAATTTTAAAAGCATGGCCCAGGCAATGCTCCTTTGACAAGTTCTGCCCTGAGCTTTCCTCAGGAAGATCTGAAATGTTCAATGTCACCAGCAAAAGCTCCTGCAATGGCTGCTCACCATCAGAGCAGGGCTGTCAGCTGTGAAACAAGTGCTGCCACAAGCAGCAGCTTACCCAGGGCAGCAAATCAAGAGCTAGGAAGGAGCTGATCTGAAGGCCAAACTTCCTTAGCTCCTTCTAAAAGAGCTGGAACAGTTCCTCATTCCAGTGCGGTGGAATGCTGGGCACCACAGTTCTCGGTGAGAACTGGGCACAAGTTTTCTCTCACTGAGTGCTGTGATGGTTTCTGGAGGAGCTCTGGGCTTCTGTGCATGCTGGCCACAATGAGGAGAGAAGGAATCAAGTGCACTGACACACCTTTGCCTTGAGCATAACCCAGCCTGGACCAAACACACTGAAAGGTTTCCCCCTGTCTCAAAATGGCAGGTCCACTGTTTGACAACTCAGGTTGATTTGGTGTCAAGGAATTTCCCTGAGAAATACTCAGTTTGTCTTCCTCTGTGCCTTTCCCTCAGCAGCCTTGGGGATGCTCCTATGTGAAGCCATCTGTCTCACAGAGTTTGAGACAACTTAAAACAGGATACTGTGCAATAAGTCGTCTCCTCTAAACTGTTGCAACAATCCCTTTCCTGCAATAGGAAATTATTACTAATAGATGAAAGTGGAAAAAAACCCCAACAGTTTATTAACAAACAGATCCCCCTATGACACGTGTTACAAGGTGGAGCCGGGATCTCTCTCAGGAAGAACAGGAGCTGTCATGGAGTAGTTCTAGCAGCTGATGAAAGCTTGCTGGCTCGTCTGGCATCGACTTTCTCCTAGTGGCAGAGCTCCATGGAACAGTCACAGCAGGTGAAGCAGCTGGGCTGGAGCCCCTCAGTGCCTTTTCTCCCTGGCGTGGCTCAGCTCACAGACTCTTGGGCTGGGAGCAGGGCTGCTCCGCTTCTGCCAGCACCATGTCCCTGGGCTTGGACAAACAGTTTTCTGCTAGGAGAGCCCTGCACTCTGTTCCACATCTCTTTCAAAAAGGCCCAAACCAACTCCAAACACTCAGTCTACAGCAGCTTTTCACAATGGGCTGCAAAAATCGAGGACTGCTGCAAGTGAGTGTTGGAAGGCTCTTGTCTTGCTCCTGCCAGCAGAATTCTCTGTGATTTTATGCAATTTTATTCAGATGCAACAGGAGAACTGAGGTTTTTTATTAAAATATTCCATAATGAGTAACAGGCCTCGGGAGCATGAGGTACAGAACTGACATGTGAAAGCATGAGCATATCCTCCAAAGTGGTCAGTTTAATTGTCCATTTTATTACTCTTCTATTTACTCTACACTAAGAAGGAAACGCAAGCTTTGCTTGGAGGCAAAGCAGGCATGGGATACACTAGGATCCCTCGCAGGCTCACCAGGGCTGGCAGTGACAAAGCAGGCAGACTGCTTCATTGTGAACCACTACAGAGCTACATCCCAATGTGCTTTTAAGTACTATGGTATTATTAAGAGCTCCTTTTCTGCATGAGATACAAAAAAGGAGGTACCAAATGATCTTCATGCAAGCATGCAGTAAAGACCTGATCCTGCTATCCTAATGAGGCTTTGGCTTTTGGCAATTACACTCTTCCCATTCATCTTTTGAGGCAAACACTTGTGGTTTTCCCCTACACCCTTGCAAGGCTGGCAGTTGCTGCTTCCCATTTCCTGTTCTTCCCTAGAGACAGTACAGTGGCTGCTTTGAAACAAAAAGCCCTGAGATCTGGATAGCTTGAAGGAGCATGAAATGCTAATTGAGTGTTCATGGTGGTCATACCCAGGTCTGCACTTCCCAGTGCTCTGAAGCAGCAGCAGGAGGACCGTGCATCATTCCTGTTGGTGGATGTTCATGTTTCTGGTGTGCAAGAGCAATGACTTTGAGGAGGGACAAAAATGCCCCAATTCAAACAGTGGCTGTGCAAGGAGATGTGAAGTTTCACAGCCTTTTCTAGAACATTATAGAAAGATCTAAGAGAATATTGTGGCATTGAGTAGGTCCCTAATTTTGTCTCCAGAGAAATCCCCAAAGGCCACATTCACTCTGCTGGTGATGGCAACCCCACAAGCTCACGGGTTAGTTTTCCCGGCAACATGCCACCCTGCCCTGGCTTTACTAGGCCAGGACTAGACCCATAGCTAAGCAAACACATGCAGCCAGGTGACATAGAATTTTTCTTTCAGAAAACCTAATTAACACATTCCCATGCCGTTTCTTCTGTAACATCAGAAGGTGGCAACCGTGAGAACTTTGCTGGCAAAAGGTTACATTTTGCACTGGGCCTAGAAGTGTTTTTCCCTAAGGCAAAGCAAATTGCAATGTGAAGTTCAAAAGCTTCAAATGCCTATGAAAGGAAACTGCAGAATAATTTCTGGAAAGGCAGCATTGTCAATGATCATGCAGCCCAGCAACAGCTGGAGCTGCATCCAGAATTGCTTCTTCCAGCTGTGCAGGAATTCACTTCAGTGGCAAGCACTGTTCCATGATGAACAAATTGTCCCCTAGCTCGGGCTGAATGGCACCCAGGCTGCGGTACAGATTTGAGGAACCCTTGTCACTTGTTATTGGCCTCCCAGTGCACTCATCCTTCTGCAAACAAGGTGCAAACAACACAGCTGGGCTGCTGTCCTGGGTAAATATACATACAGACGGTTTTTCCAAATCAGTGCATCTTTTCCCAGTGAAAGACACGAATTCCTCTTACCTATGAAATTGTGATTGAAGACACCTGTGAGCCAGATCTGTGTGAGACTGCAAAGGAGCAAAGCTTTGGGGTTTGGGCACATTTCTCTTTGTTTCTTTGCTCAGGCTTTTTCTGAGCACAGAACACACCTAGGTAGAAAGCTTTTGACTATAGCGGATCTTTTGGATCCATTGTCCCCCAAATAAATCGACACGTGGCCCTGTCATAATGCCAAGTAACAAAGAGCAGCACAAATGACACAAAGAAAACATGGCCAAAGAGGAAGAGGAGAGGCCCAGTGAGGAGGAAAGGATGTGGTGAGACACTGGCACATTGAGTGAGCTGCACTCCCACCATCTCTAGGCTAGCAGGACCTGGTCTCACATTCTTCTCCTGGTTTATTTAAATTTAATTTAATTATTTACTTTTTTTCCATCATCAGTATAAAATATATACAATTAAAAATATGTAATCAAGATTTAAAGGTACAATCAAAACACATTTATTCAAAACTACATCTAAGGATCAGAACATATGTACATCTACTACAAAACCTAACATATAAATCCTATTCTTCAAACAATATTCATACAGGCAGCAGCTTCTTCCTGAACTTGGAGAAAAGAGAGCTCTTCTGTACAGCAGGCAAGGACTTTGTGGGTAAGGCACCATGGGAATTGTCCAGAGGAACCTTCTCAGTAAGACTGTAACCAGTCCGATCTGCAAAATGGAGACACAAAATTTTAACAGGGGCCACAATGCAAACCTAAAGCAGCTAAAGCTCCATATCTCATGGGTCAGACTTCCTGCAAACTTCTAAAGAGCTGCACAGGGAAACATGCTCCTGCTGGCAGGCACTTGAGGCAGGCCAAGGGAAAACCCTGGCCCACTTCCACAGGGCTGCCACAGGAGCACCCTGGCCTCTGGGCTGCCCTGGGACAGCAGGGAGCCCAGAGCCCTGTGCTCTCCAGCAATGGCTCAGCTGCACATGCACCTTCCTGCTCCTCTGCCTGCCCCACAGCTGAGGAGCCCTCCAGCTCCACAGGCACTGGCAGCAGCACAGCTCATTGCAGGGGCACATGCAGGGCACAGCTGTTCCCTGGCAATGTGCACAGGCTCGCTGGGCTGCCACAAGACCCTTCCTCCCACCAGAGATTGGCCCAGCTCCCCCTCACCTCTGTGTGAGGCTGAGTCATGATCAGCCTTCACCTTGTCCTCAGTCTGGAGTTGCTTCAGGCCCCCCATGCCATGACTAGGAAGGGCGATGGAGAGAGAGGGGGCAGGTGCACACCCTTCCTTAGCATTTGGTCTCTTTTGGCACAGCTAACAAGGCAGATCTGGAGGTGTCCAACTCAGCACGTTGTCATCTCTCTGGAGAACATCATGCCTTCACCAGCCCAACATTTTGGAGAGGTTTTCCCGCACATGTGGAGGCTGGCTGGCAGCACATCTCTTCAGCTTGGTGCCCATCACCTTGTGGAGGGCAGAGGCAAGCTTGGTGGCCACAGTGCGGACATTGGCGCTTCGCACCGGCAGCGCCTTGTTCTCCAGGAAGGACCAGAGCACGGGCAGGGCGTCGTGCTGGACCACTTCAGGGCTCCTGGCATAAACCCACTCCACAAGCACTGCCGGGAGAGAGACACAGCTTCTCAACCACCAGCCTCAATGCAAACAGGGATCTACCTCTGCTTTTGCTAATTGGAAGCCTTCTGGCTAAGATCAGCAAAATAGCACAGAGCCCCATGATCCAGAAATGGGCAAAGCAGGTGATCATCCTGGAAACAGAACCACCAACCCCTCAGGACTAATTTCTCCAACCACAGCCTTGTCCCTGTGGCAGACTTTGTACCTTTACTAAATTATTCCACAATCACTTTCTGCATGAGCAATGAATGAAATGTCCAGTTGCTTTTTATTTCCATTAAGAAGTTGTCTAAACCCACACTGAAGATTTGGAAATGCACCATAGAGAAGAAATGGAGGGATTTCTAATAAAAGGGATGATTCCATTTTCATAACTTTGATGTCAAGTGCCACATGTTTAATCTGGCTCTTCCCTTTGCTCAGTGGCACACTGCAAAGGGCAGGATTAGAACACACCTCAAAACTCCAGCCTACCAGAGATGGCTGCTGCTTGACAGTTGGATTGGAAACATCAGTGACTAGCTGGTGTCTTTGGCAGAATGCTTCTGGGGCTTCCAACAAGCAGCTGTTTCAAACCTCAGGGTGCCTTAGAGAATTATCCAGACCCCATTGCTGTGGCATTTGAGCATCTCCACATTTTAATGCCATTTCCCCTCCCAATCTTAATGGCATTTTTTCTTATAATGTCCACTGAAGTAGGGGCATAGAGAGAGCAAAATGCTACACAAGGGACTGAAATTCATCCAAAACACAAGTATTTTCTCATATTGTCTCTGAAAACTGCTCTCTGCTCATTTTCTGAACCAAACTATGTCAAACACAGACAAAAATTTACTACCAACAGGCTCCTTGCATGGCAGATTTGGCTGAAAGATCAAATCCTGAAAAGCTCTGGAGACCATTCTTATTTTCTGATCAGGCAAAATGTTATCTAGTAGCCATTTATTATTCTGTGGTGGAAGAGACTTCATTTTCTCTATGCTTTTAATCCACTGGCAGTCATCAATATTAAAACAGCTCCTGAAAGTACCCAAACCCCAATTGTGCTAAGCAGGAAAAGGGTTATGATACCCATTTTAACATGGGAATTCATTTGAGTTTAAATGCAATTAAAGACATTGGTGACTATTGAAGGTAAGGAACAGCTGTCTCTTCCTACTGAATCTCAGAGAGAACATCTACTTTTTCTAAAGTAGTCCTAATTTATGTTTCATTCCTTTATTTGAAAAAGAGATCAAAAGATCTGTAAAACTAAATTCCCTGTTGCTGGAGATCTACTTTTTTCAAAGCTCTTTAAAGGGCCTTTGACATTCCCAATTGCTGAACATGCCCTTTTGAGATTCCCAATGAAGACACAAAGTGTATTAAACCTTGCATTCAAAGATGTTGGCCTAATTAGCAGTGGCTTTAGCCCCAGTTAAAGCAAGGCTATCAATAGTCTGTTCTACTATATATTGGGATTATAATTTTCCCATTCCTTGGCTATTGCTGACATAGCAAGCCCCTCTGAGGAATCAATTATCAGCTGCATTTGTAACATTTGGGACAGTGCTGACACAGGCAGACACTGTTTGCACACCCTGAAATGCTCAGTCCAGCGCCACTTTGGCAGCACAGGCAGGGAGCCTCAGCACTCTGCTTCTGCCCCTCTGCCCCCAAAGGCTGCCTTGCACTAAATCCCTGCCTCTAATACGTCTGTTGAGTTTTGACCTAAGCTGTGACCCCAGGCTCTGCACAGTTCAGCCTCAAAGCTTTCCAAGAGAAAAACAAGAGTTCTGTGAGGACAAAACAAACTGATCCCCTGAAACAGCATTTGCCACCATTTTCCCTAAAAGATGACAGATGTCCCTGAGCTTCCAAGAGAGGGGCCAGCTGGGGTATTTTGAGCCCCTCCCTTTCCTGGAGCTGGGTTCTGAGATGCCCCAGTGGGAGCTCAGCCCCGAGGCCGAGTTCTGCCCCCATCTCAGGTGCTGCACAGCTCTGCAGCAGCCAGGGAAACCTGCCAAATACACCTGCCTTGGGCACTGGGCAGGAGGGACAAGCTCAGCACCTCCTGGTTTGGAGGAGCTACTCTGCTGTCTGTTCACAGGCATTGCCTGTAAATACTCCCTGGGAAGACCTCTTGGCCTAGAAGGGGAGGCCCTACCTGTGATACACTCCGTGACATCCAGCAGAGCTTGGCTACTCAGGTGATTCCACTGGTAGCTGAACTCCTTCAGCAGTGATACTTTATCTACAAGTGAAACACATGTTTCTGCTCACTTTTCTGAGACCATAGGAGAAAGGACAGTGCAGAGGGAAAGGGCAGGGGCAACCACATTTTATAAAATAAAGACCATTTCTGCTGGTTTTTGAATCCTTTTCTTCTTTCCTTCCAGCCTGCTTGGCAGGGTTTTAAATTGCAAAAGAAAAGCTCTCCTTTCACATTTGTAAATGCAAAGTTGTCTGCTGTATCAGGAGCTATGTTAAAACATTGCCCATCAGGGACCTCAAGAGTTCAGTCACATGTAAGCAGTGAAAAGATTTTGCATCCCAGAGCAAAAAGGAAGAACCCCATACTTGGGACACAGAAAGGCACCGAGTCAGGCAGTTCCTGAATTCACAGAGCAGCTGAGGAGGAGAAAGTGGCAACTCCCCTTGAACACCTGCCTCTTCAACACTCCTATTTTCAGGCACATTTCCCCAGTGTGGCATTTTCAGAGCTGACATAAATCTGTGTGGCAAAGGAATTTAGAGCAGCCTTTGCCTATGTAGTTAACTGCTGTAGACATCTTGCCCCATGCAAAACAACATGTGGAACAGGGCATCATTGACAGCTGGGTTTATACCTATTTGTTATAAAGAAATGAACTTGGGGAATCCTAAGTTCCCCTTTGAAAATAGAAGACAAAGAAGAAAAGGGGTAAATAGGCAGCTAATGCCTATCATGTAGAGCATTCCCGGTGGCTGCTCTGCAGGAGCTCTGATGGGTCACTCTCCCTTCATGCCAAGAGCAAAGCTATTCATTTGGGAAGTCAAACGGGACCCAAGCAAACTCCAAACCCCCTTTGCCTCTGAACTGCAGCAAAGCTGTAGTCTGGGACTTGCTCTTCAGACAGGCAGCACAGAGCCAAGGGCTCCTGGGACTTTTGGGAAATGCTGATCACGTTCAAGCCTGTTGGGGGACTGGTGCATAAGGACTGCACCTGCACAGCTTCTGGGGGATGCCAGCTGGAGCTTTCCACAGACAACAGCAGCTATCAAGGCACTCAGCACTCTCTTGTGTCGGAGAGACAGAGACACAGGTGAGGAGAGTCCATGCCAGGGCTCAGCCTTACCTAAATGAGCAATGGATTCTTCCAGCGCTTTCACAGCTGCGGCACGAACCCTGGGATCCTTGGAGTTCAGGTTCTTCGTTATTCCTTCCAGCAAACCAATGATCACCGGGTTCAAGGCATCTTTCAGGACGCCTGTGATTTCAGCCAGCACGTCCAGTGCCTTCTGCTTCACTTTCTTGTGGCTGTCAGATATTCTCAGGACAAAATATTCAAAAATCTGTGAAGAGAACAAACAACATGAAAGCTGGATTCACATGTCCTTGTTTGAAGAGTGGATGTAGCAGTCAGCAATGTAAAAGATGAGAGTGATACTTTCTGTCAGGTCAGCACTTGCTTGCACAATTTCACTCTTTTCCTGTGGGCCACTCACTGGAATGGTGGCACAACCTCATGCTGCTAGAAAGATTTTCTTCTGTTTTTAAGAGGTTTGGTTGGGGACAGAATAGTTCCTATGGTATTTCACTCCATCTGTAAATCATTAAATCCATTCCATTTCTTCATGCTAAAGACTACCTTTGCTTTAGAAGTATGGAAGCAGATGTTTACAATGCCCGGTTTTCTACACAGTTGCCTCAAGTACTGAGGGCAATTAGGATTTTGCCAAAACTATGGCAGGAGGAGATCTAAGTTTTCTTTTGTTTGTCTCAGCAGCAGTATCTGGAGAAGTGCAGGGCTCTGATCAACTCTTCCAGGATGCAGATCATTTCTCTAAGTAACAGGTAGACTTCTGGAATTTAATGAGCTGTACAGCCCTCATTAGAGCAGGTTCAGTCCCTTGACAGACACATCATCAGGCACCTTTTCTTGGAGAAAGGGGAAAAGCAGCTACTGGGAGGAGATGGCAGAGATGAGTCCTTAGCTGTTTTCCTCCTTTTCCAAGGAGAAAAAAAGACCCCCCAAGAAGGGTGAGCACTGTCTTTACCAAGAGGAATAGGAACAAGGATGGAAATGAGAGCCAGAGTTGTGCCTGTGCAAGACAAATGGAGTATATGGAAGTATTCTTAAAAAAACCCTGGGTTTAAACCAACCCAGTCTGATCTTCTCTTCCCTAGGTAAACCCATTTTTGGTCTAGAGAATAATTGCCATGCTTTCAGTGGCTGGATTGCCTTCACTTAACCCAGCTGGGAGTAGGAGAGAGCAGCAGTCACACCAGCAGAAAATTCTGTCATCATCGATGAACAGCATCAATAGGCACCTGCCAGACAAATACAGCTGGACTGAAATAACTTGTCCTGAAGCCTGGACCTGCATTAAATTTGCCTGGGTAAGAGGGACCAGCATGTCCCAAACAGCCAGGATGGAGTGCCAAGACACACTGAATTAACTTTACTGCTGCAGGCTTAGGAAAGGAGCTAAAGGAAAGGAGCAATGAAGATACACTACATACCTGGACAATGTTAGTGGAGATGAGCTGGGGGCTGGTTTTGCACAGGTCTTGGAGGAGTGACACTCCTTCCATGCGCGTCTGAAACCCCTTGGCCTCCAGGAGATTGTAAAGCTTCTGGAGCAGCTCCGTTTCTTCCTCAACTGGAGGTAACGTGACCTGGGCTTGTGCACGGTGTAGGAGGCATCCATCAGAGGTAGATTTCACCCTGGAAAATAAAACCAAATGAGGACCTGTTGGTGATAATACCTTCAGTAAATTGTGAGCAAAACATCTTCAGTAGCTTTTCTAATGATGTGATTTCAAGCTAGAAAGTCATGAGGCTCTGAAAACCAACGTGGACCTAATAACAATCATTTTGGGAGACAATCTGCAAGGAACATTCTCGCCAGTGCTCACTCAGAAAAAGCAAGGATGAGATGCATCTGATCTATCTTCAGATGGCTGCCAAGGCACACAGGTCACATTGCTTTGTGGAGAAAGAGAGACACTACTTCCAAGTTTAAGTGGCTCCTCATATGGGATGTTTGTGTCTCATAATAAGGAAACTCATCACTCCGGAGAAGTGTCTCTACAACCAGGCATGACAATCTGCAAAAATAGCTCAGATGCATCTGAACAGATGAACAGGGTCATATGTGAAGGATTCAGAAAATCAGTCACAGAGATAAAAACAGAAGCCAGACACCCCAGACCTACACTCACATTTCATTTGCTTCCCTAGAGACTAAATCCACAGCTTAACAACCCCACTGGGAACAATTCTCCTGGATCAACCTGTCTCTTCCATGAGCATGGAAAGATGCTAGCTATGCTACTGAGGCATGTGGTCACTTTCCTGCCACTGCTGAGCATGACAGAGCTAAATAAATCCCCTCTGTGATCAGAGGAGAACAGGTACAAGTAGCTCTGCAACTGCCATGAAGAGACAGCAAGGACCAAATTCCTGTCTTAAATGCTGATTGCAGCACAGGACAAAGGAAACCAAACATGCTGTCTCCATCAAGCAAATCATATGAAGGACAGGAATATCAAGACAAAAAGTCCACATTGAGACACCTGTTGCCTGAAGTTGATCAGGAATTGCATTGCTACTTACTACTCAAACTTGATACTGTTTCAGGGTAAGAAAACCATGATTCAGCCAGGCCAAACCACATGCATGAGAACTGCATCTTTGTGGAATGGCATCCTCCTTCTAGACTGAGACTTCTCATCAAAACACCCATGTGGAAAAGACTCCACTCAGATGAAAAAAAAGCCCTGGTTGAATTTCCTTGTCCCAAGTCAGGCAGCAGAAACTTGGCCCTGTCATAGCCTCCATACCACTGCCCTTGCCACTGCACTGGATCGTCTGAGCTGCAACCAATGGGGTCTTTTTGTCTCTCAATTGTGAAAACCCCTCCAAAGAAGTTGTGTTCAGCCTAATGCAGAAGTAGACTTTTTTTTATCATAGAGCATTTGTAGGGAAAGAGAACAATCTGTGTCACTGGCCATCTCTGCCAGAAAGATTTTCCTGAGGAAGAGACATGTACAGCTTGTCATGTGCTTTGTCACATCTGAATAAAGTGCTCAGTACCATTTGCTAGAAGACAATGTGGCCTGGGGCTTCTTGGAGCCATCGTTCCTCTTCTTCACCAGCTCCTTGACAGATGGGCGTTCAGCCTTCTGGTTTTCCATCCCCTACAAAGACATAGAGAAACCCCATCAATCTTTAGAGTATAAAATAGGAAATTCCCTGCTTAAAACACAAGTTAGAACCAGGATCACTGCTACCAAGGCTTAGGGAAACATTTCCTAACTTGCAGATAGAAACAGCCCAGGGATTCAGTGATGCCAACTCTTTGCTTTCAATAGCCCAAGGCAGGCTATGGGTGCTACTAGACTGAGCAGCAGTCTAAAATCCCAAATTCATTAGTCTTCAGCATAAATGGGAATAATGCAAACTGGCAGGCAACAAGTGTTCGTAAACAACAGAAGCAACAGAAAAATCTGGACTCTCTGGGGGTTGGCCCATTGTGTTGGAAGGATTTGGTTCAACACTCACTCTCCCTCTGCCTGAACAAAGGCATGCTCCCTTCTGTAATGTCGATAAAAAAAATAAAATCCCCGCCCCCCCCACAAAAAAAAAAAAAACAAACCAAAAAAAACCAAAAACAAAGGGGTTTCCACTGGATGCTGCTGAATTCACCAAGATTTTTCCAGTTCCACAGAACTTGACAGCAGGGCAGTATTCCCAAAAGACTGTAACTGTAGTAACTAGGATTGACTTGGCCATCTTTTGTAAATTTGGAAATTTTTAGTACTACTACTTCCAGTATCTTTTGCAAAGACTCTGTTCTCTTCAGAAGCACTATTCTCACTTAATTGCTTTACTGGGCAGAGGAGGGAGAGCATGGTGGGGCCTTACACTTAAATGTAAACCCATTTGCTCTCTTTCCCTTTCTTCTTTGTGAGTGATATTGAAAATATTCAAACCCCACTTTTTCCCTAATAACATCAATTTCTTTGTGGTCTGCAGATGAACAGGCTGAGGATTAACAGCTCATTCCCAGGAGAAAAATGATTCAGTAGTAGAGGAATGAGATCAAGACAGATTGGGGATGTTTGACCTCACATTAGCAGTGGCAATACTTGCACAAAGGAGACATTTCTCCTGCCAAGCACTTACTTTCTTCTTCATTCTTGTCAGAATATCTTCCAGGTCACTGGTGGAAAGAGATCGTTCCAAAAGCATTTTAAATTTTTGATGATTGAGCAACATCTTCACCATCTCCTGTCCATAATGCCTAAGGAAGGAAGGGAGGGAGGGAGGAAAGGAAAGAAAAGTGAACAAAGAAAGGAAGAGTGTGAACAGAAGAGGCTTATACCTTAAATTCATCATGTGCAATCCTTGCACAAGAAGGCATTACCTACTCAGCAAAGAGGGAGATTTACCTCCAGTTGATACTGCACAGTGCTGTCAGATGAACACAGGAGGCAAGAGGAGAATGTGGGGCAACAGAAAAATACCATTTCACTCTGAAACTGTGGGTGTGCTCTTGTGGGATCAAAGGATCCCAGAGAACAAGCAAAACACATCTGCTTTGTTGTCAGAGCCTATTAGCAGTGTCTTGCTGCCATTGCACAATAATTTGCCTTTCTTTAACTGGCAGGGAAGCCAGGACAAAACACCTCATGCATCCTATTGATTATTCTATACTTTATGTATGCACAGGGGCAGTTAGTTGCTCTGGTGTTCTTGGCAGCTATTAATGGGAATTTCATCATCAGAGTAAGGGGACTTTGGTGGTTTGGGTTGATTTTGCCACTAGGAAATCACAGCTTTCTTCAAGAAGAAATTTGGAGGTCATTGAGCCACAGAAAACAGCATTCTAGAAATCTGCAGACCAAGTTCAGAAAGACTGAATATGTTGGCTAAAGACCCCTGAAATATTTCTAAGAAAGTCTGAAGTTAAGGAGAAATGGATGTTTGGAATCCTTCAGTGATAAATATTAGCCAACACTTTGGCTTTGTGTTGTGCACCCAAGGCCAAAGAAAACTGTTGGACTGGCTCATCTGAGCTCTTTTGATCTCAGTAAAGAATCCTTCAAGCCACAGGAAGCTGGCAATGCTCCTTTCTGCTAGCCAACCTCAGGTTACCCAGTACAGCCATTTGCCCAGGCAAGCCAGAGCAATGGTCACAGCACCAAGGCTGACAGAGCTCCAGAAGCCTTTGGACAATGCTCTCAAGCACATGCAGTGACTCTTGGGGTCACTGCACATGGCCGGGAGATGGACTCGATGACCCTGATGGGTCCCTTCCAACTCAGCATATTCCATGCTTCTATGACCCTTATTCACACAGTGAGGGAACTTCATATTTCCTTCAGTTTCCACTCTTATGGGGTTTTACCTTTATAGCCAGGCACAAAAGGCTTTTCCTGTTTTAGGAGGTGAAATGAAGATCATTACCTTGTGTCCTTGTGACAGTCCTGAGCAAGCTTCCCTGCCACGTGTGCCAGCCTCTCAGCCCTGGCTGTGCCTGCCAGCTTTGTGACTCCAATTCTCTCCATCAGGGACAGGAGGAGCTCGGCCCCACACTTCCGCACCTGGGCGTGACGGCTCCTGGGAAGGAGAGAGCAAACCCTGGGGCACAGGGAGAAGGAGCAGCAGCAGCACAGGCCTTGGCCAGAGCCTGCTCCCTGTCCTTGCTGGGGGAAGGAGGCCTGGCTTCTCCCTGCAACTTTAGACACCGCTAGAAGGTTCTGTCCTCAGGTAAACACAAAGCTAGCATTCTACAGAAGGACTGCCTGCAAGGCAGAGGGAGGAATTCAGTCTCCCTGCACTCTCTGATACCCAGCTCCTTTCACAGTATTTACTCTGAGAAAGATTAAGGAAATAGATTACACATTAATGATTTAGAAATTAAAGACACTTCATGCTGACCCATCAGAGGGCACCCAGTACACAGAGCTGCAGCGGGATTGAGGCTCTTTCCACCCATGATCCCCAAATCTGCAGACCTTTGGAAAAAAACAAATGCAGGGAAAACATGTTGTGGGCCATGAAGTTGCAGAATATCCAGCAATGCAGCCTGTTTCTTCTGTGAGGCTTGGCAACGGATACATCTGAATGTTTTACCCTATTCCAAAGCTGAGGAAAGGAGGGACAGGCAGTTTAGCCAGGCTGTCCTGTTCTAGAGAGTGTCTCTTGGGAACTATCAGGCCCAGCACCAACATTTAAGGCAGCATGTGCTTCAACTGTTCCATGGCAGTCAGGCTGTGAAGGTGCCTTTAAAGTGATTCATCATCCCAAGGCTAACATGAAACATGAGTTTGAATAGAAAGTAGAGTTCTATGGCCAGGACAGTCATACAAGACTCCTTTTGGCAGGAGCTGCACCTGCTGTGCAGGCTGTGCCACACCCAGCAGATTGTCCCCCATGTGCTCCACACCCCAGCAAGTACCCTCCTCCTTTCTCAAGCTAATGGCATCATGAGGAGACATGGTTTTCCCAGGGCCCCTGTGGTTAGTGCTGTGAAATACCAAACACCACTCACAGCTGCAATTGCAATTGTCCCTCTTGCCACAAAAGCACAAGGCTCTATCCTCAGGCTTTGCAGGCACTTTCACTTCCCCACCAGTCACCACAGCTAGGAAAATCTGACAGCCTGGGAGAACTCCAGGAAGCAGCAGGAAGCTGAGTCAGAGGAGCTTTCATTTGGGTATCAGGAAAAAGGTTTTTCACCCTGAGGGTGGTTGGGCACTGGAACAGGCTCCCCAGGGCAGTGGTCACAGCACCAAGCCTGACAGAGTTGAAGAAACATTTGGACAACAATCTCAGGCACTTGGTGTGACCCTTAGGCTGTTCTGTGCAAGGCCAGGAGCTGGACTCAATGGTCCTGATGAGCCCCTTCCAACTCCCCATATTCTAAAGTTCTGGGATTCTGAGAACTAATAGGCTGCAGGAGGGCAGAAACAGGTGACAAGAAGAGAGAAATGACGTTGATTGGAGAATGAAGTCACTGAGTTCACAGAAGATGCAGCATACAGGACCCTTCCCTCCCACCATTCCCATTCTCTGTCTCATCCCTTCTCCCTCCCACACACTAGAAGGTGAAGAATATCACTAAAAGAAGAACAACCTACTTGACTCCCATGTCCATGAGAGCAGTCATTGCTCGTGCAGGAGTCACATTCTCCACCATGATCCCCAGGGTCTGACTGGCTGCTTTCTGAACAAATTCTGGGGAGTTGGACACCATCTGCAGAAGGACCCGAGCAACCTCATCCACCTCAGAGTCCATGTTCTTCTTCAAGGTCGCAAAGAGCTCTCCCAGAGTGACAATTGCAGAGTAGGACACCTTGGAACGGAGGTTGGCCACCTGGACAAGTAATGAGGGGAAACATAAGAATCACCTTGAAAAGAAAACCAGTTGCCTGCAACAGAAGTCCCAGAAAATGACAACACATCCCACTGTGTCCAGAGGAACATCAAAATACAGTAAGAGCAGGAGAGCACAAGCACAGAAAGGCTTTTACTCTGGCACCAATTTCTGGTCTCACACCTGCTTACTGCAGGCCTAAAAAAAAATATTTCATTCAAGTGTTCTACTTAACTCTTCTAAAATGTTCACAGCTTTGATTTTAAGCCCTTTGACTAGAAAACTGAAGCAAGGGCTGCTTTCAAATCATAAAAGCACAAATCATAAAGATAGAAGAGTCAGGTGCTCCTGTTCAAAAAACAACACCAGCAGCTGAAGCACTCAGCCAGGAAACAGAAAACACAGGCTCAGACCCAGAGACCAATTTGCAGTGTTGAATTACAGCTTGGGCAGAGACTGGGACTCTGGCAAATAACCTCATTAGTGTCTCAGTTTCTGCATTTGCACATTGCATTATAAAGGCACCACACTCAAAGACAAGTGTCAGATACCCAACTTACCAGTAAATACAGCTACATGTACCCACAGATCGTACAGATAGCTGACAGAAATTAGAAATAGAAGGTCTAAAAGCAGAAATGAAGGCAGACCCTGAGCACACATGGAGACGAACAAGCACATACCTACTCTACACACCATGTATGAAGTATGTGGGACAATTCAGAACAATGTTCTCACCTCGCTGGTAACTGCCAAGCAAACATCATGAAGTCTACACAGCAGGACCTCTGAATGGGACCCAGCCAGGTGTTTGATGTTGTAGAGTCCCTTCTCCTTCAGCTCCCTGAAAGGCAGAAGATTGATTTTTTTCTCTCCCCCAAGGCAGCACCCTCTGAGATTATCAGGCTGGCAGCTCAGTCAAACAATGGGAGGTGCTTTTCAAGGAGTACTTAATTTAGTTGTGGAAAAGGTTGCCACAGGATGATGTGGCTGTCAAAAGCCTACACAAATCCAAGAGGTGAATAGAGGGGTTTCAGAGTGGCCATTTAAGCAGACAGCCTTTCTGAAATCTCTGGCACATGATGCCCCCCTGGCACTGCTTCCTAGAAGCTGTAGACCAGACCAAACTGCTGTTTCTTGTCACCTCCCTGTGCCTGTCCCTGAGACACAGTCCCACCGAGCTGTTATTGGGGCATTTTCCTTTTTTGTCAGCCCCAGCAGGCAGTTCAGCACTGAGAGTCTGCACTGGCACTCTGGAGCTGAGTTTCCCCTCTGCCATCTAGGCCTCTCTGTCACCCCCTCCACTCCACCTCACATATTCCCCCAAAAAGCAGCAGGATGTCCCAGAAGATTCCACCCCTGAGCAAGAACTGTTGAAACTCTGGCTTTTCCCAAAACCCCCTACCTAAAACAACCCCCACAACAGCAACGTGTTATTTAAAAGGTGCAAACAACTCTGTCTCTCAGCACTTTGTGCAGGGCCTCAGCTACAGGAAGGAATGTGAGGCATCAGGGCTGCAGCACAGGGCTGGCGACTGATCCCACTGGCACCCCTGAGCGTCATCCGGATCCCCCACACCTGCAGAAGCTCTCTGCACCTCACAGGGCACCCATGAGAAATGGGGAAGAGAAAGCAGAAGAGAAAGGACAAAACAAAGGTGACTGCACAAGGAGATGCATTGTGGCAGATTTTTCATGCTCATCCCAGTGTGAATGGAGTCCTTACCCCTGTGTGAATGAAGCATCTACCAGGGAGTGATCAAAAAGACATTAAAAAGAAAACCAATATCACCTAACATTTGTAGGGTTATCACCTCTGGGCCTCCTTCTGCCTGTGTATAATTTTGGGACACATGGTGAGTATTGACAAAACACCTCAGGCCCATATGAAGCAGTGAGAAGGAAAAAGTTGAATTCCAAAAGTGCAAGATTCCTAGAGGATTTCATTTCTTTTTCCTTCTCTTCTGCCATGAGCCCTTCAGGAGTAATGACAGGCTGAGGGACTGGACAGCACAACTCCCTGGAGGAACTCCCTGGAGCTGCTTCTGGGACTCCCATGCAGGAGGTCACAGGGAGACGCTGTCACCTGCCATTGCTGTCAGCAGTGGGGGCAGAGAGGAATCTCACTCAGTCCCACTGGGCCAGTGGCCCAAGGCACCCAAATCTCTACACTCAAAACTTCTTCCATCCCCTCAAGGTTTCCTTTGCAGCTCCATGGAACAACAGGCAAAGCGAGGAAACAGCACGGAGCTGCTGCAGCTGGAGCAGTGCTGCAGAGCAAGGCCAAGAAAAGGCTGCTCTCAAATCTTTATCCTCTCACTGCTCTGGAGTGCCCTTTGTCCACTCTGGGCTCTCAGGGGCTCAGAGGCACTAGCAAGACACAATTCTAACCTACCTTAATGCCAAGAGGGACACAGAGTGAACAAGGCCTTTCTTACCAGTCATCGCTGCTGAGCAAGGAGAGTGCCTCCAGCAAGGAGTGCTGTGGGTCTGGAGAGGCTCTGTCCTTCTGCCCATGCCCACGGAGCGGCTCCTCTCGGCGCTGGGCACCAGTGGCCGTCTGCGAGGTCACTGCAAGGAGAGGGTCGGCCATGGGCGCTGCGGCCCGGGCAAGGCACCCCGCCATGGAGCGGCCTGCAGCCCCATCTCCCAGCCAGGGTTCCCTGTGGTGCCAGCTGGCACTGGCTCAGAGACTTCCCTGCTCTCTGGCTCCTGGGGCTCCTTGCTTTCTCCCAGCCCCCCAGCTGGGCACAGCTCCAGGCTAAACCTGACAATTGCCCCGCAGCCCCAGCTCCCCAGGGCCACAGGTGCCACGGCCAGCGGCAGGTTCCTGCGGCCGCAGAGCTCCCGCTCCCTGCCAGACAGCGCTGAGCAGCAGCACTCGCTACCCAGGAGGGAACCCCTCAGTGCCCCTCTTGTCTCAGCACCCTGATTTCCCCAGCCCTGAGGACAGGGGCCCTCTGCAGCTCCCTGAGGAGAGACCTGCAGCTGCCTGGAGACAGCACCAAGCCAAGCCTGAACAGGCCAGCCCTGCTGGGCCCGGCTCAATCCTCACGGAGCAGCTACCAGGGAACAGCCATACCTGACCCTTCCCACCTGACAGCGCCTCTGTTCCCACGGACTGCAAATATTCTAGACAGCAGGCAGCTGAGTGCACATACATTTTAGTATCCCTACTATTGGGAAGGGAGTACTTTATGGATGTTGTTCTTTCCAAACATTATCAATCTGTACACTTTCAGAGGTGCACACTGCCTGTATTTCAAAGATGCTGAGGTGAAATTGGTCATCTAATGGATGTGTTTGCAAACTCAGTAGGTTCTAAGCTTTCTCTTGTGGAAAAATGTAATTTCCAGACTAGACAGTTGATTAAAAAGGTTTCCAAATGCACTCTGAGGATAAAAATATGCAAATACAGATCCACATTGTTGGCAGACACACTCTCTTGTTGATCAGTTGACCTGGGTTTGCCTTAATTAAATTTTATGGTAAGGAAAAAAAATTACAGGGTATGAAGAAAATCAGATGATAAATGCATTTCTTAGGAAACCCATTTGTCATCAAAAGCACTGCCAATCAAAAATTTCATGTTGTGCACTAAAAAGCTCATTTTCTAATGTATAGATGAAAACATTTCAGCTGTCTACAATGATGGAGTATAAATATTGCACAGAATCTTGATGAACTGCCCTAGACTTTATAGGGTTTTTGTGCTACCTTGCATATTCTCACCAAGTATGGAGGAACCATAACAAGAGAAATATTCAGACAGGAGCTAATCTGGATGTCACTGAGGTACCCCAGCCACTGACACCAGTGATGTCACTGCAGAAGTCTGTAGACATACACATCTGGATTCAGTATGAATGGAGAGCCACCTCAGGCTAGTTCTGGTCAATTCTGGGCATGGAAGTAGTATCACTAGAAAAGAGCATTGAAGTATCACTCCTAGCTGCCATCTTCTTATCTCACCCTGCTTGGGATCACAGCACAGGCAGGCTGCCCACAAAGGAGAGACAGGAGCCACTAGGGACTATCTGCTGTGTATTTCCTGCAGGCCGCAAACAGCCTGGGAGCAGCAGGCAGCCCCTCCTGGTGTCATCGGCTGCACATGGCTGCTGTATTTGCTGGGTGACACAGGAGGCACTGCTTGTTCCCTCTTGGCACTGCAGGCTGTGGGATGGCAGCAGCGAGGAGCCTTCGGGCACTTCTGGGAGCAGCAGCAGCACGACTGCACCAAGCTGCTGACTGCCCTGCAGAGACAGCCCTTGCTGGGATAGCAGAAAAGCTGGCTGCAGAACTGGACAGCAGCACAGGCAGAGGGCCAGATGGTGAGTGAGCAACTGATGGTGGTGGTTCTCGCAGGTGCACGGTGAGCACACCCTGGCAGACTGCCCTGCAGCTCACCCTGCAGCCACAGCTGCCTCCTGGCACCAGTGCTGTAGTTTGGACTATCAGGATGGGCAAAAGCCAGAGCTCAGGCCTTTACACTACTTGATTCAGCTCAACTTTCCAACAGAGCTCTAAGAACCACTGCTCCAGCACTCCCAAGCTGGAGTAACTCAAAAGTAGATTTGCTGTTCATTCTCAGGACAGACTACGGACCCAAGATCCCAGCTGTGCTGGCTGAGGCAGGAGGCAGTTTGTACTCCTTGTGCAAGGAAAACCCTGTGTGGAAAAAGCTGCCATGGAGCAGGCTTACCTGAGGAGCTGCGTGGGAAGCTGCCATCCCCATGGATGATGGGCCTATTGGGCAGTAGGGACACATTGTCCTGCTTCTTCAAGACCTTCTTCTTCAAGGCACTACCAGGGTGTTTTCTCTGCACTCTAGAAGCTGTGCCATCAACAGGTGGTAGGCTAAAGCCTGCAGGGACCAAAGAGGAGCTTCTAAGTGGAAGGCACTAGACAGGGTAATGATGGAAAGGGTGAGAAAACTTGCCAGAGCTGGGTAACATCTCTTTGTTATCCCAAAGAACTTCACATATAACAATGGCACACTAATATGGGAAAAAGAATCACAGATTCCTAGAAGAGTTTGGGTTGGAAGGCACCTTTAGGACCATCTAGTCCAACACCTGTGAGCAGGGACATCTTCATCCTGATCCGGTTCCCCAGTGCCCCATGTAAGCTGGCCTTGAACACCTTCAAGGATGGACCAACAACAGCTTCTCTGGGCAAACCCTTCCAGCTTTTAATCCCCTTCCTTTAAAAAAAATATCTCTAATATCTACTTTAAATCTACTCTCTTCTAGCTTCAAACCAAATTGCAGCAATGCTTCCCCTAAGAAACAAGGAAACCCAGTACTGCTTTGTTTTTGTTTTCCTGTTCCAGAGGCTGGCAGGGGAAGTTACCAGAGAAAGTGCAGATAACCTTGCGTGCTGCCCTGGGGCTGAGTGCTGCCTCCTGAGGGCCCTGCTGCCGCCCTCGGGCAGCGCCCACAGCCCTGCAGGCAGAGCCCCTCGGCCGGGATTCAGTCGGGAACGCTGCTTGCTCCCGGGGCTACAGCAGAAGCACTGCCTGGGGGCTTCAGCACAGCTCTACAGCACCAGCTCCTCAGCAGGGGAGTGGCAGGAGAAGGATCTCTGGTGTTTTCATGAGAAGGAGTTGCATTTTGTTTCTTCCAGGTTGCACCCTGGTTGAAAAGCATTCTTTTGGACTCACCTTGCCTGGAGGCTGCTCTCCAGGAGAGAGTCTGAAGCTCTAGTGTGCTTTGCAAGACAGAATTTTCTACTCTGAAAGACTTTCGAGGTGAAGGGGGGAAACTGATATTCTGTTACTGACTCACTGAGGCCATGGGCAAGACACTTCATGCCCCTGTATTTTTCTTTCAGAAACAGAATTAAATCCCAAGCAAGCTTCCACTCAAATGCAAGTGGAACAGTCCCCCAGTCTGACTGCAACACTGCAAAGGGCAAGCAAGTGGTCAAAAAGGACCACCACAAGTGTAGCCACCACTTACTTGCTTCAGCTTCATCCCCGGGCTCAACTGTCTCCAGAATGGGCTGCAAGGATGTTTTCCTTTGCCTCCTTTTCTTCATCTCTCTCTCCAAAAGCTCTGCATCCTTCCGCTCTAAGTTCTTTTGAGCCAACATGCACAATGCAGCACGGATCTAGGTGCAATGGAAATGCATCATAGACTGTAAGGAGAGACACACAAACCAGACACATCTCCTCAGGAGCACAGAGTCCAGAGTCCACAGAGTGCCATAGGTTTCAATGCAGCTCCATATCCATTCCAAAAGTTTCAGAGGAATGTCTCCCGTCCTCACCTTGGCAATTACAAACAGCCAGGTGGAACATTTCTGTGCCACAACCTTACACTGCTACAACTTCAGCCTATGTCAGGAAGCCCTGCTTGAAGCATGAAGGTCATAGGAGTGCTCCAAGACAGAGGAAGAGCTGACACGGCCAGTGAGCAGGCAGTTCAGTTCCTACAGGCCATGGCAGGAGAATGAAAACCATGTGCAATATCCAGCAAGGAGGGGTAATTAGCTGTTGCTTAACACTCATGGCCAGGAATTGCAGCTGTTTCTCACTTCCTGGCTTCTGAAGGACTCAGCTCTGAAGGACTCTGAAGGACTTGGTCTCTGACATCAGTAGACCAAAACGAGGAATCATATGAAAACAAGCTGCAGAAACACTGCTGTTAATGAGCAGAAAACTTGAGAATGAGAGGGCTGTGACATACAGCCAGAAAGGTAACCAGGAAAAATCAAACTCTCCCATTTTCTTTTGCAGCCTTGCTTACACACAACATTAGAATCTTTGCTTCTCTGCTTCCGAGGATGCACTTTGCTTACATTCACTGATGTGTAGCTTATTCTGTCATTCAGAACTTCTCTAAAACAGCCTTTGCACATAAATAATGCTTCTGACATGACCTTAGCACCATCTCCAAACCAGGCACCTTGACACCACTGGAAACAGCCAAGCAATTGCTCTCTAGTTGTCAAATATATTCCCAAGAGAATCCACATTGCCCAGGAGAGGATGATTATGATTTTTAGTGACATTTTGGGCCAAGCACTAAACCGCCACTGGAAAGGAATTCTGCTCATCCCTGTCCTTCTCCCTTACCTTTCCAAAACCTTCCCTCAGGTCTGTGTCACTCGTAAGACCAGGATTGGTGTGATGATCCATCTCCTTGGCCTGGCTCAGTGGGAGGCCTGGAAATGAAAGCAAAGGTTCATGTAAATCTCTGGCAGATGTCAAGCCCCCAAAACCACAATGCTGGACAACAGGCAAGACAGGTTCCAGATTGCAGAGCCCTCAGAAGACACAGAGACTGTGACTGAGAGCAGCAAGGTACAATGCCTAGAGCCTCTCCCAAGGGATGGGCTACTGGCAGCAGACATGACATTACTCTGCTGGCCAGCAGACTGAAACCTGCTGCATGATGAAGGCCCCAGCCCCTGGATGCTGGAGAGCCTCTGTGTCTGACAGAGAGGGGCAGAGATGGAGATTGCTCTTGACAGCAATTCTTATCTGCTCTTATTCATGCTGATATTAGTAAGCATCTTCTTTTGGTTCCTAAAAGTCCCAGGTTCTAATACCTGGATGCATTTAGATCAACATTTTCTTCTCTTTGTTGGAATATTTTAGAGGACATGCAAAGAAAAACTTAGCATTGCAGGAGTGTTACCCAAACATGAACTGTGTTCTTGGCACCAGATAATTCATTTTCCCCGAGGGTTTCCTTCTGAACTGTATGAGACTGGGCCAATTTTGGGCCAGCCTGATTAAAGGCTGATTTTCTAATCGCAAGAAGAACAATGGAGCTCATTCTGAAATACTCTCCAACAGAGCTGTTAGAGCTAAGAGAACTAATTCTTTACATGGCTTCACAGAGGGTAAATACATACAGCAGCCAAGCAGTTTGAGAGGAATCCCTGTCCTAAAATGGGATTCCTTCACCCTGTAGAATGCTTCAGTCAGTAATAAAAGTGGGCCAGCTAAGGATTAATGTCATAGGTCATTTCTAGTCCAGAATGAGTCCAGAAAAAAAGTCACCTTCCTTACTGAGCAATACTTCCCCCTAGCTGCATTAAGCATTCCAGCTGCACATCAGCAATTAAGGAGTCATTCCAAAGGGGCTGTACCCAGGATTTGCCAGAACTAACCCGGAGCAAAGGGACCAGGTCATCTGATCTCTTCTTCTGCATCAGCAGAATTATTTCTTCAAGTCTCATCTGTCCCATCATGACACAGCCAGAGATGGCAGAGGAACAACAACAGTGTCATTGGGGCTTTCAACTTGAAAGCATTGGCTGAGCCAGATGCACCAGAGAGTGCATTTTGTCTGGCCCAATTCCACTTGTCAGGGATCAGGCAAGGCAGGGAGGGAGGACAAGGCAGAAGGCATCTCCTCCCCCAGCCTCAGCCTGCAACACTGACACAGGCAGAGAGCCAGGGAAGAGATTTGTCATGATGAACCTGCCATAGGTGGCTTTGGGCTTGTGCTGTCACAGGATGACAAACTCAGACCCTGCATAGCATGCATCCATTTGGAAGGCTCCTTCTCCCTGACAGGAAAATTTATAGGGACATTCTGTCAGAGGAGGTTTCTCTATTTCTGCCAATACAAAATCAGGCAATGTCCATTAATGTCCATCCCGTCTCAAAGGGTTCAGCTCAGAAAGTGCCCCAAGGAAAGGTTTTCTGCTACAAAAGCAGGAGGAAGAAGTGGGAACATTTCTCATTTTGTGCTAAATGCCTTGTTTTCCTTACTAATTGTGACATTAGGAAGGCTGCAGGGAGATAAAAGGCATGTGCAGAATGGAGAGGAATATTTCCTTTTCCTGCACTGCATTTCCAGGGCCACGAGGTACTACTCCAGCTCCTGCCACTCAACACTTCAGACTGCAGGAATTTTCACTGCACTGCCAGAGAATACTCCCAGTGACTGGACTCTGGGAAAGTCCACTGAGCCCGTCAAGCAATTGAAATGCATTTAAAGAAATTTTTAAAAGAATGCGTTTTAATCAAGCTTTGCAAATGTCACCTCTGAGTCAAGACCAAAATGGTCA
The DNA here is from genome assembly GCF_036417665.1 of Passer domesticus. NCBI lineage: Eukaryota > Metazoa > Chordata > Aves > Passeriformes > Passeridae > Passer > Passer domesticus. The sequence goes on along the minus strand of NC_087506.1, from coordinate 1,776,977 downwards.
TTTTAGGACAGACATGCCCTGTACCTACCTGCATGTTCAGAGTTCTCCTCCTTGCTTCTGCTGCTGGATCTTGGCCTGCAGAAAATGGAGGACAATGAACATGTGAGGAGGTAGAAAGAGAAAGGAGGGAATGGCTGTACCATGAAAGGAGGAAAACCGCCAGAGCATGGGCACTCTGATGAAAGAGGAAATGCAGCACAGAAACACACCAGGATGCAAAGCTGATTCATTGTCCTTAAGCTTTCCATTGCAGGAGTCACAGAGAGCTGGCCAAGCTCTGTGTGAAACAATAGCCAAGTCCAGCAGAGGACTCATCTTGAGGTGCTTTAAAGCCCTGCCTCCTCTTCCCCACCACCACCTCTGCTCTTGGCACATTGGTGTTGGCTTTCACATTGTGCTGGGTCATCATAGATGGGCAAAATGCCTAAATACATGGGACACCTGGCTGTGCAAAATAACCACACTTTGGGATGGGAACACACAGGTGAACAGCACACTGCAGCAGCAGCAGACACCTTGGCTTACCTCATCTCCTGGGACTCCTGGAATTCCAGCTGCGGAGAGCTTTGCAGAGAGCCCACAGCACTGCCAAGAGAGGGACTTACTGCCTTGCCTATGGGGGGGATCAGAGGTGGTCCCAATAACCCCTTCTTCATATCCCCTCCACTGGAATACAGCAAGGAAGCCTGCAAAGAGTAGAACACAGTGCTCAGATCAAGCATGCAGCCTTGTCCCCATTCATGCCTCAAGACATTTAGATGTGCATTTAATTGGGACCTGGCAGGAAAAGACAAGGCAAACTGATGGAGCAGCTTGGCCCAGGATGGGGAATGTTGACCTAGGAAAGGGAAGTGGTGAGGGAGATCCCAGGGCACACATTTGGCACCTCTCCCTTTGTGCTCAGTTTTCTGCATTCCCAGCTGGCATTCACATATTTGACATCAAAATGTTCTGAGGTGCCACTGCCTCCACCTGGAGGATAGGGTGTCATGGGAATGGGTTTAGATCACTATTCTCTCCCTGCCCCTTAGGTACCTCACAGCCAGTGCTGATCTCCAGTCATGTCCCCACAAAGCCATTCTGCAGGAGGCCAAAACCTGCTCTTCTCAAGCCCCTCATTTCTTCTGCTGCTGCCCTTCCCTCCTACACTTCCCCAGCAGCCTTTGAGCCCAGATGCTGCTGCTGAGCTCGCAGGATGCTCGCTGCTCTCCAGCCCCCACACATCCACCATCTCAGCCTCACTGGCTTTCAGGATGTTCAGCAGAGCTCCCTGCCCTGCTGCTCTCTGCAAGGTCTCTGCCTGCCCAAGTTCCTCCAGGGCCCCCATGCCATGGCCAGGAATGAGAATGGAGGCAGCAGGGGCAGATGCACACTCTTTGTTTGTATCCCATCATTTTTGGGCCAGCTAAAGAACCAAATCAAGACCTGTTCAGTTTCAGTGAGAGGGACAGTTCCTGTCAGGGAGACACTGGACCTTTCTCAGCAAGGCTGAAATCAAGTATCCAAGCCTTTGATTGGACATTTTGTCTACCAAAACTCTTGTTCATCTGCCTCCTTTTGCACCCCATGGCAAACCCAAAACAACTGCAGCTCCTGGCCCTGCTGACAAGGCAATCGTGTGCCTGGGCTCTGGGCTGCTCTCCCCATGGCCACTTCCCATCCCTTCCCTCTGGACAAAGCCATGCCACAGCACACAGCTGCCCAGAAGCTGATGATGTCTAGAAATAGCAGCAGAGACAACTGTGCAGAGGGCATGGCTGTACAAGTCAAAAGCTGAGACAACCTGGAACTGACTTTGCAGGACTGCCTGCTCCAGCAAAGACCTTGTTCCATCCCAACCAGACACAGCTGACAAAAAACACCACCAAGACATAGACATGGCTCACAGATACCCATAGGTTACTAAATCTAGAAGGACAGCTTGTCCAGATTGGACAACTTTAGCTGCTCTGACTGCTTGTTGGTGTTTTCTCAGCCATGAGACAGAGGAGGAACCACAACAGAGCCCAGAAACCATTCAAAGACCTCTCTTGTTATTGACACATGCTGAGGATATGAAGGCTGCACTACACAGCCACTGCAGAGACAGCCTGAAGCACAGTGTCCAGCTAAGATCTTCTTTGGCTCAGCTGCTTCCCTGAGGTCACACCACAGGAAAAGATCTCCAATCTCTGCCTCCATCACATAAACTGAAAATCTACTGCACAGGACGTAGTTTGGTCTCCTTACCTTATAACATTTTTCTTCTGAACTCTGCTCCTGGTGTTTTCTACTGTCATTATCATAGCCAGTGCCAATGTCCTTGTTCTCTTTCTCCATGCTGTACATTTTATTATTGTTAGAAGAAGGAGAGCTGATCCTGATGGGAGGCAATGGCTTTGAGGGAAGGAGTGAAGAGGGACATGGCCGGAAAGACTTGGAGAAAATGAACCTAGTCACGCCTGCAAAGTGGAGGAATTTTCACTGCACCACCAGAGAACACTCCCAGTGACTGGGCTCTGGGAGAGTCCACTGAGCGCGTCAAGCAATTGAAATGCATTTAAAGAAATTTTTAAAAGAATGCGTTTTAATCAAGCTTTGCAAATGTCACCTCTGAGTCAAGACCAAAATGGTCATTTTAGGACAGACATGCCCTGTACCTACCTGCATGTTCAGAGTTCTCCTCCTTGCTTCTGCTGCTGCATCCTGACCTGGAGAAAATGGAGGACAATGAACACGTGAGGAGGTAGAAAGAGAAGGGAGGGAATGGCTGTACCATGAAAGGATGTAAACATTCTTAGCATGGGCACTCTGATGAATGAGGAAATGCAGCACAGAAACACACCAGGATGCAAAGCTGATTAATTTTCCTTAAGCTTTCCATTGCGGGAGTCACAGAGAGCTGGCCAAGCTCTGTGTGAAACAATAGCCAAGTCCAGCAGAGGACCCATCTTGAGGTGCTTTGAAGCCCTGCCTCCTCTTCCTCACCACCATCAGTCATTCCTCAACTTGCATCCTAACTCCCCAATTCTGCTGTCTCTCCTTTTGGAGCCAAGTGGCTCCTACAGCCACACTGAAGCAGCAAGAGCTGCTCAGCTGAGACATGAGACTGTATGGAGGGCAGCTACTTTTGTACAGGTGCCAAAGCTTGACTTTGCCTGCTCGTGCCTAAACCTGGTGACAGTCTCATGCTACATGTGGTCAGAGCACTGCTGTCTCCCGAGAATGCTATGACACCTCCTGGCTCTTTCAAGAACAGAAAGGCTTTTTCCAACTCAGCTGCTAGGGGAGGATATTCAGATTGCACTTTAAAAGCCCTCCCAAAGATTTCCAATTCAAATGATACTTCTGTGTCTCCTTCTTTATTGTTATCACTCGGATAAGCTTGACAGCTACATTTTCTCTCCCATATCCAAGCCAATATCTTTCCATCAGGTACGGTCCTGTAACTCTTGTCTACCACCTTGCCCGCTTTGATCTTAAGCCCAGATCAAAATATTAAACATTGATCAGATTATACATCTATACCCCAAAACTTCTCTGGCATCTCATTTCACAGTGGAGGCCCAGGCACAGAGAAATTATTCCTGATGTTTACAGAAGCAGCACCTGAATTTGCAGACCCCTCTCCAGTAGCCAGTATTGGCCCATACATAATCTCATGGGTGCAGAAGTTAACAGTCAAGAATGACAGCATTCAAATATCTGCAGGACCCAGACCCAAGCAATTCACTTCCCAAAAAAGAGCACAACCATTACAAAGGGAATCAATAGCCAAGTCCAGCAGAGGACCAATCCTGAGGTGCTTTGAAGCCCTGCCTCCTCTTCCCCACCACCACCTCTGCTCTTGGCACATTGGTGTTGGCTTTGACATTGTGCTGGGTCATCATAGATCGGCAAAATGGGGAATACACAGAGGTTTGCCTAAATACATGGGACATCTGGCTGTGCAAAATAACCACACTTTGGGATGGGAACACAGAGATGAACAGCACACTGCAGCAGCAGCAGACACCTTGGCTTACCTCATCTCCTGGGACTCCTGGGATTCCAGCTGCAGAGAGCTTTGCAGAGAGCCCACAGCACTGCCAAGAGGGGGACTTACTGCCTTGCCTATGGGGGGGATCAGAGGTGGTCCCAATGACCCCTTCTTCATATCCCCTCCACTGGAACACAGCAAGGAAGCCTGCAAAGAGTAGAACACAGTGCTCAGATCAAGCATGCAGCCTTGTCCCCATTCATGCCTCAAGACATTCAGGAATGCATTTAACTGTGTCCTGGCAGGAAAAGACAAGGCAAACTGATGGAGCAGCTTGGCCCAGGATGGGGAATGGAAAGGGAGATGATGAGGGAGAGACCATGGCACATATTTGGCACCTCTCCCATTGTGCTCACTCTTCTCCAAAAGTGGCTTCATTCCCAGCTGGCATTCACATATTTGACATCAAGGTGTTCTGAGGTGTCACTGCCTCCACGGGCATTTTGGATGTCATGGGAGAGGCTTTATAACTCCCTGCCTCTAAGGTACCTCACAGCCAGTGCTGATCTCCAGTCATGTCCCCACAAAGCCATTCTGCAGGAGGCCAAAACCTGCTCTTCTCAAGCCCCTCATTTCTTCTGCTGCTGCCCTTCCCTCCTACACTTCCCCAGCAGCCTTTGAGCCCAGATGCTGCTGCTGAGCTCTCAGGATGCTCGCTGCTCTCCAGCCCCCACACATCCACCATCTCAGCCTCACTGGCATTTAGGATGTTCAGCAGAGCTCCCTGCCCTGCTGCTCTCTGCAAGGTCTCTGCCTGCCCAAGTTCCTCCAGGGCCCCCATGCCATGGCCAGGAATGGGAATGGAGGCAGCAGGGGCAGATGCACACCCTTTGTTTCTATCCCATCATTTCTGGGCCAGCTAAAGAACCAAATCAAGACCTGTTCAGCTTCAGTGAGAGGGACAGTTCCAGCCAGGGAAAAGGTCTGAGAGCTCTGCTGACAGCACAGAAACTGGAAATTGACCACACTGCACTTAGCTTGGTCTCCTTACCTTATATCCTTGTCCCTCTGAACTCAGCTCCTCTTCTTTTCTCATGTTCTCAGCATAGCCAATGCCATCTTTCCCATTCTCCTGCTCTCCGCTGCATATCAGGCTTGGCTTGGTAGAAGGAGAGCTCTTCTGGATGGGAGGCAATGGCTTGGAGGGAAAGAGCATAGAGGGACTTGCCAGGGAAATCCTCTTGGCAAGCGGGTAGCCAGACAGGCCTGCAAAGTGGAGACACAAAATATAAGTGAAACCAAAATGCAAACCCAAAGCATCTGAAGCTCCATATCTCATGGGACACATTCCCTGCAAACTTCTAAACAGCTGCACAGGGCTACATTCTCTTGCTGGCAGACACTTGAGGCAGGCCAAGGGAAAACCCTGACCTACTTCCACAGGGATGCTACAGGAGCACCCTGGCCTCTGGGCTGCCCTGGGACAGCAGGGAGCCCAGAGCCCTGTGCTCTCCAGCAATGGCTCAGCTGCACAAGCACGCTCCTGCTCCTCTCCCTGCCCCACAGCTGAGCAGCCCTCCAGCTCCACGGGGCACTGGCAGCAGCACAGCTCATTGCAGGGGCACATGCAGGGCACAGCTGTTCCCTGGCAATGTGCACAGGCTCTCTGGGCTGCCACAAGACCCTTCCTCCCAACAGAGATTGGCCCAGCTCTACCCCCTCACCTCTGTGTGAGGCTGAGCCATGCTCACAAGGGAAGAAGTGAGTTAGGTGAATTCCCACCTTTATCATTAACATATCTAATGGGTGTGGCACTCAAGGGGAATAATTTTTAATTTTAGAGAAAATTTATTTGGGTTCATTTTTCATGGAACTAGCCTGCATTTAATTCCTATGAACAGTATGAAGCTGGCAAGTCAGAAGGGAAAAGGCGAAGGCTCCAATGATAAGAGGAGAAAATATTCCTTCTTCAGTCTGGCCTGTGAATCCACAGGAAAAACCCACACAGCTGTGACTGCTATTTCTGTAAACCACCAAGTCCTGTCAGCAACAGGCAGGCCTTATTGGTGTTTCTGTAGCACTGTAATACCATCCTCAGGGTTGGACCTGACCAGCAAGCAGAGGAAGAACGGGAAATTTATCTGTAGTGAGACCTGACATTGATGGCAAGGAAAGCAACAGGACTTGCGTCTCATGACCATGTCCAGTCTGTGCTCAGCTGTGGCCACAGTCCCTGTCCTGGCTGACAGTATGAGTGATTTGGCTGCTGTCAAAAAGGAGAAAGCAGAGTAAACTAATGACAGAATGTTGTGATGCCATGGGCATCCTTGCAGGATCATCTGTATCTGTCAGCCACCTACTCTAACCCAGAACAGAGCACCATGGAGCAGTTTTCCCTGAAATATGGTGGGATTGTTTTTCCATTTGGCTTCAGCCTTTCAGCTCCTTCCTATGCTCACCTTTTCCTTCAGAGGTTTTTCCTTTTCCAGTAAACTCCATCTTTGAACCCGTGCTTCTGCCTGGCAGAAGGATCTGGGTTTGAATTTGGGAGCACTCTCAGTGTAGCCAGCGACAGGAGCTTGGTGCCCAGCCTCAGAACAAGGCCGGGTGACTCCGATCGCCAGCGCTCGGCACAGAGAGGCAGAGCCAGACGCGTCTGCTGCCGCTGCGGCCGTGCCAGCCACAACCTTCACAGCCTTCACAGCCCCAGCGTGGGGCTGCCCCTTTGTGACACAACAGCCCATGGGGCTGCCCCTTTGTGATGCAATAGCCCGTGGTTCTCTCATTTCCATGGCTGCAAAACCCCACCCCAACTCCATCCCTTTCCCTTCCCTTCCCAAGGGCAGCCAGCCTTAAGCCCAGCCTGGCCACGCCTGAGGGTTTCACACTGTCTAGGAAGTAAACCCTCTCCAAAGCTACTTTTCAATCCTTTATTTCTGAAATTCCCACTCAGTTCTGGGTTGCAGCTGGTTGGTGTGGGAATTGGTTAATTTCTCTTCACATCAAACAAAGTGCTGGGACACAAACAATGGCACCATGCTGTGGAAGTTAAAGCAGCTCTGCACTCCCCAGTAGATGAGCCCACAATTCAGCTGGCCGATAGCTTTAGGGAACTAATTGACCATCCAAACATTCCACTTTTGCTCTGCTTCTTTGTTCCGGCGGTTTATTTCCTGCTTTCTTGATTGCAGAGAAACCCAAACCCAATATAAACATCATCTTCCTCAAAACATTTCTGACCCTGGAAGTTCCTGAGAATTCAAAATTTTCTTCATAGAAATAGCACTTGGCAGGTCATTCTAAAATACTCTCCAACAGAGCAGATAAAACTAATCATCCTTGATTTGGCAGAACTAAGCCTGACCCACGGGACACGTGGGTCTGATCCCTTTTTCTGCATCTGCAAAATTATTCTTCAAGTCTCATCTCTCTTATCTATTCAAAGATCTCTGCATTAGATGCCCCCAGTGTTCAGTGGGCTGACATGATCAGTGTATCTGTAGGGTGTAATTGGCCATGCAAAGCTCTCCATTGTTGTGCAAGGGGTTTATTCCTGCTTTCTTTCCTGCAGACATACCCAAACCCAACATTACAACACCTGCCTCAAAGCAATTCTCATTTGGACTGTCCCTGAAAATTCAAACCTATACTCAGAGTGTTTCCCTGTCCCCAGGGACAGGCTCCAAGGCTGGGCTCTCTCCTGCATGGAATGAAGAAGAGCTGCTGCCCTTGCCAGCGGCTCCAGGGTCTCGTGGTCAGTGCTTTGAATGCAGCTTTTGTACACACACTGCCTCTCTGGGCCAAGCAGCATTCCTGGACATTGGCAGCACCTCTGCAGGCCAACATCCTCCAGGCACAGCTGCAGGAACGAGATTGCAGCAAGTGCTGGCTGAAGGAGTCTCCAGGCTGCAGCAGCCCTTCACCTGCAGCGGAATCATCTTGTGCTGCTCTGGGAGAAAGCAAAGGGAGTGACGGGCTCTTTGCAGATGAGGGTCTCCTCCATGTGCTGCTGCTCACTGGGCTGATACAGCTGCTGGTGCCCTTCCCTGCAGATGTACCAGGAGCCTGTCTGGAAAAATAACACTGCCAGTGCCAGTGCCAGCCACCCATCCCTGCCATGGCCCTGCCCACAGGGCGTCCTGCCTACCAAACTGCTCCAGTCAGGTGATGTCAGACACCATCAAAATACATTCAAACTATGCATTTTACACATTCTTTCCAAATCGTGGCCATGCAGCCCACATGCTGGAGGCAGACTGCTCTTGGCAGAATGGGGGAAGCCCCAGCAGCTGCTCTCCCCATGGCTGGATGGCCATGGCAGCAGAGCCAAGTCTCTCACCGTGCCCACTGCTGTTGGGACCCAGTGCTTTGGACATGTTCTCACTGAACTCAGGCTTCTGCTACAGCAGCATTGTGCCTTCACGCATTTGATAACAAAGAGTTGGAATGGCAAGGACTCCTTACAAGAGCTACCAAATAAAAGGGGAGGGAGGGGGTGAGTGAGTTAGAATAGTTTGCTTCTTTTTAATACAGGCATACCTGGACTGAAGCAGGGACACTGGGCTAATCGTACTGGGGACTGGTTTGTAAGCCTTGTCTCTAGCAATTCCCACCAGTCTGCAAGCATTTTTTAGTAGAAAGCAGTATATAAGATTTTACAGCACATCCATGAGCAAGTCGAAGCCAGAACTCCAAGTACAAAACAAATACTCCCAAATCGGCCACCCATGGGGAAAGGAAGAAGAAAAGCAGATGAAACAAGTGCCACTGCAACTGAATTGCTTGCGTTCATCCCATGGTCCAACTTTTGTGGACAAAAGCTCTTCAATTCAAACACACAGCTTAAGACCAAGGAATTCAATGTTTTGAGAGCATTTAAAGCCTAATTCCTATTACTTTCAAGGAAAGGTAGATGCTAAATTCCTTAAAAACTCAAATATGGGTCTAATTGGGACTTTATCCTCCAAATCAGGAATGGAGGTTTAGAATTGCAGAACTGTTTCCATTGGAAAAGGCCTTTAAGATCATAGAGTCCTCCCAATAACCTGACATCACTAACACTGCCAAGGCAACCACAAAAGCATATCCCAGGAAATGTTGGGAGATGGAACATCGTTCTTCTCTCTTTTGTCTCCCCAGGAGCCCCTTGGCAGGAGAAATGCCCACATGGGCTTTATCTGACTCCTTTCCAACCAACCCTTCCCTCACTCCCAGGTCTCATTTGCTCTGCAGGCTTCACTAGCTCGCTCAACTCAGAGGAGCTCTCAGAGGAGAAAATGCTGCCTGGCGTGGGGCTGTCTGATCCCTGTCCCATCTTGATTCCATCTGCCCCCTTCCCTCTCCCATCAAAGAGACCGAAGGATCCCCCACAACCCCACGGTACTGCAGCAGATCCTGGGCACGTTCCCTCCTCCGCTCCTTGGTGGCCCTGGGGAGGCTCCAGAGCCCTCCCTGTGTGCGGGACAGCTGCTGCAGCACCGCTGCGCCTGCGGGCCAGCAGCGCCCAAGGAGCAGCTGCGCAAGTTCAGAGTCTGAAACAGAATCCTCAGCGCACACAAATGACAACTGGCATTTCAGGGGCTGGCAGGAAAAACTAAATCCATCTGCTCGTTGCCCCTGCTAGCCATGGCCACGGTGATGCAACTGGAAGAATTGCCCCTGCCCAGGAAGCTCTCAGGTAGAAGAGAGGAGCAAAAGCCACGCATTTCTGAGCTGCTAGCTCCCAGTGCCTCAGGTTTTCCTTCCAATTTCTAAAGGGTTTGGACTATTTTTACTGTTTCAACCCTTGTTATGTGCTCCTGTGAACAAGTAAGCACAACAAAGCCTCTCCCTCAAAGCCTTGAGGGACTGCCAAAGCAGAACTTGTTCATGCTCTTTTCTCCTGGTGATTTTATAATCCCATACAGACTCTGACAGCAAACCCGTGCTAGAGGAAAGATTGCCCTTGGAATCATAGGGTACTTTCTGGGTGGGTGTTTTAATCTGCTTTTCCAGGGCCTTGGGCTGAGCAGGGTCAGGATCTGGGGGATTTCACAGAAGAACTGGCACAGGACATTGCCATGGCACAGGGGCAGGGAAAATGTATTGGCCGTTTGCAGCAGAGAATAGAGAAAGGCACTGGCCCAGGCAGCTGCTGCCATGTGGGCACAAGCTCTGCTGCCCAGGAGGGTCCCGTAGTGCAGGGGTTTGCAGATGGACACATAGCGGTCATAGCACATGATGGTCAGGAGGAAATACTCTGCTGACAGGAAGAAATACAAAAAAAAAGAGCTGAGAAGCACATCCTTTGTAGGAGATGGTGCGGGTGTCCCAGAGGGAATTGTGCATGGCTTTGGGCACAGTGGTGCAGATGGAGCCCAGGTCGCTGAGGGCCAGGTTGATCAGGAAGAAGAACATGGGCGTGTGCGGGTGGTGGCCGCAGGCTACGGCGCTGATGATGAGGCCGTTGCCCAGGAGGGCAGCCAGGGAGATGCCCAGCAAGAGGCAGAAGTGCAGGAGCTGCAGCTGCCGCGTGTCTGCCAATGCCAGCAGGAGGAAGTGGCTGATGGAGCTGTTGTTGGACATTTTTTGGGGCTGCACATGGGGACCTGTTCATGGAGAAAGGACAGTGAAGATTTAGAGGAGATACCTGTAACCAAAATCAAAGGCATTTCCCAGACACCCTCCTCGGTAACACACAGACACACCATTTCGTGTTCAAGAATTCTGCTGTTTTTTTTGCTAAGATCCCCTGTATCTTTGCTGCTGTTCTTGGATATCAGAAACCCTCAGCATTTCTGCTGCCCTCAGGTGGAACAGAGCAAGTTCTGTTAGGTTAAGTGATGAGTGAAGAGTAAGGGGAGATGGTCTCTCCTTCTGACCTATTGAGATTTTCTCTGGGCTTTAGCCTTTCTCAGGTGGAGGGTGATCACCTTCCCATGCTTCCCCTAAAATGTCACCAGGTACTGCTGAGAGGAGATGGATCCACCACAGCCCAGCTCCGTATCTGTAGCCAAGGACTCACAATGCTCGTTTCATGAACCCAGCAGCATTTTCAGTGTCAGAACACCTCTGCATTTCCTCATTAAACTTATAACTCAGAGATGCTCTAGGACAGTTTTGCACCCTGGGTTGAAGCTCCCAGCTTGCACTGCAATCTCAGAGGGACTTCCAAGTGTCCATATGCTGGCATTGGATGAAGGGAGATGCAGCTCCTTGCCTGGCTGCACTGACAGCATTGCCCAGAGCTGGGCACTGGGCACAGCGTCACCCTGAGCCAGCTGTGCCCCCTCCCAGAGCCCCCAGGGCCGGGCAGCTGCTCCCAGCCCTGTGCTCTGCAGAGGGAACTGGGCCCGGGGCTGCAGAGCTGCCCCACGGCTCTGCTGCAGCTCTGCCTGCACAGGAGGGGCTTCACGCCTTGGAGCCCCGGCCCTGAGGGCAGAGGCTTGGCTGGGGGACAGGAGGGAGGGGGCTTGTTCAGAGGGAGGGGCTGCACTGCAGGGGATCCTGAGGGCAACTCTAAACTCTCCCTGCCACAGCATTGCTGGCTTTTGTTTCCTCCCATTGCCTGATCATCTCTGCTTCCTGGAGATTTTCCTCCTGCCAGTGTTTCCCTGTGCCTGATCTCTCCCTGTCAGCAACCACAGACCCCAAATCTCTGTGCACTCTCCCTGGCCCTACAGAACCCTGCCTGTTTGCAGGGCACTGGCTGGGGGCAGGTTCTGTTTGCAGCTTGGAGAAAGGACAGCTCAGACTGAGCCTGATGGCTCGAGCAAAGGTGATGCTGGTGCTGTCCATGGGCAGAGTGGCTGAAAGCACATTAGGGATCTCCCGTGAACCTAGTGATCACTAAAAGAAACAGTTCAGATGTCTCAGACAATTTTCAAATTTCATAATGAATAATTCATAATCATCCTATATTGTTCATTCTCCTTCCCTGCCATTATCCAGTAGTAGGAAACTGAATACAAAGTCTTACGAAAATTATTGCTTTTTTACAAAAACCCTTATTTTGGAAATATTCCATGACTGATCAGAAGATCTCAGCATGTCAGAGTTTCATGAGCATTTCACCTCCCCTGCACCAAAAATACTCAGAGTTGTACTCACAGAGTCTGTAGGCATTGGGATGTTCCAGCTTTAGGAGATGGCTCCAGGAGCTGCAGCTGCATTGTCCTGCAGCCAGAGGTTCCTGTGCCAAGGGCTGGCAGTGATTCTGCCCCAGGCACTTCTCAGCACCTTCCCAGCCCTGACTGATTGAAGCTCTCTGTGCCTCTGGGCTGTGCCTGGGGAGGCTGCAGGCAGTGCCCCAGCCCTGCTGGGCTGGCAGAAGAGCTGCTCATCAAGAGAAATGTGCTCTTGAAGCTCTTCTTGGTTACCAGGAGCTGCCTCTGTGCCAGGAGCCCGGCCCAGCTCAGCAGCACAGACACAGCACAAGGACTTTAATGAGCCTCTGGGGCTTTGTGCTCAGGCCCTGAACATCAGTCCCTCAGAGGCAGCTGAAGAAACCTCTCCAGAACTCCATGTCAGAATCCAACTCCAAAGTTTCTTGGACTTTTAATGGGTCACACTGAGGGACACCACTGAGAAAGTGTCCCCAGGCCCCAGGCAGAGCAGAGAACTGGAGGCCGTGATGACAGGTGGGGACAAAGAGAAGCCAAGTCTTGGTGCCCTGGGGCACAGCAGGGTCTGTGCCAGCAAGGGCTGGGAGGACACACCTTGTCCTGAGGCCCTGGGGCCTCCTGGCACAGCCCCAGCCAGGCTGGGCACTGTCAGCCCCTTGTCCTGCCCTCAGCATCCCCCCCTAGCCCACATCCCAGTGGCCTTAGGGATCTGCTGGAAGGAATCCCTGGGGAGCCTTGTTTAGGAATGGCCCTGGGGGCTCCTGAATGCTCCCAGGGACTGCAGGGTTTTCCAAGGACTTTGGGTTTTGCTTTTGCCTTGGAGTCTCTGAGAGCTTTGTGCAATCATGGCCTCCAATAATCTGCTTTAAGGAGTCCCTTGAGAGCTTTCTACTGACATTCAGAGGGGCTCATTAATGCTTTGAGACACTCAAGGTGTTTAAGGTCCTTTGGATTCTCCTTTCCACACTGAGTCTCTAAGAGGCTTTTGTGCTATGCTGGCCACCAATTCTCTCCTCCAACTAGTACATGAGGAGCCTGTGTTGGAGAGGGACCTCAGTGGGACCCATTAATGCCTTGAGACACTTTGGGTGTTTCCTCTGACTTGGACTCCTGGAAAGGTTTGTGCAATGTCCTCTTAGGCCATGAAGTTCCAGGGCTCAGCTCTAAATGCACCACAGGGCTCATTAGGATCAAGCAAGTCCTGCCAAACCATGGCTCTGCCTTGATTTCCCTCCGCTCTAGTGCAGTTCATTAGGAGGGTTTCCTTTTTCAGTTATGGAGAAATATTTCAAAGAGCTTCTAGGAAGTATGTATTCCTATTTTAAAGGGTGTCTTTTATTGCTGTTCTTATTACACAAGAGATGATTGCAGCATTCAGTGACTGATATTGATCCAGCAGGGACTCTCCTAAGGAGCTCTGGCCTGCTCAGAGAAGCTGTGCCTTGAGCTCTGACCCAGTGTGGACAACCTTGCTCCACATTCCCCAAGCCCATTTTGTCTCTCCTCACTCAACGGGGACCTGCTTTGCTCAGAGAACTGGCTGTACACAGCCAAAGAGGGTACAGTTTCTTTTATATTTTGAAGCAATCTAAAACTCCTGACTTTCCCCATTGAAAACAGACATCCTCCTCAAGTGTGTGCCAAGCCCAAGCTGCCACCAAGGAGGTTCCCCTTCCCTAAGGCAGAACCCTGCAAGGAATGTTTTAGACACACAGGAAGTTCTGCAATAAACACAAATCCAGAGTTTGCTCAGGGCAGAATTAGACCAACTCCTGACGGACAGACCAGCTTTGAACTCCTTGCAGCTGAAAGCTCTGAGCTGGGAGGTGTGGGAGAGACCCAAGAGTGAGGGAAGGGAAATGCAGAGCACCCAGCAAGTGCTTCTGTGCAGACAGGCTGTGGGGAAGGGCACTGCAGAGCTGCCCTGGGCCAGCTGGGAGGGTGGATCATCATCCCAGTCTGCACTGGGCCATTACAAGACACTGTTGGATGGACACTGCACCGACCCCAGCGCGCCAGCCCATTGCTCAGGGCTGCTGTCACTGCCCAGAGCCAGAGGGGATCCCTGGCTGGGGGCTTGTGCCATGGCCACCTGCCCTGTGCCGCGCTGGCCGCTCAGGCACCAGGAACCAGCAGCAAAGGGCACTGCCAGGGCCAAAAGCCAGCTCAGCCAGACAGAAAGGGGCAGTGCTGGCACTGTTTCCATGGCAGCCCTCACTGGGGGTGACACCTGGGTCACCTGTCCTGGCAGCTGCCATGGAAAGCCCTGGCAGGGACTGAGGGCACAGACACTGGCACTGAGACACTGCTGGGCCGGGTGCTGAGCACAGGGCTGAGCACGCAGAGATGGTTTTGTTCTTGCTGAGCTGCAACAGAGCCAAGGCCTGTCCTGCCCCTCCTCCAGCCACGCTGGGCAGGGGCTGGGGCTGGGGGGGAGCTTGGCAGGGGACACAGCCAGGACAGGTGACGCCAACTGACCCCGGGGATACCCCAGACCACAGGACATCATGCTCAGTGTATGAAGTGCGGGGAACAAGGAGGAAGGGGGAAATGTTGGAGTGAGGGTTTTTGCCTTCCCAGGTAACTCTTAGGCAACAGGGAACCCTGTTTCACCAGCGGGAAGGGTCAGTACCAAAGACACAGACACCAACTTCAGGAATCCTGTAATTTATATAATGCACAGCTGCAAAGAATTACAAAAGGATAATCTCAGCAAAGCACATAATCATTAGCAAAGAATTACAAAAGAAGCTCAGCAATCCATCCAGTCATTACTAACAAAGATTGCCTACAGTGATTAAAGAAAGATCCACCACCAGTTACCCTCAGACTTTACCATCACCCAGATTCACACATCAGCTGGGGCAGACAAGGACTGCAGAGCCACTCCCAGACACTGGGAATTCCTGCATGTGCCTCCACCTTTGCAGGCAAGGAGCCTCCAAGCCCGCTGTGAGAGGACACAGCTTTTACACTCTCAAACAAACAAACTGACATCACTGCTAGGGTGGGAACATCTGGTTTCATTCTCCTGTTTGGTTTCTCCCAAAGCCTGGCCAGGGCTCAAGGAGGAATCAAGGGAGTTGACTTTGATCCTTCACCCCCAAACAAGGCCAGATGGGGCCTTGTCTGGTTTCTAAATACAGAAAGAGAAATCCATGTTTTATCAAGGAACACATCCACTGATCATGTTGTTAATAATGCTTTGTTAGGGAGTGGATACAAATATACCATTTATTTGGAAGGTTCATCTAGAGATGAACCTTGCCTCTGGGCCTGTTCAGGCCTTGATCCCAGCCTGTTCAGGCCTTGCTACTTGGATGGGTCCGGAGAGCTACAGTGAACTACTAGCTTCATAACAATTATTTCAATAGCACAGTTTAGATTTAGATATTAGGCATAACGGCATCTCCCCTTGTGCTTCAATTAAGTGCTGTTAAATTTTATTACTCAGAGCTATTCACGTTCCTTTTCAAACATGCCTAAAGAGTTGCTGTTATTCTGTTATTTATCAAATGCTCTCTTTACTTGAGACTGTCTCTTTTAAGACAAGTCTCAATACTTCACTTCCCAGCATAAAGTGTCACAACAACTTGAACATGGAATGTTAGAGTGCACACCAAGTGCACACACTGCAATGATGACAGACACTGCCACAAATGCATTTCACAGCAGCCTCCAATTTGGCAGCCATGAAGCCAATCCCACCAAGAAGAATTTTCTTCTTTCTGCCACTCTTCTCCTGCTCTTTCTGTCAAGGTGATTGCTGACTGTTGGCCTTCTAACGCATCACTGACAGCAGTGCAACATTCCTGTCCCATGACAGCCCAGGCTCCTCCTTGGCCAGCAAGCAGATAATCCAAGGCCATGCGGTTCTGTGCAGTCCCCATTTGTGTTTGTTGGAGCCCATAGGATGTGCTTATTGGACATTTTAACAGCATCATTTGCTACTTCTAATAATCCATCCAGTCAACTCCACAGGACGGGGCAGCACACATGGGGCACAGGATGAACCAGAATCTTTTGCTTTCTGAAACCCAAGGCACTCCACGGGGAAAATGTTCTCTGGGCCCCAACTCTTCCTTGTGGTTGTTGCTGAAGGACCCTAAATGGTGGCCCTGCAGCCAGGAGTGGGGTAACACTGACACTGACCAGCTCCAGCAGCCCAAGTTCTACTGACATTGGGAGTGATGGTAAAGCACAGAAATCCTCTCACACTGTGGCCTCTGTAACTAGAACAGGCTTGGGTTTCTCCTGAAGGGAAATCTTAGTGAATCCTGTCAAACGGATCATTGTATTCCTGTGTTTTCTTGAACTGTCCCTTCACTGACAGTTACGAGTCAGAGCCCACGGACTGAGTTCTGGCCACCCCACAGGGTGGGCCCTCCAAGAGAACCCCATTCCTCCCAACTTCAGCTGAGAACAAACACAGAAATTAGTGACATGGAGTACTTTGACTACCCTGATCTTGAAATTTTCAGAACTAATCATTAAATTTTGATGAACTAATCCCTTGGTGAAACACTGGAGGTGTTTGTGGCAAACAAAGATTCTGGCACACTATCAAGGTACAACTTACAGACATCAATAGTACTTTAGTGACACTGCTCTTAATTTTTTTCTCAATCTCATTTCAGTAAAGAATAATTGTGTTGTCCATGGAGATGGAGCCTTTTCAATTCCAGAACAAAGCCTCCAAAGTCCTTTGCTGGTCAGCTTTAGCATGTTGTCTGTGGCTAACAAGGCTTGGTGGGGCCCTTTCCCCTTTGGCTGGAAGGGGGCTGAGTCCCAGTCCCTGAGGGCACCAAAGCTCCTGGATGGAATTTGTGTGCAAGTCCCTCAGTGTCAGAGCAGCATTCACAGGGAGCCCTGTGGATCAGAGCATTTTCCAAAGGGGCCGTTGGGGCAAACAAGGAGATTTGGTCTGGCAGGATGTGTAAAACAGTATCCTGTAATATCTACTTGTTCTCACACAGAATACTTGGCTGCAGGGACATTCCCGTTGTTCCTGCCCAGGTTTCAGGATTCAATATTGTATTTCCTAGGAGCTGCTCCTTCAGCTGCCTCAGGAGGGCCTTTTGGCCTCCGGGCCCACACTCTGGCTCCATTGTTAGGACTGCTGCATCCAAACCCTTTATCTCCACAAATGGTAATGACTGGAGGTGGATCTCCATTTTTCACAATCGTGCTTAAAATTGCAATATCAATAATTGTGCTACCCTGTCATGGGGTTGAATAATCCAATCTTATTGACAATTGTTTAACAGAATTACTGTAATTTCTCCTTTATATTCAGCATCAATTCCTCCTTTCCTCCTGCCATGACATGAACATTTTGCAAGACCAAGCTCCAAGCGAGCAGTTACCAAACCCAAGTGTCCTGGAGGAATCGGAATTCCTCTCTCAGTATTGATAGCTTTCATTTGCTTTGGATTTATCCTAATTAATTCCAATGCATGAAGGTCCAGCCCTGCAGCCTCTGGGCTGGCCCTGCCAGGGGCCATCACACCCACAACAATTTCCCAGGCAGTCCAAGTCTCTCTGTCCATGGTTGTAGTTGCAAACTGGGTGCAGCCATGCACAGCCAGGGGTTTCCATTTCCCCAGTGGGCCATTGTTAAGGGTATGGAGCACATCTGGGAGATGGGTTCACCATGGGGACAGGTTCCCATCTCCTCCTTTTTTCAACTGCTCTTTTAACAACCCCCTCACCTGTTCAACAAATCCTGCAGCTTGAGGATAGTTTGGAACATGAAAAACCCTGCAGTCTTAATCACGGTATTTTTCACAGTAACAGACAAAGCACTCTGCATCACAGTATCAGCAAACCCTGTAAAAATAGACAATTTTATGCCCTCCTCCTTTTTTCATTGTATACAATCTCACAAAGTTTACCTCTGACATTAGGGTCCAGGCCAATCCTTTTCTATAGAGTGTTTAATGTTACATCCCTGAGCAGCCAAAGCTACCAAATTAGTATTGTCAGCACTATTTCACATTATTACTATTTTATACGTAGATATAGATATTGGTATAGAAATATAGATATAGCTAGATAGCTATAGACATATATATAAAATATATATATCAATATATATATTAAGGTCTTATTATACTATAAATATGTACATAGTTATTTATGATATTAATATTTCACTTGCACAAATGCATTGGAGCTCAAGATTAAAACCTTCTGTTGCTCCATGTGGGAGCATTCCAACAAGAATTGTTCCTTCTGAAGGTGCTGTTTTCAATGTACGGTTAACAAATTCATCTTTGTCTGCCCAAACCCACAAGTTCTTTTCCTTTTCCATATGCAATTTTTGGATACATTTTAAGACATCCAGGGGTTCAGCTTCTTTTAACCAACTGCCCCACTGCTCACACAGTGCTGCGACCTCAGCCCACTCCAGAGCCAGCCAACTCCAGGGAAGGGCTTCCCATCTGGGAATTTCTGATGCCACTGATTCCTCACATTTACATTTAACAAGTGACATTTTGCTGTGATCTGGCCAGACTGTGCCAGTTTTGTTTTACCAGTGGGCAGGGTCAGCACCAAAGACACAGACTGCAACTGAAGGAATCAGTGTCATTTACTGCAGCTCAAAGCAGCAAAGAATCACAAAAGGAGCAGCTCAGCAATGCACCCAATCATCAGAACCAAAGATTGCTTGCAGAAAGATCCAGCACCATTTACCCTCAGCCTTCACCATCCCCCAGATCCACACAGCAGCTGGGGGAAGCTGTCCCAGCCAAGGGCTGCAGAGCCACTCCTGGACACTGGGAATTCCTGCAGGTGCCTCCAGCCACAGGTGAGGCTCCAACCTCGCTGTGAGAGGGCCCAGCTCTGAGAGTGCTGAGTGAACAAACTGACAGCACTTCTAGTGCAGGAACATCTGGTTTCATCCTCCTCTTGGGTTCCTCCCAAAGCCTGGCCAGGGCTCAAGGAGGGACCAAGAGAGCTGACTTTGATCCTTCAGCCCCTAAGAAGGCCAGATGTCAGATTTCATGGCCCTGTCTGGCTTGCAAATACAAAAAGACCAATACATGTGTCACTGAGGAGTGGCTACATCCATCACAATGCTAATGACCATGCATATTTAATCAGTGAGCAGATACAAAGATAACCTTTGGTTGGAAGGTTCATCCAGAAGTCACCTTTGGCTCACGGCCTGCTGCTCAGGCCTCACTCAGGGCTGTTATCCAGGCCTTGGCACTTCAGGGACGTGGTTTAGTGCTGGGCTTGACACTGCTGGGTGAACAGCTGGACTGGATGAGCTCAGAGGTCTTTTCCAACAGAAAGGATGCTGTGATTCCATTATTCTATCCGCTGCATTTAGCTAGGTCTATTTGAGCAGCATTACTTTGCTCCAAAAGTTCCCTCTTGCTCAGCTCCTGTGGCCTGTGGCGGCAGCTCCTTCAGCTCCTGGTGCTAAGCTGCTCATGCTGAACGAGATGACTCGGAGAGTTGAATACAGTCCATGCAATTCCTTCTGGGACACAGAGAGGGGAGGGTGTGGAAACAGGAGCATTGTTTGGTGAGGCCTCCTCTCTGCCCTTCATGCCCTTCAGTGCTTTGAACCAGCCAAGAGGTTTTTCCAAAAGTGCAGTGAAGCAGCTGTTCCTGCTGCTGGCTCTGGCTCTCTCCAGTCTCTGACCTCGCCTGGTTTTGTCCCTCTTGCTGTGCCCTCTCTTCCCCCAGGGCTCAGTGGCTGCTGCCCAGGACTCTGGGACTGGCTCAGATCCAGTGGTCGAGACTCTCCTTTCTTTGCCCTTGGAGCTGCCTGGTCACAGCAGCCTTTTCCATCTGGAAGCTCCCCATGGACAGGGAGTCCCCACCTCTGTTCCTTGCAAAACCTCCAGGAGCCCAGGGCTGCCATCTCAAGTCCCTGCTGGCACTGGGGGCTCCCAGGTGCCTCAGGCTGCTGTGACACCGCTGCACACGGGAGGGAAGAGTGGCAGGGGCTGTGCTGAAAGTCAGCTCCATGTGCTGCTGCTGCTGCTGCTGTGGGGTCATTTGTCCAGCCCTGCCCCAGAGTCAGGGATCAGATCCAGGCCCTGCTGCTGTTTCCTCAGGATCAGCCCCAGTTTGGGTGTTGCTGTCAGGGTCAGCAGGAGTGGTGGCTGGAGCAGCAGGTGCTGACAGTGCCCCAAGCCCTGGGGCTGGAGGGGTCCCTGGGCTGGGCTGGGAGGGAGCTGCCCCTTGTTCTCCCTCTGCCCCAGGCAGAGCTGGGCTGGGCACTGTCGCCCTGATTTTTTAAGACTTTCTAAAGCCTTCTGATGTTTGCATTCTTGTATGAAACTTTCTCACACACTTTTCTGTCAACAACTTATTGTTTGCATTCTTTCATGGAGGAGGAGAAATTTGATGGACTGTTGGTTTGTCCAGTGTCCCTGGAGAGGTGGCACTTTCACCTTCCAATCCTCTGTCACCTTTGGAAATCTATAAATGTAGGAGTCAGAAAATAAACTCTTTTTTTTCCTGTCTGAGAGCAGCAGCGTGTCTGCGTCGTGTTGTCTTGTGTCCTGTAGCGACAGGGCACAAGTGGGGCAGCACAGCCACCAGGGAGCCTGCGAGTCTCTTCCAGCCCTGGCTGCTCAGAGTTTGGGCCTTGGAGCCTCAGGTGGCCAAAGGCAGCTGCTCCTGGTGCCTCTGGGTGTGCCCGTGTTCAGCAGTGCTGCTCCATCAGTCTGTGCCCAGCAGTGGGGAAAAGCCTCAGCCCTGCAGGGCCAGGAGCTGCCGGGCTCTGCCTGAGCAGCTCAGCCAGCAGGAAGGGAGCTGCTCCATACGGGAACCAGGAGCAAAGGGCTGCAGCACCTCGTGCTGGGGCAGAGCCCAAATTCTGAGAGGGAATAACAGAGTTATTCATGTGCATTGGTGTGTCAGCACTGCAGGTGCTGTGCCTGCAAACACAAGGTTCGAGATCTGCAAAAGAATTCTGCAGCTCTTGACTAGATCAGGATGTCAGCAGTGCTGAACTCCAGCACAGTCCAAATGAAACACTTCACACCTCTGCTCATATCTGCTAGATAATTTTCTTCAGGGTATCCATAGAAAAGGAAACAGAGGAGGAGCCTACATTTTCATTGTTTATCAGAAATATTTCTCATTTTGCTGTACATTCCTTTTGTAGGAGTTCTCTGAGTTCTCTGTTAAAAACACTGGACAAAAAAGGAAAGAAAAAAATATGAAAGATAAAACCAAAAAAACAAATGTGTAGTGAAAATCTTTGGTAACTTTGCATTAAGAGGCAACTGATCTTTTTAAGAAGAGAAATCAGTTACTCTGTAAATGTTCTGATGGCATGGATTCATCTTACTGACCTCAGCATCCCTTTTTTAAAACATTCAGGGTTTTGTTTGCAATATTATGTTATTTTAAATTGTGATGGAATCAATAGGAAATTGAAAGATCTATTATGCATTTATGCATTACTGTGTCTTGAGTGTAAAAATATTGCAGTTTGAAATTTGGATTTAAAGTGTTGCAAATGAAAGTTATAAATCCCAATAGATTGTCTGACAGCAGCTTTTCCTAGAGGATGTACAGCACTCCAAGGACTTAATCAGTGGTGTTGGGGGTACTTGGACCTTTGTCCTGTGCCACTCTGAGAATGTCACAGAATGGAACTTCACCTGCCACCAGCCCAGGTCACCCTCTGCCACCAAAGCTCCTTGGACCTTGTGTCCCCCAGGCAGGCACAAAGTGTTTGTGCTGCTCCCCCTTTTGCACAAACCCACAGAGAGCTGGGATTTTTCCAAGTCTCATGTCTGCATTGGGCCGAATTCCTAGAGAAGCAGCAGCCCATCCCAATGAATATGGCGAGTTATGTGGATGGTTGTGAGCTCCACTTCCTGCCTAGAAATCCTGAAACTGTTCTGAATGCTGCTCCTTCAGCTCTGGGACACCTTCTCACACAGAGTAGGGAAAAAATCCCCTGGCCACGAGTTAAATGGTGAGTTATGCTAAAGTTACTGCACTGTGGGAAACCCCTATCCATCCATATCCTATTAATATATCCATACCTGGGGGTGTGCCTGGTTTTGTCTTGTATACAAAGGAAGGAGTGTGCAAGCAACATGACTGACACTTTCACTGTCCATGTTCATGCCATACCCATGGGTACAGAGACATTATGGAAACCCAGGCACACACAGAGCCTTCTGTCCATGGATGCACAGACATCCAAGAGTCTCTGGCACACACAGACCCTTCTGTCCATGGATACAGAGACATCCAAGAGCCCCTGGCACACACAGACCCTTCAGTCCATGGATGCACAGACATCCAAGAGCCCCTGGCACACACAGACCCTTCTGTAACTGGATACAGAGACATCCAAGAGCCCCTGGCATACACAGACCCTTCTGTCCATGGATACAGAGACATCCAAGAGCCCCTGGCACACACAGAGCCTTCTGTCCATGGATGCACAGACATCCAAGAGCCCCTGGCACACACAGACCCTTCTGTCCATGGATACAGAGACATCCAAGAGCCCCTGGCACACACAGAACCTTCTGTCTCTGGAGGATGGAGCGTGGTGGGTGGGGGCGGTTGGTGGGCAGCGAGTCCCAGACAGCAGGCCAGACCTGGCTCCAGCCCTGCCAGGCCCTGCCAAGGCTCAGTACCAGCTCCTCTGGAATGGGAAAGCCCTTCAGCATTGTCCCTGCCCAGAGGGGCAGTGCTGGCCTGGCAGCACAGGTTGTTTTCCCCTCAGGCTGCAGGAGATGAGAACACACCACTTGCCAGCACTGAGTGCGAGGCACAGCTGCGGGTGCTCCCCATGAACCTCAGCTCTGGGAGCACTGTCTGCCCCAAGCTCCAGGGGCTGCAGTGGGAGCCCAGCTGGGCTCTGCCCCGGGGCCATCCTGCAGGGACAGCTGGAAACAGGGAGCATTCAGCTGCCACAAACAGCCAAGCCAGGGCTGCAGGGCAGCTGCTCCAGCCCGGACTGCACTGCTGTGTGCTGTGCTCTGGGGCTGGGGCTCCCCACACAGGGGACTGGACTGGTGTGCCAGAGGAGACAGAGAAGCTTCAGCTTCAGCCTCACTGAGGTGGCTGTGTGGGCTGGGAAGAGTGGGGAGGCTCAAGGGGATTCACAGAGCTCATCCTGCTGCAAGGATGAAGAAAAGGGAGTGGGAACTCAGCAGTGAGGAGAGCTGAGGGCTGGAGAGTGGCTCTGAATGACACTAAAATCCCACTGGACCTCTGAGACATTGCTGCTCCTCAGCCAGTGACAGCACGAGTCCCTAAGCCTGGGGCTCGGCCTTCCTTGTGGTCAGGGGCAACACGGAAGGCCAGCAAGTAAAGGAGACTGTGATGGGCTGGGAATTCACTGGGGGAAAAAAGGGAGCAGTTGAGAAGTAAAAGGCAGGTGGGGGAGAGAACTGTTCAGAGAAGGGCTGAGCTACATCTTGAGCAAGCTGAAAAACGTCATTTGGAGTCATTCCAGATTGATTTGATTTCAGAAGGTATTGAACAATTTTAATTTTTGGGAGGTGTCATGTTTTCCCTTGGAGGTGTCCACGCTGCAAACTTGAGCTGCGTTGTCAAAATGCTCAAGCAAGTCTGTGCTGCAGGTGACACCATTTCTTCTTTGGCTGATTCCAGCCCGGTGCTGAGCTCCAGCAGAGCCCTGCCAGAGCCCAGAGCATCCTCAGCATCTGCAGAGCCTGGCTGCAAGGAGAGAAAGCAGAAACTGCCCGTCAGCTGAGGGCTCCTGTCCCCTTGTCCCAGCTGCCCGCAGTGCCCAGGCCGTGCTGGCTGTGCCCAGAGCTGTGCCCAGAGCTGCCCATCAGTGCTGTCTTTGGGAGCAGGGCAGGAGGGCAGGACATGTGCCCAGCCTGCAGCCAGCCATGGCACATCCACCTGCTCAGCAGCTGCCCAGAGCAGGATGCTCCTGTGCTCGCTGCCATCTCCCAAAAGCTCTGATCCCACCCTGCCAAGCAGACGGGCACCCACCTCACGCCATCCACGGCTGGAAGAAAAGCTGGTCCCAAACGATGTCCTCAGCCTGCTCCAAGGGCACGGCCCATCCACGCTGCAGCTGGTCCCAAGCACTTCCCAATCCAGACTGGACCACCTAGAATGCTTCCTCTAGAAAAAAACAAACAAATTGTTGAAAAGAGGTTAGAGACAAAAAGGGAAAAGAAGAAGAAAGGTCAAAACTCTTAGCTCTGTCAGGGCCTTGAGGAAGGCCCAACCCCTACATGCTAGGGAAAAATCCAGCCATGGGTGAGGGAGGTCCACACTTTCTCTCTTTCCCTCTGCACTGCCCCCCAAAATAACAGTGATCCCAAAGCAAACAAGGGCAGTGGAGCAGCCCAAGCCCTTCCTTGCCTGCACAGCAAAGCAGCCCCTGCACAGGTTCTGGAGTCCCACTTCTGCTCCCACCACGGGGGTTTGTGTCGGGCTGGCTGCCCCAGCCCCAGCCCCAGCCCGGGGCACGGTGGGTGCTGGGGGCTGTTGGCAGGGCCAGGAGCCCACTCCCATTTCGTACCCACTCCAGCCCATCCCACCAGCCCTGCCAAAAAAGCAGCTGGGCAGCTGACTGAAGATTTAGTTCCATCTGCCCCAGCAAAGGGGCAACCTTTGCTTCCCAGCCAGGCTGGGCAATGCCCAAATCTGGGAGCATTTCCCCACATGTGGACTCATCTGCAAACTCCCTGTGGAGTTTGGCTTTGAAGAAGGTGCCACAATCATAGTGCATCACCTTCAACTGCTGGTGGCCAGGTCCAGGGAGAGGTTGTCATCATCATGTCATCCTCGCTGTCTCCTGCAGCAGCAGTCCCACCCGGTACAGCTTCTCCAGGGGCTCCTTCTCTTTCCCTGGGGTGAGACCAGGCCGTCAGGGCTCTGCCCAGGGCCCCAGCTGTCAGGGAACCAGGTCAAGCAAAACCTGCTTGGATGGCAGCCACCAGGGCTGGGCAGAGCAGCTCAGCTCCAGCACAAGGGCTGCGTGTTCCCATCCCATGACCCTGGTGCAGTGACACAGGCTGGGTTCCTTTGCTTCTCATTGCCAAGGCATGTGTGCAGCTGTAACTTACCAGGGCCCTGGATCTAAGTGTGCCTGTGGCTCTCTCCCTTCTTCTAGGGCAGATGAATATCCTGCATCCAAGGATGACAGTACACCTCTTCTAATGAGGGTCTGGCCAAGGGGTGCATGGATAAACACCACCCGATCAGATTTTGGCACTCTGGGGAGAGAAACCAGAAACTGCCCGTCAGCTGGAGAAGGCTCCTGTTGGTTTTGCCCCACTATTCCCTGCCCAGGCCATGCTGGATGCGCTCAGAGCTGGGCCTGAACTTTCCCATCAATTCTTGGTTTTGGGGGAGAGCAGGACATGTGCCACCTCCTCAGCAGCTGCCAGAGCGGGACGCTCCCGAGCCCGCTGCTGTCTCCCAGCACTGGTATTGCACCCATGCCCAGAGAAGAGGATCCACCTGGAGAGAGCCGTTGTGGCAGCGAGAGCTGGCCCCAGCTGAAGTTCCAGCCCCTCCTGAAAGGCATCTTCCCACAGACCATCTCGTGCAGCAGGATGCCCAGGGACCAGATGGTAGCTGGCTCGCCATGGTACCAGCCAAAGCGGGTCCATTCCGGGGGGCTGTATGATGGTGTTCCTGTGGAATACAGATGGAGTTCATCAGGGGGATGCTGCTGCTCCCAGAGCCTGGCCCCAGCATCCCTGGGCGGGCGAGGGCTGCATCAGTGGCACACAGGGTGACCACTGTCCTCTCACCAGCACCTGGGACTGGTGTACAAACTTGGGATTGCAAAAGAAGCCACTGGTGTGGGAAGGGGACAGTGGAAGCCCTGGCTAGGCCTGACCATGACATGCAAAGGAAATACCCACTGCGTGCTGGGGAAAAACCATGCCCTCATTCTCCCTGCCTGCATTGCCCCAAACATATTATAAAGCCAAGACAAACAGGGCAAGTGGAGCAGTCCAAGCCCTTCCTCTTGCCTGCACACAAACTGGCTGGGACACAGGTTCCAACCTCCCTCTCTGCTACCCCCACCCACGGCTGTTTTTGTCAGGCTGGCTGCCCCAGCCCAGCCCCAGTCCTGGGCACAATGGTGGGCAAAGGCTGCCAGCAGGGCTGGAAGCTGGCTCCCCACCCACCCCTGCTCTAAAGCAACTCAGCTGCAGATTCAGTCCCCTGAGTGGCAGCAAAAGGGAGAATCCCCGCTGCCACAGCCAGCTTGGGCTGAGAGATGTTGGGCCATGAGATGCCAGGAGCGGGAGCACAGCCCTGTGTAGGCTCACCTGCAAAGTGAGTGTAGGCTGTGTCTTGCAGGTAGGTGCCACAGCCAAAGTCAATCAGCTTAGCCTGCCCGGTGGCCAGGTCAACCAGGATGTTCGCTGGTTTGATGTCGCGGTGCAGGACCCCGCAGCTGGTGCAGTGCCGCACGGCCTCCAGCACCTGGCGGAACAGCGGCCGTGCCACCTCCTCGCGCAGGAACCCCCGTGCCCGAATGAAATGCAGGAGGTCCTGAGACTGCTCTGGCCGCTGCAGCACCATGACAATGTCGCTGGGGAGCTCAAGCCACTCCAGCAGCTTTACGACACCGGGAAAGCCAGTGGACACCTTGTCCTGCAGCACAACCTCCAGGGGAGCGCTGGTGCCGTCGGGCTGCGGGAGGAGCACGATGCCGTCAGTGGGGCCGATGCCGGGCCAGGGCTGGGCAACCCCTCAGCCAGCCCGGGATGCTCTGCGCCCTGCGCTGGCCCCACGCCCACTCTCCCTCGGGACGTCCTGGCGGCTTCCACCATGCCGGGGCTCAGCTCATCCCCGCCCGGCACGGCCCGGCTTCTCCCGCTGTCCCGGCTCACTCACCAGCTCGCTCCAGTGCCGGATGCGGTTCCGTGGCACCCTTTTGATGGCGACCTGCAAGCCAAGGGGAGCAGCGGGTTCAGCTCAACGCCTGCCCTGCCCAGCCCCATCCTCCTCCTCCTCCTCCTCCTGCGCCCCCTCCTCCTCCGCCCGCCACCGGCCCCGCCGCTCACCGGGGCGCCGTCCGAGAGCCGCGTCGCCGAGCAGACGCTGCCGAATCCGCCGCGCCCCAGCAGGGAACCCAGGCGGTACCGCTCCTGTAGGGCCTCCTGCGCCTTCCCTGCGGGCGAGACGCGGCTGTCAGCGCTCGGCCCGGGGCCAGCAACGGCCCCCGAGCGCCCCTCACCCGCCCCGGCCCGGCCATCCCCCGGCGTTCGGTTTTCGGAACGCGGCACGGGAGGCTCGGGGCCGGCGGCTGCGCTGCCGAGCGGCGGAGCTCGGGCCGGGCAAGCCGCAGCGGAGGCGGCGGGAGAGGCAACGCCGCCTGTGTCCTCCGCGGGCCCCGGGAGGAGCCGGGGCCGGGCTCGGGGTCGGGGCCGGGGCCGGGGCCGGGGCCGGGGCCGGGGCCGGGGCCGGGGCCGGGCCAGGCGGAGCCAAAAGCCGGTGAAGCCGCCCCAGCCCCAGGCATTGACGCCCGCCCAGCACCGCCAGCGCCAGCACGGCCAGAGCCGGGCTGAGGCCAGGCGGCGGCGGGACGGCCGGGGGCGGGCACGGGGCAGCCCCGCCCGGGGCCGGGGGCGGGCCGGGGGCATGGCCCGGCCCGGCACGGGGAGAGGGAGGCGGGGAGAGGAGAGGGACGGCGGGAAAGGGAGAGCGGGAGAGGTACGGGGCGGCGGGAAAGGGAGAGGAGAAGGGAATCTAAAGTTTCTTCTATCGCCGAAGCTGCCGCTGCTGCTGCTGCCGCTGCTGCCGCTGCTGCCGCTGCTGCAACTGAAGCTCCGGGGCCGTTTGTCCCCGTGTCCGTTTGTCCGTTGCCCGCTCGCCCCGCCCCGAGCCCCACGTTCCCCGAGGGCAGCCCCTGAGCCTGTCCAAACACGGGAACTTTGCCGAGTTCAGCCAAGATCCAGAGTCTGGACTCCTGCACAGTGGCTCAGGAATCCCCTCGGTCACTGCTGTGCATTGTCCCTGCTGAGGGTCAAACACTCTCAGAGCGCATTCCCTGAATGCAGAATTTGTACCTGACCCAAGCACTGCACTTACCTCTCCAGCATTGATTTCCAAGAAAAACAGGGGAAGCCAAAGTGTGTCTAGGTCATGGTATCTTAAAATGTCTAAAACTTGCCAACTCATGGATCTTAGAAGTGATCTTAGAAGTGAGATCTGTTTGGAATTAATGGGATGGACAACTAGTGCAAGATGGAAAAGGGGAGCATAAAAACAAATCGAGAAAAACATCTTGAATTGTTTCAATTTTCATTTAATTTCTTAAAAGCTCTTTCATTTTTTCCAGAATCTTCTCCTCAGTCCTGTTTGCTTTTTCCAAGAACCTTTCCCGGAGAACGAGGTGCAGCTTGTGTCACAAGGTGTGCCACCAACTGCAGCTTTCCACACTGTGGGTGCAGCACAACACTTGCAGCAAAGCAGGAGAAATATTTGAAGAATTTGACAGCTTGTTCTTTTCTTTTCCTTGTGGGCTGGGCAGTTGTGCCATTGGTAAGGTTTTCATTGTTACTGTTCTACCCTAAGAAAAGATGACAGGCTACCAAGAACTCTTAGGGAATGCAAGCCTGACTGAATGCAGAGAAAGAAACTCTAGAGCCTGCAGCCAGAAGTGGAGAGGTGTGTGATTATCATTCCAACACCCCCAAGGACATCTTGAAAATGATCTAGAAGATGAAAATGGGCTGACAGGGAGTTTGTTTCTGTCTTCAGTCCAGATTCTTCTACATCTAAAAACAATTCCACAGTCTCCATCTAAATCAAGAGTACAATCAGTTCATGAAAAGCCCCAAAACAAACTGTACCTCTGAGGAGATGACTGAAAGAATCTGAAAAGGGAAAATGCAGGAGAAATGCATTTCTCAGCACTGCAATACTTGCCCACCTGAAACCCTCCTCCATTTCCTCTGCATGCCTGGATCTGTTGGTGTCAGTTCTGTATTCAGTGGTGCCTCCAGCCCTGAATCCCCTCATCTACAGCCTGAGGAACCAGGAGCTCAAGGCTGCAGTGAGGAGACTGATGACTGGACATCTTAGGAAGCATTAAACTGATTGCTAATTTGGGCAAATCACTTGTAATAAAAGTAATCTTTTATAGCTCTTTTGGTTTGGTTCTTTGATTTCCCTGTCGTTTTTCTTTTTAAATATTCTTCCTAAAGCTAGACGATTGTTTCTGCCATCTCTGACTTTGTTTCTCTCCACCTTCCCTGTGGCCACAGACTGTGCCAATGAGGGGCTGCAGTCTCAAAGGTTTTAAAGGAACTAAAGGATCTCCCAGCAAAGTTTTCTGCAGAGATCCCTCTATTCTTGCCTTCTCTGGAGCTGCAGCAGCAATGTCGGTGTGCAGAGCTGGGGCAGATCAGTGCTGGCACAGCAGCTGTGCCCAGCAGCAGCAGCAGCACTTGGTGTTGCCAATGCTGCTGCTGTGGCCCTGCCCCGCTGCCCTGGTGGCCCTGGTGTTGCTGCAGGGCCTGAGTGCTCTCGGGGCCGGGCACAGTCCTGGGGGTGGCAGTGCCGGGGCTGCAGCAGGGACAGGCCATGGGCACTGCTGGGGCAGCACTGACCCTCAGGCCAGGCCCTGGGGCCTCCAGGCTCCTTGCCCAGGCTCTCTCAAGAACACGGCCAGGCCAATGCTCAGCACAGAAAAGCCCCAGGGTGAGCAGCCCCAGGCTGGCCGTGGGCAGGCTGGGGGCAAACAGCATGGCTGGGGCTCTGCAAGGGCCCTGGGGGAGACGGGAAGGAGCAGCAGAGCAGGGGCTGATCCATCCCCAGGGTGCTGCACAGCCCAGGGCAGCGTCCCAGAGCGTCCTCATGGAGCTGCCAACAACATCCCCCCTCTGCAGCCCTGGCCTCTCCCCCAGCTCACAGAGGTGCTGCATCCTTGCAGGCACAGCCACGGCAGCAGTGGCTCAGGAGCCCCTGTTTGCATTGCACAGAGCAGGCAGGAGCACCCCCATGCTGCTGCTGTGGGGACATGAACCTGAGGGAGCACAAATGTCATCAGCCCCTGGGGCCAGGAAGAGCTGGGGGACACCAGGGAAACCACTCAGCTTTGTCCTGGCCTCTGCAGTCAGCCAGAAACTTTGTTCCCATTAGCTGGGAGATTCCTGTCCCACTGCAGACGCTATTGCTCAGAGCCAGGGCTGTCTGTCAGCCACCCCTGAACAGCCCTGAGCATTTCCTTGGCTTCACCTTTGCTTTTTTCCCCCCTTTTTTTGGTACAAATTTCTTCCTGTTGCCCACCCCTGTTCCCTCCCCTGCAAAAAGCCCATCCCTGTTTGCCCTTTCCTCTCTGGCCCCACTCCCCATTGCAGTTCCTGACTTGGCACCATGGGAAGGTCCCTTGGGCAGCAGGATCATCCCCCAGGTGCTGCAGGAATTGTCTGCAGGCTCCTGCAGTGCCTGGTGCTGCTCCCTTGCCAGAGGCACCACAGGCCAGGGGGGCACATCTGGGCTGCTGTGTCTGCCTGTGGGGTCCCTGTTCTGGGCAATGAGGAGGAGCTGCAGAGGCTCTGCAGGACTGACAGGATGGGCTTTGGGCCTGGGAGGAGAAGCTGAGGCACCTGGGCTGCTTGCGCTTCTGAGGAGGAGGCCCAGGGCTCATCGTGCAACTGCTGCAAGGGTGGTTTCAGAGAATCCCAGAATCAGCAAGGTTGGAAAAGTCCTTGGAGATCATCAAGTCCAACCTGTGCCCTGACACCACCTTGTCTCCCCCGGGCCTCCTCTTCTCCAGGATAAACAACCCCAGCTCCCTCAGCCTCTCTTCACAGGATTTTTGCTCCAGACCCTTCACCAGCCTTGTTGCCCTTCTCTGGACACACTCCAGCCCCTCCAATTCTTGCTAAATTTGGGGTCCCAGAACTGGACACAGCACCCGAGGTGCTGCCCAACCAGCGCCCAGCACAGGGGAAGAATTGCTGTCCTGGTCCTGCTGGTGACACCATTGCTGGTCCATAGGAGTGCCAGGGGTTGGATGAGGGAAATGGTTGGGAGGGGGCAGGAGACACAGTCTGATTGACTCTCAGCCATGAAGGGTCTAGATTTTCATAGCTATTCAGTCTGCATTAGAAGGTGCTGGGGGTCAATATCAACTGGACATTGCTGATATCAATCTATAAACAGGAAAAAAATTAAACAGAACACACTGTTCTCTCTGCATTGTTTTCAAGACAGTATATACACTTTGAATACACTTCAGATATCTGTCTAATTAATTAGAGAAAACTTGAAAACTTCTGTTATTCCAAATGGCTTTTCTTCTTTGGGCATGTTGAACAAATGTTTATGAGCTTTTCTCACTGAATTCCTGAACTGAAGAGCTCAAGAAAGAAGAGGCCTTGGGAGTAGGAAAATTCATCATCAACCTCCAAGTGGCTGAGGATCCATCCCCATCAGAGCAGCAATGAACAGCAATGGGCACAGCTTTGTGGCTGCCCCAGCTTTGGGATAGGCCCTGGGCCTGGAGCAGGAGCAGCTCTTGAGGGCCCCAAGGCCGGGGCTTTTGTGCTGCCCTGGGCACATGGGATGGCAGCAGGGGCTGCAGAGCTCTCAGCACCTGAGCCAGAGGGGAGCAGGGCAGCCAGGGAGCCTCCTTTGGCCTTGGCCCAGCACCTTCCACCATGGCTGGGGCAGAGTCCTGTGTGAGCTGCAGCTGCTGCTGTGCCCTTGGCAGGGGCTGAGGCCGTGGGGCCAGTGGCCAGAGCAGCCTGGCCTGAGCAGAGCTGTGGGGCCAGAGCCGGCTGGGCTGGGGAGAGGCCCTTGGTGCTGCCCAGAGCTCAGGGCAGCTGGCAGAGCTTGTAGGGAGCTGGGCTGGGCTCAGAGAGCCTGCCCCAGAAACCATCAGTGTCCATCTCAGCCTGGCTGAGCGTGCAGGGGCAGGACTCAGGCCAGGCCTTGTGGGGCAGGGCCAGCGCCTGTGCAAGGCATTGCAAACAGGCAAGCGTCCCAGAGAGGAGGCTGCTCTGTGCCCTTGGGGGCATGGACAGAGCAGGGAGGGGGCCCAGGACATTTGTCACTGCCAGCCTCTGTCCCCAGGCCTTGGCAGCCCTGGCTGCTGAGCCCAGCTTTGCCCTGGGCTGAGTTTGGCTGTGGCCCAGCTCCATCCTCCTGCGGGGCTCAGGGCCTGTTCCCGGCCATGGCCAGCCCTGGCCGGCCTCTCTGCTGGCCCAGAGGCCGGCAGAGCCCGGGGCAGGGCTGTCTGTGCAGGCCCACAGGTGCCTGGGGCTGTGCAGGAGCTGGCAGAGGCTGCCCAGCAGGGAGGCCATGGGGCACAGAGCCCCAAGGCTGCTGTGGGCAGCACGGCACAGGGGCCGTTCCCAGCCGCAATGCTCCTGGCCTGGGCTGGGCCTGCACAGGGGCTGGGCCACCATGGCTGGGCCAATACAGGGCCACCAAGGGGCCACGCAGCCGCTGCCGGGGCTGACAGCAAGGCCAGGTACACACAAGCAATTGCTGAGCATGGCCTGCGCTGGCCAGGGCTGACTGTGCCACAGGCAGAGCTCAGCTGCCCTGGGGGGCTGCAGGAACAGTCAGGAGCCCAAAGAGCCTCCATGGCTGTGTTGGAGACCAAGGCTGGAGCAGGGAAATGCAGGGCTGCTGCAGGATGGGGAGAGCATGGAATTCCAGCACACACCTCAGCTCTCTGATGATCCCGGCACCATGCTGGGCCCTGTTTCAGACTGGGGCAGGGCAGAAGTTGATGGGACAGGAGCCCTGCGGGGCTGTCAGGGACCTGCAGCTTGCAAGGTGCTCTGCTCTCCCTCAGGTGCTCTCAGAGAGATCCAATCCCTGGGCACCTCAATGCAGAAGTGGCACTGCCTCTTCATGGACACAAAAGTGATGTCTGCCTGGAAAGGTGCAAAGGTTTTAATACCTGTTGGTTTCATAATATACCAGAAAATATTTTTTATCGGGGTCATTTGAGTACTTTTAAGAAATGGCAAAATTTTCCCACCAGGAACGGGAATTTCCTGGATCTACTGGTTTCTTTTACTGATGTCAGGAGAAGAAATACTGATCTTCCCCTCAACCATTGCTACCAACTTTCAGTCTAGTATTTCATGGCTTTCTTCCTTCAGGTGTTTCCAGCTCTCTTGTTGAAATGGCCATGTCTAAGGAGATTTCTTGATTTGGAGTAACCGGATCTATGTAATTCCAGTTGTTCCCAGATCTCCTCCTGCAGCTGGTCTCTGCTCATTCCATTGTGTCTCTGTTGACTGCCTTAGTGCTTTGAGCATCAGGGAGTGGCCCAATCTTTCAGGAGTTTCAACACCTTCTTAGTGAACATCTTAGTTGTATTTGTATCTTTTATGTCACCTCTTCCTAAGTCTTTGTCTAAAATCCTTCCTGTATGGCAATCCGTTGTGGATGGTGGACATGTCAGATGTTGCTGGCATGTCACAAGCTGCTGAGGGAAGGGTTTTGATGTTTCTTAAATTTTATCATGTTCACATTTATTATGTGTGCCATGAAGAGAAACCTTTCTATGCCTCTGAGTCTCACCCGTTCCTGCTCCCTCAAAGCATACAAACCTGATGAGTTGTGGCTCCCACTCCAGGGGCTGCGCTTGGATCTCTCTCCACAGCCACAGCAGAGCTCCCTGGCAAAGGAGGGATGAAGGAAAGAGGACAGGCTGTGGGGATCAGGGCCAGGGCCAGAGCCAGGGAGAAGAATGACTTTTGCATTTGATGGAGCTGTGCCTACCCTCGGCTTTGTTGGCTGACAAGAAATGAACATCCCTCTGTGTCTCAGGCAGTTCCTTCTCCAAGGAAAGCAGGTGGGAGTTGGAGCCAAGGAGCTGAAAGCTGCAGGTGCAGCCTCGGCTGGAGGGAGCTCAGATTTGCACAAGGCTGCTCTGAGTGCCAGGGCTTGGATGGGGGAAATGGTGGGGAGGGGGTAGGGACAGAGTCTGATTGATTGTCAGCCATGGAGGGTCTTGATTTTCATATCTATTCAAACTGCATGAGGAGGTACTTGGATGCAGTGTCAATTGTAGATTGCACATATCGATTTATGATCAGGAAAAAAAAAAACTAATTAGGACCTAAAGAATATTTTCTCACTGTCTTTGTAAGTATTCATTCAATTATACATTCACTTTGAATACACTTATGAAATGTGTTGAATTAACCACACAAGATTTGAAAGCTAAAATCAAATTATTCCCAAAGGCTTGGCTTGTTAAGGTGTTCTGAATGTCAGTGAGCCCTTGGACACTGAATTCCTGCACTGAAGAGCTGCAGGCTGAACAAGCCTCTGCAGCAGTGAAATCCAGCAGCAGGCTCCAAGTTGCTGAGGATGTCAGCAGCCCCCACTGAGGCCATCCCTGCCCAGAGACCGTGGGGGAATGGGCAGACAAGGAGAGCGTCCCTGGGGCTGGGCCAGCAGAACTCAGAGGCAGCAGCGGCTCCAGCTGGCCAATGGAGTGTGGAATGTGGCTGGGAAAGCCCTGCCTGGGCTGTGCCAAGCAGGACATACAAGCCCTGACCTCCATCCCCCAGAGAACTCTGAGTTGGACTCCCTGGAGAAATACTGACAAGAGAAAGAGCAATACAGCCTTTACTGGCAACTTTAGAAAATCAGAGAAACTTTGGCAAAAGTTTTATTATGACATTAAATCAACAAAAAACACTTTTCAAAGCATTAATTTGGCACATTCAACTTCGCAAACTCTAAGCTGTTCAATTTTAAGTTCATCAAAATTTCCAAGGGGCATATAAAGTAGAAGCAGACAGGGAGAGAGAAAAAAGTAAGAAAAATACAGAGGAGCACACACACAGCTACTGCCTCCTGGATTTCAGCAGTGTTCAGACAGAAATTCCAAGAGGAGGTAGCGTCAAGATGTGTGCTTGCCTTGTGGTCAGCCTTCAATACCCCTTGGTCTTCCTGGGCCCTTCCCCCAGGTGAGACTTGGGCTCATTTGGTCACTCAGGAGCTGGGTTGGGGGCTCCAGAGGTGGCTGTGGAGCATTGCCTGTGCTGTGCCAGGGACTGGCAGCCACTGCTGGGCTGGGATAGAGGTTCTGGGGGGATTGTGGTCCCAGGGCAGGGCAGTGCTGGGCTTCCAGGGCAGGGCTGGACCTGCCCCTTCCTCCCCTACACGTGAAATGTTTCCAGCCAACAATCTCCTCCAGTCTGTCACAATAGGGAATATTGGAGGTGAAATCCTAATTGTGGTCATGGGCACCTGGACAAGAAGGACAGTTCTTTTCCATAGGAAGGAAAGCACAGAGCCCCAGGGTTTGAAAGGCAGGTAAGAGCCTCACTAGGCCAAGGTCAGCAGAGTTGTCAGCAATGGCAGATTTTGTCTGGGAGCAGTCTTTGGATTTAGGGAATTTTGGAGATGGAACCCCAGTCTTGGCCATGGGTGCCTGGAGAAGCAGGACAGTTCTTTCCCTAGGAAGGAAAGCACGGAGCCTTCACCAGTGTTTTGAAGACAGATGGGAAGTGACCATGAAACCACTGCCAGCCAGACTTGTCCTGGCAATATTCCTGTGGAAAGAATTCCTTGAGATAAGGAAATTTGGAGGTGAAATCTGAATTCTGGCCATGTGTGCCTGGAGGAGAAGGAGAGTTCTTTTCCATAGGAAGGAAAGCACGGAGCCCCAGTGTTTCAGTAGGAGGTAACAGGAGATTCTCAACATACCAAGGTCAGCTGGACCATTCAGGGGGCCCGGAAGGCCAAACCAGCCAGACTTGTTCCGTGTTCCCTTAGTTTTATGGTGCCTCATAATGTCACAACGATGCCTGGGTTCCATGAAGCCTTGCATTGTCACAATGGTCTCTGTGGTTCCCTAGGCCCCACAATGACATGTGACTCCTCTGTTCCATGAGCACTGCAATGTCACAATGGACCTTTGGACCCTGGGGGTTTGCAGTGTCACAATGGTCTCCTTTGGCTCCACAGTGTCACAATAGACCATTGATGACAGGAGGCCCCTCTGTGTTGCCCTGGAGCTTTGGTTCCATGAGCCCTGGAGTGTCACAATTGTCTCCTTTGGTTGCCCAGTGTCTCAATGGAGCACTGATGCGACGAGGCCCTGCAATGTCACAATGGAACTTTGGTTCCAGCCCTGCAGTGTCACAAAGGCCTTTTGGTTTCACAAGGCCCCACAGTATCACAATGTTCCTCTTGGTTCTGTGGGGACCCCCAGGGTCACAATGGTCTCACTGGTTCCATGAGGCCTCACAGTATCAAAATGCTTTGCTTATTCCATAGGGCCCCATAGTATCTTCATGATTCCATGAGTGCCCTCCTTGTCACAGCGGCCCCATGGTTCCATGAGGCTGTAAAGTCACTTAATGGTGCCTCCATGGTTCCACGAGGCCTTGCAATGTCACAAGGGACATTTGGCTTCATGGAGTCCCCTCAGTGTCACAATGGCCCCTTGGTCCCATGACACCCCAAAGTGTCATAATGGTCTCCACGGTTGCAGGAGGCCCCACGATGTTACAATGGACCCTTGGTTTGATGGGGCGTCTCAGTGTCACAATGATACCTACATTCCATGGAGTCACACAGTATCAGTACAGTCCTCTTGGTTCCATGAGCCCAGCGATGTCACAGTGCTCTCCATGATTCCATGTGGCCCCACAGTGTCACAATTGTCCCTTGGTCTCACAGGGCCCCACAATGTCACAATGGTCCCTTGGTCTCACAAGTCCCCACAGTGTCACAATGGTCCCTTGGTGTCACAAGGCCCCACAGTGTCACAATGGTCCCTTGGTTCCATGGGCCCTGTGCTGCTGCATTCCCCCCTCCCCTTCTCAGGCCGCCCTGCTAGATGAGAAATGCTCCTTGGGCCTCGGCCTTGGCCAACAGCCCCTGGGCTCAGCTCTTCTGCAGCTCAGCACAAACACTGTCTGCCCCAGGCACTGCTGCTGCCCAACCAGCTCCTGGTTGCTGTAGAAGCAGCCCTGGGAACTGGTTTTGTTCCCTCAGGGGCACAACATGCCTGTTCTCACACTGCCAAAGAAAGCTGTTGATGCCAAGTGCGGCCAGGAGGAACCATTGCTGTGACTGCAGCCCCTCTCTTGGGGCCCTACAAACAGCGCTGCAAAAGGAGCCCCTTGGAGCTCTCCTGGGCCAGCGACTCCCTCTGAGTGGGGCCTCTCCCAGCCGGGAACTCTCCCGTTTGCTGCACTCGGGGATCCTGAACAAGGACAGAGCCTGGGCCAATCCCCCCACTCCTCCAGGCTCAACCCTTCATCCGCTGGGGAGATGCCAAAGCATCCACAGGGAGTATTTCCTGCCCTCAGGGGAATTTGTCACAGGTGCCTTGCACTGACTCTTTGTGTCTGTGTGCACACAAGAGTGCCTGTGCTGGGGAAAAGTGACAGAAATGCTGCTCTCGGAGGGGTTGGAGTGCCTTGGATAGCTGAGTCAGCCAGGCCTGTAAGTGAGGTGACTTATCACAAGGTCTAAGTGAAGTTAAATGCTGCTAAGAGTTGCTCCTTTGCTATGTTGTTATGTTTAATATAAGTTATAAGCTGAGCTAAATACTGTTAAGTGTTATTTCTCTATTAAATTGGTATGGCATAGGTTGCAAGTTACGTGAAATACTGTTAAGCTTTGTTCTTTTGCTAAATTGTGAAGTTCGAGGTAGAAGTCAAGGTTTAGTCCTGTTAGGTTTGAGCTGTGTTAAGCTTTTAGGCCATATTCCTTTTATCCTTGCCTTCACTGCCCTTTTGGCACACTCACACACACAGGGAGAGTTCTTGTTTCATTTCTGGTTTGATTGCCTGGATTTGTTTTGGCTTTGTTGTTTCTTTGTTTCCTTTGTGTGCCTGAATTGCCCATTCAGGAACAGAGCGACTCTTGCCAAGGAACTTTGAGCTGCTGTCCCTTAATATTAAATCTGGTTTTTGCTGATCCCTTGCTGGGGATTTTTTGCGCGCTCTCAAGCGCTCGTGCATAAGAGGGTGAAAGAGCCCTGGCCCAGGCTCTGGCCCTGGGGGACACGAGGACGCTGCCGGAGGGTCCCTGTCCCCCTGTCCCCCCCCCCAGGGCCCCGACCCCCCGTCCCCATGTCAGACTCTGGGGTCGATCTCGTGGAACATCCTCTGGGGGAGGCTGCGGCGCCGGGGATGGGGGGACCCGGGGGGACAGGGGACCCCACTGTGCACGAGCAGCGTTGGACTGCTCTGGGGGAACTGTGATGGGGGGGCTGGGGCAGAGGGACCTCCCCAGTGACCTCACACAGCACCTGTGATGTCACACAGCCATTCTGTGATGTCACACAGCCCCCTGTGATGTCTTACAGCTCTTGTGATGTCACACAGCTGATCTGTGATGTCACACAGCTCCCTGTGATGTCACAGCCCACATGATGATGTCACAGATTCTTCTGTGATATCACACAACCTACCCTGCGATGTCATACAGCCATTCAATGATGTCACAAACTGATCTGTGATGTCACAGCCCCTCTGTGATGTCAGAGAGATACCCTGTGATGGCACAATCCGTTCTATGATGTCCAGCCATTTATGTCACAGAGCCTACTCCTCGATGTCGAAGGCAACTCTGAGATGAAACACACCTACTCTGTGATGTCACAGCCTGCTCTGTGATGTTACACAGTCACACGGCGATGTCACAACCCACTCTCTGATGTCACAAAGCCACTTTCCATGTTGGCAGAGTTTGCTCCATGGCCTCACACCCTATTCTATGACATCACAGCCAGCTCTGTGATGTCACAACCCCCTCAGTGATGTCACAAAAACCTCTCTATGATGTGATACTGCCACTCTCTAATGTCACAGCACAAACTTTGACCTCACAGCTTGATCTATGATGTCACACAGCCATGTCATGAAGTAACAGCCCGCTCTGTGATGTCACAGAATCCCCTCTATGATGCTGTAGCTACTCAGTGACCTCTCACAACAAACTCTGTGATGTCACAGCCCAACCTGTGACCTCACACAGCCCACTCTGTGCTGTCACACAGCCCCTTGCTGACATCACAGCTGCTCTGTGCCTCTAGGACACAGCCACAGAGGTGCCGCTGTGACACAGCCCCCTCTGGGACAACCCCCAGCCCCTGCCAGTGCTGAGCCCCTGTCAGTTCTGGCTGAGCCCTGCTCGTGTCCCTGAGCTGCCCTGGCAGTGCCCCAGCCCTGCTGGGCTGTGCACGGGAGCTGCTCCTGGCCAGAGCTGTCTCTCTGCAGCGCTGCCCTTGCCAGGAGCTGCCTCTGGGCCAGGAGCCCGGCCCAGCTCAGCAACACAGACACAGCACCAGGACTTTAATGACCCTCTGGGGCTTTGGTGCTCTTTGCATCAGACTCAGTCCCTCAGAGTGTGCTCAGAGAACTTCTCAGGGACTCAAAAAGAGGGTGACACACAGAAGTTTCTCATACTTTAAACCAATCCTTCTGAGGGACAGGACTGAGAAAGTGTCCCCAGGTTGCAGCCAGAGAAGAACACTGGAGGCAGTGATGACAGGTGGGGAGAAGCAAGGGAAAGATGTCTCTGATGCTGAGCAAACCTGCGCCTCTGTCCCTGCAGGCTGTCGTCATCCCCTGGCTGCCCCACCTGGCTGGCGCCTTCCTTTGCTGACAGCTCTGCCTCCTGCCTGCCTCTGCCTGCCCACACAAAGCCTTGGACTGCTCCAGGCTCCTTCTGGGGGATGTGTTGCACCACAGCCCTGCCCTGGCATGGAAACTCCTTTCTCCCGCTGTCCAGTCTGGGCCTCCCCAGCTGCCCTTAGCACAATTATTTCTTCTTCAGGCTCATTCCCACTATGAAGAGAAGCTCCAGCCTCTATGAAACCACCCTTTACTCCCTCCCAGTCTACTCCCGTTCTGTGCTCAGCCTCCACACCCCTGAGCCCAGAGCCTGCAGCCTCCTCCCGCTGGTTATGTGATGAGGCCTCCAAACCCCATCTTGGGAGATTTTTGGGTCCTCTCCAAGGTCTGTGAAAATAGAAGAACAGTGGTCGAAATTATTTTGTCCCAAATCTTGCAATGAGAGAAAAAGGGTCAATGTCTTTAAACTGAATGCGGGTGGATTTACATTTGTTAAAACGAGGAAATATTTTACAACTATGAGAGCGGCACAAAACTGCAACTGTTTTCGCAGAAAAGTGGATTCCCAACCCCAGGACTTCTCCAAGAGCAGGACCTTTGTGCAGCCTGACCCAGTGAAACCCTCTCATCCCCAAGGACAGAATTCCTGTTGTGTGGGTTCTCTGATGTGCTGGGTGCCCTCACTACGCTTCTGGCCAGAATGTCTGCTGAGGGCAGCCAGGCTGCTGCAGGGGCGGTGACCTCACAGCCATCACCATGGCAGCCCTGTCCCCTGGGCCTGGCTCTCCCCTTTCCTCTGCCCCTGCCTTGTCTCTGCTGGCATGAAGAGTTTTGTCATTAATATCTTGCCCCCAAAGTGCTGGGGCCAATGGCTTCCCAGGCAGGCTCCTGGAGCACAAGTGGCTTTTCAGAGCCCCGGCAGAAATGAGCCCTGAGGCAGCAGCTCTGCAGTGCTGGCCACCAGGCTGGGCTGCCAAGGGAGGCTTCTGGCCATGCCCTGCAAGCAGCTGCTGCTGCCAAGGTGCCTTTGGTGCCTCAGGCTCTGCCTGGCACAGCTCCCAGCACGGCACTCTGCCCTTGTGCCCGAGCCCTTCCCTGTGCTGGGGCTGGCCTGGGGCTTTTCCTGCAGTGGGACCTGCCCTGTTGATGGCACAGGAAAGGCAGTTCCTGCTGGAGCAGGAGGCTCTGCCTGCCATGGGCTCCAACAACTCCAGCAAGGCATTGTTGACTTCAAAATTGCTTCCTAGAACAGAATATTCTAATAATTGTTATAATTCCAGTACTGTGGTTAAGATCTTTCTGACTAATCATGATCACAATCCATCAGGGCTGTATTTATATAAATTTCTCTGGTACTCCATCATTAATCGTGTGGGACAAATTGCATTAAGGTTCAATTCCACCTCTCCAATCTTTTATACATAAACCTTTGACAAAGTCTGGGCTGGGATTGGATGCAGCCTCTCCCAGTCTCCTCTCTTAGAAGGAATTTTACAAGTCTAGTGGTTCTGCAAGGGTTTGAGGTTCCATGGTGGCTGTTGGAAGTAATTTCTCCACCTCATGTCTCAACAGGAGTTTCTGTAATAAAGAAATGAAGCTTTTGCCTGAAGCTCCCACTGTGCTCATGACAGGAACCGCTGTGAGTGTCTGGGACATCCCGGCTCTGTGGCAGCCTGGGGACTCCTGGGATGTCACCATGGAATGGCTGTGTCTGCCTCTGACCACAGGGCTCTTTACCATCCCCAGAAACCCCTGGGAGGTGTCCATGGAGCCCCTGTCTCTCCCTGTGACATTCTAGCTCTTAAACAGCCTGGAGACTCTTGGAATGTCCCCATGGAACCCCTCTGAGGACCTGTGACAAATCTGATCCTTAGCAGGCAACCATCCCCAGCCCCCTGTTGCTATGGTCAGTTTCCATGGCAACCATCTCCAGCCCCCTGTTGCTATGGTCAGTTTCCATGGCAACCATCCCCAGCCCCCTGTTGTTATGGTCAGTTTCCATGGCAACCATCCCCAGCCCCCTGTTGCTATGGTCAGTTTCCATGGCAACCATCCCCGGCCCCCTGTTGCTATGGTCAGTTTCCATGGCAACCATCCCCAGCCCCCTGTTGCTGTGCTCAGTCCCTCGGCAGCTCCATGCAGACCCCATGCCAGGAGTGGTTGCCATGGACACCAGCTCAGGCCTGCAGCCAGAGCCCGTTGCCATGGCAACCATTGGCCGTCCCATCCCCAGGGTCATGGGATCCCAGATCCACAGAATTGGCTGAGCTGGGAGGGACCCATCAGGATCCTGGAGTCCAACTGCTGGCCCTGCACAGGACACCCCAACAATGCCAGCCTGGGCCTGGCAGCGCTGTCCAAACGCTGCTGGACCTCAGAGAGCCCTGGAGCTGGGAGCCTTCCCTGGGGAGCCTGGACAGCGCCCCAGCAGCCTCTGGGGAAAAACCTTTTCCTGAGATCCAGCCTGAGCCTGCCCCGACTCAGCTGCAGCCGTTCCCTCCAGTCCTGTCCCTGGGCACCAGAGGGAAGAGGTTCCCACAGCCCCGGCCAGGGACCCGCTCCCAAGGCTGTTGCTATGGCCACCAGGGCTGGGACCAGCTGGGATGCTCGGTTTCCATGGACCAGGGTTTAGGAATGGGATTCTCCCCCACTCCCAAGGATGTTGCCATGTCCACCAGGGTTGGGACCAGCTGGGATGCTTGGTCTGCACAGGCTGGGGTTTAGGAATGGGATTCATTCACCCCAATGTGAGGAACGCAAGGCTGCTAGAAGTCCCACAGGAAGCCCAGCTCAAGTAGCTAGATTCCTAAATTAGTCCTGAATTCACAGGCTTGGAGACTTTGCCACATGTGAAAATCATAAGTGTCTTCGTCCCTGTCACCTTTGTCACAGCTATACAGAGTTTTTCCTTCCTTTTAATAATCTTGGGCCAAATTTCCATCTTTTTTTTTTTTTTTTTTGGAACCTGCCAGCAGCTGAGCTGGAGCTGTGCAGGAACCGATGAAACTTGGAATTGGCACAGAATTGCTTCCATTGTTGGTTTATTAATGCTTGGGATTTGTTTACATTTCCATCAAAGTGACTTGTGGCAAGAGCAAATGTTCCTCAAGGCATTTAACATGGTGTTAAGTTTGATTTCTGCCAAGTTTATTTTGTCCAGTGCCCAGGGGATGCTTGAGGGATGCTTGGGAGGGGCTTGGGGGGATTCTGTCCCTGTCCCTGTCACCTCAGGCCATTCCTGAGGTGGTGTCCATCATTCTCACCCCAGGGAATGCCTGGGGGTCTCCCTCCCTCTCACCCCCATGCCAGGGGGATGCTCGGGGCAGTCTCTGTCCCTCTCAGCCCAGGGGATCCTCAGGGGTCTCTGTCCCCTTGCCCTGCTGGTTGCTCGGTGGTCTCTCCATCCCTCTGGCCTCAGGGAATGCCTGTGCAGGGCTGGGGACCAGGGGCTCTGTGTCCCTCTCACTGCTGAGGGTGCTTGGGGCTGGGGGGCTCTCCGACCTTCCCATCCCTGTGGAGGCTGGGGGGGTCTCTGTCCCTCTCAGCCCTGGTGTGACCCCACCCAAACATCATCGGGGTCAGAGGGACAGAGACACCCCAAACCCCCAGAAGGGCTGGACCTGGGATCATGCTCCTACCCACATTTGTCTGTTTAGCCCAGAAATGAGTTCTGCACATTTAAGGCTGGTTCTGAGAGCGAAGGGAGGGAGGAAGAAGTGAGCAGTTTGTTTTACAAACTGCACTCACTCCTCCACATTCCAGCTCCTGGAGGGACAGATGGTGGGACAGGGCTCTCCTTGGCTTTTAGGGGTTTTTTAGCTCTCTGAGGCAGAGAAGTTCCCTGGACTGTGATTTTTCTTTTTCTTTGGAGCTGTTTTAACCTGCTCTGGACTGAACACCCAGAAGGGCACTGGCAGCTCACACCTGTGGCCCATTGGGCTGAGTCTGGGCTGTGGCTTTTCCAGTGATGGAGGAACTGATAAGAGACAGATAAGAGACTGATAAGAGAATGAGTGTGCTGAGCTACAGCCCAGGGAGGGACTTGCTGAGTTTGTCATCTCTTTTGGAGTGGCAAGAGGTTTTGTTGTTTAATATTGGTCATTTGCTCTGCTCATGAATCCCTTGCCTGTTAAATAACCAGGTGTTTTCTACTTTTCTCCAAGGAAATCTTTTCCCAAACTGGTTGGTGGAGGGGCCGCTTGAATTTGCTTTCTAGTGGAATCCCCTTTTCGAGGTTTTCTCCCAAATTTGCCCTAAACCAGGACAGGGCAGTGGGGAGAGGAGAGAGCCCCAAGTAACTGGATTGGCTGGAGGCTGGAGATGGGGACCCTGGGACCCCAAAGTGTGACATTGTCCCGTGTGTGTGTGGCCTTCTCAGGGAGAGGGTTTTACACCTG
This sequence comes from Passer domesticus, assembly GCF_036417665.1. NCBI lineage: Eukaryota > Metazoa > Chordata > Aves > Passeriformes > Passeridae > Passer > Passer domesticus. The sequence continues at coordinate 1,732,993 of NC_087506.1, read as the reverse complement.
AGCCAGTTTGGGTAGGGGGGGTGGTGTTCACCCCCCGAGCAGGGATTACCCCACTATTTCAGGTTGCAGTGCAAGATGTAACCAAATGCATGTTTTCCATCACCACCTTTAGAAACTGTTATAAACAGGCGGGGCAGTGTTCTTTATCTCTTCCATGACTCAGCCCTGATAACATCCCCAGGGGCTATCTTAGGTTAATGGGCCATTGAGTGTCCCTGCAGGACTGGTAAAATGACATCATCCCATTGTGGGATGCTCCACCCAGGGGGAGGAGCCACACATTCCTACCTGGATATAAGCTGAGACTTGCAGCACCAGGAGCACCTTGGCTACTGGATTCCCAGAGGACAAGAGCTCCATCACCACCACTGGACCTTAAGAGGAAGACCAGACCCTTCTACAGGATCACCGCTTTGATAGAATCACGTTCATCACTGCAACAGGACTGAGGCCACCATCTAATGGGACTGCTACCACCACCCTGACCAACAGGGTGCCAGGTTATATCCTGACTGTCAGTTTAAGGCAGTGTTTCTGTATCATTGCCTTAATTTTAATTTTCTTCTTAAATTGTAATTCTGTCTTAGACTGTACCCCTGGTTTACCCTCAAACCTGTACATGACTCAATGCACTCATCTCTTGTTTTCCTCCCAAAACAGAATTTCCCATCTCAAAACCACTGCCAGATGGAGGAGAAGGCTGCGAGGAAGAGGAAGATGTCCCAGGACCATCAGGTAGGTGAGGAGGAAGTCACAGCCCCTTTCCCTCTCTCTCCTGCTCCATCTCCCTGCAGAGCACAGCCCAAGGCTGCAGGACAACCCTGCTTCCAACGCCGTCCTGCCAGGGATGCACGGGGAGAATCTCCTTCCCCTTCCCTCTGGCACAGAGGCAAATCCCATCCTCTCCTTGCCCTGCCTTCCTCAGACAAGGAGATGAGGATGGAGACCAGCGAGGACAAATCTCCACAGCAGAACCTTGTAGAAGAGGCCGTTTTGAGTGGCTCCATGGCACAGGAATCCAATGGGGAAGAAAATTCCCTGAGATCTTGCAGGAGGAGGTGCTCCAAACCCAGCCCAGGGTGCTCTGAGGAGGAAAGACCCAGCCTGTTGCAGGAAGGTGGACAGAGCTTCAAGCCAGAGCTCAGAGCTGATGGTCCATGAGCAGCTTCATGATGGGGAGAAGCCCTACAAGTGCTTGGAGTGTGGGAAGAGCTTCAGGCAGAGCTGCCACCTGATCTGCCACCAGAGGATCCACACCGGGGAATGGCCCTACAAGTGTGGGGAGTGTGGGAAGGGCTTCAGCTACAGATCCACCCTTGTGACCCACCAACGCATCCACACCGGGGACAGGCCCTATGAATGCCTTGAGTGTCAGCAGAAATTTCAGACCCGCTCCACTCTCCTCAGGCACCAGAGGATTCACAGCGAGGAGAGGCCCTTCCTCTGCCCCGACTGCGGGAAGGGCTTCAAGCAAAACTCCCACCTTGTCACCCACCAGCGCATCCACACTGATGAGAGGCCCTTCCTCTGCCCCGACTGCGGGAAGGGCTTCAAGCGCAATTCCCAACTCGTCACCCACCAGCGCATCCACACTGGGGAGAGGCCCTAGGAGTGCCACACCTGTCAGAAGAGGTTTCACAGCAGCTGCAATCTCCTCCTGCATGAGCGGATTCACAGCGAGGAGAGGCCCTTCCGCTGCCCCGACTGTGGGAAGGGCTTCAAGCACAACTCCACTCTCGTCACCCACCGGCGCATCCACACTGGGGAGAGGCCCTACCAGTGTCCCCAGTGTGGGAAGAGCTTCACCAGCAGCTCTAACTTGACCCAACACCAATGGAGTCACCGGCAAGGGAAGCCCTGCAAATGCCCCTGCTGCAGGAAGAGCTTCATGAACTGCTCCAGCTTCATCCCCCATTGGATGATCCATGCTGGTCAGAGCCCTGGTGATCCATGTTTCCTGTGATCCATGCTGGGAGGACACCTGTCCCGTTTCCTGCCCCTGCCAATGACATGATGTGGAATCAAATAACATGAGGTTGTGGCCATGGCCGTGACATCCCATTCACTCCCACCTCTGGTCATTGCCAGGGGCTGGAAAGGGAGTCTCTCCCCTCGAGGAGAAGGGTGTCCTTCCCAGGCAGGAGGAAATTGTGGCCGGGAAGAGACAGTCAGCTGAGTTGTAGTTTTCCATTTTTCTTATCCCTTTTGTTATCAATATTGTTGCTGTTCCTGTTTGTTCCTGATCTTGTTGCTGTTCCCAATAAATTCTTCCTATCCTAGCCCAGGATCTTTGCCTTTTGTGCTTTCCATGGGAGGCAGGAGGGCAGCAATCGGCAGCGCGGTTTTAGGGGGAGCAGGAAATTGGGGAATCCCATTCCTGAACCCCGCCCTGTGGAAACCAAGCATCCCAGCTGGTTCCAGCCCTGGTGGCCATGCTAAGGATCAGATTAGTCACAGGCCCACAGAGCGGTTCCATGGGGACTTTCCAAGAGTCTCCAGGCTGTTCAAGAGCTGGAATGTCACAGGCAGAGATGGGGGCTCCATGGACACCTCCCAGGGCTTTCTGGGGATGGTAAAGAGCCTTGTGGTCAGAGACAGTCACAGCCATTCCACGGTGACCTCCCAGGGCACCTTGGGCTGCCAAGGCACCCATCTGTCACAGGCACTCACGGGGGCTCCACGGTGACATCCCAGTGGTCCTCAGGCTGCCAACGAGCCGGGATGTCCCAGACACTCACAGCGGTTCCTGTCATGGGCAAAGTGGGAGCTTCAGGCAAAAGCTTTATTTCTTTATTGGAGAAACTCCTGCTGAGTCATGAGGTGGAGAAATGACACCCAACACCCACCATGGATCCTCAAACCCCTGCAGGGCCTCTACTTCTAAAATTCCTTCTGAAAAAGGAAACTGGGAGCGGCTGGATAGAATCCCAGCCCCAGACTTTTTCAAAGGTGTAAAAGATTGGACAGGTAGAATTGAACCTTAATTCAATTTGTCACACAGGATTAACGATGGAATACCAGATATATTTATATAAATATGGCTCTGATTGATTCTGATCATGATTAGATAACACGGCTTATTTACACTACAGAGTAAATTTAAAAAAAACCAAACTAGTTATTTACTCCACAATATGGGAACTATAACAATTATTCGAATATTCTGCTTCAGGAAGCAATTTTGAAGTCAACAATGCCTTGCTGGAGTTGTTGGAGCCCATGGCAGGCAGAGCCTCCTGCTCCAGCAGGAACTGCCTTTCCTGTGCCATCAGCAGGGCAGGTCCCACTGCAGGAAAAGCCCCAGGCCAGCCCCAGCACAGGGAAGGGCTCGGGCACAAGGGCAGAGTGCCGTGCTGGGAGCTGTGCCAGGCAGAGCCTGAGGCACCAAAGGCACCTTGGCAGCAGCAGCTGCTTGCAGGGCATGGCCAGAAGCCTCCCTTGGCAGCCCGGCCTGGTGGCCAGCACTGCAGAGCTGCTGCCTCAGGGCTCATTTCTGCCTGGGCTCTGAAAAGCCACTTCTGCTCCAGGAGCCTGCCTGGGAAGCCATTGGCCCCAGCACCTTGGGCACAAGATATTGATGACAAAACTCTTCATGCCAGCAGAGACAAGGCAGGGGCAGAGGAAAGGGGAGAGCCAGGCCCAGGGGACAGGGCTGCCATGGTGATGGCTGTGAGGTCCCTGCCCCTGCAGCAGCCTGGCTGCCCTCAGCAGACATTCTGGCCAGAAGCGTAGTGAGGGCACCCCAGCACAGCAGAGAACCCACACAACAGGAATTCTGTCCTTGGGGATGAGAGGGTCAGGTTGCACAAAGTTCATGCTCTTGGATAATTCCTGGGATGAGGAATCCACTTCTCTAGAAAAACAATTGCAGTTTTGTGCCACTCTCATCATTGTAAAATATTTCCTCGTTTTAACAAATGTAAATCCACCCTCATTCATTTCAGAGATATTGAGCCTTGTTCTGTCACTGCAAGACTTGGGAGAAAATAATTTCTACCACTATTCTTCCATTTTCACAGACTTTGGAGAGAACCCAAAAATCTCCCAAGATGGGGTTTAGAGGCCTCATCACATAACCAGCGGGAGGAGGCTGCAGGCTCTGGGCTCAGGGGTGTGGAGACTGAGGACAGAACAGGAGTAGTCCGGGACGGAGTAAAGGGTGGCTTCACAGAGGCTGGAGCTTCTCTTCATAGTGGGAATGAGCCTGAAGAAGAAATAATTGTGCTAAGGGCAGCTGGGGAGGCCCAGACTGGATAGCAGGAGAAAGGAGTTTCCCTGCCAGGGCAGGGCTGTGGTGCAACACATCCCCCCGAAGGAGCCTGGAGCAGCCCAAGGCTTTGTGTGGGCAGGCAGAGGCAGGCAGGAGGCAGAGCTGTCAGCAAAGGAAGGCGCCAGCCAGGTGGGGCAGCCAGGGGATGACGACAGCCTGCAGATACAGAGGCACAGGTTTGCTCAGCATCAGAGACATCTTTTCCTCGCTTCTCCCCACCTGTCATCACTGTCTCCAGTGTTCTTCTCTGGCTGCAACCTGGGGACACTTTCTCAGTCCTGTCCCTCAGAAGGATTGGTTTAAAGTATGAGAAACTTCTGTGTTTCACTCTCTTTTTGAGTCCCTGAGAAGTTCTCTGAGCACACTCTGATGGACTGAGTCTGATGCAAAGAGCACCAAAGCCCCAGAGGGTCATTAAAGTCCTGGTGCTGTGTCTGTGTTGCTGAGCTGGGCTGGGCTCCTGGCCCAGAGGCGGCTCCTGGCAAGGGCAGCGCTGCAGAGAGACAGCTCTGGCCAGGAGCAGCTCCCGTGCACAGCCCAGCAGGGCTGGGGCACTGCCAGGGCAGCTCAGGGACACCAGCAGGGCACAGACAGAGCTGACAGGGGCTCAGCACTGGCAGGGGCTGGGGGATGTCCCAGAGGGGGCTGTGTCACAGCGGCACCTCTGTGGCTGTGTCCTAGAGGCACAGAGCAGCTGTGATGTCAGCAAGGGGCTGTGTGACAGCACAGAGTGGGCTGTGTGAGGTCACAGGTTGGGCTGTGACATCACAGAGTTTGTTGTGAGAGGTCACTGAGTAGCTACAGCATCATAGAGGGGATTCTGTGACATCACAGAGCGGGCTGTTACTTCATGACATGGCTGTGTGACATCATAGATCAAGCTGTGAGGTCAAAGTTTGTGCTGTGACATTAGAGAGTGGCAGTATCACATCATAGAGAGGTTTTTGTGACATCACTGAGGGGGTTGTGACATCACAGAGCTGGCTGTGATGTCATAGAATAGGGTGTGAGGCCATGGAGCAAACTCTGCCAACATGGAAAGTGGGTTTGTGACATCAGAGAGTGGGTTGTGACATCGCCGTGTGACTGTGTAACATCACAGAGCAGGCTGTGACATCACAGAGTAGGTGTGTTTCATCTCAGAGTTGCCTTCGACATCGAGGAGTAGGCTCTGTGACATAAATGGCTGGACACCATAGAACGGATTATGCCATCACAGGGTATCTCTCTGACATCACAGAGGGGCTGTGACATCACAGATCAGCTGTGTGACATCATTGAATGGCTGTATGACATCCCAGGGTAGGTTGTGTGATATCACAGAAGAATCTGTGACATCATCCTGTGGGCTGTGACATCAGCCCCAGGGGGCTGTGTGACATCACAGATCAGCTGTGTGACATCACAGGAGCTGTAAGACATCACAGGGGGCTGTGTGACATCACAGATCAGCTGTGTGACATCACAGGTGCTGTGTGAGGTCACTGGGGAGGTCCCTCTGCCCCAGCCCCCCCATCACAGTTCCCCCAGAGCAGTCCAACGCTGCTTGTGCACAGTGGGGTCCCCTGTCCCCCGGGTACCCCCGCCCCCCATGCTGCAGCATCCCCCAGAGGATGTTCCACGAGATCGACCCCAGAGCCTGACACGGGGACGGTGGGTCGGGCCCCTGGGGGGTGGGACAGGGGGACAGGGACCCCCCGGCAGTGTCCCCGTGTCCCCCAGGGCCAGAGCCTGGGCCAGGGCTCTTTCATCCTCTTATGCACGAGCGCTTGAGAGCGCGCAAAAAATCCCCAGCAAGGGATCAGCAAAAGACAGATTTAATATTAAGGGATAGCAGCCCAAAGTTCCTTGGCAAGAGTCACTCTGTTCCTGAATGGGCAATTCAGGCACACAAAGGAAACAAAGAAACAACAAAGCCAAAACAAATCCAGGCAATCAAACCAGAAATGAAACAAGAACTCTCCCTGTGTGTGTGAGTGTGCCAAAAGGGCAGTGAAGGCAAGGATAAAAGGAATATGGCCTAAAAGCTTAACACAGCTCAAACCTAACAGGACTAAACCTTGACTTCTACCTTGAACTTCACAATTTAGCAAAAGAACAAAGCTTAACAGTATTTCACGTAACTTGCAACCTATGCCATACCAATTTAATAGAGAAATAACAGTATTTAACTCAACTTATAACTTATATTAAACATAAAAACATAGCAAAGGAGCAACTCTTAGCAGCATTTAACTTCACTTAGACCTTGTGATAAGTCACCTCACTTACAGGCCTGGCTGACTCAGCTATCCAAGGCACTCCAACCCCTCCGAGAGCAGCATTTCTGCCACATTTCCCCAACACAGGCACTCCTGTGTGCACACAGTCACAAAGAGTCAGTGCAAGGCACCTGTGACAAATTCCCCTGAGGGCAGGAAATACTCCCTGTGGATGCTTTGGCATCTCCCCAGCGGATGAAGGGTTGAGCCTGGAGGAGTGGGGGGATTGGCCCAGGCTCTGTCCTTGTTCAGGATCCCCGAGTGCAGCAAACGGGAGAGTTCCCGGCTGGGAGAGGCCCCACTCAGAGGGAGTCGCTGGCCCAGGAGAGCTCCAAGGGGCTCCTTTTGCAGCGCTGTTTGTAGGGCCCCAAGAGAGGGGCTGCAGTCACAGCAATGGTTCCTCCTGGCCGCACTTGGCATCAACAGCTTTCTTTGGCAGTGTGAGAACAGGCATGTTGTGCCCCTGAGGGAACAAAACCAGTTCCCAGGGCTGCTTCTACAGCAACCAGGAGCTGGTTGGGCAGCAGCAGTGCCTGGGGCAGACAGTGTTTGTGCTGAGCTGCAGAAGAGCTGAGCCCAGGGGCTGTTGGCCAAGGCCGAGGCCCAAGGAGCATTTCTCATCTGGCAGGGCGGCCTGAGAAGGGGAGGGGTGAATGCAGTAGCACAGGGCCCATGGAACCAAGGGACCATTGTGACACTGTGGGGCCTTGTGACACCAAGGGACCATTGTGACACTGCGGGGCCACATGGAATCATGGAGAGCACTGTGACATCGCTGGGCTCATGGAACCAAGAGGACTGTACTGATACTGTGTGACTCCATGGAATGTAGGTATCATTGTGACACTGAGACGCCCCATCAAACCAAGGGTCCATTGTAACATCGTGGGGCCTCCTGCAACCGTGGAGACCATTATGACACTTTGGGGTTTCATGGGACCAAGGGGCCATTGTGACACTGAGGGGACTCCATGAAGCCAAATGTCCCTTGTGACATTGCAAGGCCTCGTGGAACCATGGAGGCACCATTAAGTGACTTTACAGCCTCATGGAACCATGGGGCCGCTGTGACAAGGAGGGCACTCATGGAATCATGAAGATACTATAGGGCCCTATGGAATAAGCAAAGCATTTTGATACTGTGAGGCCTCATGGAACCAGTGAGACCATTGTGACCCTGGGGGTCCCCACAGAACCAAGAGGAACATCGTGATACTGTGGGGCCTTGTGAAACCAAGAGGCCTTTGTGACACTGCAGGGCTGGAACCAAAGTTCCATTGTGACATTGCAGGGCTCCATTATGACACTGGGCAACCAAAGGAGACAATTGTGACACTCCAGGGCTCATGGAACCAAAGCTCCAGGGCGACACAGAGGGGCCTCCTGTCATCAATGGTCTATTGTGACACTGTGGAGCCAAAGGAGACCATTGTGACACTGCAAACCCCCAGGGTCCAAAGGTCCATTGTGACATTGCAGTGCTCATGGAACAGAGGAGTCACATGTCATTGTGGGGCCTAGGGAACCACAGAGACCATTGTGACAATGCAAGGCTTCATGGAACCCAGGCATCGTTGTGACATTATGAGGCACCATAAAACTAAGGGAACACGGAACAAGTCTGGCTGGTTTGACCTTCCGGGCCCCCTGAATGGTCCAGCTGACCTTGGTATGTTTAGAATCTCCTGTTACCTCCTACTGAAACACTGGGGCTCCGTGCTTTCCTTCCTATGGAAAAGAACTCTCCTTCTCCTCCAGGCACACATGGCCAGAATTCAGATTTCACCTCCAAATTTCCTTATCTCAAGGAATTCTTTCCACAGGAATATTGCCAGGACAAGTCTGGCTGGCAGTGGTTTCATGGTCACTTCCCATCTGTCTTCAAAACACTGGTGAAGGCTCCGTGCTTTCCTTCCTAGGGAAAGAACTGTCCTAGGGAAAGAACTGTCCTGCTTCTCCAGGCACCCATGGCCAAGACTGGGGTTCCATCTCCAAAATTCCCTAAATCCAAAGACTGCTCCCAGACAAAATCTGCTATTGCTGACAACTCTGCTGGCCTTGGCCGAGTGAGGCTCTCACCTGCCTTCCAAACACTGGGGCTCTGTGCTTTCCTTCCTATGGAAAAGAACTGTCCTTCTTGTCCAGGTGCCCATGACCACAATTGGGATTTCACCTCCAACATTCCCTATTGTGACAGACTGGAGGAGATTGTTGGCTGGAAACATTTCACGTGTGGGGGAGGAAGGAGCAGGTCCAGCTTTGCCCTGGAACCCCAGCACTGCCCTGTCCTGGAACCCCAATCCCCCCAGAGCCTCTATCCCAGCCCAGCAGTGGCTGCCAGTCCCTGGCACAGCACAGGCAATGCTCCACAGCCACCTCTGGAGCCACCAGCCCAGCTCCTTAGCGACCAAATGACCCCAAGTCTCACCTGGGGGAAGGGCCCAGGAAGACCAAGGGGTATTGAAGGCTGACCACAAGGCAAGCACACATCTTGACCCTGCAGCCTCTTGGAATTTCTGTCTGAACACGGCTGGAATCCAGGAGGCAGTAGCTGTGTGTGTGCTCCTCTGTATCTTTCTTACTTTTTTTCTCTCTCCCTGTCTGCTTCTACTTTATATGCCCCTTGGAAATTTTGATGAACTTAAAATTGAACAGCTTAGAGTTTGCGAAGTTGAATGTGCCAAATTAATGCTTTGAAAAGTGGTTTTTTTGTTGATTTAATGTCATAATAAACCTTTTGCCAAAGTTTCTCTGATTTTCTAAAGTTGCCAGTAAAGGCTGTATTGCTCTTTTGAGCTTTTCAGAATCTCTTGCTGGTATTTCTCCAGGGAGTCCAACTCAGAGTACACAAAGAAATGTAATTCCTATTAAATGTCTCCTTGAGAGAGTTTTTTAGTGGATGGGAGTCAGGGCTTGTCTGTCCTGCTTGGCACAGCCCAGGCAGGGCTTTCCCAGCCACATTCCACACTCCATTGGCCAGCTGGAGCCGCTGGTGCCTCTGAGTTCTGCTGGCCCAGCCCCAGGGACGCTCTCCTTGTCTGCCCATTCCCCCACGGTCTCTGGGCAGGGATGGCCTCAGTGGGGGCTGCTAACATCCTCAGCAACTTGGAGCCTGCTGCTGGATTTCACTGCTCCAGAGGCTTGTTCAGCCTTCAGCTCTTCAGTGCAGGAATTCAGTGTCCCAGGCCTCATTAACATTCAGAACACCTTAAAAATCCAAGACCCCGGGAAGAATTTTTTTCAAATAAACCTTTCAAATAATTTAATTTGTGGTTATTAGACAGATTTCAGGAGTGTATTGAAACTGAATACATTGTATTTTAAAAGACAGTGAGAAATCATTTTTTTAGGTCCTGTTTAGTTTTTTTTCACTTCTAAAAAATTGATACGTGCAATCTAGAATTGATATTGAAGCCAAGTACCTCCTCATGCAGCTTGAATAGATATGAAAATCAAGACCCTTCATGGCTGACAATCAATCAGACTCTGTCCCTACGCCCACCCCACCATTTCCCCCATCCAAGCCCTGGCACTCAGAGCAGCCTTGTGCAAATCTGAGCTCCCTCCAGACAAGGTTGGACCTGCAGCTTTCAGCTCCTTGGCTCCAACTCCCACCTACTTTCCTTGGAGAAGGAACTGCCTGAGACACAGAGGGATGTTCATTGATTGTCAGCCAACAAAGCCAAGGGAAGGCACAGCTCCATCAAATGCAAAAGTCATTCTTCTCCCTGGCTCTGCCCTGGCCCTGATCCCCACAGCCTGTCCTCTTTCCTTCATCCCTCCTTTGCCAGGGAGCTCTGCTCTGGCTCTGGAGAGAGATCCAAGAGCAGCCCCTGGAGTGGGAACCACAACTCATCAGGTTTGTGTGCTTTGAGGGAGCAGGAACGGGTGAGACTCAGAGGCATAGAAAGGTTTCTCTTCATGGCACACATAATAAATGTAAACATGATAAAATTTAAGAAACATCAAAACCCTTCCCTCAGCACCTTGTGACATGCCAGCAACATCTGACATGTCCACCATCCACAATGGATTGCCATACAGGAAGGATTTTAGACAAAGACTTAGGAAGAGGTGACATAAAAGATACAAATACAACTAAAATGCTCACTGAGAAGGTGTTGAAACTTCTGAAAGATTGGGCAACTCCCTGATTCTCAAAGCACTAAGGCAGTCAACAGAGACACAATGGAATGAGCAGAGAACAGCTGCAGGAGGAAATCTGGGAACAACTGGAATTACATAGATCCAGCTGCTCCAAATCAAGAGATCTCAGACATGGCATTTCCACAGGAGAGCTGGAAACACCTGAAGGAAGAAAGCCATGAAATACTAGAATGAAAGTTGGTAGCAATGGTTGAGGGGAAGATCAGTATTTCTTCTCCTGACATCAGCAGAAGAAACCAGTAGATCCAGGAAATTCCCCTTCCTGGTGGGAAAATTTTGCCATTTCTTAAAAGTACTCAAATGCCTCAGATAAAAAATATTTTCTGATATATTATGAAACCAACAGGTATTAAAACCTGTGCCCCTTTCCAGGCCAACATCAGTTTTGTGTCCATGAAGAGGCAGTGCCACTTCTGCATTGAGGTGCCCAGGGATTGGATCTCTCTGAGAGCACCAGCGGGAGAGCAGAGCACCTTGCAAGCTGCAGGTCCCTGCCAGCACCGCAGTGCTCCTGTCCCATCAACATCTGCCCTGCCCCAGTCTGAAACAGGGCCCAGCATGGTGCCGGGATCATCAGAGAGCTGAGGTGTGTGCTGGAATTCCATGCTCTCCCCATCCTGCAGCAGCCCTGCATTTCCCTGCTCCAGCCTTGGTCTCCAACACAGCCATGGAGGCTCTTTGGGCTCCTGACTGTTCCTGCAGCCCCCCAGGGCAGCTGAGCTCTGCCTGTGGCACAGTCAGCCCTGGCCAGCGCAGGCCATGCTCAGCAATTGCTTGTGTGTACCTGGCCTTGCTGTCAGCCCCGGCAGCGGCTGCGTGGCCCCTTGGTGGCCCTGTGCTGGCCCAGCCATGGTGGCCCAGCCCCTGTGCAGGCCCAGCCCAGGCCAGGAGCATTGCGGCTGGGAACGGCCCCTGTGCCGTGCTGCCCACAGCAGCCTTGGGGCTCTGTGCCCCATGGCCTCCCTGCTGGGCAGCCTCTGCCAGCTCCTGCACAGCCCCAGGCACCTGTGGGCCTGCACAGACAGCCCTGCCCCGGGCTCTGCCGGCCTCTGGGCCAGCAGAGAGGCCGGCCAGGGCTGGCCATGGCCGGGAACAGGCCCTGAGCCCCGCAGGAGGATGGAGCTGGGCCACAGCCAAACTCAGCCCAGGGCAAAGCTGGGCTCAGCAGCCAGGGCTGCCAAGGGCTGGGGACAGAGGCTGGCAGTGACAAATGTCCTGGGCCCCCTCCCTGCTCTGTCCATGCCCCCAAGGGCACAGAGCAGCCTCCTCTCTGGGGCACTTGCCTGTTTGCAATGCCTTGCACAGGCGCTGGCCCTGCCCCACAAGGCCTGGCCTGAGTCCTGCCCCTGCACGCTCAGCCAGGCTGAGATGGACACTGATGGTTTCTGGGGCAGGCTCTCTGAGCCCAGCCCAGCTCCCTGCAAGCTCTGCCAGCTGCCCTGAGCTCTGGGCAGCAGCAAGGGCCTCTCCCCAGCCCAGCCCAGCCGGCTCTGGCCCCACAGCTCTGCTCAGGCCAGGCTGCTCTGGCCACTGGCCCCACGGCCTCAGCCCCTGCCAAGGGCACAGCAGCAGCTGCAGCTCACACAGGACTCTGCCCCAGCCATGGGGGAAGGTGCTGGGCCAAGGCCAAAGGAGGCTCCCTGGCTGCCCTGCTCCCCTCTGGCTCAGGTGCTGAGAGCTCTGCAGCCCCTGCTGCCATCCCATGTGCCCAGGGCAGCACAAAAGCCCCGGCCTTGGGGCCCTCAAGAGTTGCTCCTGCTCCAGGCCCAGGGCCTATCCCAAAGCTGGGGCAGCCACAAAGCTGTGCCCATTGCTGTTCATTGCTGCTCTGATGGGGATGGATCCTCAGCCACTTGGAGGTTGATGATGAATTTTCCTACTCCCAAGGCCTCTTCTTTCTTGAGCTCTTCAGTTCAGGAATTCAGTGACAAAAGCTCATAAACATTTGTTCAACATGCCCAAAGAAGAAAAGCCATTTGGAATAACAGAAGTTTTCAAGTTTTCTCTAATTAATTAGACAGATATCTGAAGTGTATTCAAAGTGTATATACTGTCTTGAAAACAATGCAGACAGAACAGTTTGTTCTGTTTAATTTTTTTCCTGTTTATAGATTGATATCAGCAATGTCCAGTTGATATTGACCCCCAGCACCTTCTAATACAGACTGAATAGCTATGAAAATCAAGACCCTTCATGGCTGAGAGTCAATCAGACTGTGTCTCCTGCCCCCTCCCAACCATTTCCCTCATCCAACCCCTGGCACTCCTATGGACCAGCAATGGTGTCACCAGCAGGACCAGGACAGCAATTCTTCCCCTGTGCTGGGCGCTGGTTGGGCAGCACCTCGGGTGCTGTGTCCAGTTCTGGGACCCCAAATTTAGCAAGAATTGGAGGGGCTGGAGTGTGTCCAGAGAAGGGCAACAAGGCTGGTGAAGGGTCTGGAGCAAAAATCCTGTGAAGAGAGGCTGAGGGAGCTGGGGTTGTTTATCCTGGAGAAGAGGAGGCCCGGGGGAGACCAGGTGGTGTCAGGGCACAGGTTGGACTTGATGATCTCCAAGGTCTTTTCCAACCTTGCTGATTCTGGGATTCTCTGAAACCACCCTTGCAGCAGTTGCACGATGAGCCTTGGGCCTCCTCTTCAGAAGCTCCAGCAGCCCAGGTGCCTCAGCTTCTCCTCCCAGGCCCAAAGCCCATCCTGTCAGTCCTCAGAGCCTCTGCAGCTCCTCCTCATTGCCCAGAACAGGGAGCCCCACAGGCAGACACAGCAGCCCAGATGTGCCCCCCTGGCCTGTGGTGCCTCTGGCAAGGGAGCAGCACCAGGCACTGCAGGAGCCTGCAGACAATTCCTGCAGCACTTGGAGGATGATCCTGCTCCCCAAGGGACGTTCCCATGGTGCCAAGTCAGGAACTGCAATGGGGAGTGGGGCCAGAGAGGAAAGGGCAAACAGGGATGGGCTTTTTGCAGGGGAGGGAACAGGGGTGGGCAACAGGAAGAAATTTGTACCAAAAAAAGGGGAAAAAAAAGCAAAGCTGAAGCCAAGGAAATGCTCAGGGCAGTTCAGGGGTGGCTGTCAGGCAGCCCTGGCTCTGAGCAACAGCATCTGCAGTGGGACAGGAATCTCCCAGCTAATGGGAACAAACTTTCTGGCTGACTGCAGAGGCCAGGACAAAGCTGAGTGGTTTCCCTGCTGTCCCCCAGCTCTTCCTGGCCCCAGGGGCTGATGGCATTTGTGCTCCCTCAGGTTCATGTCCCCACAGCAGCAGCATGGGGGTGCTCTTGCCTGCTCTGTGCAATGCAAACAGGGGCTCCTGAGCCAGTGCTGCCGTGGCTGTGCCTGCAAGGATGCGGCACCTCTGTGAGCTGGGGGAGAGGCCAGGGCTGCAGAGGGGGGATGTTGTTGGCAGCTCCATCAGGATGCTCTGGGACGCTGCCCTGGGCTGTGCAGCACCCTGGGGATGGATCAGCCCCTGCTCTGCTGCTCCTTCCCGTCTCCCCCAGGGCCCTTGCAGAGCCCCAGCCATGCTGTTTGCCCCCAGCCTGCCCACGGCCAGCCTGGGGCTGCTCACCCTGGGGCTTTTCTGTGCTGAGCATTGGCCTGGCCGTGTTCTTGAGAGAGCCTGGGCAAGGAGCCTGCAGCCCCCAGGGCCTGGCCTGAGGCGTCAGCGCTGCCCCAGCAGTGCCCATGGCCTGTCCCTGCTGCAGCCCCGGCACTGCCACCCCCAGGACTGTGCCCGGCCCCGAGAGCACTCAGGCCCTGCAGCAACACCAGGGCCACCAGGGCAGCGGGGCAGGGCCACGGCAGCAGCACTGGCAACACCAAGTGCTGCTGCTGCTGCTGGGCACAGCTGCTGTGCCAGCACTGATCTGCCCCAGCTCTGCACACAGACATTGCTGCTGCATCTCCAGAGAAGGCAAGAATAGAGGGATCTCTGCAGAAAACTTTGCTGGGATATCCTTTAGTTCCTTTAAAACCTTTGAGACTGCAGCCCCTCATTGGCACAGTCTGTGGCCACAGGGAAGGTGGAGAGAAACAAAGTCAGAGATGGCAGAAACAATCGTCTAGCTTTAGGAAGAATATTTAAAAAGAAAAACGACAGGGAAATCAAAGAACCAAACCAAAAGAGCTATAAAAGATTACTTTTATTACAAGTGATTTGCCCAAATTAGCAATCAGTTTAATGCTTCCTAAGATGTCCAGTCATCAGTCTCCTCACTGCAGCCTTGAGCTCCTGGTTCCTCAGGCTGTAGATGAGGGGATTCAGGGCTGGAGGCACCAGCGAATACAGAACTGACACCAACAGATCCAGGCATGCAGAGGAAATGGAGGAGGGTTTCAGGTGGGCAAGTATTGCAGTGCTGAGAAATGCATTTCTCCTGCATTTTCCCTTTTCAGATTCTTTCAGTCATCTCCTCAGAGGTACAGTTTGTTTTGGGGCTTTTCATGAACTGATTGTACTCTTGATTTAGATGGAGACTGTGGAATTGTTTTCAGATGTAGAAGAATCTGGACTGAAGACAGAAACAAACTCCCTGTCAGCCCATTTTCATCTTCTAGATCATTTTCAAGATGTCCTTGGGGGTGTTGGAATGATTATCACACAGCTCTCCACTTCTGGCTGCAGGCTCTAGAGTTTCTTTCTCTGCATTCAGTCAGGCTTGCATTCCCTAAGAGTTCTTGGTAGCCTGTCATCTTTTCTTAGGGTAGAACAGTAACAATGAAAACCTTACCAATGGCACAACTGCCCAGCCCACAAGGAAAAGAAAAGAACAAGCTGTCAAATTCTTCAAATATTTCTCCTGCTTTGCTGCAAGTGTTGTGCTGCACCCACAGTGTGGAAAGCTGCAGTTGGTGGCACACCTTGTGACAGAAGCTGCACCTCGTTCTCCGGGAAAGGTTCTTGGAAAAAGCAAACAGGACTGAGGAGAAGATTCTGGAAAAACTGAAAGAGCTTTTAAGAAATTAAATGAAAATTGAAACAATTCAAGATGTTTTTCTCTATTTATTTTTATGCTCCCCTTTTCCATCTTGCACTAGTTGTCCATCCCATTAATTCCAAACAGATCTCACTTCTAAGATCCATGAGTTGGCAAGTTTTAGACATTTTAAGATACCATGACCTAGACACACTTTGGCTTTCCCTGTTTTTCTTGGAAATCAATGCTGGAGAGGTAAGTGCAGTGCTTGGGTCAGGTACAAATTCTGCATTCAGGGAATGCGCTCTGAGAGTGTTTGACCCTCAGCAGGGACAATGCACAGCAGGGACTGAGGGGATTCCTGAGCCACTGTGCAGGAGTCCAGACTCTGGGTCTGGGCTGAACTCGGCAAAGTTCCCGTGTTTGGACAGGCTCAGGGGCTGCCCTCGGGGAACGTGGGGCTCGGGGCGGGGGCGAGCGGGCAACGGACAAACGGACACGGGGACAAACGGCCCCGGAGCTTCAGTTGCAGCAGCGGCAGCAGCGGCAGCAGCGGCAGCAGCGGCAGCAGCGGCAGCAGCGGCAGCAGCAGCAGCGGCAGCAGCAGCGACAGAAGAAACTTTTAGAGTCTCTTCTCCTCTCCCTCTCCCTCTGTCCCGTACCTCTCCCGCTCTCCCTTTCCCGCCGTCCCTCTCCTCTCCCCGCCTCCCTCTCCCCGTGCCGGGCTGGGCCATGCCCCCGGCCCGCCCCCGGCCCCGGGCGGGGCTGCCCCGTGCCCGCCCCCGGCCGTCCCGCCGCCGCCTGGCCTCAGCCCGGCTCTGGCCGTGCTGGCGCTGGCGCTGCTGGGCGGGCGTCAATGCCTGGGGCTGGGGCGGCATCGCCGGCTTTTGGCTCCGCCTGGCCCGAGCCCGGCCCCGGCACCGACGCAGGGTCCAGTCCCGGCCCCGACCCCGAGCCCGAGCCCGGCCCCGGCTCCTCCCGGGGCCCGCGGAGGACACAGGCGGCGTTGCCTCTCCCGCCGCCTCCGCTGCGGCTTGCCCGGCCCGAGCTCCGCCGCTCGGCAGCGCAGCCGCCGGCCCCGAGCCTCCCGTGCCGCGTTCCAAAAACCGAACGCCGGGGGATGGCCGGGCCGGGGCGGGTGAGGGGCGCTCGGGGGCCGTTGCTGGCCCCGGGCCGAGCGCTGACAGCCGCGTCCCGCCCGCAGGGAAGGCGCAGGAGGCCCTGCAGGAGCGGTACTGCCTGGGTTCCCTGCTGGGGCGCGGAGGATTTGGCAGCGTCTGGTCAGCGACGCGGCTCTCGGACGGCGCCCCGGTGAGCGGCGGGGCCGGCGGCGGGCGGAGTAGGAGGAGGAGGACAAGGAGGAGAAGGTCAGGGTGCGGCGGGACGGGCGTTGAGCTCAGCCTGCTGCTCTCGCTTGCTCATAGGTGGCCATCAAACGCGTGCCGCGGGATCGCATCCGGCACTGGAGCGAGCTGGTGAGTGAGCGGGGCCAGCGGCAGAAGCCGGGCCGTGCCGGGCGGCGAGGAGCCGGGGCCTGGCATGGTGGGAGCCACCAGGAGACCTGCGGGGAGAGCGGGCGTGGGCTGAACAGGGCATGCAGAGCATCCCAGGCTGGCTGAGTGGTCCCAGAGCCCTGGCACGGCCTCAGCTCCACTGATGGCATCGCGCTCCTCCCGCAGCCCGACGGCACCAGCGCGCCCCTGGAGATCGTGCTGCTGGCCAAGGTGTCCTGTGGCTGTGCTGGTGTCATTCAGCTCCTGGAGTGGCTTGAGCTCCCCGACAGCTTCTTGATGGTGCTGGAGCGTCCAGAACGGTGCCAGGAGCTGTCGGATTTCCTGGCGGAGCGGAGGTTCCTGCCGGAGGAGGAGGCGCGGGGGCTGTTCCGCCAGGTGCTGGAGGCCGTGCGGCACTGCACCAGCTGCGGGGTCCTGCACAGGGACATCAAGCCTCAGAACATCGTGCTTGACCTGGCCAGCGGGCAGCTGAAACTGATCGACTTTGGCTGTGGCGCTTTCCTCCAAGACACAGCCTACACCCAGTTTGCAGGTGAGCCCTCGCAGGGGATGCTCCTGGGCATCTCATGGCCCAGCCTGGGTGTAGCACCGGGGCTTCCCCCTACTCCAGCTGGGATGGGATTAATGCTGGACCCAAGTTCATTTGGTTGGGGTGTGAGGGAGGCCAGCTCCCAGCCCTGCTGACAGCCTTCAGTACCCACTGTGCCCTGGGCTGGGGCTGGAGCTGGTGGAGCCAGCCCGACAAAAACCCCCATGGGGGTTTTTCTCCCCCATGGGAGAGGGGAGTCTGAACCCATGCCCTGGATGGTTTGGTGTGCAGGGGAGGAGGGGCTTGGACTGCTCCACTCACCTTGTTTGCCTTGGCTTATTAACATTTTTTGGGGGCCCATGCAGGCAAAGAGGAGAGTGGGTTTTCTCTACCAGTGGGTGGGTTTTTCCTTTCTGTGTCATGGTTGGGCCTTCCCAGGGTTTCTGCTGCCCTCTTCCAGCACCAGTGGCTTCTTTTCCAGCCCTGAGTTTGTACACAAGTCCCAGGTGATGGTGAGAGGGCAGCGGTCACCCCGTGTGTTGCTAGAGCAGCCCCCACATGCCCAGGGATGCTGGGGCCAGGCTCTGGGAGCAGCAGCATCCCCCTGCTGAGCTCTGTCTGTGTTCCACAGGAACCCTGGCCTACAGCCCTCCAGAGTGGACCCAGCACCAAAGCTACCATGGCGAGGCAGCGACGATCTGGTCCCTGGGCCTCCTGCTGTACCAGCTGGTCGTGGGGAAGCACCCGTTCAGGAGGGGCCAGGAGATCATCTGGGGGCGCATCTTGTTCCCACCACGGCTCTCTCAAGGTGGATCCTCATCTCTGGGCACAGGGGGAATACCAGTGCTGGGAGACAGCAGCGGGCTGATGGGCATCCTGCTCTGGCAGCTGCTGAGGAGGTGGCACATGTCCTGCTCTCTTCTAAACAGAGAATCCATGGGGAAGTTTAGGCCCAGCTCTGGGCACACCCAGTATGGCCTGGGTACAGGAACA
Organism: Passer domesticus; assembly: GCF_036417665.1. NCBI lineage: Eukaryota > Metazoa > Chordata > Aves > Passeriformes > Passeridae > Passer > Passer domesticus. The sequence goes on along the minus strand of NC_087506.1, from coordinate 1,714,343 downwards.
GGGGGAAACTTCTCCAAGTGACTGGTGATTTCTGGTTTGTCTCCCCAGAGTGCCAAGATGTCATTAAGAGGTGTTTGTCCATGCAACCCTCGGACAGGCCATCATTAAAAGAGCTTTTCTGCCATCCTTGGGTGCAGGGCGTTCCTCGGCCCTAGAAGATGGGAGAGATCCATGTGCACAGTTGGATCCAGGGGCCTGGCAGGTAGGAGCTCCACACATCTCTTGGCACTCAGTGGCAAAGCAAACCAGACTGGTTTTGTCCTGCCTGTAGCTCTGAGCAGGGGTCAGCAGAAGGGAACATGCAGCTCTTGGGCTGGAGCTGAGCTGGAGATCTGGTGTGGCAAGCACTGGTGGCCACCATCCCCCCAGGTTTTGCTTGTCTGGTTCATGGATGGCTGGGGCCCTGGGCAGAGCCCTGACAGCCTGGTCTGGTCCCAGGGAAGGAGAAGGAGCTCCTGGAGAAGCTGTACCAGGTGGGGCTGCTGCTGGAGACAGCAAGGACAACCTCAAGGACGACAATCTCTTCCTTGGCCTGGCCAGCTGAAGATGATGGACTTGGATTCTGGCAGCTTCTCTAAAGACACACTCCACACCCAATTTGCAGGTGAGTTCCACAGCCAGGGGGATGCTCCCAGATCTGGGCATGGCATGGCCTGGCTGGGCACCAAAGGTTCCCCCTTTGCTGGGAGGGATGCAACAAATTCTTCGGTCGACTGCCCAGCTGCTTTTTGGCTCTGGGCAGCTGCTGAGGGCTGGATGTGCCATGGCTGGCTGCAGGCTGGGCACATGTCCTGCCCTCCTGCCCTGCTCCCCAAGGCATCACTGATGGGCAGCTCTGGGCACAGCTCTGGGCACAGCCAGCACGGCCTGGGCACTGCGGGCAGCTGGGACTAGGGGACAGGAGCCATCAGCTGACGGGCAGTTTCTGCTTTCTCTCCTTGCAGCCGGGCTCTGCAGATGCTGAGGCTGCTCTGGGCTCTGCCAGGACTCTGCTGGAGCTCAGCACCGGGCTGGAATCAGCCAAAGAAGAAATGGTGTCACCTGCAGCACAGACTTGCTTGAGCATTTTGACAACGCAGCTCAAGTTTGCAGCGTGGACACCTCCAAGGGAAAACATGACACCTCCCAAAAATTAAAATTGTTCAATACCTTCTGAAATCAAATCAATCTGGGATGACTCCAAATGACATTTTTCAGCTTGCTCAAGATGTAGCTCAGCCCTTCTCTGAACAGTTCTCTCCCCCACCTGCCTTTTACTTCTCAACTGCTCCCTTTTTTCCCCCAGTGAATTCCCAGCCCATCGCAGTCTCCTTTACTTGCTGGCCTTCCGTGTTGCCCCTGACCACAAGGAAGGCCGAGCCCCAGGCTTAGGGACTCGTGCTGTCACTGGCTGAGGAGCAGCAATGTCTCAGAGGTCCAGTGGGATTTTAGTGTCATTCAGAGCCACTCTCCAGCCCTCAGCTCTCCTCACTGCTGAGTTCCCACTCCCTTTTCTTCATCCTTGCAGCAGGATGAGCTCTGTGAATCCCCTTGAGCCTCCCCACTCTTCCCAGCCCACACAGCCACCTCAGTGAGGCTGAAGCTGAAGCTTCTCTGTCTCCTCTGGCACACCAGTCCAGTCCCCTGTGTGGGGAGCCCCAGCCCCAGAGCACAGCACACAGCAGTGCAGTCCGGGCTGGAGCAGCTGCCCTGCAGCCCTGGCTTGGCTGTTTGTGGCAGCTGAATGCTCCCTGTTTCCAGCTGTCCCTGCAGGATGGCCCCAGGGCAGAGCCCAGCCGGGCTCCCACTGCAGCCCCTGGAGCTTGGGGCAGACAGTGCTCCCAGAGCTGAGGTTCATGGGGAGCACCTGGAGCTGTGTCTCACACTCAGTTTTGGAAAGATTTGTGTTCTCATCTGCAGCCTGAGGGGAAAACAACCTGTGCTGCCAGGCCAGCACTGCCCCTCTGGGCAGGGACAATGCTGAAGGGCTTTCCCATTCCAGAGGAGCTGGCACTGAGCCTTGGCAGGGCCTGGCAGGGCTGGAGCCAGGTCTGTCCTGCTGTCCGGGACTCGCTGCCCACCAACAACCCCCACCCACCACGCTCCATTCTCCAGGGACAGAAGGTTCTGTGTGTGCCAGGGGCTCTTGGATGTCTCTGTATCCAGGGACAGAAGGGTCTGTGTGTGCCAGGGGCTCTTGGATGTCTGTGTATCCATGGACTGAAGGGTCTGTGTGTGCCAGGGGCTCTTGGATGTCTCTGTATCCATGTACAGAAGGGTCTGTGTGTGCCAGGGCTCTTGGATATCTCTGTATCCAGGGACAGAAGGGTCTGTGTGTGCCAGGGACTCTTGGATGTCTCTGTACCTAGGAACAGAAGGGTCTGTGTGTGCCAGGGGCTCTTGGATATCTCTGTATCCATGGACAGAAGGCTCTGTGTGTGCCAGGGGCTCTTGGATATCTCTGCACCCAGGGACAGAAGGGTCTGTGTGTGCCAGGGGCTCTTGGATGTCTCTGTATCCATGGACAGAAGGCTCTGTGTGTGCCAGGGGCTCTTGGATGTCTGTGCATCCATGGACAGAAGGCTCTGTCTGTGCCAGGGTTTCCATAATGTCTCTGTACCCATGGGTATGGGATGAACATGGACAGTGAAAGTGTCAGTCACATTGCTTGCACACTCCTTCCTTTGTGTACAAGACACATCCATGCACACCCCCACATATTGGTATATTAATAGGATAGGGATGGATAGAGACTTCACACAGAGCTCTAACTTTGGCATAACTTACCCTTTAGCCAGAGACCAGGGGATTTTTTCTCCAGCTCTGTGTGAGAAGATGTCCGAGATCTGAAGGAGCAGCATTCAGAAGCAGTTTCAGGATTTCTAGGTAGGAAGTGGAGCTCACAACCATCCACATAACTCGCCATATTCATCAGGATGGGCTGCTGCTTCTCTAGGAATTTGGCCCAATGCAGACATGAGACTTGGAAAAATCCCAGCTCTCTGTGGGTTTGTGCAAAAGGGGGAGCAGCTCAAACACTTTGTGCTTGCCTGGGAGACACAAGGTCCAAGGAGCTTTGGTGGCAGAGGGTGACCTGGGCTGGTGGCAGGTGAAGTTCCATTCTATGACATTCTCAGAGTGGCATAGGACAAAGGTCCAAGTACCCCCAAACCCACTGATGAAGTCCTTAGAGTGCTGTACATCCTCTAGGAAAAGCTGCTGTCACACAATCTACTGGGATTTATAACTTTCATTTGCAACACTTTAAATCCAAATTTCAAACTGCAATATTTTTACACTCAAGACACAGTAATGCATAAATGCATAATAGATCTTTCAATTTCCTATTGATTCCATCACAATTTAAAATAACATAGTATTGCAAACAAAACCCTGAATGTTTTAAAAAGGGATGCTGAGGTCAGTAAGATGAATCCATGCCATCAGAACATTTACAGAGTAACTGATTTCTCTTCTTGAAAAGATCAGTTGCCTCTTAATCCAAAGTTACTGATGATTTTCAGTACACATTTGTATTTTTGGTTTTATCTTTCATATTTTTTTCTTTCCTTTTTTGTCCAGTGTTTTTAACAGACAACTCGTCCTACAAAAGGAATGTACAGCAAAATGAGAAATATTTCTGATAAACAATGAAAATGTAGGCTCCTCCTCTGTTTCCTTTTCTATGGATACCCTGAAGAAAAATATCTAGAAGATATGAGCAGAGGTGTGAAGTGTTTCATTTGGACTGTGCTGGAGTTCAGCACTGCTGACATCCTGATCCAGTCAAGAGCTGCAGAATTCTTTTGCAGATCTCGAACCTTGTGTTTGCAGGCGCAGCACCTGCAGTGCTGACACACCAATGCACATGAATAACTCTGTTATTCCCTCTCAGAATTTGGGCTCTGCCCCAGCACGAGGTGCTGCAGCCCTTTGCTCCTGGTTCCCGTGTGGAGCAGCTCCCTTCCTGCTGGCTGAGCTGCTCAGGCAGAGCCCGGCAGCTCCTGGCCCTGCAGGGCTGAGGCTTTTCCCCACTGCTGGGCACAGACTGATGGAGCAGCACTGCTGAACACAGGGGCACACAGAGGGACCAGGAGCAGCTGCCTTTGGCCACCTGAGGCTCCAAGGCCCAAACTCTGAGCAGCCAGGGCTGGAAGAGACTCGCAGGCTCCCTGGTGGCTGTGCTGCCCCACTTGTGCCCAGCCCAGCTCTGCCTGGGGCAGAGGGAGAACAAGGGGCAGCTCCCTCCCAGCCCAGCCCAGGGACCCCTCCAGCCCCAGGGCTTGGGGCACTGTCAGCACCTGCTGCTCCAGCCACCGCTCCTGCTGGCCCTGACAGCAACACCCAAACTGGGGCTGATCCCGAGGGAGCAGTAGCAGGGCCTGGATCTGATCCCTGACTCTGGGGCAGGGCTGGACAAATGACCCCACAGCAGCAGCAGCAGCAGCACATGGAGCTGACTTTCAGCACAGCCCCTGCCACTCTTCCCTCATGTGTGCAGCAGTGTCACAGCAGCCTGAGGCACCTGGGAGCCCCCAGTGCCAGCAGGGACTTGAGATGGCAGCCCTGGGCTCCTGGAGGTTGTGCAAGGAACGGAGCTGGGGACTCCCAGTCCATGGGGAGCTTCCAGATGGAAAAGGCTGCTGTGACCAGGCAGCTCCAACACCACAGCAAGGAGGGTCTCGACCACTGGATCTGAGCCAGTCCCACAGTCCTGGGCATCAGCCACTGAGCCCTGGGGGAACAGAGGGCACAGCTAGAGGGACAAAACCAGGCGAGGTCAGAGACTGGAGAGAGCCAGACCTGGGACAGGAACAGCTGCTTCACTGCACTCTTGGAGAAAGCTCTTGGCTGGTTCACAGCGCTGAAAGGCATGAAGGGCAGAGAGGAGGCCATACCAAACAATGCTCCTGTTTCCACACCCTCCCCTCTCTGTGTCCCAGAAGGAATTGCATGGACTGTATTCAACTCTCCGAGTCATCTCGTTCAGCATGAGCAGCTTAGCACCAGGAGCTGAAGGAGCTGCCGCCATAGTCCACAGGAGCTGAGCAAGAGGGAACTTTTGGAGCAAAGTAATGCTGCTCAAATAGACCTAGCTAAATGCAGCGGATAGAATAATGGAATCACAGCATCATTTCTGTTGGAAAAGACCTCTGAGCTCATCCAGTCCAGCTGTTCACCCAGCAGTGTCAAGCCCAGCACTAAACCATGTCCCTGAAGTGCCAAGGCCTGGATAACAGCCCTGAGTGAGGCCTGAGCAGCAGGCCCTGAGCCAAAGGTGACCTCTGGAGGAACCTTCCAACCAAAGGTTATCTTTGTATATGCTCACTGATGAAATATGCATGGTCATTAGCATTGTGATAGATGTAGCCACTCTTTAGTGAAACATGTATTGATCATTTTGTATTTGCAAGCCAGACAAGGCCATGAAATCTGACATCTGGCCTTGTTTGGGGCTGAAGGATCAAAGTCACCTCCCTTGGTTCCTCCTTGAGCCCTGACCAGGCTTTGGGAGGAACCCAAGAGGAAAATGAAACCAGATGTTCCCACACTGGAAGTGCTGTCAGTTTGTTCATTCAGCACTGTCAGAGCTGGGCCCTCTCACAGCGAGGTTGGAGCCTCACCTGTGGCTGGAGGCACCTGCAGGAATTCCCAGTGTCCAGGAGTGGCTCTGCAGCCCTTGGCTGGGACAGCTTCCCCAGCTGCTGTGTGGATCTGGGGGATGCTGAAGTCTGAGGGTAAATCGTGCTGGATCTTTCTGCAAGCAATCTTTGGTTCTGATGATTGAGTGCATTGCTGAGCTGCTCCTTTTGTGATCCTTTGCTGCTTTGAGCTGCAGTAAATGACACCGATTCCTTCAGTTGGAGTCTGTGTCTTTGGTGCTGACCCTGCCCACTGGTAAAACAAAACTGGCAGAGTCTGGCCAGATCAGAGCAAAATGTCACTTGTTAAATGTAAATATGAGGAATCAGTCCTGCCAGAAATTCCTGGTTTTCTTTTTGGAGCAGTGAGCAAGCACTTAAAAGTCTTTTAATGCCAGATGTATTAAAATGCATCCAAAAATTGCATATGCAAAAAGGAAAAGAACTTGTGGGTTTGGGAAGACGAAGATTAATTTTGTTAACAGCACATTGGAAACAGCACCAACTGAAGGAAGAATTGGTTTTGGAATGCTCCCACATAGAGGGACAGAGGAAAGTTTAAATCTTGAGGTCAGGTTCATTTGTGCAAGTGAAACTATTTACTATTAATATTAATATTATTATATCACACAAACAAACCTGAGCTCAAGACACAAACCTTTTTCTGTCACTTCATGTGGGAGTGTTCCAACAACAGTTTTTCCTTCTGTTGGTGTTGTTTCCAATGTGTCATTAACAAAATTCACCCTCGTCTTCCCAAAAACACAAGTTGTTTTCCTCTTCCCATAAAAAATGGATAATGTGAAATAATGTTGAAAACTGTAATTTGTTAGCTTTGGCTGCTCACTGTAACACTAAATACCCTACAGAAAAGGACTGGCCACGACCCAAATGTCAGTGGTAAACTTTGTATATTGTGTGTAATGAATAAAGGAGGACGGGATGAAATTGGGTATTTTTATAGGGTTTGCTGATACTGTGATGCAGAGTGCTTTTTCTATTACTGTGAGAAATAAAGACATTAAGACTTCTGGGTTTTTCATGTGCTAGACAATCCACAAGCTGCAGGATTGATTGAACAGGTGAAGGGGTTGTTAAAAGAGCAGTTGACAAAATGAGGAGATGGGAACCTGTCCCCATGGAGAACCCATCTCCCAGGTGTGCTCCAAGCCCTTAACAATGGCCCACTGGGGAAACGGAAACCCCTGGCTGTGCATGGCTGCCCCCAATTTATATTAGAGCTAAATCAATTATTACAAGAAATAATAAGTGATGCAGTGAAAATGTCCAATAGCACATACTGTGAGCTCCAACCAACACAAATGAGGCTCTGCAGAACCACACAGCCTTGGATTATCTGCTTGCTGGCCAGGGAGGAACCTGGGCTATTCTAGGGCAGGAATGTTACAGGAATGTCTGGCAGTGCTGGGTTTGATATCCAACCATCAGGAATCTCCTTGATAGAAAGATCAGGAGCAGAGAGGCAGAAAGGAGAAAATTCTTCCTGGTGGGATTGGCTCCCAAATTGGAGGCTGCTGTGAAATGAATTTGTGGCAGTCACTGTCATCATTGCAGCACTTGGTGTGTCATGATTCCATGTTAGAGTTGTTGTGACACCTTTTGCTGGAGATGGAGTACTGAGACTTGTCTAAAAAAAAAAGACACAGTCTCAAGAAAAAAGGGACATTTGGTAAAATAACAGAGAATAGCAGCTAATTAAGCAGGTTTTAAAGGGAATGCAAATTAGAGCTCTGAGTAATGAACTTGAGCAGTACTTCATTGAAGAACAAGAGGTGACACCTTTATGCCTGTCATGGTTTGACCCTGGCACAATGCCAGGGCCCCCATGAAAGGTGTATTTCCAAAATGGTTACTGTGAGATGTGACCCAGAAACAGAACAAAGCAGGCTCCCACCTGGGGATGGAGGGAAAAACACAACACTTGAATAATCTACAACACAGAAACATAAGGGAAAAAGAAAAAAACAGACACAACAATCCACAATGGAACACTCCCAAAACACTCCTCCTCCCCCTAGTCCTCTAACATTCAAATCTCAGTCCAATACCCTCCTTCACACATGCTCCCCCAGTTCATCAGGGGAGAGGAGTCTCCCTCTAGCACCATGGTCCTTTCTCGGAAACACAGTTGGAACTTCTTGTGCTTCTGTGTCACATGCGGCAGCCGCCCCCAGAGAATCTGCTGTGGTGACCATTTTCTTCCTATGTCCAGCGCTCTCACTACCGGCCATGGATCCAAACTGCTCCTTAGGTCCCTTTAAGAATGCATCACCCAGTTTTAAGAAGTGGCCGCCTCTTACCATTTGGGACACCTGTCCCCCCTATATTTTTATTCTCTTGGGGTCTGGGTCTCAGGAACAGAGATCTTTCGCTGAAGGCAGAGGGCTCCACCACACTTTCCCCCTTTGTCTTTGTTCTCTCTATTTCTCTTTGCGGCCTTATCATTCTTGGCTTCCGGCCAACTGCCTCTCTCAAGGTGCAGTCTCTGCATTATTGGAAGAAATTTGTTTCGCTCGTGGCTATGTGAGAGAAAAGTTCAGATAAAGCCACTCCAATCATCTCTTCCATCTAAGGTACTCGCATCTGCTGGCATTTCCTTCAACTACTCAAACCCTTTCTTCTTTCTTATCCTCTGTCCTCTCTAAACACACAGCTGGGGAGGATCAGTGTTTTTACAGCTTCCATTGTTTCAATACTAAAAGAGTTAAAAGCTCAGCCCGGTCTCCCAGCGGCTGGGCACCTTGCGCCCCCGCGCTTCTCCTCCTGGCCGTGGTGCCGGCAGGAGATATCAAATTCCAAGCCAGCACAGACTCTACCACTCTCTCCCGGGGGGGCTGCCCAAACCGTCCCAGTTCTCCTCCACCCCTGCCTCTTGCACGGGCTCCAGCCTCTCTCCCCACAGGCCGCATGGCCTTCCCCTCCACCACCCAGACGCAGCTGGGCAGGGGGAAGAGGTCAACCAGCTCACCTGCCTGCCGGACTCCAAAGACGGAGTTTCTCTCCGAATGCTCTGCTTTTAACCACTGTGTGTTCTCAGAGGCGTATCCAAATCCCAGTGGCCACACCAGGTGCCAATTTCAAATCTGGCCACTGACTGGTTTGACCATAACCCTTCCAAAAACTCACTTCCGGGTCAAACCAAGACAAACACCCACCCAGAAAGTGCCCTACAATTCCAAGGTCAATCTTTCCTCTACAGCATGGGTTTGCTGTCAGAGTCTGCACGGGATTGTAAAATCACCAGGAGAAAAGTTCTTTTAGTTCTTTTAGTTCTTTTAGAAGTGAGTTCTTTTAGTTCTTTTAGAAGTTCTTTTAGAAGTGAGAAAATCACCAGAACAAGTTCTGCTTTGTCACTACCTCAAGACTTTGAGGGAGAGGGTTTGTGGTTCTTACTTGCTCACAGGGGTGCACAACAAGGGTTGAAACAGTAAAAATAGCCCAAACCCTTTAGCAATTGGAAGGAAAACCTGAGGCACTGGGAGCTAGCAGCTCAGAAACACGTGGCTTTTGCTCCTCTCTTCTACCTGAGAGCTTCCTGGGCAGGGGCAATTCTTCCAGTTGCATCACCGTGGCCATGGCTAGCAGGGGCAAGGAGCAGATGGATTTAGCTTCTCCTGCCAGCCCCTGAAATGCCAGTTGTCATTTGTGTGCGCTGAGGATTCTGTTTCAGACTCTGAACTTGCGCAGCTGCTCCTTGGGCGCTGCTGGCCCGCAGGGGCAGTGGTGCTGCAGCAGCTGTCCCGCACACAGGGAGGGCTCTGGAGCCTCCCCAGGGCCACCAAGGAGCGGAGGAGGGAACGTGCCCGGGATCTGCTGCAGTACCGTGGGGTTGTGGGGGATCCTTCGGTCTCTTTGATGGGCGAGGGAATGGGGCAGATGGAATCAAGATGGGACAGGGATCAGACAGCCCCACGCCAGGCAGCATTTTCTCCTCTGAGTGCTCCTCTGGGTTGAACGAGCTAGTGAAGCCTGCAGAGCAAATGCGACCTGGGAGTGAGGGAAAGGCTGGTTGGAAAGGAGTCAGATAAAGCCCATGTGGGCATTTCTCCTGCCAAGGGGCTCCTGGGGAGACAAAGGAGACAAGAAAGATGTCTCATCTCCCAACATTTCCTGGGATATGCTTTTGTGGTTGCCTTGGCAGTGTTAGTGATGTCAGGTTATTGGGAAGACTCTATGATCTTAAAGGCCTTTTCCAATGGAAACAGTTCTGCAATTCTGAACTTCCATTCCTGCTTTGAAGGATGTAGTCCCAAATAGACACATATTTGTGTTTTTAAGGAATTTAGCATCTACCTTTCCTTGAAAGTAATAGGAATCAGGCTTTAAATGCTCTCAAAACACTTGAATTCCTTGCTCTTAAGCTGTGTGTTTGAATTGAAGTGCTTTTGTCCACAAAGGCTGGACCATGGGATGAATGCAGGCAATTCAGTTGCAGTGGCACTTGTTTCACCTGCTTTTCTTCTTCCTTTCCCCATGGGTGGCCAATTTGGGAGTATTTGTTTTGTACTTGGAGTTCTGGCTTCAACTTACTCATGGATGTGCAGTAAAATTTATCTACCCCTTTCTACTAAAAAATGCTTGCAGACTGGTGGGAATTGCTAGAGACAAGGCTTACAAACCAGTCCCCAGTACGATTAGCCCAGTGTCCCTGCTTCAATCCAGATATGCTTGTATTAAAAAGGAGCAAACTATTCTAACTCGCTCACCCCCTCCCTCCCCTTTTATTTGGTAGCTCTTGTAACGAGTCCTTACCATTCCAACTCTTAGTTATCAAATGTGTGAAGGCACAATACTGCTGTAGCAGAAGCCTGAGTTCAGTGAGAACATGTCCAAAGCACTGGGTCCCAACAGCAGTGGGCACGGTGAGAGACTTGGCTCTGCTGCCATGGCCATCCAGCCATGGGGAGAGCAGCTGCTGGGGATTCCCCCATTCTGCCAAGAGCAGTCTGCCTCCAGCATGTGGACTGCATGGCCACGATTTGGAAAGAATGTGTAAAATGCATAGTTTGAATGTATTTTGATGGTGTCTGACATCACCTGACTGGAGCAGTTTGGTAGGCAGGACGCCCTGCGGGCAGGGCCATGGCAGGGATGGGTGGCTGGCACTGGCACTGGCAGTGTTATTTTTCCAGACAGGCTCCTGGTACATCTGCAGGGGAGGGCACCAGCAGCTGTATCAGCCCAGCGAGCAGCAGCACTTGGAGGAGACCCTCATCTGCAAAGAGCCCGTCACCCCCTTTGCTTTCTCCCACGGCAGCACAAGATGATTCTGCTGCAGGTGAAGGGCTGCTGCAGCCTGGAGACTCCTTCAGCCAGCACTTGCTGCAATCTCGTTCCTGCAGCTGTGCCTGGAGGATGTTGGCCTGCAGAGGTGCTGCCAATGTCCCGGAATGCTGCTTGGCCCAGAGAGGCAGTGTGTGTACAAAAGCTGCATTCAAAGCCCTAATCACCAGACCCCGGAGCCACTGGCAAGGGCAGCAGCTCTTCTTCATTCCATGCAGGAGAGAGCCCAGCCTTGGAGCCTGTCCCTGGTGACAGGGAAACACTCTGAGTATAGGTTTGAATTTTCAGGGACAGTCCAAATGAGAATTGCTTTGAGGCAGGTGTTGTAATGTTGGGTTTGGGTGTGTCTGCAGGAAAGAAAGCAGGAATAAACCCCTTGCACAACAATGGAGAACTTTGCATGGCCAATTTACACCCTACAGATACACTGATCATGTCAGCCCACTGAACACTGGGGGCATCTAATGCAGAGATCTTTGAATAGATAAGAGAGATGAGACTTGAAGAATAATTTTGCAGATGCTGAAGAAGGGATCAGACCCACGTGTCCCGTGGGTTAGGCTTAGTTCTGCCAAATCAAGGATGATTAGTTTTATCTGCTCTGTTGGAGAGTATTTTAGAATGACCTGCCAAGTGCTATTTCTATGAAGAAAATTTTGAATTGTCAGGAACTGCCAGGGTCAGAAATGTTTTGAGGAAGATGATGTTTATGTTGGGTTTGGGTGTCTCTGCAATCAAGAAAGCAGGAAATAAACCACTGGAACAATGAAGCAGAGCAAAAGTGGAATGTTTGGATGGTCAATTTGTTCCCTAAAGCTATCGGCCAGCTGAATTGTGGGCTCATCTACTGGGGAGTGCAGAGCTGCTTTAACTTCCACAGCATGGTGCCATTGTTTGTGTCCCAGCACTTTGTTTGATGTGAAGAGAAATTAACCAATTCCCACACCAACCAGCTGCAACCCAGAACTGAGTGGGAATTCCAGAAATAAAGGACTTGAAAAGTAGCTTTGGAGAGGGTTTACTTCCTAGACAGTGTGAAACCCTCAGCTGTGGCCAGGCTGGGCTTAAGGCTGGCTGCCCTTGGGAAGGGAAGGGAAAGGGATGGAGTTGGGGTGGGGTTTTGCAGCCATGGAAATGAGAGAACCACGGGCTATTGCATCACAAAGGGGCAGCCCCATGGGCTGTTGTGTCACAAAGGGGCAGCCCCACGCTGGGGCTGTGAAGGCTGTGAAGGTTGTGGCTGGCACGGCCGCAGCGGCAGCAGACGCGTCTGGCTCTGCCTCTCTGTGCCGAGCGCTGGCGATCGGAGTCACCCGGCCTTGTTCTGAGGCTGGGCACCAAGCTCCTGTCGCTGGCTACACTGAGAGTGCTCCCAAATTCAAACCCAGATCCTTCTGCCAGGCAGAAGCACGGGTTCAAAGATGGAGTTTACTGGAAAAGGAAAAACCTCTGAAGGAAAAGGTGAGCATAGGAAGGAGCTGAAAGAATGAAGCCAAATGGAAAAACAATCCCACCATATTTCAGGAAAAACTGCTCCATGGTGCTCAGTGCTGGCTCTGGGTCAGAGTAGGTGGCTGACAGATACAGATGATCCTGCAAGGATGCCCATGGCATCACAACATTCTGTCATTAGTTTACTCTGCTTTCTCCTTTTTGACAGCAGCCAAATCACTCATACTGTCAGCCAGGACAGGGACTGTGGCCACAGCTGAGCACAGATTGGACATGGTCATGAGACGCAAGTCCTGTTGCTTTCCTTGCCATCAATGTCAGGTCTCACTACAGATAAATTTCCCATTCTTCCTCTGCTTGCTGGTCAGGTCCAACCCTGAGGATGCTATTACAGTGCTACAGAAACACCAATAAGGCCTGCCTGTTGCTGACAGGACTTGGTGGTTTACAGAAATAGCAGTCACAGCGGTGTGGGTTTTTCCTGTGGATTCACAGGCCAGACTGAAGAAGGAATATTTTCTCGTCTTATCATTGGAGCCTTCGCCTTTTCCCTTCAGACTTGCCAGCTCCATACTGTTCATAGGAATTAAATGCAGGCTAGTTCCATGAAAAATGAACCCAAATAAATTTTCTCTAAAATTAAAAATTCTTCCCCTTGAGTGCCACACCCATTAGATATGTTAATGATAAAGGTGGGAATTCACCTAACTCACTTCTTCCCCTGTGAGCATGGCTCAGCCTCACACAGAGGTGAGGGGGAGCTGGGCCAATCTCTGTTGGGAGGAAGGGTCTTGTGGCAGCCCAGAGAGCCTGTGCACATTGCCAGGGAACAGCTGTGCCCTGCATGTGGCCCTGCAATGAGCTGTGCTGCTGCCAGTGCCCCGTGGAGCTGGAGGGCTGCTCAGCTGTGGGGAAGGGAGAGGAGCAGGAGGGTGCATGTGCAGCTGAGCCATTGCTGGAGAGCACAGGGCTCTGGGCTCCCTGCTGTCCCAGGGCAGCCCAGAGGCCAGGGTGCTCCTGTAGCATCCCTGTCGAAGTAGGTCAGGGTTTTCCCTTGGCCTGCCTCAAGTGTCTGCCAGCAAGAGAATGTAGCCCTGTGCAGCTGTTTAGAAGTTTGCAGGGAATGTGTCCCACGAGATATGGAGCTTCAGATGCTTTGGGTTTGCATTTTGGTTTCTCTTATATTTTGTGTCTCCACTTTGCAGGCCTGTCTGGCTACCCGCTTGCCAAGAGGTTTTCCCTGGCCAGTCCCTCTATGCTCCTTCCCTCCAAGCCATTGCCTCCCATCCAGAAGAGCTCTCCTTCTACCAAGCCAAGCCTGATATGCAGCAGAGAGCAGGAGAATGGGAAAGATGGCATTGGCTATGCTGAGGGCAGGAGAAAAGAAGAGGAGCTGAGTTCAGAGGGACAAGGACATAAGGTAAGGAGACCAAGCTAAGTGCAGTGTGGTCAATCTTCAGTTTCTGTGCTGTCAGCAGAGCTCTCAGACCTTTTCCCTGGCTGGAACTGTCCCTCTCACTGAAGTTGAACAGGTCCTGATTTGGTTCTTTAGCTGGCCCAGAAATGATGGGATACAAACAAAGGGTGTGCATCTGCCCCTGCTGCCTCCATTCGCATTCCTGGCCATGGCATGGGGGCCCTGGAGGAACTTGGGCAGGCAGAGACCTTGCAGAGAGCAGCAGGGCAGGGAGCTCTGCTGAACATCCTAAATGCCAGTGAGGCTGAGATGGTGGATGTGTTGGGGTTGGAGAGCAGTGAGCATCCCGAGAGCTCAGCAGCAGCATCTGGGCTCAAAGGCTGCTGGGGAAGTGTAGGAGGGAAGGGCAGCAGCAGAAGAAATGAGGGGCTTGAGAAGAGCAGGTTTTGGCCTCCTGCAGAATGGCTTTGTGGGGACATGACTGGAGATCAGCACTGGCTGTGAGGTACCTTAGAGGCAGGGAGTTATAAAGCCTCTCCCATGACATCCAAAATGCCCGTGGAGGCAGTGACACCTCAGAACATTTTGATGTCAAATATGTGAATGCCAGCTGGGAATGAAGCCACTTTTGGAGAAGAGTGAGCACAATGGGAGAGGTGCCAAATATGTGCCATGGTCTCTCCCTCATCATCTCCCTTTCCATTCCCCATCCTGGGCCAAGCTGCTCCATCAGTTTCCTTGATTTTTCCTGCCAGGACACAGTTAAATGCGTTCCTGAATGTCTTGAGGCATGAATGGGGACAAGGCTGCATGCTTGATCTGAGCACTGTGTTCTACTCTTTGCAGGCTTCCTTGCTGTGTTCCAGTGGAGGGGATATGAAGAAGGGGTTATTGGGACCACCTCTGATCCCCCCCATAGGCAAGGCAGTAAGTCCCTCTCTTGGCAGTGCTGTGGGCTCTCTGCAAAGCTCTCCGCAGCTGGAATCCCAGGAGTCCCAGGAGATGAGGTAAGCCAAGGTGTCTGCTGCTGCTGCAGTGTGCTGTTCATCTCTGTGTTCCCATCCCAAAGTGTGGTTATTTTGCACAGCCAGATGTCCCATGTATTTAGGCAAACCTCTGTGTATTCCCCATTTTGCCCATCTATGATGACCCAGCACAATGTCAAAGCCAGCACCAATGTGCCAAGAGCAGAGGTGGTGGTGGGGAAGAGGAGGCAGGGCTTCAAAGCACCTCAGGATTGGTCCTCTGCTGTACTTGGCTATTGATTCCCTTTGTAATGGTGTGCTCTTTTTTGGGAAGTGAATTGCTTGGGTCTGGGTCCTGCAGATATTTGAATGCTGTCATTCTTGACTGTTAACTTCTGCACCCATGAGATTACGTATGGGCCAATACTGGCTACTGGAGAGGGGTCTGCAAATTCAGGTGCTGCTTCTGTAAACATCAGGAATAATTTCTCTGTGCCTGGGCCTCCACTGTGAAATGAGATGCCAGAGAAGTTTTGGGGTATAGATGTATAATCTGATCAATGTTTAATATTTTGATCTGGGCTTAAGATCAAAGAGGGCAAGGTGGTAGACAAGAGTTACAGGACCGTACCTGATGGAAAGATATTGGCTTGGATATGGGAGAGAAAATGTAGCTGTCAAGCTTATCCGAGTGATAACAATAAAGAAGGAGACACAGAAGTATCATTTGAATTGGAAATCTTTGGGAGGGCTTTTAAAGTGCAATCTGAATATCCTCCCCTAGCAGCTGAGTTGGAAAAAGCCTTTTTGTTCTTGAAAGAGCCAGGAGGTGTCATAGCATTCTCGGAGACAGCAGTGCTCTGACCACATGTAGCATGAGACTGTCACCAGGTTTAGGCACGAGCAGGCAAAGTCAAGCTTTGGCACCTGTACAAAAGTAGCTGCCCTCCATACAGTCTCATGTCTCAGCTGAGCAGCTCTTGCTGCTTCAGTGTGGCTGTAGGAGCCACTTGGCTCCAAAAGGAGAGACAGCAGAATTGGGGAGTTAGGATGCAAGTTGAGGAATGACTGATGGTGGTGAGGAAGAGGAGGCAGGGCTTCAAAGCACCTCAAGATGGGTCCTCTGCTGGACTTGGCTATTGTTTCACACAGAGCTTGGCCAGCTCTCTGTGACTCCCGCAATGGAAAGCTTAAGGAAAATTAATCAGCTTTGCATCCTGGTGTGTTTCTGTGCTGCATTTCCTCATTCATCAGAGTGCCCATGCTAAGAATGTTTACATCCTTTCATGGTACAGCCATTCCCTCCCTTCTCTTTCTACCTCCTCACGTGTTCATTGTCCTCCATTTTCTCCAGGTCAGGATGCAGCAGCAGAAGCAAGGAGGAGAACTCTGAACATGCAGGTAGGTACAGGGCATGTCTGTCCTAAAATGACCATTGTGGTCTTGACTCAGAGGTGACATTTGGAATGCTTGGTTAAAACCCATTCTTTTAAAAATTTCTTTAAATGCATTTCAGTTTTTTGATGGGCTCAGTGGACTCTCCCAGAGCCCAGTCACTGGGAGTGTTCTCTGGTGGTGCAGTGAAAATTCCTCCACTTTGCAGGCGTGACTAGGTTCATTTTCTCCAAGTCTTTCCGGCCATGTCCCTCTTCGCTCCTTCCCTCAAAGCCATTGCCTCCCATCAGGATCAGCTCTCCTTCTTCTAACAATAATAAAATGTACAGCATGGAGAAAGAGAACAAGGACATTGGCACTGGCTATGATAATGACAGTAGAAAACACCAGGAGCAGAGTTCAGAAGAAAAATGTTATAAGGTAAGGAGACCAAACTATGTCCTGTGCAGTAGATTTTCAGTTTATGTGATGGAGGCAGAGATTGGAGATCTTTTCCTGTGGTGTGACCTCAGGGAAGCAGCTGAGCCAAAGAAGAGCTCAGCTGGACACTGTGCTTCAGGCTGTCTCTGCAGTGGCTGTGTAGTGCAGCCTTCATATCCTCAGCATGTGTCAATAACAAGAGAGGTCTTTGAATGGTTTCTGGGCTCTGTTGTGGTTCCTCCTCTGTCTCATGGCTGAGAAAACACCAACAAGCAGTCAGAGCAGCTAAAGTTGTCCAATCTGGACAAGCTGTCCTTCTAGATTTAGTAACCTATGGGTATCTGTGAGCCATGTCTATGTCTTGGTGGTGTTTTTTGTCAGCTGTGTCTGGTTGGGATGGAACAAGGTCTTTGCTGGAGCAGGCAGTCCTGCAAAGTCAGTTCCAGGTTGTCTCAGCTTTTGACTTGTACAGCCATGCCCTCTGCACAGTTGTCTCTGCTGCTATTTCTAGACATCATCAGCTTCTGGGCAGCTGTGTGCTGTGGCATGGCTTTGTCCAGAGGGAAGGGATGGGAAGTGGCCATGGGGAGAGCAGCCCAGAGCCCAGGCACACAATTGCCTTGGCAGCAGGGCCAGGAGCTGCAGTTGTTTTGGGTTTGCCATGGGGTGCAAAAGGAGGCAGGTGAACAAGAGTTTTGGTAGACAAAATGTCCAATCAAAGGCTTGGATACTTGATTTCAGCCTTGCTGAGAAAGGTCCAGTGTCTCCCTGACAGGAACTGTCCCTCTCACTGAAACTGAACAGGTCTTGATTTGGTTCTTTAGCTGGCCTAGAAATGATGGGATACAAACAAAGAGTGTGCATCTGCCCCTGCTGCCTCCATTCTCATTCCTGGCCATGGCATGGGGGCCCTGGAGGAACTTGGGCAGGCAGAGACCTTGCAGAGAGCAGCAGGGCAGGGAGCTCTGCTGAACATCCTGAAAGCCAGTGAGGCTGAGATGGTGGATGTGTGGGGGCTGGAGAGCAGCGAGCATCCTGCGAGCTCAGCAGCAGCATCTGGGCTCAAAGGCTGCTGGGGAAGTGTAGGAGGGAAGGGCAGCAGCAGAAGAAATGAGGGGCTTGAGAAGAGCAGGTTTTGGCCTCCCGCAGAATGGCTTTGTGGGGACATGGCTGGAGATCAGCACTGGCTGTGAGGTACCTTAGGGACAGGGGGAGAATAGTGATCTAAACCCATTCCCATGACACCCTATCCTCCAGGTGGAGGCAGTGGCACCTCAGAACATTTTGATGTCAAATATGTGAATGCCAGCTGGGAATGCAGAAAACTGAGCACAAAGGGAGAGGTGCCAAATATGTGCCCTGGGATCTCCCTCACCACTTCCCTTTCCTAGGTCAACATTCCCCATCCTGGGCCAAGCTGCTCCATCAGTTTGCCTTGTCTTTTCCTGCCAGGACACAGTTAAATGCACATCTAAATGTCTTGAGGCATGAATGGGGACAAGGCTGCATGCTTGATCTGAGCACTGTGTTCTACTCTTTGCAGGCTTCCTTGCTGTATTCCAGTGGAGGGGATATGAAGAAGGGGTTATTGGGACCACCTCTGATCCCCCCCATAGGCAAGGCAGTAAGTCCCTCTCTTGGCAGTGCTGTGGGCTCTCAGCAAAGCTCTCCGCAGCTGCAATCCCAGGAGTCCCAGGAGATGAGGTAAGCCAAGGTGTCTGCTGCTGCTACAGTGTGCTGTTCACCTGTGTGTTCCCATCCCAAAGTGTGGTTATTTTGCACAGCCAGGTGTCCCATGTATTTAGGCATTTTGCCCATCTATGATGACCCAGCACAATGTCAAAGCCAGCACCAATGTGCCAAGAGCAGAGGTGGTGGTGGGGAAGAGGAGGCAGGGCTTCAAAGCACCTCAAGATGAGTCCTCTGCTGGACTTGGCTATTGTTTCACACAGAGCTTGGCCAGCTCTCTGTGACTCCTGCAATGGAAAGCTTAAGGACAATGAATCAGCTTTGCATCCTGGTGTGTTTCTGTGCTGCATTTCCTCCTTCATCAGAGTGCCCATGCTCTGGCGGTTTTCCTCTTTTCATGGTACAGCCATTCCCTCCTTTCTCTTTCTACCTCCTCACATGTTCATTGTCCTCCATTTTCTGCAGGCCAAGATCCAGCAGCAGAAGCAAGGAGGAGAACTCTGAACATGCAGGTAGGTAGAGGGCATGTCTGTCCTAAAATGACCATTTTGGTCTTGACTCAGAGGTGACATTTGCAAAGCTTGATTAAAACGCATTCTTTTAAAAATTTCTTTAAATGCATTTCAATTGCTTGACGGGCTCAGTGGACTCTCCCAGAGTCCAGTCACTGGGAGTATTCTCTGGCAGTGCAGTGAAAATTCCTGCAGTCTGAAGTGTTGAGTGGCAGGAGCTGGAGTAGTACCTCGTGGCCCTGGAAATGCAGTGCAGGAAAAGGAAATATTCCTCTCCATTCTGCACATGCCTTTTATCTCCCTGCAGCCTTCCTAATGTCACAATTAGTAAGGAAAACAAGGCATTTAGCACAAAATGAGAAATTTTCCCACTTCTTCCTCCTGCTTTTGTAGCAGAAAACCTTTCCTTGGGGCACTTTCTGAGCTGAACCCTTTGAGACGGGATGGACATTAATGGACATTGCCTGGTTTTGTATTGGCAGAAATAGAGAAACCTCCTCTGACAGAATGTCCTTATAAATTTTCCTGTCAGGGAGAAGGAGCCTTCCAAATGGATGCATCCTATGCAGGGTCTGAGTTTGTCATCCTGTGACAGCACAAGCCCAAAGCCACCTATGGCAGGTTCATCATGACAAATCTCTTCCCCGGCTCTCTGTGCCTGTGTCAGTGTTGCAGGCTGAGGCTGGGGGAGGAGATGCCTTCTGCCTTGTCCTCCCTCCCTGCCTTGCCTGATCCCTGACAAGTGGAATTGGGCCAGACAAAATGCACTCTCTGGTGCATCTGGCTCAGCCAATGCTTTCAAGTTGAAAGCCCCAATGACACTGTTGTTGTTCCTCTGCCATCTCTGGCTGTGTCATGATGGGACAGATGAGACTTGAAGAAATAATTCTGCTGATGCAGAAGAAGAGATCAGATGACCTGGTCCCTTTGCTCCGGGTTAGTTCTGGCAAATCCTGGGTACAGCCCCTTTGGAATGACTCCTTAATTGCTGATGTGCAGCTGGAATGCTTAATGCAGCTAGGGAGAAGTATTGCTCAGTAAGGAAGGTGACATTTTTTTCTGGACTCATTCTGGACTAGAAATGACCTATATCATTAATCCTTAGCTGTCTCCCTTTTATTACTGACTGAAGCATTCTACAGGGTGAAGGAATCCCATTTTAGGACAGGGATTCCTCTCAAACTGCTTGGCTGCTGTATGAATTTACCCTCTGGGAAGCCATGTAAAGAATTAGTTCTCTTAGCTCTAACAGCTCTGTTGGAGAGTATTTCAGAATGAGCTCCATTGTTCTTCTTGCAATTAGAAAATCAGCCTTTAATCAGGCTGGCCCAAAATTGGCCCAGTCTCATACAGTTCAGAAGGAAACCCTCGGGGAAAATGAATTATCTAGTGCCAAGAACACAGTTCATGTTTGGGTAACACTCCTGCAATGCTAAGTTTTTCTTTGCATGTCCTCTAAAATATTCCAACAAAGAGAAGAAAATGTTGATCTAAATGCATCCAGGTATTAGAACCTGGGACTTTTAGGAACTAAAAGAAGATGTTTACTAATATCAGCATGAATAAGAGCAGATAAGAATTGCTGTCAAGAGCAATCTCCATCTCTACCCATCTCTGTCAGACACAGAGGCTCTCCAGCATACAGGGGTTGGGGCCTTCATCATGCAGCAGGTTTCAGTCTGCTGGCCAGCAGAGTAATGTCATGTCTGCTGCCAGTAGCCCATCCCTTGGGAGAGGCTCTAGGCATTGTACCTTGCTGCTCTCAGTCACAGTCTCTGTGTCTTCTGAGGGCTCTGCAATCTGGAACCTGTCTTGCCTGTTGTCCAGCATTGTGGTTTTGGGGGCTTGACATCTGCCAGAGATTTACACAAACCTTTGCTTTCATTTCCAGGCCTCCCACTGAGCCGGGCCAAGGAGATGGATCATCACACCGATCCTGGTCTTACGAGTGACACAGACCTGAGGGAAGGTTTTGGAAAGGTAAGGGAGAAGGACAGGGATGAGCAGAATTCCTTTCCAGTGGCGGTTTAGTGCTTGGCCCAAAATGTCACTGAAAATCATAATCATCCTCTCCTGGGCAATGTGGATTCTCTTGGGAATATATTTGACAACTAGAGAGCAATTGCTTGGCTGTTTGCAGTGGTGTCAAGGTGCCTGGTTTGGAGATGGTGCTAAGGTCATGTCAGAAGCATTCTTTATGTGCAAAGGCTGTTTTAGAGAAGTTCTGAATGACAGAATAAGCTACACATCAGTGAATGTAAGCAAAGTGCATCCTCGGAAGTAGAGAAGCAAAGATTCTAATGTTGTGTGTAAGCAAGGCTGCAAAAGAAAATGGGAGAGTTTGATTTTTCCTGGTTACCTTTCTGGCTGTATGTCACAGCCCTCTCATTCTCAAGTTTTCTGCTCATTAACAGCAGTGTTTCTGCAGCTTGTTTTCATATGACTCCCCATTTTGGTCTCCTGATGTCAGAGACCAAGTCCTTCAGAGTCCTTCAGAGCTGAGTCCTTCAGAAGCCAGGAAGTGAGAAACAGCTGCAATTCCTGGCCATGAGTGTTAAGCAACAGCTAATTACCCCTCCTTGCTGGATATTGCACATGGTTTTCATTCTCCTGCCATGGCCTGTAGGAAGTGTACTGCCAGCTCACTGGCCGTGTCAGCTCTTCCTCTGTCTTGGAGCACTCCTATGACCTTCATGCTTCAAGCAGGGCTTCCTGACATAGGCTGCAGTTGGAGCAGTGTAAGGTTGTGGCACAGAAATGTTCCACCTGGCTGTTTGTAATTGCCAAGGTGAGGACGGGAGACATTCCTCTGAAACTTTTGGAATGGATATGGAGCTGCATTGAAACCTATGGCACTCTGTGGACTCTGTGCTCCTGAGGAGATGTTGTGTCTGGTTGATGTGTCTCTCCTTACAGTCTATGATGCATTTCCATTGCACCTAGATCCGTGCTGCATTGTGCATGTTGGCTCAAAAGAACTTAGAGCGGAAGGATGCAGAGCTTTTGGAGAGAGAGATGAAGAAAAGGAGGCAAAGGAAAACATCCTTGCAGCCCATTCTGGAGACAGTTGAGCCCGGGGATGAAGCTGAAGCAAGTAAGTGGTGGCTACACTTGTGGTGGTCCTTTTTGACCACTTGCTTGCCCTTTGCACAGTGTTGCAGTCAGACTGGGGGACTGTTCCACTTGCATTTGAGTGGAAGCTTGCTTGGGATTTAATTCTGTTTCTGAAAGAAAAATACAGGGGCATGAAGTGTCTTGCTTGTGGCCTCAGTGAGTCAGTAACAGAATATCAGTTTCCCCCCTTCACCTCGAAAGTCTTTCAGAGTAGAAAATTCTGTCTTGCAAAGCACACTGGAACTTCAGACTCTGTCCTGGAGAGCAGTCTTCAGGCAAGGTGAGTCCAAAAGAATGCTTTTCAACCAGTGTGCAACCTGGAAGAAACAAAATGCAACTCCTTCTCATGAAAACACCAGAGATCCTTCTCCTGCCACTCCCTGCTGAGGAGCTGGTGCTGTAGAGCTGTGCTGAAGCCCCCAGGCAGTGCTTCTGCTGTAGCCCCGGGAGCAAGCAGCGTTCCCGACTGAATCCCGGCCGAGGGGCTCTGCCTGCAGGGCTGTGAGTGCTGCCCGAGGGCGGCAGCAGGGCCCTCAGGAGGCAGCACTCAGCCCCAGGGCAGCACGCAAGGTTATCTGCACTTTCTCTGGTAACTTCCCCTGCCAGCCTCTGGAACAGGAAAACAAAAGCAAAGCAGTACAGGGTTTCCTTGTTTCTTAGGGGAAGCATTGCTGCAATTTGGTTTGAAGCTAGAAGAGAGTAGATTTAAAGTAGATATTAGAGATATTTTTATTAAAGGAAGGGGATGAAAAGCTGGAAGGGTTTGCCCAGAGAAGTTGTTGTTGGTCCATCTTTGAAGGTGTTCAAGGCCAGCTTACATGGGGCCCTGGGCAACCTGATCAGGATGAAGATGTCCCTGCTCACAGGTGTTGGACTAGATAGTGCCTAAAGGTGCCTTCCAATCCAAACTCTTCTAGGAATCTGTGATTCTTTTTCCCATATTAGTGTGCCATTGTTATACTTGAAGTTCTTTGGGATAACAAAGAGATGTTACCCAGCTCTGGCAAGTTTTCTCGCCCTTTCCATCATCACCCTGTCTAGTGCCTTCCACTTAGAAGCTCCTCTTTGGTCCCTGCAGGCTTTAGCCTACCACCTGTTGATGGCACAGCTTCTAGAGTGCAGAGAAAACACCCTGGTAGTGCCTTGAAGAAGAAGGTCTTGAAGAAGCAGGACAATGTGTCCCTACTGCCCAATAGGCCCATCATCCATGGGGCTGGCAGCTTCCCATGCAGATCCTCAGGTAAGCCTGCTCCATGGCAGCTTTTTCCACACAGGTTTTTCCTTGCACAAGGAGTACAAACTGCCTCCTGCCTCAGCCAGCACAGCTGGGATCTTGGGTCCATAGTCTGTCCTGAGAATGAACAGTAAATCTACTTTTGAGTTACTCCAGCTTGGTAGTGCTGGAGCAGTGGTTCTTAGAGCTCTGTTGGAAAGCTGAGCTGAATCAAGTAGTGTAAAGGCCTGAGCTCTGGCTTTTGTCCATCCTGATAGTCCAAACTACAGCACTGGTGCCAGGAGGCAGCACTGGTGGCTGCAGGGTGAGCTGCAGGGCAGTCTGCCAGGGTGTGCTCACCGTGCACCTGCGAGAACCACCACCATCAGTTGCTCACTCACCATCTGGCCCTCTGCCTGTGCTGCTGTCCAGTTCTGCAGCCAGCTTTTCTGCTATCCCAGCAAGGGCTGTCTCTGCAGGGCAGTCAGCAGCTTGGTGCAGTCGTGCTGCTGCTGCTCCCAGAAGTGCCTGAAGGCTCCTCGTTGCTGCCATCCCACAGCCTGCAGTGCCAAGAGGGAACAAGCAGTGCCTCCTGTGTCACCCAGCAAATACAGCAGCCATGTGCAGCCGATGACACCAGGAGGGGCTGCCTGCTGCTCCCAGGCTGTTTGCTGCCTGCAGGAAATACACAGCAGATAGTCCCTAGTGGCTCCTGTCTCTCCTTTGTGGGCAGCCTGCCTGTGCTGTGATCCCAAGCAGGGTGAGATAAGAAGATGGCAGCTAGGAGTGATACTTCAATGCTCTTTTCTAGTGATGCTACTTCCATGCCCAGAATTGACCAGAACTAGCCTGAGGTGTCTCTCCATTCATACTGAATCCAGATGTGTATGCCTACATACTTCTGCAGTGACATCACTGGTGTCAGTGGCTGGGGTACCTCAGTGACATCCAGATTAGCTCCTGTCTGAATATTTCTCTTGTTATGGTTCCTCCATACTTGGTGAGAATATGCAAGGTAGCACAAAAACCCTATAAAGTCTAGGGCAGTTCATCAAGATTCTGTGCAATATTTATACTCCATCATTGTAGACAGCTGAAATGTTTTCATCTACACATTAGAAAATGAGCTTTTTAGTGCACAACATGAAATTTTTGATTGGCAGTGCTTTTGATGACAAATGGGTTTCCTAAGAAATGCATTTATCATCTGATTTTCTTCATACCCTCTAAGTTTTTTTCCTTACCATAAAATTTAATTAAGGCAAACCCAGGTCAACTGATCAACAAGAGAGTGTGTCTGCCAACAAAGCGGATCTGTATTTGCATATTTTTATCCTCAGAGTGCATTTGGAAACCTTTTTAATCAACTGTCTAGTCTGGAAAGTATATTTTTCCACAAGAGAAAGCTTAGAACCTGCTGAGTTTGCAAACACATCCATTAGATGAGAAATTTCACCTCAGCATCTTTGAAATACAGGCAGTGTGCACCTCTGAAAGAGTACAGATTGATGATGTTTGGAAAGAACAACATCCATAAAGTACTGCCTTCCCAATAGTACGGATACTAAAATGTATGTGCACTCAGCTGCCTGCTGTCTAGAATATTTGCAGTCCGTGGGAACAGAGGCGCTGTCAGGTGGGAAGGGTCAGGTATGGCTGTTCCCTGGTAGCTGCTCCGTGGGGATTGAGCTGGGCCCAGCAGGGCTGGCCTGTTCAGGCTTGGCTTGGTGCTGTCTCCAGGCAGCTGCAGGTCTCTCCTCAGGGAGCTGCAGAGGGCCCCTGTCCTCAGGGCTGGGGAAATCAGGGTGCTGAGACAAGAGGGGCACTGAGGGGTTCCCTCCTGCATAGCGAGTGCTGCTGCTCAGTGCTGTCTGGCAGGGAGCGGGAGCTCTGCGGGCACAGGAACCTGCCGCTGGCCGTGGCACCTGTGGCCCTGGGGAGCTGGGGCTGCGGGGCAATTGTCAGGTTTAGCCTGGAGCTGTGCCCAGCTGGGGGGCTGGGAGAAAGCAAGGAGCCCCAGGAGCCAGAGAGCAGGGAAGTCTCTGAGCCAGTGCCAGCTGGCACCACAGGGAACCCTGGCTGGGAGATGGGGCTGCAGGCCGCTCCATGGCGGGGTGCCTTGCCCGGGCCGCAGCGCCCATGGCCGACCCTCTCCTTGCAGTGACCTCGCAGACGGCCACTGGTGCCCCGCGCCGAGAGGAGCCGCTCCGTGGGCATGGGCAGAAGGACAGAGCCTCTCCAGACCCACAGCACTCCTTGCTGGAGGCACTGTCCTTGCTCGGCAGCGATGACTGGTAAGAAAGGCCTTGTTCACTCTGTGTCCCTCTTGGCATTAAGGTAGGTTAGAATCGTGTCTTGCTAGTACCTCTGAGCCCCTGAGAGCCCAGAGTGGACAAAGGGCACTCGTGAAACCAGAGCAGTGAGAGGATAAAGATTTGAGAGCAGCCTTTTCTTGGCCTTGCTCTGCAGCACTGCTCCACCTGCAGCAGCTCCGTGCTGCTTCCTCGCTTTGCCTGTTGCTCCATGGAGCTGCAAAGGAAACCTTGAGGGGATGGCAGAAGTTTTGAGTGTAGACATTTGGGTGCCTTGGGCCACTGGCCCAGTGGGACTGAGTAAGATTCCTCTCTGCCCCCACTGCTGACAGCAATGGCATGTGACAGCGTCTCCCTGTGACCTCCTGCATGGGAGTCCCAGAAGCAGCTGCAGGGAGTTCCTCCAGGGACTTGTGCTGTCCAGTCCCTCAGCCTGCCATTACTCCTGAAGGGCTGATGGCAGAAGAGAAGGAAAAAGATATTAAATCCTCTAGGAATCTTGCACTTTTGGAATTCAACTTTTTCCTTCTCACTGCTTCATATGGGCCTGAGATGTTTTGTCAACACTCACCATGTGTCCCAAAATTATACACAGGCAGAAGGAGGCCCAGAGGTGATAACCCTACAAATGTTAGGTGATATTGGTTTCCTTTTTAATGTCCTTTTGATCACCCTCCAGTAGATGCTTCATTCACACAGGGGTAAGGACTCCATTCACACTGGGATGAGCATGAAAAATCTGCCACAATGCATCTCCTTGTGCAGTCACCTTTGTTTTGTCCTTTCTCTTCTGCTTTCTCTTCCCTATTTCTCTTGGGTGTCCTGTGAGGTGCAGAGAGCTTCTGCAGGTGTGGGGGATCCGGATGACGCTCAGGGGTGCCTGTGGGATCAGTCGCCAGCCCTGTGCTGCAGCCCTGATGCCTCACATTCCTTCCTGTAGCTGAGGCCCTGCACAAAGTGCTGAGAGACAGAGTTGTTTGCACCTTTTAAATAACACGTTGCTGTTGTGGGGGTTGTTTTAGGTAGGGGGTTTTGGGAAAAGCCAGAGTTTCAACAGTTCTTGCTCAGAGGTGGAATCTTCTGGGACATCCTGCTGCTTTTTGGGGGAATATGTGAGGTGGAATGGAGGGGGTGACAGAGAGGCCTAGATGGCAGAGGGGAAACTCAGCTCCAGAGTGCCAGTGCAGACTCTCAGTGCTGAACTGCCTGCTGGGGCTGACAAAAAAGGAAAATGCCCCAATAACAGCTCGGTGGGACTGTGTCTCAGGGACAGGCACAGGGAGGTGACAAGAAACAGCAGCTTGGTCTGGTCTACAGCTTCTAGGAAGCAGTGCCAGGGGGGCATCATGTGCCAGAGATTTCAGAAAGGCTGTCTGCTTAAATGGCCACTCTGAAACCCCTCTATTCACCTCTTGGATTTGTGTAGGCTTTTGACAGCCACATCATCCTGTGGCAACCTTTTCCATAACTAAATTAAGTACTCCTTGAAAAGCACCTCCCATTGTTTGACAGAGCTGCCAGCCTGATAATCTCAGCAGGTGCTGCCTTGGGGGAGAGAAAAAATCAATCTTCTGCCTTTCAGGGAGCTGAAGGAGGAGGGACTCTACAACATCAAACACCTGGCTGGGTCCCATTCAGAGGTCCTGCTTTCCAGACTTCATGACATTTGCTTGGCAGTTACCAGCGAGGTGAGAACATTGTTCTGAATTGTCCCACATACTTCATACATGGTGTGTAGAGTAGGTATGTGCTTGTTCATCTCCATGTGTGCTCAGGGTCTGACTTCATTTCTGCTTTTAGACCTTCTATTTCTAATTTCTGTCAGCTATCTGTAGGATCTGTGGGTACATGTAGCTGTATTTACTGGTAAGTTGGGTATCTGACACTTGTCTTTGAGTGTGGTGCACTTATAATGCAATGTGCAAATGCAGAAACTGAGACACTAATGAGGTTATTTGCCAGAGTCCCAGTCTCTGCCCAAGCTGTAATTCAACACTGCAAATTGGTCTCTGGGTCTGAGCCTGTGTTTTCTGTTTCCTGGCTGAGTGCTTCAGCTGCTGGTGTTGTTTTTTGAACAGGAGCACCTGACTCTTCTATCTTTATTATTTGTGCTTTTATGATTTGAAAGCAGCCCTTGCTTCAGTTTTCTAGTCAAAGGGCTTAAAATCAAAGCTGTGAACATTTTAGAAGGGTTAAGTAGAACACTTGAATGAAATATTTTTTTTAGGCCTGCAGTAAGCAGGTCTGAGACCAGAAATTGGTGCCAGAGTAAAAGCCTTTCTGTACTTGTGCTCTCCTGCTCTTACTGTACTTTGATGTTTCTCTGGACACAGTGGGATGTGTTGTCATTTTCTGGGACTTCTGTTGAAGGCAACTGGTTTTCTTTTCAAGGTGATTCTTATGTTTCCCCTCATGATTTGTCCAGGTGGCCAACCTCCGTTCCAAGGTGTCCTACTCTGCAATTGTCACTCTGGGAGAGCTCTTTGTGACCTTGAAGAAGAACATGGACTCTGAGGTGGATGAGGTTGCTCGGGTCCTTCTGCAGATGGTGTCCAACTCCCCAGAATTTGTTCAGAAAGCAGCCAGTCAGACCCTGGGGATCATGGTGGAGAATGTGACTCCTGCACGAGCAATGACTGCTCTCATGGACATGGGAGTCAAGTAGGTTGTTCTTCTTTTAGTGATATTCTTCACCTTCTAGTGTGTGGGAGGGAGAAGGGATGAGACAGAGAATGGGAATGCTGAGAGGGAAGGGTCCTGTATGCTGCATCTTCTGTGAACTCAGTGACTTCATTCTCCAATCAACATCATTTCTCTCTTCTTGTCACCTGTTTCTGCCCTCCTGCAGCCTATTAGTTCTCAGAATCCCAGAACTTTAGAATATGGGGAGTTGGAAGGGGCCCATCAGGACCATTGAGTCCACTCCTGGCCTTGCACAGAACAGCCCAAGGGTCACACCAAGTGCCTGAGATTGTTGTCCAAATGTTTCTTCAACTCTGTCAGGCTTGGTGCTGTGACCACTGCCCTGGGAGCCTGTTCCAGTGCCCAACCACCGTCTGGGTGAAAAACCTTTTTCCTGATACCCAAATGAAAGGTCCTCTGACTCAGCTTCCTGCTGCTTCCTGGAGTTCTCCCAGGCTGTCAGATTTTCCTAGCTGTGGTGACTGGTGGGGAAGTGAAAGTGCCTGCAAAGGCTGAGGATAGAGCCTTGTGCTTTTGTGGCAAGAGGGACAATTGCAATTGCAGCTGTGAGTGGTGTTTGGTATTTCACAGCACTAACCACAGAGGCCCTGGGAAAACCATGTCTCCTCATGATGCCATTAGCTTGAGAAAGGAGGAGGGTACTTGCTGAGGCGTGGAGCACATGGGGGACAATCTGCTGGGTGTGGCACAGCCTGCACAGCAGGTGCAGCTCCTGCCAAAAGGAGTCTTGTATGACTGTCCTGGCCATAGAACTCTACTTTCTATTCAAACTCATGTTTCATGTTAGCCTTGGGATGATGAATCACTTTAAAGGCACCTTCACAGCCTGACTGCCATGGGACAGTTGAAGCAAATGCTGCCTTAAATATTGGTGCTGGGCCTGATAGTTCCCAAGAGACACTCTCTAGAACAGGACAGCCTGGCTAAACTGCCTGTCCCTCCTTTCCTCAGCTTTGGAATAGGGTAAAACATTCAGATGTATCCGTTGCCAAGCCTCACAGAAGAAACAGGCTGCATTGCTGGATATTCTGCAACTTCATGGCCCACAATGTGTTTTCCCTGCATTTGTTTCTTCCCAGAGGTCTGCAGATTTGGGGATCATGGGTGGAAAGAGCCTCAATCCTGCTGCAGCTCTGTGTACTGGCTGCCCTCTGATGGGTCAGCATGAGTTGTCTTTAATTTCTAAATCATTCATGTGTAATCTATTTCCTTAATCTTTCTCAGAGTAAATACTGTGAAAGGAGCTGAGTATCAGAGAGTGCAGGGAGACTGAATTCCTCCCTCTGCCTTGCAGGCAGTCCTTCTGTAGAATGCTAGCTTTGTGTTTACCTGAGGACAGAACCTTCTAGCGGTGTCTAAAGTTGCAGGGAGAAGCCAGGCCTCCTTCCCCCAGCAAGGACAGGGAGCAGGCTCTGGCCAAGGCCTGTGCTGCTGCTGCTCCTTCTCCCTGTGCCCCAGGGTTTGCTCTCTCCTTCCCAGGAGCCGCCACGCCCAGGTGCGGAAGTGTGGGGCCGAGCTCCTCCTGTCCCTGATGGAGAGAATTGGAGTCACAAAGCTGGCAGGCACAGCCAGGGCTGAGAGGCTGGCACACGTGGCAGGGAAGCTTGCTCAGGACTGTCACCAGGACACAAGGTAATGATCTTCATTTCACCTCCTAAAACAGGAAAAGCCTTTTGTGCCTGGTTATAAAGGTAAAACCCCACAAGAGTGGAAACTAAAGGAAATATGAAGTTCCCTCACTGTGTGAATAAGGGTCATAGAAGCATGGAATATGCTGAGTTGGAAGGGACCCATCAGGGTCATCCAGTCACACTCCTGGTCATATGCAGTGACCCCAAGAGTCACTGCATGTGCTTGAGAGCATTGTCCAAAGGCTTCTGGAGCTCTGTCAGCCATGGTGCTGTGACCGCTGCTCTGGCTTGCCTGGGCAAATGACTGTACTGGGTAACCTGAGGTTGGCCAGCAGAAATGAGCATTGCCAACTTCCTGTGGCTTGAAGGATTCTTTACTGAGATCAAAAGAGCTCAGATGAGCCAGTCCAACAGTTTTGATTGTCTTTAGGTGCACAACACAAAGCCAAAGTGTTGGCTAATATTCATTACTGAAGGATCCCAAACATTTGTTTTTCATTAATTTAATACATTCCTATAAATATTTCAGGGGTCTTTAGCCAACATATTCAGTCTTTCTGAACTTGGTCTGCAGATTTCTAGAATGCTGTTATCTGTGGCTCAGTGACCTCCAAATTTCTTCTTGAAGAAAACTGTGGTTTCCCAGTGGCAAAATCAACCCAAACCACCAAAGTCCCCTTACTCTGATGATGAAATTCCCATTAATAGCTGCCAAGAACACCAGAGCAACTAGCTGCCCCTGTACATGCATATAGTATAGAATAATCAATAGGATGCAGGAGGTGTTTTGTCCTGGCTTCCCTGCCAGTTAAAGAAAGGCAAATTATTGTGCAATGGCAGCAAGACACTGCTAATAGGCTCTGACAACAAAGCAGATGTGTTTTGCTTGTTCTCTGGGATCCTTTGATCCCACAGGAGCACACCCACAGTTTCAGAGTGAAATGGTATTTTTCTGTTGCCCACATTCTCCTCTTGCCTCCTGTGTTCATCTGACAGCACTGTGCAGTGTCAAGTGGAGGCAAATCTCCTTCTTTGCTGAGTAGGTAATGCCTTCTTGTGCAAGGATTGCACATGATGAGTTTAAGGTATAAGCCTCTTCTGTTCACACTCTTCCTTTGTTTGTTCACTTTTCTTTCCTTTCCTCCCTCCCTCCCTCCCTTAGGCATTATGGACAGGAGATGGTGAAGATGTTGCTCAATCATCAAAAATTTAAAATGCTTTTGGAGCGATCTCTTTCCACCCATGACCTGGAAGATATTCTGACAAGAATGCAGAAGAAAGTAAGTGCTTGGCAGTAGAAATGGCTCCTTGGTGCAAGTATTGCCACTGCTAATATGAGATCAAACATCCCCAATCTGTCTTGATCTCATTCCTCTTCTACTGAATCATTTTTCTCCTGGGAATGAGATGTTAATCCTCAGCCTGTTCATCTGCAGACCACAAAGAAATTGATGTTATTAGGGAAAAAGTGGGGTTTGGAATATTTTCAATATCATTCACAAAGAAGAAAGGGAAAGAGAGCAAATGGGTTTACATTTAAGTGTAAGCCCCCACCATGCTCTCCCTCCTCTGTCCCCAGTAAAGCAATTAAGTGAGAATAGTGCTTCTGAAGAGAACAGAGTCTTTGCAAAAGATACTGGAAGTAGTAGTACTAAAAATTTCCAAATTTACAAAAGATGGCCAAGTCAATCCTAGTTACTACAGTTACAGTCTTTTGGGAATACTGCCCTGCTGTCAAGCTCTGTGGAACTGGAAAAATCTTGGTGAATTCAGCAGCATCCAGTGGAAACCCCTTTGTTTTTGTTTTTGGGTTTTTTTGGTTTTTTTTTTTTTGTGGGGGGGGCGGGGATTTTATTTTTTTTATCGACATTACAGAAGGGAGCATGCCTTTGTTCAGGCACAGGGAGAGTGAGTGTTGAACCAAATCCTTCCAACACAATGGGCCAACCCCCAGAGAGTCCAGATTTTTCTGTTGCTTCTGTTGTTTATGAACACTTGTTGCCTGCCAGTTTGCATTATTCCCATTTATGCTGAAGACTAATGAATTTGGGATTTTAGACTGCTGCTCAGTCTGGTAGCACCCATAACCTGCCTTGGGCTATTGAAAGCAAAGAGTTGGCATCACTGAATCCCTGGGCTGTTTCTATCTGCAAGTTAGGAAATGTTTCCCTAAGCCTTGGTAGCAGTGATCCTGGTTCTAACTTGTGTTTTAAACAGGGAATTTCCTATTTTATACTCTAAAGATTGATGGGGTTTCTCTATGTCTTTGTAGGGGATGGAAAACCAGAAGGCTGAACGCCCATCTGTCAAGGAGCTGGTGAAGAAGAGGAACGATGGCTCCAAGAAGCCCCAGGCCACATTGTCTTCTAGCAAACAGTACTGAGCACTTTATTCAGATGTGACAAAGCACATGACAAGCTGTACATGTCTCTTCCTCAGGAAAATCTTTCTGGCAGAGATGGCCAGTGACACAGATTGTTCTCTTTCCCTACAAATGCTCTATGATAAAAAAATGTCTACTTCTGCATTACACTGAACACAACTTCTTTGGAGGGGTTTTCACAACTGAGAGACAAAAAGACCCCATTGGTTACAGCTCAGATGATCCAGTGCAGTGGCAAGGGCAGTGGTATGGAGGCTATGACAGGGCCAAGTTTCTGCTGCCTGACTTGGGACAAGGAAATTCAACCAGGGCTTTTTTTTCATCTGAGTGGAGTCTTTTCCTGATGGGTGTTTTGATGAGAAGTCTCAGTCTAGAAGCAGGATGCCATTCCACAAAGATGCAGTTCTCATGCATGTGGTTTGGCCTGGCTGAATCATGGTTTTCTTACCCTGAAACAGTATCAAGTTTGAGTAGTAAGTAGCAATGCAATTCCTGATCAACTTCAGGCAACAGGTGTCTCAATGTGTACTTTTTGTCTTGATATTCCTGTCCTTCATATGATTTGCTTGATGGAGACAGCATGTTTGGTTTCCTTTGTCCTGTGCTGCAATCAGCATTTAAGACAGGAATTTGGTCCTTGCTGTCTCTTCACGGCAGTTGCAGAGCTACTTGTACCTGTTCTCCTCTGATCACAGAGGGGATTTATTTAGCTCTGTCACGCTCAGCAGTGGCAGGAAAGTGACCACATGCCTCAGTAGCATAGCTAGCATCTTTCCATGCTCATGCAAGAGACAGGTTGATCCAGGAGAATTGTTCCCAGGGGGGTTGTTAAGCTGTGGATCTAGTCTCTAGAGAAGCAAATGAAATGTGAGCATAGTTCTGGGGTGTCTGGCTTCTGTTTTTATCTCTGTGACTGATTTTCTGAATCCTTCACATATGACCCTGTTCATCTGTTCAGATGCACCTGAGCTATTTTTGCAGATTGTCATGCCTGGTTGTAGAGACACTTCTCCAGAGTGATGAGTTTCCTTATTATGAGACAAAAACATCCCATATGAGGAGCCACTTAAACTTGGAAGTAGTGTGTCTCTTTCTCCACAAAGCAATGTGACCTGTGTGCCTTGACAGCCATCTGAAGATAGATCAGATGCATCTTATCCTTGCTTTTTCTGAGTGAGCACTGGTGAGAACGTTCCTTGCAGATTGTCTCCCAAAATGATTGTCATGAGGTCCACGTTGTTTTTCAGAGCCTCATGACTTTCCAGCTTGAAATCACATCATTAGAAAAGCTACTGAAGATGTTTTGCTCACAATTTACTGAAGGTATTATCACCAACAGGTCCTCATTTGGTTTTATTTTCCAGGGTGAAATCTACCTCTGATGGATGCCTCCTACACCGTGCACAAGCCCAGGTCACGTTACCTCCGGTTGAGGAAGAAACGGAGCTGCTCCAGAAGCTTTACAATCTCCTGGAGGCCAAGGGGTTTCAGACGCGCATGGAAGGAGTGTCACTCCTCCAAGACCTGTGCAAAACCAGCCCCCAGCTCATCTCCACTAACATTGTCCAAGTATGTAGTGTATCTTCATTGCTCCTTTCCTTTAGCTCCTTTCCTAAGCCTGTAGCAGTAAAGTTAATTCAGTGTGTCTTGGCATTCCATCCTGTCTGTTTGGGACACGCTGGTCCCTCTTACCCAGACAAATTTAATGCAGGTCCAGGCTTCAGGACAAGTTATTTCAGTCCAGCTGTATACGTCTGGCAGGAGCCTATTGATGCTGTTCATCAGATGATGACAGAATTTTCTGCTGGTGTGACTGCTGCTCTCTCCTACTCCCAGCTGGGTTAAGTGAAGGCAATCCAGCCACTGAAAGCATGGCAATTATTCTCTAGACCAAAAATGGGTTTACCTAGGGAAGAAAAGATCAGACTGGGATGGTTTAAACCCAGGTTTTTTTTAAGAATACTTCCATATACTCCATCTAGTCTTGCACGGGCACAACTCTGGCTCTCATTTCCATCCTTGTTCCTATTCCTCTTGGTAAAGACAGTGCTCACCCTTCTTGGGGGGTCTTTTTTTCTCCTTGGAAAAGGAGGAAAACAGCTAAGGACTCATCTCTGCCATCTCCTCCCAGTAGCTGCTTTTCCCCTTTCTCCAAGAAAAGGTGCCTGATGATGTGTCTGTCAAGGGACTGAACCTGCTCTAATGAGGGCTGTACAGCTCATTAAATTCCAGAAGTCTACCTGTTACTTAGAGAAATGGTCTGCGTCCTGGAAGAGTTGATCAGAGTCCTGCACTTCTCCAGATACTGCTGCTGAGACAAACAAAAGAAAACTTAGATCTCCGCCAGCCGTAGTTTTGGCAAAATCCTAATTGCCCTCAGTACTTGAGGCAACTGTATAGAAAACCGGGCATTGTAAACATCTGCTTCCATACTTCTAAAGCAAAGGTAGTCTTTAGCATGAATAAATGGAATGGATTTAATGATTTACAGATGGAGTGAAATACCATAGGAACTCTTCTGTCCCCAACAAAACCTCTTAAAAACAGAAGAAAATCTTTCTAGCAGCATGAGGTTGCGCCACCATTCCAGTGAGTGGCCCACAGGAAAAGAGTGAAATTGTGCAAGCAAGTGCTGACCTGACAGAAAGGATCACTCTCATCTTTTACATTGCTGACTGCTACATCCACTCTTCAAACAAGGACATGTGAATCCAGCTTTCATGTTGTTTGTTCTATTCACAGATTTTTGATTATTTTGTCCTGAGAATATCTGACAGCCACAAGAAAGTGAAGCAGAAGGCGCTGGACGTGCTGGCTGAAATCACAGGCGTCCTGAAAGATGCCTTGAACCCGGTGATCATTGGTTTGGTGGAAGGAATAACGAAGAACCTGAACTCCAAGGATCCCAGGGTTCGTGCCGCAGCTGTGAAAGCGCTGGAAGAATCCATTGCTCATTTAGGTAAGGCTGAGCCCTGGCATGGACTCTCCTCACCTGTGTCTCTGTCTCTCCGACACAAGAGAGTGCTGAGTGCCTTGATAGCTGCTGTTGTCTGTGGAAAGCTCCAGCTGGCATCCCCCAGAAGCTGTGCAGGTGCAGTCCTTATGCACCAGTCCCCCAACAGGCTTGAACGTGATCAGCATTTCCCAAAAGTCCCAGGAGCCCTTGGCTCTGTGCTGCCTGTCTGAAGAGCAAGTCCCAGACTACAGCTTTGCTACAGTTCAGAGGCAAAGGGGGTTTGGAGTTTGCTTGGGCCCCGTTTGACTTCCCAAATGAATAGCTTTGCTCTTGGCATGAAGGGAGAGTGACCCATCAGAGCTCCTGCAGAGCAGCCACCGGGAATGCTCTACATGATAGGCATTAGCTGCCTATTTACCCCTTTTCTTCTTTGTCTTCTATTTTCAAAGGGGAACTTAGGATTCCCCAAGTTCATTTCTTTATAACAAACAGGTATAAACCCAGCTGTCAATGATGCCCTGTTCCACATGTTGTTTTGCATGGGGCAAGATGTCTACAGCAGTTAGCTACATAGGCAAAGGCTGCTCTCAATTCCTTTGCCACACAGATTTATGTCAGCTCTGAAAATGCCACACTGAGGAAATATGCCTGAAAATAGGAGTGTTGAAGAGGCAGGTGTTCAAGGGGAGTTGCCACTTTCTCCTCCTCAGCTGCTCTGTGAACTCAGGAACTGCCTGACTCGGTGCCTTTCTGTGTCCCAAGTATGGGGTTCTTCCTTTTTGCTCTGGGATGCAAAACCATTTCACTACTTACATGTGACTGAACTCTTGATGTCCCTGATGGGAAATGTTTTAACATAGCTCCTGATACAGCAGACAACTTTGCATTTACAAATGTGAAAGGAGAGCTTTTCTTTTGCAATTTAAATCCCTGCCAAGCAGACTGGAAGGAAAGAAGAAAAGGATTCAAAAACCAGCAGAAATGTACTTTATTTTATAGAATGGGGTTGCCCCTGCCCTTTCCCTCTGCACTGTCCTTTCTCCTATGGTCTCAGAAAAGTGAGCAGAAACATGTGTTTCACTTGTAGATAAAGTGTCACTGCTGAAGGAGTTCAGCTACCAGTGGAATCAACTGAGTGGCCAAGCTCTGCTGGATGTCACGGAGTGTATCACAGGTATGGCCTCCCCTTCTAGGCCAAGAGGTCTTCCCAGGGAGTATTTACAGGCAATGCCTGTGAGCAGACAGCAGAGTAGCTCCTCCAAACCAGGAGGTGCTGAGCTTGTCCCTCCTGCCCAGTGCCCAAGGCAGGTGTATTTGGCAGGTTTCCCTGGCTGCTGCAGAGCTGTGCAGCACCTGAGATGGGGACAGAGCTCGGCCTCGGGCCTGAGCTCCCACTGGGGCATCTCAGAACCCAGCTCCAGGAAAGGGAGGGACTCAAAATACCCCAGCTGGCTCCTCTCTTGGAAGCTCAGGGACATCTGTCATCTTTTAGGGAAAATGGTGGCAAATGCTGTTTCAGGGGATCAGTTTGTTTTGTCCTCACAGAACTCTTGTTTTTCTTTTGGAAAGCTTTGAGGCTGAACTGTGCAGAGCCTGGGGTCACAGCTTAGGTCAAAACTCAACAGATGTATTAGAGGCAGGGGTTTAGTGCAAGGCAGCCTTTGGGGGCAGAGGGGCAGAAGCAGAGTGCTGAGGCTCCCTGCCTGTGCTGCCAAAGTGGCCCTGGACTGAGCATTTCAGGGTGTGCAAACAGTG
This sequence comes from Passer domesticus, assembly GCF_036417665.1. Classification (NCBI taxonomy): domain Eukaryota; kingdom Metazoa; phylum Chordata; class Aves; order Passeriformes; family Passeridae; genus Passer; species Passer domesticus. Next base: position 1,677,501 of record NC_087506.1, on the reverse strand, counting down.
TCTGCCTGTGTCAGCACTGTCCAAAATGTTACAAATGCAGCTGATAATTGATTCCTCAGAGGTGCTTGCTATGTCAGCAATAGCCAAGGAATGGGAAAATTATAATCCCAATATATAGTAGAACAGACTATTGATAGCCTTGCTTTAACTGGGGCTAAAGCCACTGCTAATTAGGCCAACATCTTTGAATGCAAGGTTTAATACACTTTGTGTCTTCATTAGGAATCTCAAAAGGGCATGTTCAGCAATTGGGAATGTCAAAGGCCCTTTAAAGAGCTTTGAAAAAAGTAGATCTCCAGCAACAGGGAATTTAGTTTTACAGATCTTTTGATCTCTTTTTCAAATAAAGGAATGAAACATAAATTGGACTACTTTAGAAAAAGTAGATGTTCTCTCTGAGATTCAGTAGGAAGAGACAGCTGTTCCTTACCTTCAATAGTCACCAATGTCTTTAATTGCATTTAAACTCAAATGAATTCCCATGTTAAAATGGGTATCATAACCCTTTTCCTGCTTAGCACAATTGGGGTTTGGGTACTTTCAGGAGCTGTTTTAATGTTGATGACTGCCAGTGGATTAAAAGCATAGAGAAAATGAAGTCTCTTCCACCACAGAATAATAAATGGCTACTAGATAACATTTTGCCTGATCAGAAAATAAGAATGGTCTCCAGAGCTTTTCAGGATTTGATCTTTCAGCCAAATCTGCCATGCAAGGAGCCTGTTGGTAGTAAATTTTTGTCTGTGTTTGACATAGTTTGGTTCAGAAAATGAGCAGAGAGCAGTTTTCAGAGACAATATGAGAAAATACTTGTGTTTTGGATGAATTTCAGTCCCTTGTGTAGCATTTTGCTCTCTCTATGCCCTTAGTTCAGTGGACATTATAAGAAAAAATGCCATTAACATTGGGAGGGGAAATGGCATTAAAATGTGGAGATGCTCAAATGCCATAGCAATGGGGTCTGGATAATTCTCTAAGGCACCCTGAGGTTTGAAACAGCTGCTTGTTGGAAGCCCCAGAAGCATTCTGCCAAAGACACCAGCTAGTCACTGATGTTTCCAATCCAACTGTCAAGCAGCAGCCATCTCTGGTGGGCTGGAGTTTTGAGGTGTGTTCTAATCCTGCCCTTTGCAGTGTGCCACTGAGCAAAGGGAAGAGCCAGATTAAACATGTGGCACTTGACATCAAAGTTATGAAAATGGAATCATCCCTTTTATTAGAAATCCCTCCATTTCTTCTCTATGGTGCATTTCCAAATCTTCAGTTTGGGTTTAGACAACTTCTTAATGGAAATAAAAAGCAACTGGACATTTCATTCATTGCTCATGCAGAAAGTGATTGTGCAATAATTTAGTAAAGGTACAAAGTCTGCCACAGGGACAAGGCTGTGGTTGGAGAAATTAGTCCTGAGGGGTTGGTGGTTCTGTTTCCAGGATGATCAGCTGCTTTGCCCGTTTCTGGATCATGGGGCTCTGTGCTATTTTGCTGATCTTAGCCAGAAGGCTTCCAATTAGCAAATGCAGAGGTAGATCCCTGTTTGCATTGAGGCTGATGGTTGAGAAGCTGTGTCTCTCTCCCGGCAGTGCTTGTGGAGTGGGTTTATGCCAGGAGCCCTGAAGTGGTCCAGCACGACGCCCTGCCCGTGCTCTGGTCCTTCCTGGAGAACAAGGCGCTGCCGGTGCGAAGCGCCAATGTCCGCACTGTGGCCACCAAGCTTGCCTCTGCCCTCTACAAGGTGATGGGCACCAAGCTGAAGAGATGTGCTGCCAGCCAGCCTCCACATGTGCGGGAAAACCTCTCCAAAATGTTGGGCTGGTGAAGGCATGATGTTCTCCAGAGAGATGACAACGTGCTGAGTTGGACACCTCCAGATCTGCCTTGTTAGCTGTGCCAAAAGAGACCAAATGCTAAGGAAGGGTGTGCACCTGCCCCCTCTCTCTCCATCGCCCTTCCTAGTCATGGCATGGGGGGCCTGAAGCAACTCCAGACTGAGGAAAAGGTGAAGGCTGATCATGGCTCAGCCTCACACAGAGGTGAGGGGGGAGCTGGGCCAGTCTCTGGTGGGAGGAAGGGTCTTGTGGCAGCCCAGAGAGCCTGTGCACATTGCCAGGGAACAGCTGTGCCCTGCATGTGCCCCTGCAATGAGCTGTGCTGCTGCCAGTGCCTGTGGAGCTGGAGGGCTGCTCAGCTGTGGGGCAGGGAGAGGAGCAGGAGGGTGCATGTGCAGCTGAGCCATTGCTGGAGAGCACAGGGCTCTGGGCTCCCTGCTGTCCCAGGGCAGCCCAGAGGCCAGGGTGCTCCTGTGGCATTCCTGTGGAAGTGGGCCAGGGTTTTCCCTTGTCCTGCCTCAAGTGCCTGCCAGCAGGAGCATGTTTCCCTGTGCAGCTCTTTAGAAGTTTGCAGGATGTCTGTCCCATGAAATATGGAGCTTTAGCTGCTTTAGGTTTGCATTGTGGCCCCTGTTAAACTTTGTGTCTCCATTTTGCAGATGTGACTGGTTACAGTCTTACTGAGAAGGTTCCTCTGGACAATTCCCATGGTGCCTTACCCACAAAGTCCTTGCCTGCTGTACAGAAGAGCTCTCTTTTCTCCAAGTTCAGGAAGAAGCTGCTGCCTGTATGAAGATTGTTTGAAGAATAGGATTTATATGTTAGGTTTTGTAGTAGATGTACATATGTTCTGATCCTTAGATGTAGTTTTGAATAAATGTGTTTTGATTGTACCTTTAAATCTTGATTGCATATTTTTAATTGTATATATTTTATACTGATGATAAAAAAAAAGTAAATAAATAAATTAAATTTAAATAAACCAGGAGAAGAATGTGAGACCAGGTCCTGCTAGCCTAGAGATGGTGGGAGTGCAGCTCACTCAATGTGCCAGTGTCTCACCACATCCTTTCCTCCTCACTGGGCCTCTCCTCTTCCTCTTTGGCCATGTTTTCTTTGTGTCATTTGTGCTGCTCTTTGTTACTTGGCATTATGACAGGGCCACCTGTTGACCTGTTTGGGGGACAATGGATCCAAAAGATCCTGTATAGTCAAAAGCTTTCTACATAGGTGTGTTCTGTGCTCAGAAAAGGCCGGAGAAAAGAAACAAAGAGAAATGTGCCCAAACCCCAAAGCTTTGCTCCTTTGCAGTCTCACACAGATCTGGCTCACAGGTGTCTTGAATCACAATTTCATAGGTAAGAAGAATTCGTGTCTTTCACTGGGAAAAGATGCACTGATTTGGAAAAGTCTCTTTATGTATATTTACCCTGGACAGCAGCCCAGCTGTCTTGTTTGCATCTTGTTTGCAGAAGGATGAGTGCACTGGGAGGCCAATAACAAGTGACAAGGGTTCCTCAAATCTGCACTGCAGCCTGGGTGCCATTCAGCCCAGAGCTAGGGGACAATTTGTTCATCATGGAACAGTGCTTGCCACTGAAATGAATTCCTGCACAGCTGGAAGAAGCAATTCTGGACGCAGCTCCAGCTGTTGCTGGGCTGCATGATCATTGACAATGCTGCCTTTCCAGAAATTATTCTGCAGTTTCCTTTCATAGGCATTTGAAGCTTTTGAACTTCACATTTCACTTTGCTTTGCCTTAGGGAAAAACACTTCTAGGCCCAGTGCAAAATGTAACCTTTTGCCAGCAAAGTTCTCATGGTTGCCACCTTCTGATGTTACAGAAGAAACGGCATGGGAATGTGTTAATTAGGTCTTCTGAAAGCAAAACTCTATGTCACCTGGCTGCATGTGTTTGCTTAGCTATGGGTCTAGTCCTGGCCTAGTAAAGCCAGGGCAGGGTGGCATGTTGCAGGGAAAACTAGCCCGTGAGCTTGTGGGGTTGCCATCACCAGCAGAGTGAATGTGGCCTTTGGGGATTTCTCTGGAGACAAAATTAGGGACCTACTCAATGCCACAATATTCTCTTACATCTTTCTAAAATATCCTAGAAAAGGCAGTGAAACTTCACATCTCCTTGCACAGCCACTGTTTGAATTGGGGCATTTTTATCCCTCCTCAAAGTCATTGCTCTTGCACACCAGAAACATGAACATCCACCAACAGGAATGATGCACGGTCCTCCTGCTGCTGCTTCAGAGCACTGGGAAGTGCAGACCTGGGTATGACCACCATGAACACTCAATTAGCATTTCATGCTCCTTCAAGCTATCCAGATCTCAGGGCTTTTTGTTTCAAAGCAGCCACTGTACTGGCTCTAGGGAAGAACAGGAAATGGGAAGCAGCAACTGCCAGCCTTGCAAGGGTGTAGGGGAAGACCGCAAGTGTCTGCATCAAAAGATGAATTTTCCATTGGGTGTAATTGCCAAAGCAAAAGCCTCATTAGGATAGCAGGATCAGGTCTTTACTGCATGCTTGCATGAAGATCATTAGGGACCTCCTTTTTTGTATCTCATGCAGAAAAGGAGCTCTTAATAATACCATAGTACTTAAAAGCGCATTGGGATGTAGCTCTGTAGTGGTTCTCAATGAAGCAGACTGCCTGCTTTGTCACTGCCAGCCCTGGTGAGCCTGCGAGGGATCCTAGTGTATCCCATGCCTGCTTTGCCTCCAAGCAAAGCTTGCATCTCCTTATTAGTGTGGAGTAAATAGAAGAGTAATAAAATGGACAATTAAACTGGCCACTTTGGAGGATATGCTCATGCTTTCACATGTCAGTTCTGCACCTCATGCTCCCGAGGCCTGTTACTCATTATGGAATATTTTAATAAAAAACCTCAGTTCTCCTGTTGCATCTGAATAAAATTGCATAAAATCACAGAGAATTCTGCTGGCAGGAGCAAGACAAGAGCCTTCCAACACTCACTTGCAGCAGTCCTGGATTTCTGAAGCCCATTGTGAAAAGCTGCTGTAGACTGAGTGTTTGGAGTTGGTTTGGGCCTTTATGAAAGATATGTGGAACAGAGTGCAGGGCTCTCCTAGCAGAAAACTGTTTGTCCAAGCCCAGGGACATGGTGCTGGCAGAAGCGGAGCAGCCCTGCTCCCAGCCCAAGAGTCTGTGAGCTGAGCCACGCCAGGGAGAAAAGGCACTGAGGGGCTCCAGCCCAGCTGCTTCACCTGCTGTGACTGTTCCATGGAGCTCTGCCACTGGCAAAAAGTCGATGCCAGACGAGCCAGCGAGCTTTCATCAGCTGCTAGAACTACTCCATGACAGCTCCTGTTCTTCCCGAGAGAGATCCCGGCTCCACCTTGGAACACGTGTCATAGGGGGATCTGTTTATTAATAAACTGTTGGGGTTTTTTTCCACTTTCATCTATTAGTAATAATTTCCTATTGCAGGAAAGGGATTGTTGGAACAGTTTAGAGGAGATGAACTTATTGCACAGTATCCTGTTTTAAGTTGTCTCAAACTCTGTGAGACAGATGGCTTCACATAGGAGCATCCCCAAGGCTGCTGAGGGAAAGGCACAGAGGAAGACAAACTGAGTATTTCTGAGGGAAATTCCTTGACACCAAACCACCCGAGTTGTCAAACAGTGGACCTGCCATTTTGAGACAGGGGGAAACCATTCAGTGTGTTTGGTCCAGGCTGGGTTATGCTCAAGGCAAAGGAGTGTCAGTGCACTTGATTCCTTCTCTCCTCATTGTGGCCAGCACGCACAGGAGCCCAGAGCTCCTCCAGAAACCATCACAGCACTCAGTGAGAGAAAACTTGTGCCCAGTTCTCACCTAGAGCTGTGGTGCCCAGCATTCCACCGCACTGGAATGAGGAACTGTTCCAGCTCTTTTAGAAGGAGCTAAGGAGGTTTGGCCTTCAGATCAGCTCCTTCCTAGCTCTTGATTTGCTGCCCTGGGTAAGCTGCTGCTTGTGGCAGCACTTGTTTCACAGCTGACAGCCCTGCTCTGATGGCGAGCAGCCATTGCAGGAGCTTTTGCTGGTGACATTGAACATTTCAGATCTTCCTGAGGAAAGCTCAGGACAGAACTTGTCAAAGGAGCATTGCCTGGCCGATGCTTTTAAAATTAGATCTTTCCTCCACTGGCATTCATGTCCAGGGGCCTGTGACCCCAAGTGGGCTGCTGCCTCCTAAAATCCCAAATGCCACAGGATGTCTCCCAGACCCAAGCTGCCAGCACCTCCAACTCGGGCTGCCCTGGCAGTGCCAAGTGCCTCTTGCAAAGTGACACCATGAAACTGGGGTGGTGAGTTTTGTTTCCAATGGAAAATGGCCTGCATTCAGCCAAGGGGCCTGTGGCCCCAACTAGTCTGCTGCCTCCTGAAATCCCAGACAGCGCAGGATATCTCCCAGAGGCAACCTGGTACCACCTAAAGCTCAGGCTGCCCTGGCAGTGGGAAGCACCTCCTGGAAAGGACATCAGGAAACTGGCCTGGTCAGTTTTGTTGCCCATGAAAAACGGCTGGCGTTCGTGTCCAGGGACCTGCATCCAGCCCAGGGTCCTGTGGCCCCCCATGGCCTGCCACCTCCTAAAATTCCAAATTGAGTGGCATGGGGCCTGTGCTGCAACAACTCCCCTGGGCCCTGGAGTCTCAGACCTCAGGCAGGCACCGATGACCAACAGGGAAAGGCAGGCAACAGGATGCTTCTTGCTTTAGCAAAAGCCTCAATCCTTTATTGTGCCAGCGACCAAGACAAGAAACAAGGGGGTAGTCATGGGTTTTATATGACAGGCTAGGGGTGGCATTTAGGGTCAGGGTCCAATAGCAGAAGGAGCAGGGGACTGCAAATGGGTGGGTCCAGGAGGACAGCCAATGGAAAAAACCAAGGTGAGGACATTGCAGTAGAATTTAAACCAATGGGTGTACAGGAAAGGAAGAACATTCTGGAGCCATTCCTTCTTTGACAAGATGGAGTGGAATGCCTTTTTCCGGACTTCCAGGGACATGCCCCACAGGGTGGAGGGGTGGAATCTTCTTTAAATCACATCCCTCAACCGATGCTGTCTGTCTGGGTAGAATCCCTGCCACCTGGGGCGGGGGCACAAAACAACTCCCCTTTTTTATTTCTTTTAGAAACAGGAGAACAATCTTTAAGTTATGGCCCCAGAATACTCTTCAACTTAAATTCCTTCATACTTACGGGGTAACTTCTAGAGGCATTAGGACAACTCATAAAGGGATTCCCGGGGACATAAGAATGAACAGTAAAACATTATTAACAAGTAAATGACAATTATAGAACTGATAATTTTAGCTAAACTTCAGACAATAAAGAATCTTAATGGAAAGATTAAACATGAAAGGCGTACACACAAGAAATTAATTTTGACATATGTAAAGATTGAAAGGTATAGGTAAGAAAATATGTTTAACGTCATAATCAAAGTAACACTTAAGGAAAGTCTTTTCTTTCATTTCTTTGTTCTCAACTTAATGCCGTTAATCATAGTAAACTAGTCCTTTTTTCTCACTCTCACTGTCTCTCTTTTCTTTTTCCTTGTTTTCCTCGTTCTCTTCCCTTTAACAGTCTTTCAAGTATTCTATACTATCACTCCTTGTCTTACAATCAGACAGCTTACACACACCTTATTTTCACTTGCTTTTCACTCTCATTAAAACTTCTCTTACTTTTCTACTAACGAGAATTGTAATTTAACTCATCAGGTGCGAAAGTAAAACACGCCATTTATAAAAACACAAAATAAAACTCATCATTTGTAAAAAACTTTTTCAACCAGTGAAAAATCAAACATCAAATTAGACACTGTTATGGTTTGAGGCTGGCACAGTGCCAGTGCTTCTATGAAAATACACTTTCTTGAGTGGCTTCTGTGCAATGTGATCAGGAACAGAGCAAAACAGGTTTCAATTTAGGAATAAAGGAGACAAACTTTATTAACTTCCAGCATTTAAAAAGGAACAGACACAAAACTAAGAATGAAAACTTTCCCAATACATTCCTCCTCCCCCCCGTCCCTTTCCTTCATGGCATGAAATGACACCACAGATTTTTACATTATCATCATCTCTCAGATAATCAACTTTTGAGTCTATCATCACCTTTCAAATAATCAACTCTCAAGTCTATCAGGGAGAGAGGAGTCTCCCCTTGCATCATAGGCTTCCCCCGGAAACACAATTGGAACTTCTTGTGTTTCCGTGTCACTCGTGGCACTGCTCGGAGAACATCTGCTCTCATGACTTCTTCCCTCCATGTCCAGTGCTCTCACCACTGCACAGGGACCAGAACTGCCTTTAGGGTTCTTCTTTTAAGGATGCCCCGCCTAGTTCTAACAAAAGCAGCAGTCTCTTAACTTCGGGACACCAGTCCTTCCCAAATTTCACCCCCTGGGGCCGAGGGGCCTCGTAAACAGAGATCTTCTTCTCTGAAGACAGAGGGCATCTCACACCCTCCTCAGCTGTCTCTGTTCTTGCCACTGCTTCACTGTACTCTCTTTGGCTTCAAGGCACTGCCTCCCGCTAAGTGCAGTTTCTGTGTCACAGGAAAAACATAGGTCTGTCCATGGCCATATAAGAAAGAGTCCAGCTCAAAGCTACTCTATTATCTCTTCCCACTTAGGATTCTTCTCACCTCTTGTAACATTTCTCACTTGTACTCACTTTCATCACACTTGCCCACTGCTTCATCTCTCTCTCCTCATTCAGATGCAGGAGGATCAGTGTTTGTAAGGTTCTTATTCTAGAAAGGGGTTAAAAATTTTGCCTCTGTCTGCCCAGAACTCCCAGGGCTGCTGGGCACTTTTTTTGTGCCACATCCCTTACTTCTCCTTCTGGCCAGCTGTGCTGTCAGGCTGTGATATTGAATTTTAAGGCAGCACAGGCACTGGCTCTCTCTCTCTCCTGGGGAGTAGGGGGTGGCTCAATGCTTTTCAGGGCTGTTCCACTTTTCCATCTCACAAGGCCTTCACCTCCCCTCCTTTGCCTGAAGCTCCAGCCTACTTCACCCAGCCGCAAGGCTTCGCCTCCCCCACCCAGCCCTGGCTGGGTAGGGAAGGTCTGACTTGCTTCACGGACTGGGACCAGGAAAGTTCTCTTAGGAGTTCTCTGCTCTTTTCACCCCTGGTGTTCTCAAAGGCAGTCCATACCTTCAGTGGCCAAGCTAAGTGCCAATATTCAAATCTAAGCACTGATTGCTTTAATCACAGCTTCCCAAAAAAACTCACTTCCTTCTTAACCTATGACAGACACATACTTTTACAATATGATATTGTCTTTCTGCGTGGTTCCTTGCAGAAAGGACAATAGACAGGGTATAAAGAGTGCATTCTAAAAACTCGATTTTTCCAATTAATTAAAATAGAGGCATTTAAAGATTTAACATGAATAATGGGAGTTAGGATTGTTTCTGTCATATTAAATTCTTGTAACTTTAGTTGAGAACTATTTACATTTTTGTATATATTAAAATTAAAAGAGATAATAACAGTCTGTAAAAACTAAATCAACATTAACCAGCAAAATAATAGTACTGGTATTGAATAGCTTACATCACTTCAATTAATACTATTAAATCAAGTTACTCCTTTTTAATGAAGACTGGGGAGCTGTAAAAGGTTAATCAAACTAACATATCTTCAAGGTGATCTAGAACTTGGTTAAACTTAAAATTATCTAAATACAACTGAAAATATATTTACCAGGAAGGAGGAATAAAAGGGGAAGTGTTATGATTTCTATAGAAAACTTGTACGGTTACATTAATTTGCTGTCTGGAGCAGGCTTGGTGATGATTTCTCCTCTGCTGGCGGCGCTTGGGAGCTCTAGGTGTCAAACTTTGTTGAATGCAGTTTGCCACAGCATGCTGGAGATGCCTGCCACTGCAATCCATGGCGGTGGTCACTGGCGCAGGCACAAATTCATTGAATATGAAGTTTCTTTGGGGAGTCCGGATGGCAATGGCTGCATTTAAAGGAGGCTCTCGACACTGGAACACATGTCCCAAACTGTCTGATGGATCAGCCTGGCTTTAGAGGGGCTGTATGGTGCTGGTGGAGGCAACTAAGGGGGAGACCCTCTCAGGAGAGGGAGTAGAAGCCCTGATGTTGTATGTTGGGTAACTGTAGCAAGTTGTCTGGGGGTCCAGTCGGGGGGTTATGGGCGCCACCATTTTGGCAGAGTAAAAAAAAGAATGGTTTCCGGAGCGGGGTCTCTGGTTCCATCTTCCCTAGAAGAGGCGTGCCCTATGATGGAACGGTCAGAGCCTCCAGAGGTGGTGCATTCGGGAGAAGAGGCAGAGCCAGAGGCGAGATCAGAGCCAGGAAGAGAAGGTGAAGAGCTGGAAAACAGTTTCAAGGTGGTGTGACCATTACCATCTTGAAAAGGAGGGTCAGGGATGGCATGGCCAACACTACTCCAGATCAGGGACTGGGGAGGGTATGGGAAAATCAGAGAGGGGCAGAATAAGGGGAGCTTCACAGAAGCTAGAAGGGGTTTTATGGGAGACGTGACCAAAGGCAGGAGGCCTCCATGTGCTGCATGATGGTGTAAGGTCTCTTGGATGGCAGAGGACATGGGCAGCAATTCAGGTGCCATAGTGAGTGTTCTTCACACAAACTAGGTCCCAAAAGTTGATGGTAAATATGGAGTCTTGCAGATGCACCAGGAAAAGTGTTGTAAAGCCACCAAACAATTCTTTTCAGATCCCATTTAGAAAACTCTGTCCCTTAAGAATCTAAAAATAAATTAAAATGTTTATAAATGACCTGTTCTTCCTTTGTAATTATTGTTCCCATCTTTATCTTTGTCCCTGTAAACTTTCCCCCATGCAACACTAGGACTGGGGGTTCCTGCAATCTTGGCCTGAAAGCTCTTGGGGATGAGACCTGGGTCTTCTTTATAAAATTGTCCTAGCTTGACAGCACTTTTAAAAAAAAGACTTATGGGGCTGTTGGTCTTGACCTGCTCTCTGCTGCCTCTGATGCTCAGCTCTTCTCCTTTCTTACCAAGGGGAGTGTGTCTGGTACACTGGCAATCAATGATCATCAGGGCCTCAGGGCCCTTAGCATTGCTGCCTCACGTTGGGCACCACTTGTTCTGGCAGGTGGCTGTCTAGAGTACCTTCCCAAAGAAGTGTCTTGGAAAAGACTCCTCAGGAGCACAAGGCACGACTGCGCTCATGCAGGGTGATTTCTGCTCTTCTGAGATCCAGGTGACACAGAAAGAGAGATGGGGTCTTTGTGTGGGGTTCCAAGGAGAGCCTTCATTGAGCTTCTTCTTCAGGAAAGTCTGGGGCCTAGGAGCCACTCAGGCAGGGAAAGCACAGCTTTATATAGGGTTCTTGAGGGGCGGGACAGTACACCAGGGCCAATGGGATGAGGGCACAGGGGTGGAGAGAGTGGGAAGGGCCAATGGGATACATTGAATCTGCATATCACAGCAAGGCATGCTGGAAGAAGCCTTTCTTCTCACCTTGACAAGAGTGGTTATTGCTTGAGGGGTTTTCCATCCAGGGGACAGTTGTAGCCTTTTCCCTGTTGGCCCACTGGCCTTCACAACTCCACTACCTTTATTCATTAAAAAGGCTTCTCCCATGGCTTTTTTACAATAGCGTAAAAACCATGAAAATGTAAGCAAAACAAAAAAAAATTAAAATTAAAATCCACAAAATGTTTTTAACTACATGTCCTGAGTTGACTATATAATGCTTTTATCCCCAATCATCTTGTTCTGTTTATACCAAATAATAAGTTTTACACCTTTAAGACTCTCCCAGACAGTGAAGAGGGGAGGGAAGAAGCGCGCAGTTTGTTTTCAGACTGCTCTCACTCCTCCACATTCCTGCTCCTGAACTGTGTTTTCTGCAGATGTACAAACAACCGGACAGAACTCCTTTTTCCTTTTTTTTTTTTTTTTTTTTTACTTTTAGTTAGTTTTAGATAGCTGAGGCAAAGAAGTTCCCTAGACTGTATTTTTTTTCCTTTTTTCTTAGACCGGTTCAAGCCTGCTCTAGACTGAACACCCAAAAGAACACCAACAGCTCCACCTGTGGACCCCTGGCCGGGCCTGGGCCGCGGCGTTTCCAGCACCAGAGAGACTGATCAGAGACTGAGTGAGCCGAGCTGCAACTCGGGGAGGGGACTGTTCTGAGTTTGCTTTTTTTTTTGGAGCAGTGAGAACTTTTATTGTTTAATATTGTTTGGGTTCCATTGTTTAATAAACAGGTTTCTTTCCACTTTTTCTCCAAAGAAATATTTTCTCCCGAACCAGTTAGAAAAAAGAAAGGCAATTGAATCTGCTTTTGTAGAGAAGCCCCTTTAAGAGTTATCTCCCAAACTTGCCCTAAACCAGGACAAATACAGGTAGTGGCGCCCAATGTAGGGCTTGAGAAAGTAGAAAAACCCCTTTATTGATCGCAGGTTGGTTATGCTTGCTGTGTAGTAAGTTAAAGTACCCAGTAGCCATGTTGTTTGAATTTGTAATGTCTCTTGGGGAGGCCTTCATGTGGCTCTGGTCTCTAGACCTTTTTGAGGTTTCAATACCTTTCTGGTCACTAAAATTATTGTCCCTATCATGTAGTTTTTGCAGTAAAAAGACACGGATTAGATTAGCTATTGCGCTGGCCTTGGTGATAATGATTTATAGGGCGTTTACAAAGATACTGGCGTCTGTTTACGATATGTGTGGTTTATGGTTTCTTTGTCCTACCCTGCATCCCAGTTCTAACAGTATGTTTTGAGAATTTATTAGTAATTACACCCAGCTAGTTAGAGGAGGAGCGGGGAATGAGGCTTTCCAGCCTTTCCTTTCCTTCTTCTCCTTTGAATCTGTTACGTCACTTTTGGAGAATGTTCAGTTTCCCCTGAATGTTAAAGACACCATCTTTCTGGTATTTAATCTGGTAAGCTTCCTCTATATGGTCTTCAGCTTCTCTAGAATGAGGGCTGAGATGTCTAGAAGGGCTGATGAGACCCCTGACCCAGAAGTAGACCCACATGTGGAGAATCCTGAGTGGGGTGGAGAATGGGAAAATATGGGCCAAATCCTGAAAGAATTCTCTGACCCTATAGTCTGGGACTTTCCCCATGAACAAATTCAGAACCCAGCTACGGTGAAGAAATATCTGAAAGAGAAATATCATAATGACCCTAAGGAGAAAAAGATCATTGCAGTGAGCTAAGCCCTAGCATATGCTTATCACACACTGCTAGATACTCTAGGGCAGCAGACAGAAGAAAGAGGGCAGAGAGATACATCAAGAGCTATCCCAGTCACTCAGGCTCCAGCCAACACCCCAGGCTCAAAGCCAGCAGTTAAACCAGACAATAAGCCTCAAGCAATGGCTGTTGCTACTAGCACTAGAAGTGCACAGACAAGACCGATCGACCAGTGGATGATGATGATGATGATGATGATGATGCAGGAGAAGGACCCTCAACATTTCCTGACATAAAATCAGGAGTCAAAGCAACTGCCACAAGATCAGAAGCCAATATTGAGTCCTTCTCCCTGAAGGACCTGCGTGGCCTAAGGAAGGATTACACCCGATGATCTGATGAATCCATAATTAGCTGGTTAGTCCGTCTTTGGGATGCTGCAAGCGAGGCTACAATTCTGGACGGCACAGAAGCGAGGCATTTGGGATCCCTGTCACATGATCCTGTCATCGACCAAGGCATGATGAGGGGGGCTAACCCTCACAGCCTCCTGGCACGGGTCTTGGACAGTGTAGCGCAAAGATACCTGTGTGCCGATGATCTCTACATGCAGCAAACACAGTGGAAGACCACAGAACAAGGGATTCAATGCCTGAGAGAAATGGCAGTGGCTGAGATTATCTTCTCAGATGACATAACAACTAGGAATCCAGACTTGGTACCATGCACATCTGTGATGTGGCGAAAACTGGTACGACTTGGGCCACATGAATATGCTTCTGCTCTAGCTATCATGAAGTGGGATGACAGGGATGAGACCATGCTTAACATGGCAAAGAAGCTCCGAGCTTATGCAGATGCTGTACACGGCCCAACACATGCCAGAATCGCAGCAGTGGAAACACGTCTGCAGAGATTAGAGGATAAGATAGAGGAGAATCATAAGAAGCTCAGAGAGGAGATTAAAGAAGACCTTCTCCAAATCTCAGCAGTACAGATCAAAAGTTCTGGTACCCAACACAGACGTTCCCCAGATAGAGAGAGAAAGTACACCCCACCAGCTGAGCTGTGGTTCTTCCTGCGCGATTATAGAAAAAACTTGAGGCTGTGGGATGGAAAATCCACCGCTGCTCTGGCCCGAAAGGTGCATGAATTGAAAGAAGACAGAGCTCAGAGAAGAAGTTCCACCACAAGAAAAGCAACTCCAGTTGCCCATAGCCGAACTGCCAGGTATGATGATGATGATGACATATCCGATCCCCTTGAAGGAACCTCTAAGATATATGCCCAAGGAAAGAAAGATAACCAAGCTTAGAAGAGCCCTGCCTCTAACCAGGTAGAGGCTAAGGAAAATCGTGTTTTCTGGACAGTGTAGATTCGTTAGCCTAGCACATCAGAACCACAAGAGTATAAAGCTTTAGTCCACACTAGTGCACAGTGTACCTTAATTCCATCAAGACATGTAAGGACAGAATCCGTTTCTATCGCTGGTGTAACAGGGAGATCACAAGACTTCACTTTAGTAGAAGCTGTTGTGAGCTTGACTAGAAATGAGTAGAAGAAACATCCTATTGTGACTGGCCCAGAAGCCCCATGTATTTTGGGCATAAATTATCTCCAAAGTAGGTATTTCAAAGACCCAAAAAGACTGAAGTAGGCATTTAAGATAGTAGCTGTAGTGACAGAGGGCGTCCAGCAATTGAATACCTTGCCTAGACTGTCTGAGAATCCATCTACAATAGAGCCTCTGAAGAGAAAAGAGCAACAGATACCAATTGCCACTTCCACAGTGCATCGTCGACAGTATAAAACCACTCAAGATGCTATGATTCCCATCCATAAGATGATCTGAAAGCTGGAGAGCCAAGGGGTAGTCAGCAAAACCCACTCACCCTTCAACAGCCCCATCTGGCCTGTGCGTAAATCTGAAGGAGAATGGAGACTGACGGTGGACTACCATGCATTGAATGAAGTGACTCCACCACTGAGCGCTGCTGTGCCAGACATATTAGAGCTCCAGTATGAGCTTGAGTCCAAGGCAGCAAAGTGGTATGCCACTATTGATATTGCTAATGCATTTTTCTCCATTCCGCTGGCAGCAGAATGCAGGCCTCAGTTTGCCTTCACCTAGAGAAGTGTGCAGTACATTTAGAATGGCTGCCCCAGGGGTGGAAGCACAGTCCTACCATCTGCCATGGACTGATCCACAGTACACTAGAAAAGGGTGAAGCTCCAGAACATCGGCAATATATTGATGACATCATTGTATGGGGGAAGACAGCAGCAGAAGTGTTTGAGAAAGGACAAAAAATCATCCAGATTCTCTTAAAAGCTGGCTTTGCCATCAAGAAGAGCAAAGTCAAGGGACCTGCTCAAGAAATCCAGTTTCTGGGAGTGAAGTGGCAAGACGGAGGGCGTCAGATTCCCACTGATGTCATCAACAAGATCACAGCAATGTCTCCACCATCCAACAAGAAGGAAACACAAGCTTTCCTAGGCGCCATTGGTTTTCGGAGAATGCACATTCCTGAGTACAGTCAGATTGTGAGCCCTCTCTATCTCGTCACCTGTAAGAAGAACACTTTCCACTGGGGCCCTGAACAGCAGCAAGCCTTCGTCCAGATTAAGCAGGAGATCGCTCATGCAGTAGCCCTTGGCCCAGTCAGGACAGGACCAGATGTGAAGAATGTGCTCTACTCTGCAGCCGGGAACCATGGTTTGTCCTGGAGCCTGTGGCAGAAGGTGCCTGGGGAGACTCGAGGCCAACCACTGGGATTTTGGAGTGGAAGCTACAGAGGGTCTGAAGCCAACTATACTCCAACAAAAAAAGAATTTTTAGCAGCCTATGAAGGAGTCCAAGCTGCCTCAGAGGTAATAAGCACTGAAGCACAACTCCTCCTGGCACCCCGACTACCAGTACTGGAGTGGATGCTCAAAGCAGAAGTTCCCTCTACCCACCATACCACCAGTGCTACATGGAATAAGTAGATTGCTCTCATAATACAGTGTGCCCGTATTAAAAAGCTGAACAACCCTGGGATTCTGGAAATAATTACAAACTAGCCAGAAGGTAAAAACTTCAGTCTCACTGATGAAGAAGAACAAGAAGTGACACGTGCTGAAAAAGCTCCTCCATATAACCAACTGCCAGTGGAAGAAACACATATCCTCTTTTTACTGATAGTTCCTGTCTCATGGTAAGAATGAATCAGAAGTAGAAAGCAGCCTTATGGAGCCCCACACAACAAGTTGCAGAGACAACTGAAAGAAAAAGTAGATCAGGCCAACTTGCTGAACTCAAAGCTGTTCAACTGGCCTTGGACATTGCTGAAAGAGAGAGGTGGCCAAAGCTCTACCTCTACACTAATTCATAGATAGTAGCCAATGCTCTGTGGGGATGGCTGGAGAGGTGGAAAGAGGATAATTGGCAGCGTAGAGGAAAACCAATTTGGGCTGTTGAAGAGTGGAAAGACATCGCTACCAGGGTAGGGAGGCTACCTGTGAAGGTCCGCCATGTAGATGCCCATGTCCCCAAGAGTAGAGCCAATGAGGAGCACCAAAACAATGAGCAGGTAGACCAGGCTGCAAAGATAGGGGTGTCCAAGAGAGACCTAGATTGGGAGCACAAGGGAGAGTTATTCCTAGCTTGATGGGCCCATGATGCCTCAGGTCATCAGGGTAGAGATGCCACCTATAAGTGGGCACGAGACCGAGGGGTGGATTTAACCATGGACAGTATTTCTCAGGTTATCCACGACTGTGAGACGTGTGCTGCCATCAAACAGGCCAAGAGGGTGAAGCCCCTATGGTATGGTGGGCGGTGGTCCAAGTACAAGTATGGGGAGGCCTGGCAGATTGACTACATCACACTGCCCCAGACACGCCAAGGCAAGCGCTACGTGCTCACAATGGTAGAAGCCACCACAGGGTGGTTGGAGACCTACCCTGTGCCTCATGCCCAGAACACCATCCTGTGTCTTGAAAAGCAAGTCCTGTGGAGACATGGTACCCCTGAGAGGATTGAGTCAGACAATGGGACTCATTTCAAGAACAGCCTTATCAGCACCTGGACCAGAGAACATGGCATTGAGTGGGTGTACCATATCCCCTACCATGCACCAGCTTCGGGCAAAGTGGAAAGGTACAATGGGCTGCTAAAAAGCACCTTAAAAGCCTTAGGTAGGGGATCTTTCAAAAATTGGGAGCAGCATCTGGCAAAGGCCACCTGGTTAGTTAATACCCGAGGCTCTACTAACCGAGTGGGCCCTGCCCAATCTGAGCCTTTGCATAGAGTAGATGGAGACAAAGTCCCAGTGGTACATGTCAGGGGTTTGTTAGGGAAGACAGTTTGGATCAATCCTGCCTCGAGTACAGACAAACCCATTTGCGGGGTTGTTTTTGCTCAGGGACCAGGTTGCACATGGTGGATAATGCAAAAAGATGGAAGAACACGATGTGTACCTCAGGGAGATCTGATTGTTGGGTGAGAACCATGTATAAATATCACTGTTTGATGAATGTTGCCACCATTGTCTGTGTATAGCTGTATATTAGATGTATAATGTATGTGTGTGTAGAGTTAGAATATATATATTAGTTTTAGTAGTAAGGTGACGATATGGGGATAAGGGGTGGAATGTTCTGGGTTGACTATATGATACTTTTATCCCCAATCATCTTGTTCTGTTTATACTGAATAATAAGTTTTACACCTTTAAGACTCTCTTCCAGACAGTGAGGAGGGGAGGGAAGAAGCGCGCAGTTTGTTTTCAGACTGCTCTCACTCCTCCACATTCCTGCTCCTGGACTGTGTTGTCTGCGGATGGACAGACAGCCGGACAGACCTCCTTTTTTCCTTTTTCTTGCTTTTAGTTAGTTTTAGCTAGCTGAGGCAAAGAAGTTCCCTGGACTGTGATTTTTTCCTTTTTTCTTGGACCTGTTCAAGCCTGCTCTGCACTGAACACCCAGAAGAGCACCGGCAGCTCCACCTGTGGCCCCTGGCCGGGCCTGGGCCGCGGCGTTTCCAGCACCAGAGAGACTGATCAGAGACTGAGTGAGCCAAGCTGCAACCCGGGGAGGGGACTGTTCTGAGTTTGCTTTCCTTGGATCAGTGAGAAGTTTTATTGTTTAATATTGTTTGGTTTCTATTGTTTAATAAACAGGTTTCTTTCCACTTTTCTCCAAGGAGATATTTTCTCCCGAACCGGTTGGAGGGGGGAGGGGCAATTGAATCTGCTTTTGTAGAGAAGCCCCTTTGGGGGTTATCTCCCAAACTTGCCCGAAACCAGGACACTGCATCAAATATATCAACACATTTTGAGCAGAGGAGCAAGAGGATGCTCCTCTCCACAAATCCAGCCTGGGGACCAGGTATACATCAAATCCCCTGGGGGAAAGCCTCTTATCCCAAAATGGAAAGGACTCTATTTAGTACTTTTAATCACTTATACAGCCTTTAAAGCTTGAAGTGTTAACCTCTTGCCTACACTGTTCCAGAATTAAAAGACTTCTGCAAAAGGCAAGAGGAGTACACAAGTGGACCTCAGAAAGAACAGAAGAAACCAAGATGCGCTTCACACCGTCATCATCTTCCCGATATTTCTGATCAGAATCCAAGGCACAGTAGGTGACTGTCACTACCATCATGATCTCCTTGGCCTGCGAGATCCTGCTAGATGGAACATTCAAAAATATTTGGGACCTAATTGGCTAAAAGGGAATAATAAGGTAAAAACACTTTATGCTATTTTAAGGATTAATGACCAAGCAGTTGAAGATTGAGGAAAACCTGACTCCATGCCAGCCTTTCTTGTCCCACCTGAAAGCAGGACCTCTATGGCGTGTGAATTTGAAACTCACAAACCTCTTTTAGTTGTGATTATTACTGTGACCATGCACATCCGTGAGATTTCTAACAAGCAGCGTGTGAATCCATTCTCATGTGATTCCTATCAGGATTTTGCGCTATGCAAATTAAAATGGGAGACTATAACCTAGCACAAGATAGTTCCCTTCTTCTGCAGGGCACAGGTGGGGTGGGAGGACCATCATCACACAGAGATACAGGAATTGAGCCTGCCAGGAATGCGACCAACACATATTGTTTCCAGCAGGCAGTTCTTGTGCCACTAGAATAATAAATTGTCCTGTTGGTATGCTTAGTACGTGGAACAGGGCTCACAGAGCATCTGCTTTTGAGAACTGAATTTCATTCTTGGCATATTCCAGGCCATCAGAAATAGTCACCAATCAAGTTGGAGGGGAAGCCGGGAGCACAATCATCCTGTTAGGGTATATCATGCCCAATGTCATGACCGCGTGATGGCAACCCAGATATGCATGGACTCCTGACAGCACAACTACATCCTCTTATGGGCTGAGGTACTCAGAATACTCAGCCATTTGTAGTGGGAAATTTAGTAAAGTAAGTGTCCTTTGTAATACTACCAGGGGCCAGTGTAAGGTTTCTGAAGGTTTCTGAAACGCTTGCCTAAAGGCAGGCAATGTATCTGAAGAAACCTGTTACCATGCCTTGGGTACTCGACAAGGAGCGAAACAGAACGGGTCACACAACAGGCATTTAAAATTAAAACAAACAACTTTACATGAGCAAACAATGGCATAGCACGGGACCCATGTGTGAAATAATATAGTCTTTCACTCTGTGGTAAGAAAAATAAATGAACAATTGTTGCTTCTAAATCCAAGGTACTCTCTGAAAATGCTGGAGGTAAAGATAGAGGCTAATAGATCCAAAATTAAACAGCAATACTACCCGTTCATACAGCAAAGCCTAAAAGGCTGGGAGTCATGGATGCATTCCCAGACACCAAATCATAGGTCTAAAAAAGGCTTAAGGGGATGGTTTGGGTCTGAACTGGGAATATGAAATTCTATTGATCAAGAAGTCTTAATAAATGAAGCACTGTGAGTTCTTATATTGGACAGACACAAACTCCTCTCAGATCAGCCCTGATAACACTTGCACAAACCCAAAGCCTGGCAGCTAACCTATCAACCACCCTGGCCAACAATACACAGCAGGATTGTTTCCAGCAGTCGTTGGCTTTATGGGGAAACTACACGGTAACATTTCTTTAGCATTTCAGTGTAGACAAGCTCAGCTGTGGCTACAGTTTGTAATCTCAGGAAAACTTAAAAAAAGGAGAGCTGGGGGAAATTACCATGAGAATTAACTAAATCATGCCTAAAAATGAAACCACAAAGGAGTTTGAAAAAGACTTCCACACTTGGTGGCAATTGGTCAGTTTCACATAGAATGAACAGAACGCTGCAGTGTTTTACATTAACCATTAAGAATGCAACAAAATACTGTGTAATTCCAATTTTGGCCTGTGTGAGATCTGCTTGCACAACAATGACAACAGATTCATTTAATGAAACTGCTAATGGTAATAACTTCTCTATTTGTAATTCACAACCAAAAGTGGATGTGACTTGAGCTGCACCACACAATAACTTCTCTTCAGATTATGCAGAATGTGTATGATGTGTATCATGAAGCACCCAAATTCCAAACTGGAAGGAACATTGATGTACTAAAACAAATGCTGTACCAGCCTAATATAGAATGGCCAGTGGCAGAAGTCAAAAATGCATCTCACAGAGCCTTATGGACACTCAAATTGCTATCAAAGAAGTTACCAAAATCATCACCAAAATAGGGAAAGATAGAGAACATCATGAGTCAGATGTCTTCTTGTGATGGACAAATCTTCAATCACCAACAGCTCCTCAGATTTTTAGCTTCCTCAGCAAACCCGTTCTAATTTTTAAAAAAATGAACCCTCCTCTAAACCATCATGAACCTATGGATGTGGTAGAAAATTAAAAGAGCAGCATAACAGTACATATGTCCTGTGGACTGTGGAGGGAATCTTGCAAAAGAATTTGCATCAGGGTAAAGAGAAAGGGAGGATGAAACAAGGCCTTTGTTTGACATAAGCACAAGCAATTCACATAAGCAAACAAGTACTTAGCACAGACCCAGGTAAGTACTTAGCACCAGTTAGCATAAGAAAAACCTGGCGGGCCTAACTTGACAGGAGAGGGACTTGAAAAAAGCTTTAGACACATTCTAGCAGAAGAAGGAAGGGCAAGTAGGCAATGAGCCCTGTGCAGGGAAGCCATGAGGAAGAAGTGCTGCTTTAGGGCATGGAGACCGCTCTGGCCAGCTCCTGGACATCAGCTTCAAGGACAGGAATCTGACAGAATGTATTTCTAACCCCCTGCCTATGCAATCACCTCAGCAGGGTAAAGATGGATGGTATTTTTGATGCAATTCCTACATCAACCCACTGAAATTTATACATGGCAGAGAAGCATTTTGGTGGGGTGCAGACCCCTGCCCTCCCGTCAGCTCAAGAAAAGGGCTTTTGGTGGACAGTGCATTTGTCTGCAGATCTCTTTGAATTAGGGAGACCCCTCGGGACTGCTGTATCCTGAGGGAACACCATGGGCCCTGACCTGTGCCTCAGCTTCCAGGGCTGCTCTTGGCCAGCATCCTGACGTGGATGCAGGACAGCTGCCAGGCACTGCTGGGACCCAGCGGAACAGGGCCGGCTGTCTCGTGTCCACGTAGCAGCCCTCACACAGCCAGGGCCACCCCGAACCCAGACAAAGGCTCACGTGTCAGCAGAGAGGAGCAAGGAGCACTGGGCTCCTCTCAGGGGATCTCAGCGTGGTGCTCCAGTGGGAGGGGCAGGCAGGCCACCCACCTTCAGGGCATCCCCTGCATCAACAGGGCGTGCATTTTGTCCTTTTCATCCCTCCACACCAGAACCAGGCCTGACATCTCCTCCTCTGCAGTTTTCCCACTTCGGACGTCATCTCACGCTTGGCCAGCGCATCAGATGAGGCCGCAATGGCTTCTGATACCACCTCCATGCCAACCACAGCTCCACTGTGTGCTGTTCCCCTTTCACAGGTTAACTTCCCATCAATTGACCAATCCATTGTTTCTCTCAAGGGTCACATTCCCACCAGTTCAACCATAAGGTTTCCTTCACTGTCTGTTCTTCATTATCTTGCTGACGTGCACAGCAGCGGATCAAATGTGGCAGGGCCTTAGACACGATGTGGCTCCTGACACACAGGCTCCTTGTGCCACTGCTGGCCTTCCGTGTGCTCAGCAGGATCTATACCTGCACAGTGTTGTGGAACTGCACCTTCAGCACAGGGACCGTGCCAGCCTGAGCTGCCCTCGTTCCTCTGGGTCTGTGCACAAAACACGGCGTGGCAGAGAACGGCAGCAGGGGCCTGTGTGTCCCAGGGCCCCGGATTTGTTCTGCTGCAGCTCCACAGGGATGCAGGCAAAGTGAAGAAGCCAAACTGTTTATTCATGGAAGGCGAAGCAAAGGAGTGAGCTGGGTGGGGAAAAGGGGAAGGGCGGGATCTGAGGACTGGAGGGAAAGAGCCGTGAAAAGGGAGGGAGAATGGAGGGAAAAAGAAGGGATGGGCAGAGTCTGAGGGCTGGAGGGAGGGAGCTATCTATAAGCAAGGAGAGGGCTGAAGCCATGCAAGTTTCCCACAGGTTCAGCTTTGCCAATCATCAGCGGTGCCTGGAGCTCCAGCTGGTCTCTTCTGGTCTCAAGGCAGTCTCATCTTCCATGGCATTTGCAGGTCTTCAACAAACTCTGGTTCTTCTGTGCCAGTTCTGCAGCTCTCCCACTGACTATCTGTTGAACTAACATGTATGCCTGGGAAGGGCTGTCATCTCTCCTCAGGGCTTGAAGGGCTGGAACGGAGAGGAACAGAGCCACAGTCAGAGCCTGGATCGGTGGGAATCCTAGGAGACCGTCCTGCCAGGGCCATCCCACCCAGCTCTGGCCATGGCCACAAGAGAGGGGGTGTCAAGTGGATCAGTTGGCCATGAATCTGCCGCCCCCCCCTTCTAGGCCATTCCCACTGACTAAGAAGATACCTTTGGGCAACTCAAAAGATTTCAAGAGATTTTCTAATGCTCTCCCAAAAAGATTGGGTGACTCCGTGAAACCTTGCGGTAGCACTATCCACCCAAGCTGTTCCCTTCTACCTGTATCCGGATCTTCCCACTCAAAGGCAAAATAGTCTCTACTGCCCTCATCCAAAGGGCAAGTCCAAAAGGCATCTTTCAAATCCACTACACCGTACCAGGTGTAATTAGGGGGCAATTGACTCAACAAAGGATATGGGTTAGCAACTATGGGAAAATGAGGAATAGTTCTTTGATTTATTGCCCTTAAATCTTGAACCAGTCTGTAGCTCCCGTCACATTTCTTTACCGGTAAAATGGGAGTATTATGGGGTGGCATGCAAGGTTCTAATATTCCTTGCCGTATTAAATTTTCAGTTACTTGTTTTAATCCCCTCCGCCCCTCCAGTGATATTGAATATTGCTTCACTCAGATTGGTATTTCTGGATTTTGTATTTCAACTTGAATGGGCGGAATGTTCAACCTCCCTACTTCACCTGAATGCCAAAAGGTATTATTAATTTCCAGATTATCCTCTTCATTTAAAGAATAGATTTTGAATTTTCCTTCACAGGGGTTTATCTGTATTCCCAAGGCTATTGTTGAATCTCTGCCCAACAAATTATTCTCAGCCTCCGGGAGCAACAATAAGTCACTCACTCCAAATCTGTCATCTGTCTCTATTTGCACCCCTTTAAATACAGGAACTGCAAAAGCCTCTCCCTTAACTCCAATTACTGGAATTTTCTCCTGACTTATCTTACATCCCTGTGGTAATTTCCTTACTGTTGACCTAGAATCTCCCATGTCCACTAGAAATATAATTTCTTCACTATGGGGACCTAGTTTTAACTTTATCAAGGGCTCTTCTGGTTGTGTTTCAGTCCCCTTCATTTAATAGAGCCCCTGACCACCCTAATCTTCCTGAAAATTTTCCTCATCTTGCTGCTTTTTCCTACAACTTTTTTGTAGGTGTCCCTTTTTATGACAATAAAAACAGGTGGGTCCTGTACCCATAAAGGCAGGGCAAGAATTTTGTAAGTGTCCCTTCTTGTGGCAGAAAAAGCACGTGGGTCCTGGGTTTCTAAAAAGAGGACCTGACGTCTGCTGTTTGTTCTTTCCTGAGGGTTTTTCTCTATTCAAAGCTGCCTGCATTTCTTTAACTGCTGCCACCAAGATTCTTGCATCTGCCCTCTGCTTCTCCTCATCCCTCTTTACATACACCTTTTGTGCTTCTCTCAGGAACTCCTGAAGCCCCCTGTCCCGCCAATCTTCTCATTTCTCCAGCTTCTTTCTGATGTCTCCCCAAGATTTCGCCACAAACCGAGGTTTGAAAAGAACCTGCCCAGCTGCAGAATCAGCATCTATACCTGAATATAATTGCAAGTCCTCCTTTCATCTCTCTAACCATGCTGCCGGGGACTCATCCTTTCTTTGATGCTCACTCAAAGCTTTTCCCATATTTTGCCCCCTGGGCACTGCCTCCCAAATTCCTCAAATAATTGTCCACCGAAGATCACTCATATTCTGCTTATGCCCCACATCCTGATTATTCCAATTTGGATCCTGCACAGGCCATTTCTGATCACCCCGCTCTGGTCCCTGATGTTCTCTGTCCCAAATCCTCATCCCTGCCTGTCAGATCATCTCTCTTTCTTCTCTGGTAAACAAAATTCCTAGGATAGACTGCAACTCCACCCGGGTATATGTGTTTGGTGCCAAAACCTCATCCAACTATTTTGCCACTCCAACGGGGTCCTCTGCATCTCGCCCATCTCCTTCTTAGACTCCCTGACATCCCCTGTATTTAGGGTTGCACTCACATAACTAATAGGTGGTCCCTGTCCTGCATTTGCCATTGGAACGCCTCTATGTGGGTAATAATCGATTTTCCCTTTCTTCCCCCTCATCTCCATCATTCTCCTCCCCTTGCCTCCCCCTGCCTCTGGTGCTGTGTGCCACTGGTTCCTCTTGAATAAGAGGTGCCTTTGGATTCACAGGGGGACCCTCAGGGACTTGAGCCTGAGCTAGCTGCTTAGGTTGTCCATAGGGGGGTGGGAGATGATTCAATGGGTCTCACGGCTCCTGCCTGTTCCTTTTGACCGCTTGCTCTTTGCTTAATAAAGGATACAACGGGTAACCCTTACCTTCTTGCTTCTGAACAACAAACCCACTTCTCCCCTCAGGGATCTGTAAGGCAGCATACTCACTCTCTTCCTGATTAACAGGCTCTTTGGAATTCACATATATATTTAGAGCCTGGCAAATCCAATCCTCAAATAATCCAAACTTAGGCCAATAGAAATTATTTTTCTGGATCATTTCCTTTGTCTATTCAAACATACAATACTTAATCATTTTCTGCTGACTTTTTCCCCTTTGGGATTCTCATTCATCTTAAAACTGTATCATCATCCCCAGCGGGCTGTCTTGAGGAATGCTCTCTTCTTGAGAATTTCCTTCACTGTCCTCAGATCCTCCAAATTCCTGCGAATTTTTCACACAAACCGCAACCCCTGGGTTTAGGCACTTACTTTTTCCCTGACTTAACCCTTGCGGCACCAAACTCCAGTAGCAGGAGAATCTTGGTTTCTCACACTCACCCTGTGGTTCCACTGCCTCACTTATTCCTCTGTCACACTACCTTCTCAAACTACTTGTTCTACACCTATTTATTTTTCTCTCTTTCTCAATCTATTTCCACTTCTCTTTTTTAATTTTCTCCTTCTTTCTCAATCTATTTCTACCTTCCTTTCTTCATTTATTTTACACTTTTCTGGTTACCTCTTCTCACTATTTCATCACATACTAAACCTCTAGCTATCAACTCTTCAAAGGAAATTGAACTAATTCAACCACTCTTCTCCTTAGTCTCCTTACTGAGTCACTCTCTCCTGCTCAAGGACCTTCCCACAGGTTCTTGGACCAGGGACTCCCTTCCTTCCTTGGTCAATCCCTCCCAGGGGCCTCCCTTGTTCACTTCTTGCTTTCTTCCTTTCTCGGCTGGTCTCCTGGCGGAGATCTCGCAAACGCGGTACCGACAGCTCCCGCTCACTTCGGGGGTCCAAAGCTGCCCAGCCCCCGTCTCAGATACTCCACACACACTCACACATGCACACAGCAGCCCCCCAGACCCAAAACCTCGTGATACTCACAGCCTCCTTTCCTCACGAGGGTCTTGGTGCACAAAGAAGTTTTATATGGGTACTCCCTTTCTCCTATAAGCCTCCACTCTGATGGGAGCCTCATTTGCGCGCTCATAATAACTAATTTGCTTATGCGTTATTGGAATTAAGGCTCTCTTTTCCAAGGGAGACTGGTCTAGTCTCAGGACCACTTAAAAGTCTGGTGGTGGGGAGCTCCTTTCCCGAGGGCTACCCATCTCCCCGGGACTTGGAGAGCCTTCCTGGGTGTCGGCACCAAAATTGTTCTATTTGCCTTTCTTCAGCCCCTCTGGGCTCAGAGTTGCTGCTCTTCTGGCTCAATCCTGCCTAAAGCCAGAGAGCTCGGCCTCCCCCACGGCAACAGGAACAAGACTCGGCAAGCAGGCACTGGAGCTCAGTGCCTAAGGCTGAGGGGCCGCGGGCTCCAGTCTCGAGCACAGGGAGGGCACACGCCCAGCCCCACAACTCCTGGCCTCACAGCCCTGAAAGGCCAGGACCAGGGTTCCACACCTGATGCCAGGGGTTCCCTCCAAACGCCCACTGAGGAAGCGCCAGAGCAGCCGGCTGTGAGGAACAAGGCGGCTGCCAGGGGGCTGCTCATGGCCTCTGACACCCAATTGCTCAGGGCTTCCCAGTGCCCCAGCCCCTCAGGCTCTCCCCCAGCCCGGCCAAGCTGCCCAGCAGCAGCGCCGCAGCCCCACAGGAGCTCCAGAGGAGCCCCAGCCAGAGGCACCTGGGAGCCCTCAGCAATGCAGCCAGCAGCACACGGCCAGGAGGACACGGATGGCGCTTCCTGCCTGCCACAGGCCTTGTGGCCATCTCCAGGCACCGCTCCAGCAGGGATCCCTGCAGCGCCGGCCCTGCCCACCCGCTCTGCCGGCAGCAAAAAGGCTTCAGCAGAACCACCACAGGCCAAGGGGCTTCTGGCCATTGTCCCTGCAGCACTGCACGCCTGGGCAGCTGGCTGAGCGCAAGCACCATTTTCCCCCTCCTCATCTATGCCCCGTGGATGCAGGGCAGCAAAAGAAACATCCTGGAGCCTGTGTATTATAACGCATTCTATATTTATAAAGTAAAAGCAAACAAAAAGGAGAACATTTTAGAAGAAAAAAAAAAATTCCCCATTACTCAGGGGGTCCCAGCAAAAAGAGCCTCTGGGATTAGCTCTCCACTGAGCTCCAGCAGCTCAGCCTGCGGAGACGCGAGAGACGCGGCCGAGCCTTCCACACCCTGCGCAGCTGATCTTGCAGCCTCTGGAACCTGGAGATTGGAGCCCGCTCTGCTGACCTCAGGATGCACAAGGTTTCAATGGCCAGGCTTCCGACACCAAGGCTGATGTCACTGGCCGTTTCTTCAAGGGCTGCAAGAGAAAGGAACAGAGTCACGGTCAGAACCTGGACCTGTGGGGATGCGAGCAGAGTCCCCTGTCAGGGCCATCCCAGCCGGCTCTTGCCATGGCCAGGAGGGAGCAGGGACCAAGGGGATCAGCCTGAAGCTGCTGGCTATGGATCCTCCACGTGGCCCTGAAATCTGTGTGTGCTCTGCCCAGACCAGCTTTCCTCTGCACCGGGAGCAGAGCCCTCCACAGCTGGGGCAGGGCTTGCAGGTCTTCACCCGCCAACCACTGGTGTCAGCCCGCTGCCCTCACTCACCAGTGTAGATCATCAGGAGCTCTCCTGGCTGCCCCCTCAGGAGCCGCCCGGCCACCCCTGTGAACACAGAGCCTGTCAGGGCGGCAGCGGCACAGCTCCCTGCCAGCGGCGCTGCCAGCGCTGCGGCCACACGCCCTGCTGGCCCGGCAGGGCTCAGCCCGGGCCCTTGCCGCACGCTGCCGCCCAAGGGCACGGCTGCCAGAGGGCGGCAGCAGCGCCCGGGCCAGGCGGGGCTCCACGGCGCCGGGCCCGGATGGCGCTGCCGGGGCAGCGGGCGGGGCTGGGGCCGAGCTGCGGCGGGCCGGGGAGGGAGCCCGGCCTCGGGGCTCACCCATGAACCTGATGGCCGCCTCTCGCAGGGGCTCCTGGGGGCTCTCCAGGTAGCGCAGGGCCCGGCGCAGCTGCTCGGCCGCTCGGCTCGTGTCCTCTGCCAGCTGCAGAGAGCGGCAGCAGGGAAGGCTCGGCGCGGGCTCAGCCCCTGTGGCGGGCGCTCCCTGCGCCCAGCCCCGGCCTCCCCTGCCCGCACAGCCCTGAGGCGCGGCCAGCAGCCGCTGGCGCCGGGCTCCGCAGGGGGCAGAGGGCCGGCTGCTGCCCGGGGAGCCGCGGGGCCGCCCCGCAGCCCCGCCGCGCCGGGGCTCCATGGGCACCCGGCTCGGGCCCACAGCAGCCTGGAGAAGAGCCCGCGCGGCCTCTGGGTGCAGCAGCGGGCAGGGGCACAGCTGCCAGCCCCGCACACTGAGCACCGCGCTCAGGGGCCTTCTCCAGGCTGAGCCTGGGGATTCTCGGTTGTCCTTACCAGGCACTTGCTGAACTTCCACAGTTTTTCCTCCTTCACCAGCTTTTTTATATCCCTCCTCTTCAGGAACTTGGCTGCACAAAGCAGCGTTTCCCGAGAACACTGGAGAGCAGCAGAAACGTGGAGATGGCCCCACAGCCCAGGCCACAGGAGCATCCCAGTGCCACAGCCTGGGGGAGGCTGCAGCCTGCAAGGCGCCAGGACAGGAGGCAGCCCAGCCCCCTGCCAGGGAGACAGCAGCCGGCCACAAGTCCTCACCTCAGCAACAATCTGATTCTCATCATGGCAGTGGAAGTAGAGTGGCAGCAGGCTGTGGTGCACGGGTGACTTCAGGGCATGTTTTCCATCTTCCGTTAATAACTCCAGCATCTCTTGAAAGACCATCATGGAGCTCAGCTGCACCTGGCTATCATCCTGTATGAAAGCAAGAACAAAAGAGCTCAGCATCAGCTGCTTCGGGTCCAGCAGGGCACAGGCCTGCATCTCCACAGGGCACCAAGTGCCCGGGCAGCAGCCAGTGGCCATGGCTGTGGGCACAGAGCCTTACGCGGTCAAAGAGTGGCAGGAGCGCCTCAGCCAGCTGCAGGGCGAGGGAGCTGGGTATTGGGGTACCATTATCCAGGAATAAATATCTGAGTAGGAGAATGGTCATCCTGATCACGTCACTATCATTTTCCTCCAGGAGCTCCACAAGACTTTCAGTCAGGCTCCACATTTTTTCGGCCTGTGTGGAACACAAGTTTGTGAAAGGCCACCCGGCTGCAGCAGGGCCTAGAGGCCAAAGCCCGTCCCAAAGCACTCGGGCAGCTGAAGCGGGAGGCAGGAGAGCTGGGAGCAGCTGCCCCGGGCCCAAAGCCCAGCCAAGCCCAAGTGACAGCGTTTTCCAGCCCCACACTGCTGGCAGGGCTTCAGCCACTGCCCCCTTCTCACCATCAAGGGATTCTTGCCCAGCACCACGAGGCCTCGGAGTGCCAAGTGACGCCTCTCCCCGTCCTCGCTCCGCAGGTTCTTTGTCATGATCTCCAGAACACTGTCGCTGCATTCCCTCAAGTCCAGGCACTCGAGGACCTGAAAGGCACAGGGCAGTGACAGGGCACCTGGCCAGCAGCAGCCCAGAACCGCACAGGGCTGGGCCCAGGCAGCACCACAGGGCACGGGCACCGTCCCAGGCAGCTGCGGCTACGAGAGGGCAGAGAGCTGGGAGGCAGCTCAGCCAGGCAGCGCTGGCCTTCAGGCTCACCTCCACAATGAACGCCAGGGCAGGGAAATCCCAGTATGGCATCTCTTTGCTGAGCAGGCCTAGCAGGTAGAATGCAATCCCACAACAAAAGTGTATGGATGACAGGCGAATTTCTCTGACAAGAGGAAAAAGGAAACCAGACCCTGAGCCAGTGGGGCAAACCTCTGCCAGGAGTGACACACACAGTTCACATCTTTCCTCACCACCCTCCCAGCAAGGGGCCCTGGGCCATTTGGGAGTTGGTTGCTCCAGAGCAGCCTCCTCTCCCAGCCTTTTCCAGTCTGCTTGGCCATCCCTCAGTGACAAGGGCCTCTGGCCCACAGCCACAGGGACTGTGTGGGGCACCTTGGGCACAGAGCACAAGTGGCTGGAGCAATGGGGAGAAGGGGGTCTCACCTGGCCAGCAGACCCACGGCATAGTGGTGGGTGTCAGCACAGAGCAGCGTGTCCCAGGCACCCTTGCGTTCCATTGCCACCACCACATCCTCACAGCGGAGAAGGCAGAGCAGGGACTTGAGGGTCCGCACTGCAAACCTGTGTGCAGAGCAAAGCCCAGGTCACACTGGGAGCACTGGCTCCTTCCCAGGCCACGTGGCAGGGACAGGAGCTCTAGGATGGGAGCACCTGTTGGGGCTGGTGGCAAGGCCGTGTTCTTCCTGGCATCCCTTCCAGAAGGTATCCACCTCTTCTGGCATATCCAGAGTGCTGAAGAACACTTGGAAGAGCAGGTGCACAAACAGGTGTGGGAAATACACCTTCATTATACATGGGATACAGGGCACCTGGAGGACCTTCCACATCACCAGAGTTGCCTGCAAAGGACAAAGGCCCAGAGAGAGCGCTCAGTGCCGAGGTGTCCGTGTGGCAGGGCCCGAGCGTGGCAGGGAGAGGCCCGGAGAGACGCAGGGGGAGCAGGGGGCCTGGTGGCCCTGAAGCTGCCCCTGGGCCAGGTTTCAGGCCAGTGCCTGAGGCAGGGAGATACAGTGGGGGAAGGAGGATGGAGAGCTGCTGGAGAGGCAGCCTTGGGGCCAGCAAAGGCCACTTGCAGAAACTCACAGCCAGGGCAAAGACACCCGTTTTGTCCCCATCGGAGGTGCACGTGCTGTGCTCCGGCCAGCTCCCCAGCACATCCAGGAGCACCAGCTGTGCCAGCTCCGCAGTCCTGCTTGAGCCCATGATGGTTTTCCACATGGCCGCGGCAGCTCTGCAGGGTTAGAGCTTTGTCTCAGGGGGGTGTCAGACACAGCACTGCTGGGAGCTGAGCTGGCTGCCAGTTCTGCCTCTGCCCTCTGCCCCTGGCCAGCAGCAGCCAGGCAGCCCAGCCCTGTGGGGACAGAGCCCTGAGGGGCAGGGAGGGAGCACGGCAGCAGGCTCGGGGGCTGACATGCCAGGGCTGGGAAAGGGAGCAGCCAGAGGGCCCTGGAAGTCTCTGCTGCTCAGGCACCTGGGCCAGGCTGTGCAGGGTGATGGGCTGGGGAGCCCTGAGCCCTCTGGGCAGCTGGGCCCTTACCTGTCACAGGACGGGGCCACACGCAGGAGCGTCATGACTGCGTCATTTGTCAGTGCTTCAGTGAGATCCAGCAGGGCCATGTCCAGCCTGTGCTCAGCGGAATCATTGGCCAGGAGCCACTGGTGGATGTACCTCACCATGGCGGGCACCTGGAGAAGGCACAGGGAGACTTGGAAAGCTGCCAGAGGGAGCAATGTCCCCAGCTTCCCCAGAGATGTTCTTCCCATCCCACCACACTGTGATGGCCTCAAAGGCTCACAAGGACCAGCAGGTGTGGCTGGGGAGGCCAAGGAGTTCCTGGGAGGATCAAACGCTGGCCACAGGCTGCTTACTTGCTTTGGATGGTAACAATCTTCCTCTACAAGCATATACAGCAGGGCAGCACTGGTCTTGCTTTGGAAGATGGGCGAGTATGGTCTGTACGCAGCGCCCCTGCTGATGGTCTCTTCCTGACGAATCCTCTTGATGAATTTGCAAACGAGCTGTAGGAGAAGGGCAAGAAGCCAGGGATGTTCCATGGAGTGCTCCACACACGGTGCTCGGCTGAGCAGGGACAGCAGGCCCAGCCCAGGTGGGCATGGCTGCAGGTACCTGCACTGTTCTGTGGAAGCGGCCACGGCTGGATTGCTGCTCTTGTGTGCGCTCCACGGCTGCATCTGGCAAAGAGCGAGCACAGCCAGAGCTGAGGGGCTGCGGGAGAGGCCGGAGAACACAGCCCAGCCCTGCGCTCCCCAGGCAGGGACAGCCCCGCGATGCCCCAGGGGGATGGAGCACGGCCACTGCGGGGTGTCTGCCTGGGCCCTCTTCTGTCCTGTCCATGGGCATTTCCCCAGGGGATGGGATGGGATGGGATGGGATGGGATGGGATGGGATGGGATGGGATGGGATGGGATGGGATGGGATGGGACTGGACGGGACGGGATGGGATGGGATGGGATGGGATGGGATGGGATGGGATGGGATGGGATGGGATGGGATGGGATATGCCACAGGATGGGGCCAAGCTGGCTGCAGGCTCCAGTCCTACAGCCCAACTCTGCCACTCACCCTCCTGTGGTGGATGGAATGGCACCACCTCTTCTGTCTCCTGTCCTGGGTCAGCTCCAGAGCCTTCTTCCTCCTCCTCCACCCAGGCCATCCTAGGGTCTCTTGGGGGTCTCTGCTCCATGTCAGTGACTGGAGCTAGTAGCAGGACAGATGCCTTGGAAAAGCTCCGGAGCACCAAGTCCCACGCTCTGCCCTCGAGGGCACTGCCAAACAGAAGCCTCGGAAGGCCACAGGTCACCAGGTCCTGAGGTCTGGCCTCGAGGTCAGCTGCAGGAACAACGCCTCAGAAAAGCTCCAGGTCAGACAGGAACGAGTGCGCTGTGCGGGGGCTCCTCACAGCACCGCTCTGTCCCGTCCTGTCCCGTCGCCTGCTCCGAGCGCTGTGGAGTGTTCTTGTCACCCCCAGCTCCTACGTCACCACGTGTCACAAAGGACACACTCCTCCATTCCATGCCACAGTGACCGTGCTGCAACGTGTCACAAAGGAACCTTGCACACACTGCCACCTGCCCTGGGGCCGCCCCCAGCCCACCCAAAGTGGCCCAGGTTGGAAGGAATCCCTGGCCCCAAGTGTCTAAGGCAGCCCGACAGGATCTTTAGGAAGGGCTCAGCCCATCAGCAAACGCTGCCCTGCTCTGCGGGCTCAGGGCAGCAGAAGGAGCCCCCAGGGCTGCCGAGGCAGCCGCGCTGGCAAGGGCACGGGGCCTTCCAGGGAAGCTGGCACGGCCTCCTTGGGACACGTCCCGGCTGCTGGCCATCCTAAACCCGCGGCTGTGACAGGCACAGGGAACGTGTGGGCCAGGGCACCAATGCTGCTCTGAGCCCTGGGGCCCGGGCAGCGCTGCCATCAGCAGGTGTGGCAGAGTCCCCGCCCAAGCAGAGCTGCCACCCCCCGAGCCCTGGCAGCGCTGCTGCCCCTCTCCTGCCCCAGAGACCTGTGCCCCGGGGGGCTTCTGTGCCACAGGGAGCCAAAGCCCACGTGCACTGGGAGCTGTGCTCCTCCCTGCAGGGGCTGTTGGCAGCAGCACCTGGAGCACTGCTGCAACACTTGGTGTCTGTCAGAAGCTCGTACTACATGCTGGAAGTGTTTTCTCATTAAAGTAATTTCCTGCAGCACAAAAGCCTCTTTACCGTGATGACACAGAAGAATCTGGCATTAAAGACTCCTCACTTCAGGAAAGCTTTACTTTCCATTTCTCAACTCAAGTAGTTCCAAAACAGTTGCAAACTCCCCCAGTCAATTGTGATGGCCTGAGAACATGAGAGTTGGAAATTGCCTTCCCCTCTCAAAGCAGCAACTCATGTGCCTTGATGTCATGCATTGGGAGTCACTTTACAAACATTACACTACCCAGAGGTGAACAGAAGGCCATTCTTTGCTTTCAAATGGTTTTCAATGAACGGATGGTAACATCCTCATTCCCTTAAGGAATAGAAGCTCTAAAAGAATGCAAGTCCTCTTCTTCCCTGCAGGATAATCAGGACCATGAACAGAAATAGTCACAGGTATTCTTTCTGCCCTCCATAACCAATGCTCCACCAAACCACAGATGCTGTCTTCAAACTGACTCCAATTCCAGCCTAGACCTCTCCCCTTCCAGACAACTCTTTCCCCAACCTGCCCCCCAACACTAATCCCCCCAAACACCCGCACAGGAGCCCTCAACACCCCGCCAGGACCCCCAGCTGTCCCTGTCCCTCCGCAGAGCTTTCCCAGCCTCCAGCAGACCCCCTGGTTCCCTGCACGTGCCGTGGGATGGCCCTCAGGAGGATCTGCTCCAAGGCCTTTCCCGGGAGCAAGCTCAGGCTGCCAGGCCCATGGTTCCTGGATCATCCTTCCCACCGAGCCTTCCTGTGCACGGCTGTTCCCTTGGCACATTTGCGCTTGGCTGGGACTTCTCCACTCAGCCAGGGCTGCTGCTAAAGGATGGAGAGCAGCCTGGCAAGCTCTTCCTCCGGCTGCCTCTTTCCTCTTGGGGGAGGTAGAACATTCCACAGGCAAGAAACTGGTGCCTCCACAGACCCTGGATCCATGCTGGGACAGACAAGGACATGAAGTATGTCATATGGAAAAACTCTTTATCACTAACCACTCGCATTTGTTCTGTCTGTTCCTTTGTTACCCGTGGTATAAAGCAATACTCACTCGTTTGTCATACACAGAGGCCCCCGCCTACACAGCTCATTCACACCATGTGGGTTCAAGTCTGATGGGTGCCTTGCACAGGTGGCACATGGAATCCCACCTACACGGTCCCGGGTCAGGGGCGAGCGTCCCCTTGGTGGGTTAGAGTCCCAGAGTTCGGGAGTGGTGTGCTAACTGGCATTGATTAAATGTGGCTGGAATTTGGATTGGGAGCTGGTTTAGAGAGTTTATTAAGTCTGGTATAATATCGTGTGTGTGTCCATGTGTTAAATCTGTCAATGCAACATCGTTTATTCTTTCCTTATGTGAAGATAAGGAAGGGAATGTGCTCAACACTGTTACCTTTTTCCTTTGGGGATGGAATGCTATTAATTGGAGTAGAAGTAGTCAGAAAATTGAGTGTGTGTTCCAAGGTTCATCTCTAAGAATGCAAGAAGTGGAGACACAGTCTCAGAGGGAAACAGCGTTGTATGGTTGTCCTGGGTTGACTATATGATGCTTTTATCCCCAGTCGTCTTGTTCTGTTTATACTGAATAATAAGTTTTACACCTTTAAGATTCTCTTCCAGACAATGAAGAAGGGAGGGAAGAAGCACGCAGTTTGTTTTCAGACTGCTCTCACTCCTACACAATCCTGCTCCTGGACTGTGTTGTCTGCGGATGGACAGACAGACGGACAGAGCTCCTTTTTTCCTCTTTTTTTTTTTTTTTTTTTTTTTTTGCTTTTAGTTAGTTTTAGCTAGCTGAGGCAAAGAAGTTCCCTGGACTGTGATTTTTCCTTTTTCTTGGACCTGTTCAAGCCTGCTCTGGACTGAACACCCAGAAGAGCACCGGCAGCTCCACCTGTGGCCCCCTGGCCGGGCCTGGGCCGCGGCGTTTCCAGCACCAGAGAGACTGATCAGAGACTGAGTGAGCCGAGCTGCAACCCGGGGAGGGGACTGTTATGAGTTTGC
This sequence comes from Passer domesticus, assembly GCF_036417665.1. Lineage (NCBI taxonomy): Eukaryota > Metazoa > Chordata > Aves > Passeriformes > Passeridae > Passer > Passer domesticus. The sequence continues at coordinate 1,641,995 of NC_087506.1, read as the reverse complement.
TTTTTTTTTTTTTTTTGGAGTAGCGAGAAGTTTTATTGTTTAATATTGTTTGGGTTCTATTGTTTAATAAACAGGTTTCTTTCCACTTTTTCTCCATGGGGGTATTTTCTCCCAAACTGGTTTGAGGGGGGAGGGGCAATTGGAGCTGCTTTTGTAGAGAAGCCCCTTTGGGGGTTATGTCCCAAACAAGCCCCGAACCAGGACAATGGTCTTGCAGATTGGAAATTGAAATTGATTGTCTAGAGAACTTAAAATACTCTGAGGAGGTTCTGGAGGACATAGGTCCCTGGCAGCCTAGCGGGGAATTTTTCCAGCAATAGGATGATATCTTTTGGATGCTCGGAGCACCTTAAGCGCTCAGACAATTTTCTAGTTTGTGGGAAAGCCCCTAAGTACCCTTTTGTGTTGTATGAAAGAGTGTGAATATGTGGAACTGCATTTGCATTGTCACCCAGAGGGGCTTGGCAGGTGAGGGACAAGGAAGAAGTAGATGGTGAGAAAGGCCAGAGTGACTCTGACACGAATGAGACTTACAGTCTGACAGGAACCAAGTGCAGGAGCTCTACCTGCATTTCCATTTTCTGATGACGGGAGTGGCAGGGAAAGCAAAGTGGCTGATGCCCTATGCTCCTTGTAACCCTCTGGTCCCTTGTTTGTTGTGTAGGGGGCGTAGAGATTGTAGTCCTTGTAGTGGCCCAAACAATTGGCCCATAGAAGAGAGCAATAGCCTACTTCTCAAAACAACTGGATGAAGTGAGTAGGGGACAGCCTGACTGTGAGCAGTTGCTGCTCTTGTTTCAAACATCCAAGAAGCCTGAGAATTCACTCGAGGTCAACAAATAATTGTATTTATCTCACATTCAGTAGCAGCACTTCTTGAGCAAAAGGGTGGGCGTTGGCTTTCACCCTCCAGATTGCTTAAACATCAGGCAGTTTTGGTGGAACAATGTGGTATTACCAAACTAATGTCTTCTCTAGTTAATCCAGCAGCATTCCTGGCCGTTCACCAGACAGACAAGGAACCTTTGTAGCATGACTCTATCAAAACCATGAAGTCCACTTTATTCCAGCTGCCCAGATCTTAAAGAAAGCCCAAATCCAGCAGGAGAATCTCAGTACACAGATGGGAGTGGCTTTGTAAGAGCAGATCAGTGAAAATTGGGATATACAATTAGCATGGAGCAATAGGGGATAGAAGATAGATACTTGAACCCGTACCTTCTGACCAGCCTTAGGAAAAAGGATCACTATATGAACAGATTCCAAGTATGCCTTCAGAGTAATACGTGCCATGAATCAGTTTGGAAAGAAAAGGATTATTGACAGCTCAAGGAAAGCAAATTAAGCATCAAGAAGAAATCTTAAAATTGCTGGAGGCAGTACTAGTACCTCAAGAGGTTGCAGTTATGCACTGCAAAGGACATCAGAAAGGAGAAACAGACCCCAAAAGGGGTAACAGGTTGCAAAAAGAGCAGCAGAACAAAGCCATGCTGAGTTTTGGGCACTAATTCCCAAAGGTAAGGAACAATATGACAATGATGTATGTCGTATAATCAGAAAGATCTAGAATTAGCAAGGAATTTATGAGCAGAATGGAAACATATTGTTTTTGCAACTCCTCAGGTATAGACAGTTATACCTGAAAAAGCATTGTGAAAATTAATTACAGATGAACATAATTGTATACACTGGGAAGAGGATGCCTTACATAATTATTTGAGAAGGACAAGAGTAAGATGCAACCTGTACTCTAGTGGAAAGCTGGTAACCCAAGGGTGTGAAATAATGTCTTAGAACCAATCCACAAACTAGGACTAGAGTTGAGCTTGGCATAGTAGACAAGGGACAATATCCTGGAAAGCACTGGCAAGTTGACTTTTCTCAATTGCCAAGAAAATGGGGCTATAAATACCTTTCACCTTTCACTGATACCTTCTCAGCGTCACCTGAAGCATTCCCGACCCAAAAAAATAAAGCTAAAGAAGTTGTCAACATTTGGTTAAACAGCATAATGCCCTGGTTCAGAGTGCCTTTAGACATCTCCTCTGATCGAGAGCCACGTTTCCTAGCAAATATTGCACAGCAACTTTGCAATAAGCTCCAAATCAACGGGCACCTACACATGCTGTATTGGCCGCAGGCCAGCAGCCAAGAGGAAAAGAGGAATTATCTCCTAAAACAACAAATAGTCAAAACTGGACAAGGGGCCAACATACCTTGGCCCCAGGCCCTACTTTCGGCTTTATTATGGATTTGAGAAGACCAAGAACAAAAGAAAATCTGAATCCCTTTGAAATACTGTACAGAAGACCATATAAGCATAACTGTCAAGGGGAAGACATTGTACAAGTTGGGGAGGGGTATCTGCAGAACCATGCTGTGCAACTGACAAAACAGCTGCATCAAATAAATCAACACATTTTGAGCAGAGGAGCAAGAGGATGCTCCTCTCCACAAGTCCAGCCTGGGGACCAGGTATACATCAAATCCCCGGGGGGAAAGCCTCTTATCCCAAAATGGAAAGGACTCTATTTAGTACTTTTAATCACTTCTACAGCCTTTTAGGCTTGAAGCGTTAACCTCTTGGCTACACTATTCCAGAATTAAAAGACTTCTGCAAAAGGCAAGAGGAGTACACAAGTGGACCTCAGAAAGAACAGAAGAAACCAAGATGCGCTTCACACCATCATTGTCTTCCTGATATTTCTGATCGGAATCCAAGCCACAGTAGGTGACTGTCACTACCATCATGATCTCCTTGGCCTGCGAGATCCTGCTAGATGAAACACTCAAAAATATTCAGGACCTAACTGGCTAAAAGGGATTAAAAATGTAAAAACTCTTTACACTATTTTAAGGATTAATGACTGAGCAGTTGAAGATTGAGGAAAACCTGACTCCATGCCAGCCTTTCTTGTCCCACCTGAAAGCAGGACCTCTATGGCGTGTGAATTTGAAACTCACAAACCTCTTTTAGTTGTGATTATTACTGTGACCATGCACATCCGTGACCTTTCTAACAAGCAGCGTGTGAATCCATTCTCATGTGATTCCTATCAGGATTTTGCGCTATGCAAATTAAAATGGGAGACTATAACCTAGCACAAGATAGTTCCCTTCTTCTGCAGGGCACAGGTGGGGTGGGAGGACCATCATCACACAGAGATACAGGAATTGAGCCTGCCAGGAATGCAACCCAACACATATTGTTTCCAGCAGGCAGCTCTTGTGCCACTAGAATAATAAATTGTCCTGTTGGTATGCTTAGTACGTGGAACAGGTCTCACAGAGCATCTGCTTTTGAGAACTGAATTTCATTCTTGGCATATTCCAGGCCATCAGAAATAGTCACCAATCCAGTTGGAGGGGAAGCCGGGAGCACAATCATCCTGTTAGGGTATATCATGCCCAATGTCATGACCGTGTGATGGCAACCCAGATATGCATGGACTCCTGACAGCACAACTACATCCTCTTATGGGCTGAGGTACTCAGAATACTCAGCCATTTGTAGTAGGAACTTTAGTAAAGTAAGTGTAATTTGTAATACTACCAGGGGCCAGTGTAAGGTTTCTGAAGGTTTCTGAAACGCTTGCCTAAAGGCAGGCAATGTATCTGAAGAAACCTGTTACCATGCCTTGGGTACTCGACAAGGAGCAAAACAGAACGGGTCACACAACAGGCATTTAAAATTAAAACAAACAACTTTACATGAGCAAACAATGGCATAGCACGGGACCCATGTGTGAAATAATATAGTCTTTCACTCTGTGGTAAGAAAAATAAATGAACAATTGTTGCTTCTAAATCCAAGGTACTCTCTGAAAATGCTGGAGGTAAAGATACAGGCTAATAGATCCAAAATTAAACAGCAATACTACCCATTCATACAGCAAAGCCTAAAAGGCTGGGAGTCATGGATGCATTCCCAGACACCAAATCATAGGTCTAAAAAAGGCTTAAGGGGATGGTTTGGGTCTGAACTGGGAATATGAAATTCTATTGATCAAGAAGTCTTAATAAATGAAGCACTGTGAGTTCTTATATTGGACAGACACAAACTCCTCTCAGATCAGCCCTGCTAACACTTGCCCAAACCCACAGCCTGGCACCTAACCTATTAACCACCCTGGCCAACAATACACAGCAGGATTGTTTCCAGCAGTTGTTGGCTTTATGGGAAAACTACAGGGTAACATTTCTTTAGTATTTCAGTGTAGACAAGCTCAGCTGTGGCTACAGTCTGTAATCTCAGGAAAACTTAGAAAAAGGAGAACTGAGGAAATTGCCAAGAGAATTAACTAAATCATGCCTAAAAATGAAACCACAAAGGAATTTGAAAAAGACTTCCACACTTGGTGGCAATTGGTCAGTTTCACATAGAATGAACAGAACCCTGCAGTCTTTTACATTAACCATTCAGAATGCAACAAAATACTGTGTAATTCCAGTTTTGGCCCTTGGAGTTATAAGAACTCATGTAACTCTCGGTCCCGTTCAGCATAATGTCTGGGTCATTTTCAACAAGAAAACTGGAAACTGGCAAACTCTTAGTATCAAAGCATGTGTGCCAAGGGATGCACTGAATTTTGTGTGCAAAAATGCAGGGCTTGACAGAGAGGATCGGTGTCTGCACACTGAGGGCAGCCCTTGTATTTGTGAAATGAGCCCAGTAACCCATGCACAGTCACAGGTATGTTATGTGGGAAGGGGATGTGCCTGGGTGAGATCTGCTTGCACAACTATTACAACAGATTCATTAAATGAAACTGCTAATGGTAATAACTTCTCTATTTGTAATTCACAACCAAAAGTGGATGTGACTTGAGCTGCACCACACAATAACTTCTCTTGAGATTATGCAGAATGCGTACGATGTGTATCATGAAGCACCCAAATTCCAAACTGGAAGGAACATTGATGTTCTAAAACAAATGCTGTACCAGCCTAATATAGAATGGCTAGTGGCAGAAGTCAAAAATGCATCTCACAGAGCCTTATGGACACTCAAATTGGTATCAAAGAAGTTACCAAAATCATCACTAAAATACAGAAAGACAGAGAACATCATGAGTCAGATGTCTTCTTGTGATGGACAAATCTTCAATCACCAACAGCTCCTCAGATTTTTAGCTTCCTCAGCAAACCCGTTCTAATTTTTAAAAAAATGAACCCTCCTCTAAACCATCATGAACCTATGGATGTGGTAGAAAATTAAAAGAGCAGCATAACAGTACATATGTCCTGTGGACTGTGGAGGGAATCTTGCAAAAGAATTTGCATCAGGGTAAAGAGAAGGGGAGGATGAAACAAGGCCTTTGTTTGACATAAGCACAAGCAATTCACATAAGCAAACAAGTACTTAGCACAGACACAGGGAAGTACTTAGCACCAGTTAGCATAAGAAAAACCTGGCGGGCCTAACTTGACAGGAGAAGGACTTGAAAAAAGCTTTAGACACGTTCTAGCAGAAGAAGGAAGGGCAAGTAGGCAATGAGCCCTGTGCAGGGAAGCCATGAGGAAGAAGTGCTGCTTTAGGGCATGGAGATCGCTCTGGCCAGCGCCTGGACATCAGCTTCAAGTACAGGAATCTGACAGAATGTATTTCTAACCCCCTGCCTATGCAATCACCTCGGCAGGGTAAAGATGGATGGTATTTTTCACACAATTCCTACATCAACCCACTGAAATTTATACATGGCAGAGAAGCATTTTGGTGGGGTGCAGACCCCTGCCCTCCCGTCAGCTCAAGAAAAGGGCTTTTGGTGGACAATGCATTTGTCTACAGATTTCTTTGAATTAGGGAGACCCCTCGGGACTGCTGTATCCTGAGGGAACACCATGGGCCCTGACCTGTGCCTCAGCTTCCAGGGCTGCTCTTGGCCAGCATCCTGACGTGGATGCAGGACAGCTGCCAGGCACTGCTGGGACCCAGCGGGACAGGACCGGCTGTCTCGTGCCTACGTAGCAGCCCTCACACAGCCAGGGCCACCCCAAAACCAGACAAAGGCTCACGTGTCAGCAGAGAGGAGCAAGGAGCACTGGGCTCCTCTCAGGGGATCTCAGCGTGGTGCTCCAGTGGGAGGGGCAGGCAGGCCACCCACCTTCAGGGCATCCCCTGCATCAACAGGGCGTGCATTTTGTCCTTTTCATCCCTCCACACCAGAACCAGGCCTGACATCTCCTCCTCTGCAGTTTTTCCACTTAGGACGTCATCTCACACTTGGCCAGTGCATCAGATGAGGCCGCAATGGCTTCTGATACCACCTCCATGCCAACCACAGCTCCACTGTGTGCTGTTCCACTTTCACAGGTTAACTTCCCATCAATTGACCAATCCATTGTTTCTCTCAAGGGTCACATTCCCACCAGTTCAACCATAAGGTTTCCTTCACTGTCTGTTCTTCATTATCTTGCTGACGTGCTCAACAGCAGACCAAATGTGGCAGGGCCTTAGACACGACTTGGATCCTGACACACAGGCTCCTTGTGCCACTGCTGGCCTTCCGTGTGCTCAGCAGGATCTGTACCTGCACAGTGTTGTGGAACTGCACCTTCAGCACAGGGACCGTGCCAGCCTGAGCTGCCCTCGTTCCTCTGGGTCTGTGCACAAAACACGGCGTGGCAGAGAACGGCAGCAGGGGCCTGTGTGTCCCAGGGCCCCGGATTTGTTCTGCTGCAGCTCCTCAGGGATGCAGGCAAAGTGAAGAAGCCAAACTGTTTATTCATGGAAGGCGAAGCAAAGGGTTGAGCTTGGAGGGGGAAAAGGGGAAGGGCAAAATCTGAGGACTAGAGGGAAAGTGCCGTGAACAGGGAGGGAGAATGGAGGGAAAAAGAAGGGATGGGCAGAGTCTGAGGGCTGGAGGGAGGGAGCTATCTATAAGCAGGGAGAGGGCTGAAGCCATGCAAGTTTCCCACAGGCTCAGCTGTGCCAATCATCAGCTGTGCCTGGAGATCCAGCTGGTCTCTTCTGGTCTCAAGGCAGTCTCATCTTCCATGGCATTTGCAGGTCTTCTACAAACTCTGGTTCTTCTGTGCCAGTTCTGCAGCTCTCCCACTGACTATCTGTTGAACTAACATGTATGCCTGGGAAGGGCTGTCATCTCTCCTCAGGGCTTGAAGGGCTGGAACGGAGAGGAACAGAGCCACAGTCAGAGCCTGGATCTGTGGGAATCCTAGGAGACCGTCCTGCCAGGGCCATCCCACCCAGCTCTGGCCATGGCCACAAGAGAGGGGTTGTCAACTGGATCAGCTGGCCACGAATCCACACTCCCACATCCCTGCAATCTCTCTGTGCTCTGCCCATGCCACCCCTCATGCACACAGGGAGCGAGCCTGCCGCAGCCAGGACAGGAATGGCAGCTCCCTGCCCAGGCACTGCAGCGCTCCCTGCCAGCCCCGCTGTCAGCCCGCTGCCCTCACTCACTCTCAGTGAGGAGCTGGAGCTCTCCTGGCTGCCCCCTCAGGAGCCGCCCGGCCATCCCTGTGAACACAGAGCCTGTCAGGGCGGCAGCGGCACAGCTCCCTGCCAGCGGCGCTGCCAGCGCTGCGGCCACACGCCCTGCTGGCCCGGCAGGGCTCAGCCCGGGCCCTTGCCGCACGCTGCCGCCCAAGGGCACGGCTGCCAGAGGGCGGCAGCAGCGCCCGGGCCAGGCGGGGCTCCACGGCGCCGGGCCCGGATGGCGCTGCCGGGGCAGCGGGCGGGGCTGGGGCCGAGCTGCGGCGGGCCGGGGAGGGAGCCCGGCCTCGGGGCTCACCCATGAACCTGATGGCCGCCTCTCGCAGGGGCTCCTGGGGGCTCTCCAGGTAGCGCAGGGCCCGGCGCAGCTGCTCGGCCGCTCGGCTCCTGTCCTCTGCCAGCTGCAGAGAGCGGCAGCAGGGAAGGCTCGGCGCGGGCTCAGCCCCTGTGGCGGGCGCTCCCTGCGCCCAGCCCCGGCCTCCCCTGCCCGCACAGCCCTGAGGCGCGGCCAGCAGCCGCCGGCGCCGGGCTCCGCAGGGGGCAGAGGGCCGGCTGCTGCCCGGGGAGCCGCGGGGCCGCCCCGCAGCACTGGGGCTCCATTGGGAGTCTCATTCCAGAATGAATTTGTGGTAGACTGAAGCCCCTCACTCCCCATGTCGAATAAATTAAATTCCTGCCCCATAGGCCTTATACTACGCAGTACTGTTTGCTTTGATTAATTTCTGGGCATCATTACGCAATGAATTTCAGTAGCATCATCCCAGGAAAGCTTTTGGTCCAGCCCTGCATCCCTATTTCAGACTGTACAGAAATTTTGTGGACTTGTTCCCACTCTACCTGGAATCTTCCAGCACTGCAGATGTTCAGCTATTACAGCCCTACATGGGAGAGACATTAATTCATCCAGGAAATGTTTCCAAAGGCTTTGTGGGCAATCCTTGCTTGGTTTCGGTAGTGAAATTTATATCCTGGCAATGTTGGAACTCATTGACTTTTTCAGCATGTGTTTGCTGATGTTTGCATCTGGAAATGGAGAAGAGATTGTTGGAAGCTTGATATATTGCGATGCCTGAACTTCCCTGTTTGTGGCTCCCCAGTGCCGTGCTTAGCAGGCACCCAGTTGTGTTTGGACATGAGCTACCACTGCCAGACACGCAGCAGCTGGAGCATTGAACATCAAAGACTGAGCTGACGTTTTTCCCAGAACACAAGGAAACATGGCAGTGCCTCTGTATAATCTGACTGTCCTGTGAAATTCAGCAGCTGGTGGTGTTCAGGTGCTGCTGCTGCTGTTATAGATACACAGTACAATACTGGCCTTTTCAAATGTTGAAATGGATTCTATATGTGTGGTGTTAAAAGAACTTTGCTATAAAGATCTCGTTTTCATTTCTGTTGTTAACTAAAACTTAGAAACAGCTGATGTAGTATGCTTGTGTTGAAATGCCTGCTTGCATGGGATACCATCCAATGAACATGTGATGAGGACACCTGCTACAGATATGTCAACTATCAGCACTCACGGTCTGAAGAAAATGTGGACCAAAACCTGTCACCGTTGAGTCAGGAACCGAAGTGAAGTGACACATTAACTCTCTTCAGCAGGTTAATGCTGAGTTTATTAGAAAGCCATTCCTTTTTATACACTGTTCCAATACAGCTGGACCTGACTGGTCATTTAATCAACACCCCGTCACCACTGGCTAATTAAGAAGATGCCCTTTGGTAACCATCTTATCAGAAAACAACTGTTCAAAACACCAGCCGCAAGATTGTTTTCATTCTTTCTCTCAGCCTTTTCAAAACTCCCCAGAACAATTCCTGGGAATGTTTATGTGGCCTTCTCACTGACCAGGCTGTCAGTATCCACAAAAGCCCGTAAATGGAGGTGATTATAAGAACGAACTAAAAGCACAAACAAGGAATACGCATGCTCTAAAAAGGCAGACGTGAGGAGGAGCCATGGAACAGTTCTTGAAACATGGAAACTGGTTTGGAGAAAAGTTCAACATGCATAATTGTTTGTGAATATGTAACAGGCAGATGCAATAGAAATGGTATACAAAGAGTGTTTTCAAAATAGCTGGGATAGTCTAGGCTGAATGGCAAAAGGCATCCAGTCAAAAATATTTGCTTTATTCTCTCCTATTGTACTTTATTACATTTTCTAATTTTTTTACAGGAGAGTGAACCTTGTTTTTCACACTGCAATCCCTTCTATGAAAAAAATCATGACTAACAGCCTCTGCCTTCTCCCAGACACCAAGTGTTGCAGCAGTGCTCCAGGTGCTCCTGCCAACAGCCCCTGCAGGGAGGAGCACAGCTCCCAGTGCACGTGGGCTTTGGCTCCCTGTGGCACACAAGCCCCCCGGGGCACACGTCTCTGGGGCAGGAGAGGGGCAGCAGCACTGCCAGGGCTCGGGGGGTGGAGGCTCTGCTTGGGCAGGGACTCTGCCACACCTGCTGATGGCAGCGCTACCCGGCCCCCAGGGCTCAGAGCAGCATTGGTGCCCTGGCCCACACGTTCCCTGTGCCTGTCACAGCCGCGGGTTTAGGATGGCCAGCAGCCGGGACATGTCCCAAGGAGGCCGTGCCAGCTTCCGTGGAAGGCCCCGTGCCCTTGCCAGCGCAGCTGCCTCGGCAGCCCTGGGGGCTCCTTCTGCTGCCCTGAGCCCGCAGAGCAGAGCAGCGTTTGCTGATGGGCTGAGCCCTTCCTAAAGATCCTGTCGGGCTGCCTTAGACACTTGGGGCCAGGGATTCCTTCCAACCGGGGCCACTTTGGGTGGGCTGGGGGCGGCCCCAGGGCAGGTGGCAGTGGGTGCAAGGGCCCTTTGTGACACGCTGCAGCACTGGCATGGAACGGGACAGGGTGTCCTTTGTGACACGTGGTGACATAGGAGCTGGGGGTGACAAGAACACTCCACAGCGCTCGGAGCAGGCGACGGGACAGGACGGGACAGAGCGGTGCTGTGAGGAGCCCCTGCACAGCGCACTCGTTCGTGTCCCACCCGGAGCTTTTTCCAGACGCTGTTCCTGCAGCTGGCCTTGCGGCCAGACTGTGGCATTTGGTGACTCGGATCTTTTCCAAGACATCTATCCCTGTGGCCTGTGCACTCCAGGCCAGACCGTGGGATTTGGTGACCTGAATCGTTGTTGAGGAGTCTCCTGTGATTTTGGCAGGAGTCCTCAAGACCAAAGTGCAGGACTTGCTGTCCTGCTGCCTTCCTGAGGCTTCTCTCTTGCAGGTGCTTTCAACAACTGCAAGACTTGTTGACTTGGCAATATCCCGAGGAACCTCTATTTAAGGTGCCCTCTAGGCCAGACTCTGACATGGCAGGCAGATTCCTTGGCTTGTTCATAGTGCTCAGGGGGAAAAAAAACAAAGGCCCTGGAGCTGCCCCAGCAGAACAGCCTGAAGAGCCGGAGCAGATCCAGACACTGCAGGATGGTGAGTGTCAGAGCTGGGCCACAGGGCTGATGGCTGCAGCCAGTGTGGGCCCATCCCATCCCATCCCATCCCATCCCATCCCATCCCATCCCATCCCATCCCATCCCATCCCATCCCCTGGGGACATGCCCATGGACAGGACGGAAGAGGGCCCAGGCAGACACCCCGCAGTGGCCGTGCTCCATCCCCCTGGGGCATCGCGGGGCTGTCCCTGCCTGGGGAGCGCAGGGCTGGGCTGTGTTCTCCGGCCTCTCCCGCAGCCCCTCAGCTCTGGCTGTGCTCGCTCTTTGCCAGATGCAGCCGTGGAGCACACACAAGAGCAGCAATCCAGCCGTGGCCGCTTCCACAGAACCCTGAAGGTACCTGCAGCCATCCCATCCATGCGCTGGGCCTGCTGTCCCTGCTCAGCCGAGCACTACGCTTGGAGAATGCCATGGAGCATCTCTGGCTTCCCTGTCCTGCAGATGTTCCGGAAGTTTCTGCGAGTTCAACGCAGAGAGACCGGGACCAGTGCAGCTGAGGGCCCAGCCGAGCCTGACTCGGGGCTGACCGAGTTCCAGGCAGAGCCTGATGTCAGCCTGGATTCAGCTGAGCACTCACAAGACTCTGACACCATAATGAAAGAGGACATAGCAAACGGAGACAAGGCAGTGACTGAGGACGTGGCCATGACAAATGCCAACACTGGAGAGACTGAAGCCACCGCAAATCCTGACACCACGCCCACTCCGACTCTGATTGAGGAATTGGTACCAGAGTATTTCAGGGACCCTTGTTTTTCGTCTCAGGAGCAGCTAAGCAGGCTGGGATCAGGCCTGGAGGCCTCCCAGGACTTTGTGCCCCCTCAAGCCGTGATCACTGGGGCCCCTCAGCCTTTGAGGCCAGCACATTGTGGCGGGAAGGGAAGCTGGGGAAGTTGCTCCCTTGAAGAGCGCTCCAAGTTTCCCCCAGGTGTCCTCCAGGTGCCAGCCATTGTAAGGAACATCCACCAGAGGCTGGTGTCCCATGACACTGTGGATGCCAGGCTGAAAATTGACATTGTGAGGCTGGCTGAAGAGCATCCTGTTGATGTGGTGCTGACCCTCCTGCGCTGTGCCCCAACGTGTGACAGGTACGGGGCCCACGTGCCTTGAGAGCTCAGGGCTCACCAGCCTTTAGGGCCCGTGGCCCATCACAGCCTGTCCAATGGGCTCTGCCAGACAGGCAGAGAGCTCCAGGACCCTCGGGCCCCTCTCTTTGCCCAGCCTGCTGCCAATGCTCCCTCCCTGCCCCTCAGGGCACCGGGGCTCTGTCACCTGTGCCCCCACAGCTGCACAGGGCATGGTACTGTGACTGAGACACCCCTGACACAGAGCCCTGATCCCACAGAGCTGCTGCAATGATGTGGAGAGCCATTGCTTCGTCAAGACTAACAATGGAGAAAGTGCTGCCAACACTGGTCCGTGTAATGGAGGATTGGCCTCTGAGCAAAATGTGCACCTCCGATGGGGACAATCAGGATGTTTTTGCCCTGGCTGTGAGTTTCTGGAACTGGTCTCTTCTCAGTCCCTGGCTGCCTCTCCAGCAGCTCTCCATCCTCTCCCTGCCTCAGTCACTGGGCTGAAACCTGGGCTAGGGCCAGGCTCAGGGGCCACCAGGCCCACTGCTCCCCCTGCATCTGCCCCTGGGCCCTGCCCCAAGGACACCTCGGCACTGAGCTCCGTTTTGGGCTGCTTCTCTTGCAGGCAGCTCTGGTGATCTGGGTGATTGTCCAGGTGCCTCTGTACCATGAGACAAGGATTCATTCTTTCTACCCTCTGTTTACGGCTCTGCTCTTCCACGTTGTCATCACCACACAGCAGATGCCACCAGAGGAAGTTGAAAACTTCTGGAGAGCATGCCAGGAGGAAAATCGCCTTCCCTGCAGGCCCAACAGGTCCCAGTCCTCCTGTCCTTCCCATGCCCTTGTGGCCAGTGCCAGTGCTCCCAGTGTGACCTGGGCTTTGCTCTGCACACAGGTTTGCAGTGCAGGCCATGAAGGCTCTGCTCTACCGACTGCAGTGTGACCAGGAGGTGATGGATATGGAGCGTAAGTGTGGCTGGGACACGCTGCTGACTGCTCACACCCAGCACTATGCCGTGGGTCTGCTGGCCAGGTGAGATCCCCTTCTCCTCTACACTGCCCTCAGCATTTCTGCCCTGTGCCCGGGTGCCCCACACAGTCCCTGTGGTCAGGGGCCAGAGGGCCTTGACGCCGAGGGACGGCCAAGGAGACTGGAAAAGGCTGGGAGAGAAGGGTGCCCCGAAGGGGCCACCTCCCACAGCGCTCACATCCCCTCCAGGGAGGCTGGGGAAAGACCAGACCTCCGTGAGTCAGTCCTGGCAGAGGTTTGGTCCCCCCACCTCAGGGTCTTGGTGCCTTTTTCCCCCTTCCAGGGAGATGCGCCATGTCTTGACCTCCATGTGTTCCCATGTCGCATACCGCCTTCTCCTTGTGCTCAGCTGTGAAAAGCCAAGGTGGGATCTGCCCTTCCTGGCATTCCTTGTGGAGGTGAGCCTGGTGGCCAGCACTGCCTCGCTGAGCTGCCTCCCAGCTCTCTGCCCTCTCATAGCCACAGCTGCCTGGGACGGTGCCCGTGCCCTGTGGTGCTGCCTGGGCCCAGCCCTGTGCGTTTCCGGGCTGCTGCTGGCCGGGTCCCCCATCACTGCCTGTGCCTTTCAGGTCCTCGAGTGCCTGGACTTGAGTAAATGTGCTCACACTGTCCTGAAGATCATGTCAAGTTGCCTGCACAGCAAGTGCAGGGAGAGGCGTCGCCTGGCGCTCAGAGGCCTCGAGGTGCTCAGCAAGGATCCCTTGATGGTGAGAAGGGGCAGCGGCTGAAGCTGCCCTGGGGAAGGCAGCCCCATGGGCTGGCAGGGCTTCAGCAGCTGAGGCAGCTGCTCCCAGCTCTCCTGCCTCACCTGCCCCACTGCTTTGGGTCAGGCCTTTGGCCCGTGGGCCCTGCAGCAGCAGGGTGGGGTCGCAGTGCCCGGGCGCTGTTGGCGGTGCAGCCGTCCATGGCCTCCCAGCTCAGCCTTGTGTTCCACACAGGCCAGACCTATACGCAGCGTGTCTCGAAGACTTCTGGAGCTGCTGGGTGATGCAGATGGACAGGTGGTCAGCATGTCCCTCTCTCTGTTGAAGAAGATGCTCCAGAAAAAACATCTCATGATATCCAGCACTTCTGCCTCAAAGCTAGCTGAGGCACTCCTGCCACTCTTTGACCGTGTAAGGCTCTGTGGCCCCAGCCATGGGCACTGGCCGCTGGCCAGAAATTTTGTGCTCTCTGGATATTCAGGCCTTTGCCCAGGAGTACTGCATATGTGATGCTTAGGCCTTTTTCTCCTTCTTTCCTCCAGGACAACAGCCATCTGCAGCTGCTCTCCATTTCCCTCTTCTGCAAGGTGATGGAATTGGTAGTGGAAGAGGGTAAAAAGCCCCTGAAGAGAATTGTGAGCCAGAGCCTGCTCCCACTCTTCTTGCACTGCCATGAGGAGAACCAGCGTGTGGCAGAGGTGAGGTTTTCTGTGATGCTGGTGGATCTCTGGCAGGGGGCTCAGCTGCCTCCTGCCCGGTGCCTGGTGGGCTGCAGCCTCCTCCAGGCCCTGGCACAGGGATGTGAGTCCGGTGCCCTGGGCTGTGGGGCCATCTCTGGCTCTCTGCTGCTCTCCAGGCCTCTATGAAAACGCTGTATTGTGCGGCTGGCTTCTTGGAGAAGAGGGATCTCCAGAGGGTTCTGAAGACAGAGCAGCCATTGAAAATTGATGAGTGCCTGGTAAGGAGGGCCTGGAAGCCCCAAGCTCAGCCTGGAGAAGGCCCCTGAGCGCGGTGCTCAGTGTGCGGGGCTGGCAGATGTGCCCCTGCCCGCTGCTGCACTCAGAGGCCGCGCCTCAGGGCTGTGCGGGCAGGGGAGGCCGGGGCTGGGCGCAGGGAGCGCCCGCCACAGGGGCTGAGCCCGCGCCAAGCCTTCCCTGCTGCCGCTCTCTGCAGCTGCTAGAGGACAGGAGACAAGCGAGCGAGCGCATGCAATGGGCCCTGCGGTTCCTGGATAGCCCACAGGAGTCCCTGCGAGAGGCGGCCTTCAGGATCATCGGTGAGCCCCGAGGCCGGGCTCTCTCCCCGGCCCGCCGCAGCTCGGCCCCAGCCCCGCCCGCTGCCCCGGCAGCGCCATCCGGGCCCGGCGCCGTGGAGCCCCGCCTGGCCCGGGCGCTGCTGCCGCCCTCTGGCAGCCGTGCCCTTGGGCGGCAGCGTGCGGCAAGGGCCCGGGCTGAGCCCTGCCGGGCCAGCAGGGCGTGTGGCCGCAGCGCTGGCAGCGCCGCTGGCAGGGAGCTGTGCCGCTGCCGCCCTGACAGGCTCTGTGTTCACAGGGGTGGCCGCGCGCTACCTGTCGAGGAAGAGGGAAGAGCTCCAGTTCCACAGTCAGGGTGAGTCAGGGCAGCGGGCTGGTAGCGGGGCTGCCAGGGAGAGCTGCAATGCCCGGGCAGAGAGCTGCCATCCCTGTCCCGGCTGCGGTGGGCTTCGCTCCTTGTGTGCATGAGGGATGGCGTGGCCAGAGCACACAGAGCGATTGCAGGGACACTGCTGGGGGGATTCATGGCCAGCGTCTTGTGGCTGATCCCGTGGGCCCCTCCTCTCTTCTGGCCGATAGAAGAGCTGAGTGGGACACCCTTGATGTATGTAGTGGTTTTGGTTTGCCAATTTAGGATTTCCTGGCCAATGTGCCAATTGCTGTGGTGGGTTCAGTGCTGGTTAATCAGCATTTCGCTCACTAGAATGTATTTACTCATTTCCCCTTTGGATAGGATTAAGAGAAAGCCAAAGCAGGCTCGAGCCTTTAAAAGGGTATGAAGAACAATTTATTAAGAGAAACTAAAAGAAAGAGTAATAAGAGTCAGAACAAAACCTTCAGAACACTTCTCCTCCCCCTGCAACCTTTTCTTTCCCACTGACAATGTAAAGAGACCAAACCAAAATTTTGAGTCAGTTTACTACCTCTGCAATAGTCTTTTGTCTCTTTGCTTAAGGAGAGAAGTTCCTCTTATTAATGTTATGGAGACTTTTCCATAAGAAAACAGTTCTCTTGTGGCTCTCAATTTCCATGAATAGCAGCCACCCAGGGAAATGTGCAATGCTGAAATCACTCCCATTTTCCACAAGCTTTTCCCACAGCTGTGTTTATGTGGCATGTCAACTTATGGGCAACTGTTTTAAAGATGAGCTGTTCAAAAGCAAAGTTCTTGTTCTCTAAAATCATCTTCATCTCTAGCAAGAGAGATCTTCTGTTCCTGGGGACACAGGATCTTCATCACTCTTCTCTCCGTCTCTGTTGAAACTTCTCAAAGAATCACGGCTACTTTAATATCTGCTGACTTTAGCATGGAGGTCTTTGCTCAATACCATTTGAACACTTTCATCTCCCCATACCTTCATGCGTTATAGGGAAAAAAGTATCATTCTCCTGTTTATGGAGGAGAATGATACTTTTTTCCCTATAACGGGAAGAATATATAATACAGGAGAATTACAAGAGAATTTTGGCCTAAAACTAAAGGCATCTCCTCATCTTTCCTGTCTAGGACTTGACTTCTTCTTCACGGACGTCAGCCAGGCCTTGGCTGGGCCAGCAGTGTTACCTCTTTGTCGGCCAGAAGGGAAAAGAGAAAGTTCCCCGAGTTTCTTTTGTTTTTAAGATGTGTTTTTCACAGAGGCTTTTGTGTACAGCTTTCCAGATTATCAATTCCCAACGGCAGCCATTGATTGGTTTCCTAGCAGACACGGAGGAAGCTGCCAGCAGCTTCTCCCAAAACATGACGTCTGGGGTGCACAAAGCAGCACACCTTGGCAGGAGGGTCTCCTAGGATTCATGCAGATGTGGGTGCTGACTGTGGCTCTCTTCTTTGTTCCAGCCATTTCAGTCCCAAGGAAAGACACTAGTCTGTCCCACTGAAACCTGAATATTCACGCCCGGTTTGCCAGAAGAGCTGAAGAATTAGGTCCATCTTCAGGATGCGGTGAACCAGTGTCCCAAGAACAGCACCAGGAGACACTGAACAGAACACCATCTCCCATTGCCGCTGGAGCTCCAGGCACAGCTGATGATTGGCACAGCTGAGCCTGTGGGAAGCTCGCATGGCTTCTGGCCTTTCCCTGCCTGTAGATACCTCCCTCCCTCCAGCCCTCAGACACTGCCCATTCCCTCTTCCCTTCCCATATCACCCCTTGTTTTTGGATTTCATTAATAAACGGTTTGGCTTCTTCACTTTGCCTGCATCCCTGTGGAGCTGAAGCGCCGCAAATCCGGGGCCCTGGGACACACAGGCCCCTGCTGCCGTTCTCTTCCACGCCCTGCTTTGTGCACATGAACGAGGGCAGGTCAAGCTGGCACGGTCCCTGTGCTGAAGGTGCAGTTCCACAACCCTGTGCAGTTACAGATCTTGCTGAGCACACAGAAGGCCAGCAGTGGCACAAGGAGCCTGTGTGTCAGGAGTGAAGTCGTGTCTAAGGCCCTGCCACATTTGATCTGCTGTTGTGCACGTCAGCAAGATAATGAAGAACAGACAGTGAAGGAAACCTTATGGTTTAACTCGGGGGAATTTGACCCTTAGGAGACAATGGATTGGTCAATCGATGGGAAGTTAACCTGTGAAAGAGGAACAACACCCAATGGAGCTGTGTTTGGCATGGAGGTGGCATCACAAGCCATTGCAGCCTCTTCTCACGCGCTGACCAAGCATGAGATGACGTTATAACAGGAAAAACTCCGCTCCAGAGGAGGAGATGTCAGGCCTAGTTGTGGGGTGGAGGGATGAGAGGGACAACATGCATGTCCTTCTGATGGAGGGGATGCCCTGAATGTGGGTGGCCTGCCTCCCCCTCCCAATGAAGCACCATGCTCCATCTCCTGCTCCTGCTCAGCGGCTTTTCACCATTCCAGGGGTTGGTACATATTCTTTGCAAGAGCAGCTGATCAAACAAAACTGGATTTCCAATCACAAGTACGATTAAGTCTTTCTGCATGGGAATCCTCCAGAAACTGTAACACCCCTGATTTGGGAAGAGCCAATCTGAGTATGTTCTGAACCCAGCTGAGAGGGATTCCATGGCAGGCATCCATGGAGAGCACAGGGGCTGGGAATGCTGGAAGTTTTCAAGAATAGCATCCTGAAAGCACGGCAGTGCTCCATCCATGCACAGCAGGATCAGGAAGAGGGCAGAACCAGAGACCATCCAGGCTTAACAGGCAGCTTTGGGTGTGCCCAAGAGCAAATGAAGCAGCAGCACAGTGCCCCAGACTCGGACACGCGACCGTGCCGGTGCCCGGAGCGCTGGCAGGCAGTGCCGGGATCCCGGCTGTGGTTCTGGTCCCCATAAGTGAGGAATGGCAGCCCCAGGCTCAGCCCCAGGCAGAAAGCCAACCAGGTGAGAGCAGAGGGAGGGCACCCTCCCAGTCTCTCTTGGCCATGGTCGCAAAACAGCCCCTGCTGCTTCTTTCTCCGCCTGTGTTTGGGGTGTGCTGGTGGCAGAGGCAGCCAGCTTGTGCTCTGCGTTCCAAAGCCCGTTGGGAGCGGGCATGAAAAGCGCAGTGTGCACAGCAGAGAGTCCTGGAAGGTGCTGGCAAGAGCGTCCTGCGGGAACAGGGCTCTGGTCCCTGGCCGGGAACAGCCTGGTTTTGGTGCCGAGAGCGCAGGCAGGAGTTGAGGCAAGGGAAGAGGCAGTGGGAAGCTTGTGTTTGTAGAGGGCCTGGGGCTGCACATCTGAACCTGGAAACACATTTGGGGCAATGACAGCTAGAGCTGGAGTGCCTGTCCTGAAAGGACCTGAAGTCATTCAGCTTTGCCAGCGTTGCTGAATGGTGTGTTGGTGTTTCCCAGGAAAACTGAACATTTCGGGAAATGCCTTAGGAGGAATGGAACTTCCTTCTCAAGGAAAGTGCTCCCCAGGGAGCTCCCAGTAAGATAGGTGCAAGTGTTCCTCTTTGGTCTCTCTCTCCAGGCAGCGTGGAGTATCTGGGCTGATCTTGGTGTGTCCCTGGCCTCAGAAAAGGCCTGCAAGGTTTGCCTCCCAAGGTGACCTGCTCATTGGGCCTCCCTGTGCATCTTGCAGAGAACACGGTAGGCATTTCTGGCAGCTGGGCATCAGCAGGCCTTAAAATGGGGGCGTGTTGTGGAGCAAGCACAGCTGAGATCCCCAGAGAGGAGCCCAGTGCTCCTTGCTCCTCTCTGCTGACATGTGAGCCTTTGTCTGGGTTCGGGATGGCCCTGGCTGTGTGAGGGCTGCTACGTGGACACGAGACAGCCGGTCCTGTCCCGCTGGGTCCCAGCAGTGCCTCGCAGCAGTCCTGCATCCACGTCAGGATGCTGGCCAAGAGAGGCCCTGGAAGATGAGGCACATGATTTTAAGCTTGTGCAGATATACACAGGGGATGGCCAATGGTGTTCCCTCAGGATACAGCAGTCCCGAGGGGTCTCCCTAATTCAAAGAAATTTGCAGACAAATGCATTGTCCACCAAAAGCCCTTTTCTTGAGCTGACGGGAGGGCAGGGGTCTGCACCCCACCAAAATGCTTCTCTGCCATGTATAAATTTCAGTGGGTTGATGTAGGAATTGCATCAAAAATACCATCCATCTTTACCCTGCTGAGGTGATTGCATAGGCAGGGGGTTAGAAATACATTCTGTCAGATTCCTGTACTTGAAGCTGATGTCCAGACGCTGGCCAGAGCGGTCTCCATGCCCTAAAGCAGCACTTCTTCCTCATGGCTTCCCTGCACAGGGCTCATTGCCTACTTGCCCTTCCTTCTTCTGCTAGAATGTGTCTAAAGCTTTTTTCAAGTCCCTCTCCTGTCAAGTTAGGCCCCCAGGTTTTTCTTATGCTAACTGGTGCTAAGTACTTACCTGGGTCTGTGCTAAGTACTTGTTTGCTTATGTGAATTGCTTGTGCTTGTGTCAAACAAAGGCCTTGTTTCATCCTCCCTTTCTCTTTACCCTGATGCAAATTCTTTTGCAAGATTCCCTCCACAGTCCACAGGACATATGTACTGTTATGCTGCTCTTTTAATTTTCTACCACATCCATAGGTTCATGATGGTTTAGAGGAGGGTTCATTTTTTTAAAAATTAGAACGGGTTTGCTGAGGAAGCTAAAAATCTGAGGAGCTGTTGGTGATTGAAGATTTGTCCATCACAAGAAGACATCTGACTCATGATGTTCTCTATCTTTCTCTATTTTAGTGATGATTTTGGTAACTTCTTTGATAGCAATTTGAGTGTCCATAAGGCTCTGTGAGATGCATTTTTGACTTCTGCCACTAGCCATTCTATATTAGGCTGGTACAGCATTTGTTTTAGTACATCAATGTTCCTTCCAGTTTGGAATTTGGGTGCTTCATGATACACATCATACGCATTCTGCATAATCTGAAGAGAAGTTATTGTGTGGTGCAGCTCAAGTCATATCCGCTTTTGGTTGTGAATTACAAATAGAGAAGGTAGTACCATTAGCAGTTTCATTAAATGAATCTGTTGTCATTGTTGTGCAAGCAGATCTCACACAGGCCAAAATTGGAATTACACAGTATTTTGTTGCATTCTTAATGGTTAATGTAAAAGACTGCAGGGTTCTGTTCATTCTATGTGAAACTGACCAATTGCCACCAAGTGTGGAAGTCTTTTTCAAACTCCTTTGTGGTTTCATTTTTAGGCATGATTTAGTTAATTCTCATGGTAATTTCCCCCAGGTCTGCTTTTTTTAAGTTTTCCTGAGATTACAGACCATAGCCACAGCTGAGCTGGTCTACATTGAAATGCTAAAGAAATGTTACCCTGTAGTTTCCCCATAAAGCCGACGACTGCTGGAAACAATCCTGCTGTGTATTGTTGGCCAGGGTGGTTAATAGGTTAGCTGCCAGACTGTGGGTTTGGGCAAGTGTTAGCAGGGCTGATCTGAGAGGAGTTTGTGTCTGTCCAATATAAGAACTCACAGTGCTTCATTTATTAAGACTTCTTGATCAATAGAATCTCATATTCCCAGTTCAGACCCAAACCATCCCCTTAAGCCTTTTTTAGACCTATGATTTGGTGTCTGGGAATGCATCCATGTCTCCCAGCCTTTTAGGCTTTGCTGTATGAACGGGTAGTATTGCTGTTTAATTTTGGATCTATTAGCCTGTATCTTTACCTCCAGCATTTTCAGAGAGTACCTTGGATTTAGAAGCAACAATTGTTCATTTATTTTTCTTACCACAGAGTGAAAGACTATATTATTTCACACATGGGTCCCGTGCTATGCCATTGTTTGCTCATGTAAAGTTGTTTGTTTTAATTTTAAATGCCTGTTGTGTGACCCGTTCTGTTTTGCTCCTTGTCGAGTACCCAAGGCATGGTAACTGGTTTCTTCAGATACATTGCCTGCCTTTAGGCAAGCGTTTCAGAAACCTTCAGAAACCTTACACTGGCCCCTGGTAGTATTACAAAGGACACTTACTTTACTAAATTTCCCAGTACAAATGGCTGAGTATTCTGAGTACCTCAGCCCACAAGAGGATGTAGTTGTGCTGTCAGGAGTCCATGCATATCTGGGTTGCCATCACACGGTCATGACATTGGGCATGATATACCCTAACAGGATGATTGTGCTTCTGGCTTCCCCTCCAACTTGATTGGTTATTATTTCTGATGGCCTGGAATAAGCCAAGAATGAAATTCAGTTCTCAAAAGCAGATCCTCTGTGAGACCTGTTCCATGTACTAAGCATACCAACAGGACAATTTATTATTCTAGTGGCACAAGAGCTGCCTGCTGTAAACAATATGTGTTGGGTTGCATTCCTGGCAGGCTCAATTCCTGTATCTCTGTGTGATGATGGTCCTCCCACCCCACCTGTGCCCTGCAGAAGAAGGGAACTATCTTGTGCTAGGTTATAGTCTCCCATTTTAATTTGCATAGCACAAAAATCCTGATAGGAATCACATTAAAATGGATTCACACGCTGCTTGTTAGAAATCTCACGGATGCGCATGGTCACTGTAGTAATCTCGTCTAAAAGAGGTTTGTGAGTTTCAAATTCACACGCCATAGAGGTCCTGCTTTCAGGTGGGACAAGAAAGGCCAGCATGGAGTCAGGTTTTCCTCAATCTTCAACTGCTTGGTCATTAATCCTTAAAATAGCATAAAGTGTTTTTACCTTATTATTCCCTTTTAGCCAATTAGGTCCCAAATATTTTTGAATGTTCCATCTAGCAGGATCTCGCAGGCCAAGGAGATCATGATGGTAGTGACAGTCACCTACTGTGGCTTGGATTCCGATCAGAAATATCGGGAAGATGATGATGGGGTGAAGCCCATCTTGGTTTCTTCTGTTCTTTCTGAGGTCCACTTGTGTACTCCTCTTGCCTTTTGCAGAAGTCTTTTAATTCTGGAATAGTGTAGCCAAGAGGTTAACGCTTCAAGCCTAAAAGGCTGTATAAGTGATTAAAAGTACTAAATAGAGTCCTTTCCATTTTGGGATAAGAGGCTTTCCCCCAGGGGATTTGACATATACCTGGTCCCCAGGCTGGATTTGTGGAGAGGAGCATCCTCTTGCTCCTCTGCTCAAAATGTGTTGATTTATTTGATGCAGTGTCCTGGTTTAGGGCAAGTTTGGGAGATAACCCCCAAAGGGGCTTCTCTACAAAAGCAGATTCAATTGCCCCTCCCCCCTCCAACCGGTTCGGGAGAAAATATCTCCTTGGAGAAAAGTGGAAAGAAACCTGTTTATTAAACAATAGAAACCAAACAATATTAAACAATAAAACTTCTCACTGATCCAAGGAAAGCAAACTCAGAACAGTCCCCTCCCCGGGTTGCAGCTTGGCTCACTCAGTCTCTGATCAGTCTCTCTGGTGCTGGAAATGCTGCTGCCCAGGCCCGGCCAGGGGGCCACAGGTGGAGCTGCCGGTGCTCTTCTGCGTGTTCAGTGCAGAGCAGGCTTGAACAGGTCCAAGAAAAAAGGAAAAAATCACAGTCCAGGGAACTTCTTTGCCTCAGCTAGCTAAAACTAACTAAAAGCAAGAAAAAGGGAAAAAATGAGTCCCATTGTCTGACTCAATCCTCTCAGGGGTACCATGTCTCCACAGGACTTGCTTTTCAAGACACAGGATGGTGTTCTGGGCATGAGGCACAGGGTAGGTCTCCAACCACCCTGTGGTGGCTTCTACCATTGTGAGCACGTAGCGCTTGCCTTGGCATGTCTGGGGCAGTGTGATGTAGTCAATCTGCCAGGCCTCCCCATACTTGTACTTGGACCACCGCCCACCATACCATAGGGGCTTCACCCTCTTGGCCTGTTTGATGGCAGCACACGTCTCACAGTCGTGGATAACCTGAGAAATACTGTCCATGGTTAAATCCACCCCTCGGTCTCGTGCCCACTTATCGGTGGCATCTCTACCCTGATGACCTGAGGCATCATGGGCCCATCGAGCTAGGAATAACTCTCCCTTGTGCTCCCAATCTAGGTCTATCTTGGACACCCCTATCTTTGCAGCCTGGTCTACCTGCTCATTGTTTTGGTGCTCCTCATTGGCTCTACTCTTGGGGACATGGGCATCTACATGGTGGACCTTCACAGGTAGCCTCCCTACCCTGGTAGCGATGTCTTTCTACTCTTCAACAGCCCAAATTGGTTTTCCTCTACGCTGCCAATTAGCCTCTTTCCACCTCTCCAGCCATCCCCACAGAGCGTTGGCTACTATCTATGAATTAGTGTAGAGGTAGAGCTTTGGCCACCTCTCTCTTTCAGCAATGTCCAAGGCCAGTTGAACAGCTTTGAGTTCAGCAAGTTGGCTTGATCCACCTTCTCCTTCAGTGGCCTCTGCAACCTGTCGTGTGGGGCTCCATACGGCTGCTTTCCACTTCCGATTCATTCCTACCATGCGACAGGAACCATCAGTAAAAAGAGCATATTGTGTTTCTTCCGCTGGCAATTGGTTATATGGAGGAGCTTCTTCAGCACGTGTCACTTCTTGTTCTTCTTCATCAGTGAGACTGAAGTTTTCACCTTCTGGCCAGTTTGTAATTATTTCCAGAATCCCAGGGTTGTTCAGCTTTCCAATACGGGCGCTCTGTGTTATGAGAGCAATCCACTTACTCCATGTAGCACTGGTGGCATGGTGGGTAGAGGGAACCTTTGCTTTGAACATCCACCCCAGTACTGGTAGTCGGGGTGCCAGGAGGAGTTGTGCTTCGGTGCCTATTACCTCTGAGGCAGCTTGGACTCCTTCATAGGCTGCTAAAATTTCCTTCTCTGTTGGAGTATAGTTGGCTTCAGACCCTCTGTAGCTTTGACTCCAAAATCCCAGTGGTCGGCCTCGAGTCTCCCCAGGCACCTTCTGCCACAGGCTCCAGGACAAACCATGGTTCCCGGCTGCAGAGTAGAGCACATTCTTCACATCTGGTTTTGTCTTGACTGGGCTAAGGGCTACCGCATGAGCGATCTCCTGCTTAATCTGGACGAAGGCTTGCTGCTGTTCAGGGCCCCAGTGGAAAGTGTTCATCTTACAGGTGACTAGATAGAGAGGGCTCACGATCTGACTGTACTCAGGAATGTGCATTCTCCAAAAACCTATGGCGCCTAGGAAAGCTTGTGTTTCCTTCTTGTTGGATGGTGGAGACATTGCTGTGATCTTGTTGATGACATCAGTGGGAATCTGACGTCGTCCGTCTTGCCACTTCGCCCCCAGAAACTGGATCTCTTGAACAGGTCCCTTGACTTTCCTCTTCTTGATGGCAAAGCCGACTTTCAGGAGAGTCTGGATTATTTTCTCTCTTTTCTCAAACACTTCTGCTGCCGTCTTCCCCCATACAATGATGTCATCAATATATTGCAGATGTTCTGGAGCTTCACCCTTTTCTAGTGTATTCTGGATCAGTCCGTGGCAGATGGTAGGACTGTGCTTCCACCCCTGGGGCAGCCGGTTCCAAGTGTACTGCACACCTCTCCAGGTGAAGGCAAACAGGCCTGCATTCTGCTGCCAGCGGAATGGAGAAAAATGCATTGGCAATATCGATAGTGGCATACCACTTTGCTGCCTTGGACTCAAGCTCATACTGGAGCTCTAATATGTCTGGCACAGCAGCGCTCAGTGGTGGAGTCACTTCATTCAATGCACGGTAGTCCACCGTCAGTCTCCATTCTCCTTCAGATTTACGCACAGGCCAGATGGGGCTGTTGAAGGGTGAGTGGGTCTTGCTGACCACCCCTTGGCTCTCTAGCTCTCGGACCATCTTATGGATGGGAATCACAGCATCTCGAGTGGTTCTATACTGTCGACGATGCACTGTGGAAGTGGCAATTGGTACCTGTTGCTCTTCTCCCTTCAGAAGCCCTACTGTAGATGGATTCTCAGACAGTCCAGGCAAGGTATTCAATTGCTGGACGCCCTCTGTCACTACAGTTGCTATCCCAAATGCCCACCTCAGTCCTTTTGGGTCTTTGAAATACCCACTTCGCAGATAATCTATGCCCAGGATACATGGGGCCTCTGGGCCAGTCACAATAGGATGTTTCTTCCACTCATTCCCAGTCAAGCTCACATCAGCTTCCACCAAAGTGAAGTCTTGTGATCCCCCTGTCACACCAGCGATAGAAACGGATTCTGTCCCCACGTGTCTTGATGGAATTAAGGTACACTGTGCACTAGTGTGGACTAAAGCTTTATACTCTTGTGGTTCCGATGTGCCAGGCCAACGAATCCACACCGTCCAGAAAACACGATTTTCCCTAGCCTCTACCTGGCTAGAGGCAGGGCCCCTCTAAGCCTGGTTATCCTTCTTTTCTTGGGCATATATCTTAGAGGTTCCTTCAAGGGGATTAGACATGTCATCATCATCATCATACCTGGCAGTTCGGCTACGGACAACTGGAGCTGCTTTCCTTGTGGTGGAACTTCCTCTCTGAGCCCTGTCTTCCTTCAATTCACGCACCCTTCGGGCCAGAGCAGCGGTGGATTTTCCATCCCACAGCCTCATGTTTTCTCCACAATCGCGCAGGAAGAACCACAGCTCAGCTGGTGGGGTGTACTTTCTCTCTCTATCTGGGGAACGTCTGCGTTGGGTACCAGAACCTCTGATCTGTACTGCCGAGATTTGGAGAAGGTCTTCTTTAATCTCCTCTCTGAGCTTCTTATGATTCTCCTCTATCTTATCCTCCCATCTCTGCAGACTTGTTTCCACTGCTGCGATTCTGGCATGTGTTGGGCCCATGTACAGCATCTGCATAAGCTCAGAGCTTCTTTGCCATGTTAAGCATGGTCTCATCCCTGTCATCCCACTTCATGATAGCTAGAGCAGAAGCATATTCATGTGGCCCAAGTCGTACCAGTTTTCGCCACATCACAGATGTGCATGGTACCAAGTCTGGATTCCTAGTTGTTATGTCATCTGAGAAGATAATCTCAGCCACTGCCATTTCTCTCAGGCATTGAATCCCTTGTTCTGTGGTCTTCCACTGTGTTTGCTGCATGTAGAGATCATAGGCACACAGGTATCTTTGCGCTACACTGTCCAAGACCCGTGCCCAGAGGCTGTGAGGGTTAGCCCCCCTCATCATGCCTTGGTCGATGACAGGATCATGTGACAGGGATCCCAAATGCCTCGCTTCTGTGCCGTCCAGAATTGTAGCCTCGCTTGCAGCATCCCAAAGACGGACTAACCAGCTAATTATGGATTCATCAGATCATCGGGTGTATACCCTTCCTTAGGCCACGCAGGTCCTTCAGGGAGAAGGACTCAATATTGGCTTCTGATCTTGTGGCAGTTGCTTTGACTCCTGATTTTATGTCAGGAAATGTTGAGGGTCCTTCTCCTGCATCATCATCATCATCATCATCCATTGGTCGATCGGTCTTGTCTGTGCACTTTCCTCTTCTAGTGCTAGTAGCAACAGCCATTGCTTGAGGCTTATTGTCTGGTTTAACTGCTGGCTTAGGCTCACTATGTGGTTTAGCTGCTGGCTTTGAGCCTGGGGTTTTGGCTGGAGCCTGAGTGACTGCGATAGCTCTTGATGTATCTCTCTGCCCTCTTTCTTCTGTCTGCTGCCCTAGAGTATCTAGCAGTGTGTGATAAGCATATGCTAGGGCTTAGCTCACTGCAATGATCTTTTTCTCCTTAGGGTCATTATGATATTTCTCTTTCAGATATTTCTTCACCGTAGCTGGGTTCTGAATTTGTTCATGGGGAAAGTCCCAGACTATAGGGTCAGAGAATTCTTTCAGGATTTGGCCCATATTTTCCCATTCTCCACCCCACTCAGGATTCTCCACATGTGGGTCTACTTCTGGGTCAGGGGTCTCATCAGCCCTTCTAGACATCTCAGCCCTCATTCTAGAGAAGCTGAAGACCATATAGAGGAAGCTTACCAGATTAAATACCAGAAAGATGGTGTCTTTAACATTCAGGGGAAACTGAACATTCTCCAAAAGTGACGTAACAGATTCAAAGGAGAAGAAGGAAAGGAAAGGCTGGAAAGCCTCATTCCCCGCTCCTCCTCTAACTAGCTGGGTGTAATTACTAATAAATTCTCAAAACATACTGTTAGAACTGGGATGCAGGGTAGGACAAAGAAACCATAAACCACACATATCATAAACAGACGCCAGTATCTTTGTAAACGCCCTATAAATCATTATCACCAAGGCCAGCGCAATAGCTAATCTAATCCGTGTCTTTTTACTGCAAAAACTACATGATAGGGACAATAATTTTAGTGACCAGAAAGGTATTGAAACCTCAAAAAGGTCTAGAGACCAGAGCCACATGAAGGCCTCCCCAAGAGACATTACAAATTCAAACAACATGGCTACTGGGTACTTTAACTTACTACACAGCAAGCATAACCAACCTGCGATCAATAAAGGGGTTTTTCTAATTTCTCAAGCCCTACATTGGGCGCCACTACCTGTATTTGTCCTGGTTTAGGGCAAGTTTGGGAGATAACTCTTAAAGGGGCTTCTCTACAAAAGCAGATTCAATTGCCTTTCTTTTTTCTAACTGGTTCGGGAGAAAATATTTCTTTGGAGAAAAAGTGGAAAGAAACCTGTTTATTAAACAATGGAACCCAAACAATATTAAACAATAAAACTTCTCACTGCTCCAAAAAAAAAAGCAAACTCAGAACAGTCCCTTCCCCGGGTTGCAGCTTGGCTCACTCAGTCTCTGATCAGTCTCTCTGGTGCTGGAAACGCCGCAGCCCAGGCCTGGCCAGGGGGCCACAGGTGGAGCTGCCAGTGCTCTTCTGGGTGTTCAGTCCAGAGCAGGCTTGAACCGGTCTAAGAAAAAAGGAAAAAAAAAAAATACAGTCTAGGGAACTTCTTTGCCTCAGCTAGCTAAAACTAACTAAAAGTAAAAAAAAAAAAAAAAAAAAAAAAAAAAAAAAAAAAGGAAAAAGGAGTTCTGTCCGGTTGTTTGTACATCTGCAGAAAACACAGTTCAGGAGCAGGAATGTGGAGGAGTGAGAGCAGTCTGAAAACAAACTGCGCGCTTCTTCCCTCCCCTCTTCACTGTCTGGGAGAGTCTTAAAGGTGTAAAACTTATTATTTGGTATAAACAGAACAAGATGATTGGGGATAAAAGCATTATATAGTCAACTCAGGACATGTAGTTAAAAACATTTTGTGGATTTTAATTGTAATTTTTTTTTGTTTTGCTTACATTTTCATGGTTTTTACGCTGTTGTAAAAAAGCCATGTGAGAAGCCTTTTTAATGAATAAAGGTAGTGGAGTTGTGAAGGCCAGTGGGCCAACAGGTAAAAGTCTACAACTGTCCCCTGGATGGAAAACCCCTCAAGCAATAACCACTCTTGTCAAGGTGAGAAGAAAGGCTTCTTCCAGCATGCCTTGCTGTGATATGCAGATTCAATGTATCCCATTGGCCCTTCCCACTCTCTCCACCCCTGTGCCCTCATCCCATTGGCCCTGGTGTACTGTCCCGCCCCTCAAGAACCCTATATAAAGCTGTGCTTTCCCTGCCTGAGTGGCTCCTAGTCCCCAGACTTTCCTGAAGAAGAAGCTCAATGAAGGCTCTCCTTGGAACCCCACACAAAGACCCCATCTCTCTTTCTGTGTCGCCTGGATCTCAGAAGAGCAGAAATCACCCTGCATGAGCGCAGTCGTGCCTTGTGCTCCTGAGGAGTCTTTTCCAAGACACTTCTTTGGGAAGGTACTCTAGACAGCCACCCGCCACGACAAGTGTTGCCCAATGTGAGGCAGCAATGCTAAGGGCCCTGAGGCCCTGATGATCATTGATTGCCAGCGTACCAGACACGCTCCCCTTGGTAAGAAAGGAGAAGAGCTGAGCATCAGAGGCAGCAGAGAGCAGGTCAAGACCAACAGCCCCGTAAGTCTTTTTCTTAAAAGTGCTGTCAAGCTAGGACAATTTTATAAAGAAGACCCAGGTCTCATCCCCAAGAGCTTTCAGGCCAAGATTGCAGGAACCCCCAGTCCTAGTGTTGCGTGGGGGAAGGTTTACAGGGACAAAGATAAAGATGGGAACAATAATTACAAAGGAAGAACAGGTCATTTATAAACATTTTAATTTATTTTTAGATTCTTAAGGGACAGAGTTTTCTAAATGGGATCTGAAAAGAATTGTTTGGTGGCTTTACAACACTTTTCCTGGTGCATCTGCAAGACTCCATATTTACCATCAACTTTTGGGACCTAGTTTGTGTGAAGAACACTCACTATGGCACCTGAATTGCTGCCCATATCCTCTGCCATCCAAGAGACCTTACACCATCATGCAGCACATGGAGGCCTCCTGCCTTTGGTCACGTCTCCCATAAAACCCCTTCTAGCTTCTGTGAAGCTCCCCTTATTCTGGCCCTCTCTGATTTTCCCATACCCTCCCCAGTCCCTGATCTTGAGTAGTGTGGGCCATGCCATCCCAGACCCTCCTTTTCAAGATGGTAATGGTCACACCACCTTGAAACTGTTTTCCAGCTCTTCACCTTCTCTTCCTGGCTCTGATCTCGCCTCTGGCTCTGCCTCTTCTCCCGAATGCACCACCTCTGGAGGCTCTGACCGTTCCATCATAGGGCACGTCTCTTCTAGGGAAGATGGAACCAGAGACCCCGCTCCGGAAACCATTCTTTTTTTTACTCCGCCAAAATGGTGGCGCCCATAACCCCCCTACTGGACCCCCAGACAACTTGCTACAGTTACCCAACATACAACATCAGGGCTTCTACTCCCTCTCCTGAGAGGGTCTCCCCCTTAGTTGCCTCCACCAGCACCATACAGCCCCTCTAAAGCCAGGCTGATCCATCAGACAGTTTGGGACATGTGTTCCAGTGTCGAGAGCCTCCTTTAAATGCAGCCATTGCCATCCGGACTCCCCAAAGAAACTTCATATTCAATGAATTTGTGCCTGCGCCAGTGACCACCGCCATGGATTGCAGTGGCAGGCATCTCCAGCATGCTGTGGCAAACTGCATTCAACAAAGTTTGACACCTAGAGCTCCCAAGTGCTGCCAGCAGAGGAGAAATCATCACCAAGCCTGCTCCAGACAGCAAATTAATGTAACCGTACAAGTTTTCTATAGAAATCATAACACTTCCCCTTTTATTCCTCCTTCCTGGTAAATATATTTTCAGTTGTATTTAGATAATTTTAAGTTTAACCAAGTTCTAGATCACCTTGAAGATATGTTAGTTTGATTAACCTTTTACAGCTCCCCAGTCTTCATTAAAAAGGAGTAACTTGATTTAATAGTATTAATTGAAGTGATGTAAGCTATTCAATACCAGTACTATTATTTTGCTGGTTAATGTTGATTTAGTTTTTACAGACTGTTATTATCTCTTTCAATTTTAATATATACAAAAATGTAAATAGTTCTCAACTAAAGTTACAAGAATTTAATATGACAGAAACAATCCTAACTCCCATTATTCATGTTAAATCTTTAAATGCCTCTATTTTAATTAATTGGAAAAATCGAGTTTTTAGAATGCACTCTTTATACCCTGTCTATTGTCCTTTCTGCAAGGAACCCCGCAGAAAGACAATATCATATTGTAAAAGTATGTGTCTGTCATAGGTTAAGAAGGAAGTGAGTTTTTTTGGGAAGCTGTGATTAAAGCAATCAGTGCTTAGATTTGAATATTGGCACTTAGCTTGGCCACTGAAGGTATGGAGTGCCTTTGAGAACACCAGGGGTGAAAAGAGCAGAGAACTCCTAAGAGAACTTTCCTGGTCCCAGTCCGTGAAGCAAGTCAGACCTTCCCTACCCAGCCAGGGCTGGGTGGGGGAGGCGAAGCCTTGCGGCTGGGTGAAGTAGGCTGGAGCTTCAGGCAAAGGAGGGGAGGTGAAGGCCTTGTGAGATGGAAAAGTGGAACAGCCCTGAAAAGCATTGAGCCACCCCCTACTCCCCAGGAGAGAGAGAGAGCCAGTGCCTGTGCTGCCTTAAAATTCAATATCACAGCCTGACAGCACAGCTGGCCAGAAGGAGAAGTAAGGGATGTGGCACAAAAAAAGTGCCCAGCAGCCCTGGGAGTTCTGGGCAGACAGAGGCAAAAATTTTAACCCCTTTCTAGAATAAGAACCTTACAAACACTGATCCTCCTGCATCTGAATGAGGAGAGAGAGATGAAGCAGTGGGCAAGTGTGATGAAAGTGAGTACAAGTGAGAAATGTTACAAGAGGTGAGAAGAATCCTAAGTGGGAAGAGATAATAGAGTAGCTTTGAGCTGGACTCTTTCTTATATGGCCATGGACAGACCTATGTTTTTCCTGTGACACAGAAACTGCACTTAGCGGGAGGCAGTGCCTTGAAGCCAAAGAGAGTACAGTGAAGCAGTGGCAAGAACAGAGACAGCTGAGGAGGGTGTGAGATGCCCTCTGTCTTCAGAGAAGAAGATCTCTGTTTACGAGGCCCCTCGGCCCCAGGGGGTGAAATTTGGGAAGGACTGGTGTCCCGAAGTTAAGAGACTGCTGCTTTTGTTAGAACTAGGCGGGGCATCCTTAAAAGAAGAACCCTAAAGGCAGTTCTGGTCCCTGTGCAGTGGTGAGAGCACTGGACATGGAGGGAAGAAGTCATGAGAGCAGATGTTCTCCGAGCAGTGCCACGAGTGACACGGAAACACAAGAAGTTCCAATTGTGTTTCCGGGGGAAGCCTATGATGCAAGGGGAGACTCCTCTCTCCCTGATAGACTTGAGAGTTGATTATTTGAAAGGTGATGATAGACTCAAAAGTTGATTATCTGAGAGATGATTATAATGTAAAAATCAGTGGTGTCATTTCATGCCATGAAGGAAAGGGACGGGGGGGAGGAGGAATGTATTGGGAAAGTTTTCATTCTTAGTTTTGTGTCTGTTCCTTTTTAAATGCTGGAAGTTAATAAAGTTTGTCTCCTTTATTCCTAAATTGAAACCTGTTTTGCTCTGTTCCTGATCACATTGCACAGAAGCCACTCAAGAAAGTGTATTTTCATAGAAGCACTGGCACTGTGCCAGCCTCAAACCATAACAGTGTCTAATTTGATGTTTGATTTTTCACTGGTTGAAAAGGTTTTTTTTACAAATGATGAGTTTTATTTTGTGTTTTTATAAATGGTGTGTTTTACTTTCGTACTTGATGTGTTAAATTACAATTCTTGTTAGTAGAAAAGTAAGAGAAGTTTTAATGAGAGTGAAAAGCAAGTGAAAATAAGGTGTGTGTAAGCTGTCTGATTGTAAGACAAGGAGTGATAGTATAGAATACTTGAAAGACTGTTAAAGGGAAGAGAACGAGGAAAACAAGGAAAAAGAAAAGAGAGACAGTGAGAGTGAGAAAAAAGGACTAGTTTACTATGATTAACGGCATTAAGTTGAGAACAAAGAAATGAAAGAAAATACTTTCCTTAAGTGTTACTTTGATTATGACGTTAAACATATTTTCTTACCTATACCTTTCAATCTTTACATATGTCAAAATTAATTTCTTGTGTGTACCCCTTTCATGTTTAATCTTTCCATTAAGATTGTTTATTGTCTGAAGTTTAGCTAAAATTATCAGTTCTATAATTGTCATTGTCTTGTTAATAATGTTTTACTGTTCATTCTTATGTCCCCGGGAATCCCTTTATGAGTTGTCCTAATGCCTCTAGAAGTTACTCCATAAGTATGAAGGAATTTAAGTTGAAGAGTATTCTGGGGCCATAACTTAAAGATTGTTCTCCTGTTTCTAAAAGAAATAAAAAAGGGGAGTTGTGTAGTGCCACCACCCCAGGTGGCAGGGATTCTACCCAGACAGACAGCATCGGTTGAGGGATGTGATTTAAAGAAGATTCCACCCCTCCACCCTGTGGGGCGTGTCCCTGGAAGTCCGGAAAAAGGCATTCCACTCCATCTTGTCAAAGAAGGAATGGCTCCAGAATGTTCTTCCTTTCCTGTACCCCCATTGGTTTCAATTCTACTGCAATGTCCTCACCTTGGTTTTTTCCATTGGCTGTCCTCCTGGATTCACCCATTTGCAGTCCCCTGCTCCTTCTGCTATTGGACCCTGACCCTAAATGCCACCCCTAGCCTGTCATATAAAACCCATGACTACCCCCTTGTTTCTTGTCTTGGTCGCTGGCACAATAAAGGATCGAGGCTTTTGCTAAAGCAAGAAGCATCCTGTTGCCTGCCTTTCCCTGTTGGTCATCGGTGCCTGCCTGAGGTCTGAGACTCCAGGGCCCAGGGGAGTTGTTGCAGCACAGGCCCCATGCCACTCAATTTGGAATTTTAGGAGGTGGCAGGCCATGGGGGGCCACAGGACCCTGGGCTGGATGCAGGTCCCTGGACACGAACGCCAGCCGTTTTTCATGGGCAACAAAACTGACCAGGCCAGTTTCCTGATGTCCTTTCCAGGAGGTGCTTCCCACTGCCAGGGCAGCCTGAGCTTTAGGTGGTACCAGGTTGCCTCTGGGAGATATCCTGCGCTGTCTGGGATTTCAGGAGGCAGCAGACTAGTTGGGGCCACAGGCCCCTTGGCTGAACGCAGGCCATTTTCCATTGGAAACAAAACTCACCACCCCAGTTTCATGGTGTCACTTTGCAAGAGGCACTTGGCGCTGCCAGGGGAGCCCGAGTTGGAGGTGCTGGCAGCTTGGGTCTGGGAGACATCCTGTGGCATTTGGGATTTTAGGAGGCAGCAGCCCACTTGGGGTCACAGGCCCCTGGACATGAATGCCAGTGGAGGAAAGATCTAATTTTAAAAGCATCGGCCAGGCAATGCTCCTTTGACAAGTTCTGTCCTGAGCTTTCCTCAGGAAGATCTGAAATGTTCAATGTCACCAGCAAAAGCTCCTGCAATGGCTGCTCGCCATCAGAGCAGGGCTGTCAGCTGTGAAACAAGTGCTGCCACAAGCAGCAGCTTATCCAGGGCAGCAAATCAAGAGCTAGGAAGGAGCTGATCTGAAGGCCAAACCTCCTTAGCTCCTTCTAAAAGAGCTGGAACAGTTCCTCATTCCAGTGCGGTGGAATGCTGGGCACCACAGCTCTAGGTGAGAACTGGGCACAAGTTTTCTCTCACTGAGTGCTGTGATGGTTTCTGGAGGAGCTCTGGGCTCCTGTGCGTGCTGGCCACAATGAGGAGAGAAGGAATCAAGTGCACTGACACTCCTTTGCCTTGAGCATAACCCAGCCTGGACCAAACACACTGAATGGTTTCCCCCTGTCTCAAAATGGCAGGTCCACTGTTTGACAACTCGGGTGGTTTGGTGTCAAGGAATTTCCCTCAGAAATACTCAGTTTGTCTTCCTCTGTGCCCTTCCCTCAGCAGCCTTGGGGATGCTCCTATGTGAAGCCATCTGTCTCACAGAGTTTGAGACAACTTAAAACAGGATACTGTGCAATAAGTTCATCTCCTCTAAACTGTTCCAACAATCCCTTTCCTGCAATAGGAAATTATTACTAATAGATGAAAGTGGAAAAAAACCCCAACAGTTTATTAACAAACAGATCCCCCTATGACACGTGTTACAAGGTGGAGCCGGGATCTCTCTCAGGAAGAACAGGAGCTGTCATGGAGTAGTTCTAGCAGCTGATGAAAGCTCGGTGGCTTGTCTGGCATCGACTTTCTCCCAGTGGCAGAGCTCCATGGAACAGTCACAGCAGGTGAAGCAGCTGGGCTGGAGCTCCTCAGTGCCTTTTCTCCCTGGCGTGGCTCAGCTCACAGACTCTTGGGCTGGGAGCGGGGCTGCTCCGCTTCTGCCAGCACCATGTCCCTGGGCTTGGACAAACAGTTTTCTGCTAGGAGAGCCCTGCACTCTGTTCCACATCTCTTTCATAAAGGCCCAAACCAACTCCAAACACTCAGTCTACAGCAGCTTTTCACAATGCGCTGCAGAAATCCAGGACTGCTGCAAGTGAGTGTTGGAAGGCTCTTGTTTTGTTCCTGCCAGCAGAATTCTTGATGATCTTATGCAATTTTATTAAGATGTAACATAAAAGCTGTGTTTTTTTATTGCAATATTTCATGATGAGTAACAAGCCTTGGGAGCATGAGGTACAGAACTGACATGTGAAAGCATGAGCATATCCTCCAAAGTGGCCAGTTTAATTGTCCATTTTATTACTCTTCTATTTACTCTACACTAAGAAGGAAATGCCAGCTTTGCTTGGAGGCAAAACAGGCATGGGATACACTAGGATCCCTCGCAGGCTCACCAGGGCTGGCAGTGACAAAGCAGGCAGTCTGCTTCATTGAGAACCACTACAGAGCTACATCCCAATGCGCTTTTAAGTACTATGGTATTATTAAGAGCTCCTTTTCTGCATGAGATGCAAAAAGGAGGTACCAAATGATCTTCATGCAAGCATGCAGTAAAGACCTGATCCTGCTATCCTAATGAGGCTTTTGCTTTGGCAATTACACTCTTCCCATTCATCTTTTGATGCAGACACATGCGGTTTTCCCCTACACCCTTGCAAGGCTGGCAGTTGCTGCTTCCCATTTCCTGTTCTTCCCTAGAGACAGTACAGTGGCTGCTTTGAAACAAAAAGCCCTGAGATCTGGATAGCTTGAAGGAGCATGAAATGCTAATTGAGTGTTCATGGTGGTCATACCCAGGTCTGCACTTCCCAGTGCTCTGAAGCAGCAGCAGGAGGACCGTGCATCATTCCTGTTGGTGGATGTTCATGTTTCTGGTGTGCAAGAGCAATGACTTTGAGGAGGGACAAAAATGCCCCAATTCAAACAGTGGCTGTGCAAGGAGATGTGAAGTTTCACAGCCTTTTCTAGAACATTATAGAAAGATCTAAAAGAATATTGTGGCATTGAGTAGGTCCCTAATTTTGTCTCCATAGAAATCCCCAAAGGCCACATTCACTCTGCTGGTGATGGCAACCCCACAAGCTCACGGGCTAGTTTTCCCTGCAACATGCCACCCTGCCCTGGCTTTACTAGGCCAGGACTAGACCCATAGCTAAGCAAACACATGCAGCCAGGTGACATAGAATTTTTCTTTCAGAAGACCTAATTAACACAATCCCATGCCGTTTCTTCTGTAACATCAGAAGCTGGCAACCATGAGAACTTTGCTGGCAAAAGGTTACATTTTGCACTGGGCCTAGAAGTGTTTTTCCCTAAGGCAAAGCAAAGTGAAATGTGAAGTTCAAAAGCTTCAAATGCCTATAAAAGGAAACTGCGGAATAATTTCTGGAAAGGCAGCATTGTCAATGATCATGCAGCCCACCCACAGCTGGAGCTGCATCCAGAATTGCTTCTTCCAGCTGTGCAGGAATTCATTTCAGTGGCAAGCACTGTTCCATGATGAACAAATTGTCCCCTAGCTCGGGCTGAATGGCACCCAGGCTGCAGTACAGATTTGAGGAACCTTTGTCACTTGTTATTGGCCTCCCAGTGCACTCATCCTTCTGCAAACAAGGTGCAAACAACACAGCTGGGCTGCTGTCCTGGGTAAATATACATACAGACGGTTTTTCCAAATCAGTGCATCTTTTCCCAGTGAAAGACACGAATTCTTCTTACCTATGAAATTGTGATTGAAGACACCCGTGAGCCAGATCTGTGTGAGACTGCAAAGGAGCAAAGCTTTGGGGTTTGGGCACACTTCTCTTTGTTTCTTTTCTCCGGCCTTTTCTGAGCACAGAACACACCTAGGTAGAAAGCTTTTGACTATACAGGATCTTTTGGATCCATTGTCCCCCAAATAAGTCAACAGGTGGCCCTGTCATAATGCCAAGTAACAAAGAGCAGCACAAATGACACAAAGAAAACATGGCCAAAGAGGAAGAGGAGAGGCCCAGTGAGGAGGAAAGGATGTGGTGAGACACTGGCACATTGAGTGAGCTGCACTCCCACCATCTCTAGGCTAGCAGGACCTGGTCTCACATTCTTCTCCTGGTTTATTTAAATTTAATTTATTTATTTACTTTTTTTTCATCATCAGTATAAAATATATACCATTAAAATATGTAATCAAGATTTAAAGGTACAATCAAAACACATTTATTCAAAACTACATCTAAGGATCAGAACATATGTACATCTACTACAAAACCTAACATATAAATCCTGTTCTTCAAACAATATTCATACAGGCAGCAGCTTCTTCCTGAACTTGGAGAAAAGAGAGCTCTTCTGTACAGCAGGCAAGGACTTTGTGGGTAAGGCACCATGGGAATTGTCCAGAGGAACCTTCTCAGTAAGACTGTAACCAGTCAGATCTGCAAAATGGAGACACAAATTTTAACAGGGGCCACAATGCAAACCTAAAGCAGCTAAAGCTCCATATTTCATGGGACAGACATCCTGCAAACTTCTAAAGAGCTGCACAGGGAAACATGCTCCTGCTGGCAGGCACTTGAGGCAGGACAAGGGAAAACCCTGGCCCACTTCCACAGGAATGCCACAGGAGCACCCTGGCCTCTGGGCTGCCCTGGGACAGCAGGGAGCCCAGAGCCCTGTGCTCTCCAGCAATGGCTCAGCTGCACATGCACCCTCCTGCTCCTCTGCCTGCCCCACAGCTGAGCAGCCCTCCAGCTCCACGGGGCACTGGCAGCAGCACAGCTCATTGCAGGGGCACATGCAGGGCACAGCTGTTCCCTGGCAATGTGCACAGGCTCTCTGGGCTGCCACAAGACCCTTCCTCCCACCAGAGACTGGCCCAGCTCCCCCTCACCTCTGTGTGAGGCTGAGCCATGATCAGCCTTCACCTTGTCCTCAGTCTGGAGTTGCTTCAGGCTCCCCATGCCATGACTAGGAAGGGCGATGGAGAGAGAGGGGGCAGGTGCACACCCTTCCTTAGCATTTGGTCTCTTTTGGCACAGCTAACAAGGCAGATCTGGAGGTGTCCAACTCAGCACGTTGTCATCTCTCTGGAGAACATCATGCCTTCACCAGCCCAACATTTTGGAGAGGATTTCCCGCACATGTGGAGGCTGGCTGGCAGCACATCTCTTCAGCTTGGTGCCCATCACCTTGTGGAGGGCAGAGGCAAGCTTGGTGGCCACAGTGCGGACATTGGCGCTTCGCACCGGCAGCGCCTTGTTCTCCAGGAAGGACCGGAGCACGGGCAGGGCGTCGTGCTGGACCACTTCAGGGCTCCTGGCATAAACCCACTCCACAAGCACTGCCGGGAGAGAGACACAGCTTCTCAACCACCAGCCTAATGCAAACAGGGATCTACCTCTGCTCTTGCTAACTGGAAGCCTTCTGGCTAAGATCAGCAAAATAGCACAGAGCCCCATGATCCAGAAATGGGCAAAGCAGCTGATCATCCTGGAAACAGAACCACCAACCCCTCAGGATTAATTTCTCCAACCACAGCCTTGTCCCTGTGGCAGATTTTGTCCCTTTACTAAATTATTTCACATTATCTTTCTGCATGAGCAATGAATGAAATGTCCAGTTGCTTTTTATTTCCATTAAGAAGTTGTCTAAACCCACACTGAAGATTCGGAAATGCACCGTGGACAGAAAATTGAGAGATTTCTAATAAAAGGGATGATTCCATTTTCATAACTTTGATGTCAAGTGCCACATGTTTAATCTGGCTCTTCCCTTTGCTCAGTGGCACACTGCAAAGGGCAGGATTAGAACACACCTCAAAACTCCAGCCCACCAGAGACGGCTGCTGCTTGGCAGTTGGATTGGAAACATCAGTGACTAGCTGGTGTCTTTGGCAGAATGCTTCTGGGGCTTCCAACAAGCAGCTGTTTCAAACCTCAGGGTGCCTTAGAGAATTATCCAGACCCCATTGCTGTGGCATTTGAGCATCTCCACATTTTAATGCCATTTCCCCTCCCAATGTTAATGGCATTTTTTCTTATAATGTCCACTGACGTAGGGGCATAGAAAGAACAAAATGCTACACAGGGGACTGAAATTCATCCAAAACACGAGTGTTTTCTCATATTGTCTCTGAAATCTGCTCTCTGCTCATTTTCTGAACCAAACTATATCACAGACAAAAATTTACTACCAACAGGCTCCTTGCATGGCAGATTTGGCTGAAAGATCAAATCCTGAAAAGCTCTGGAGACCATTCTTATTTTCTGATCAGGCAAAATGTTATCTAGTAGCCATTTATTATTCTGTGGTGGAAGAGACTTTATTTTCTCTAAGCTTTTAATCCACTGGCAGTCATCAATATTAAAACAGCTCCTGAAAGTACCCAAACCCCAATTGTGCTAAGCAGGAAAAGGGTTATGATACCCATTTTAACATGGGAATTCACTTGAGTTTAAATACAATTAAAGATATTGGTGACTATTGAAGGTAAGGAACAGCTGTCTCTTCCTATTAAATCTCAGAGAGAACATCTACCTTTTCTAAAGTAGTCCTAATTTATGTTTAATTCCTTTATTTGAAAAAGAGATCAAAAGATCTGTAAAACTAAATTCCCTGTTGCTGGAGATCTACTTTTTTCAAAGCTCTTTAAAAGGCCTTTGACATTCCCAATCACTGAACATGCCCTTTTGAGATTCCTAATGGAGACACAAAGTGTATTAAACCTTGCATTCAAAGATGTTGGCCTAATTAGCAGTGGCTTTAGCCCCAGTTAAAGCAAGGCTATCAATAGTCTGTTCTACTATATATTGGGATTATAATTTTCCCATTCCTTGGGTATTGCTGACATAGCAAGCACCTCTGAGGAATCAATTATCAGCTGCATTTGTAACATTTGGGACAGTGCTGACACAGGCAGACACTGTTTGCACACCCTGAAATGCTCAGTCCAGTGCCACTTTGACAGCACAGGCAGGGAGCCTCAGCACTCTGCTTCTGCCCCTCTGCCCCCAAAGGCTGCCTTGCACTAAATCCCTGCCTCTAATACGTCTGTTGAGTTTTGACCTAAGCTGTGACCCCAGGCTCTGCACAGTTCAGCCTCAAAGCTTTCCAAGAGAAAAACAAGAGTTCTGTGAGGACAAAACAAACTGATCCCCTGAAACAGCATTTGCCACCATTTTCCCGAAAAGATGACAGATGTCCCTGAGCTTCCAAGAGAGGAGCCAGCTGGGGTATTTTGAGCCCCTCCCTTTCCTGGAGCTGGGTTCTGAGATGCCCCAGTGGGAGCTCAGCCCCGAGGCTGAGCTCTGCCCCATCTCAGATGCTGCACAGCTCTGCAGCAGCCAGGGAAACCTGCCAAATACACCTGCCTTGGGCACTGGGCTGGAGGGACAAGCTCAGCACCTCCTGGTTTGGAGGAGCTACTCTGCTGTCTGTTCACAAGCATTGCCTGTAAATACTCCCTGAGAAGACCTCTTGGCCTAGAAGGGGAGGCCATACCTGTGATACACTCCGTGACATCCAGCAGAGCTTGGCCACTCAGTTGATTCCACTGGTAGCTGAACTCCTTCAGCAGTGACACTTTATCTACAAGTGAAACACATGTTTCTGCTCACTTTTCTGAGGCCATAGGACAAGGGACAGTGCAGAGGGAAAGGGCAGGGGCAACCCCATTCTATAAAATAAAGTACATTTCTACTGATTCTTGAATCCTGTCTTCTTTCCTTCCAGCCTGCTTGGCAGGGATTTAAATTGCAAAAGAAAAGTTCTCCTTTCACATTTGTAAATGCAAAGTTGTCTGCTGTATCAGGAGCTATGTTAAAACATTGCCCATCAGGGACATCAAGAGTTCAGTCACATGTAAGTAGTGAAATGGTTTTGCATCCCAGAGCAAAAAGGAAGAACCCCATACTTGGGACACAGAAAGGCACCGAGTCAGGCAGTTCCTGAGTTCACAGAGCAGCTGAGGAGGAGAAAGTGGCAACTCCCCTTGAACACCTGCCTCTTCAACACTCCTATTTTCAGGTATATTTCCCCAGTGTGGCATTTTCAGAGC
Source organism: Passer domesticus (assembly GCF_036417665.1). NCBI lineage: Eukaryota > Metazoa > Chordata > Aves > Passeriformes > Passeridae > Passer > Passer domesticus. Next base: position 1,600,761 of record NC_087506.1, on the reverse strand, counting down.
TGACATAAATCTGTGTGGCAAAGGAATTGAGAGCAGCCTTTGCCTATGTAGTTAACTGCTGTAGACATCTTGCCCCATGCAAAACAACATGTGGAACAGGGCATCATTGACAGCTGGGTTTATACCTATTTGTTATAAAGAAATGAACTTGGGGAATCCTAAGTTCCCCTTTGAAAATAGAAGACAAAGAAGAAAAGGGGAAAATAGGCAGCTAATGCCTATCATGTAGAGCATTCCCGGTGGCTGCTCTGCAGGAGCTCTGATGGATCAGTCTCCCTTCATGCCAAGAGCAAAGCTATTCATTTGGGAAGTCAAACGGGGCCCAAGCAAACTCCAAACCCCCTTTGCCTCTGAACTGTAGCAAAGCTGTAGTCTGGGACTTGCTCTTCAGACAGGCAGCACAGAGCCAAGGGCTCCTGGGACTTTTGGGAAATGCTGATCACGTTCAAGCCTGTTGGGGGACTGGTGCATAAGGACTGCACCTGCACAGCTTCTGGGGGATGCCAGCTGGAGCCTTCCACAGACAACAGCAGCTACCAAGGCACTCAGCACTCTCTTGTGTCAGAGAGACAGAGACACAGGTGAGGAGAGTCCATGCCAGGGCTCAGCCTTACCTAAATGAGCAATGGATTCTTCCAATGCTTTCACAGCTGCAGCACGAACCCTGGGATCCTTGGAGTTCAGGTTCTTCGTTATTCCTTCCACCAAACCAATGATCACCGGGTTCAAGGCATCTTTCAGGACGCCTGTGATTTCAGCCAGCACGTCCAGCGCCTTCTGCTTCACTTTCTTGTGGCTGTCAGATATTCTCAGGACAAAATAATCAAAAATCTGTGAAGAGAACAAACAACAAGAAAGCTGAATTCACATGTCCTTGTTTGAAGAGTGGATGTAGCAGTCAGCAATGTAAAAGATGAGAGTGATCCTTTCTGTCAGGTCAGCACTTGCTTGCACAATTTCACTCTTTTCCTGTGGGCCACTCACTGGAATGGTGGCGCAACCTCATGCTGCTAGAAAGATTTTCTTCTGTTTTTAAGAGGTTTGGTTGGGGACAGAATAGTTCCTATGGTATTTCTCTCCATCTAGAAATCATTAAATCCATTCCATTTATTCATGCTAAAGACTACCTTTGCTTTAGAAGTATGGAAGCAGATGTTTACAATGCCCGATTTTCTACACAGTTGCCTCAAGTACTGAGGGCAATTAGGATTTTGCCAAAACTATGGCAGGAGGAGATCTAAGTTTTCTTTTGTTTGTCTCAGCGGCAGTATCTGGAGAAGTGCAGGACTCTGATCAACTCTTCCAGGATGCAGATCATTTCTCTAAGTAACAGGTAGACTTCTGGAATTTAATGAGCTGTACAGCCCTCATTAGAGCAGGTTCAGTCCCTTGACAGACACATCATCAGGCACCTTTTCTTGGAGAAAGGGGAATAGCAGCTACTGGGAGGAGATGGCAGAGATGAGTCCTTAGCTGTTTTCCTCCTTTTCCAAAGAGAAAAAAAGACCCCTCAAGAAGGGTGAGAACTGTCTTTACCAAGAGGAATAGGAACAAGGATGGAAATGAGAGCCAGAGTTGTGCCTGTGCAAGACTAGATGGAGTATATGGAAGTATTCTTAAAAAAAACCCTGGGTTTAAACCAACCCAGTCTGATCTTCTCTTCCCTAGGTAAACCCATTTTTGGTCTAGAGAATAATTGCCATGCTTTCAGTGGCTGGATTGCCTTCACTTAACCCAACAGGGAGTAGGAGAGAGCAGCAGTCACACCAGCAGAAAATTCTGTCATCATCTATGAACAGCATCAATAGGCACCTGCCAGACAAATACAGCTGGACTGAAATAACTTGTCCTGAAGCCTGGACCTGAATTAAATTTGCCTGGGTAAGAGGGACCAGCATGTCCCAAACAGCCAGGATGGAGTGCCAAGACACACTGAATTAACTTTACTGCTACAGGCTTAGGAAAGGAGCTAAAGGAAAGGAGCAATGAAGATACCCTACATACTTGGACAATGTTAGTGGAGATGAGCTGGGGGCTAGTTTTGCACAGGTCTTGGAGGAGTGACACTCCTTCCATGCGCGTCTGAAACCCCTTGGCCTCCAGGAGATTGTAAAGCTTCTGGAGCAGCTCTGTTTCTTCCTCAACCGGAGGTAACGTGACCTGGGCTTGTGCACGGTGTAGGAGGCATCCATCAGAGGTAGATTTCACTCTGGAAAATAAAACCAAATGAGGACCTGTTGGTGATAATACCTTCAGTAAATTGTGAGAAAAACATCTTCAGTAGCTTTTCTAATTATGTGATTTCAAGCTGGAAAGTCATGAGGCTCTGAAAAACAATGTGGACCTAATGACAATCATTTTGGGAGACAATCTGCAAGGAACATTCTTGCCAGTGCTCACTCAGGAAAAGCAAGGATGAGATGCATCTGATCTATCTTCAGATAGCTGCCAAGGCACACAGGTCACATTGCTTTGTGGAGAAAGAGAGACACTACTTCCAAGTTTAAGTGGCTCCTCATATGGAATGTTTGTGTCTCATAATAAGGAAACTAATCACTCTGGAGAAGTGTCTCTACAACCAGGCATGACAATCTCTGCAAAAATAGCTCAGATGCATCTGAACAGATGAACAGGGCCATATGTGAAGGATTCAGAAAATCAGTCACAGAGATAAAAACAGAAGCCAGACACCCCAGAACTATGCTCACATTTCATTTGCTTCCCTAGAGACTAGATCCACAGCTTAACAACCCCACTGGGAACAATTCTCCTGGATCAACCTGTCTCTTCCATGAGCATGGAAAGATGCTAGCTATGCTACTGAGGCATGTGGTCACTTTCCTGCCACTGCTGAGCGTGACAGAGCTAAATAAATCCCCTCTGTGATCAGAGGAGAACAGGTACAAGTAGCTCTGCAACTGCCATGAAGAGACAGCAAGGACCAAATTCCTGTCTTAAATGCTGATTACAGCACAGGATGAAATAAACCATACATGCTGTCCATCAAGCAAATCATATGAAGGACAGGAATATCAAGACAAAAAGTACACATTGAGACACCTGTTGTTTGAAGTTGATCAGGAATTGCATTGCTACTTACTACTCAAACTTGATCCTGTTTCAGGGCAAGAAAACCATGATTCAGCCAGGACAAACCACATGCATGAGAACTGCATCTTTGTGGAATGGCATCCTGCTTCTAGACTGAGACTTCTCATCAAAACACCCATCAGGAAAAGACTCCACTCAGATGAAAAAAAAGCCCTGGTTGAATTTCCTTGTCCCAAGTCAGGCAGCAGAAACTTGGCCCTGTCATAGCCTCCATACCACTGCCCTTGCCACTGCACTGGATCATCTGAGCTGCAACCAATGGGGTCTTTTTGTCTCTCAATTGTGAAAACCCCTCCAAAGAAGTTGTGTTCAGTGTAATGCAGAAGTAGACTTTTTTTATCATAGAGCATTTGTAGGGAAAGAGAACAATCTGTGTCACTGGCCATCTCTGCCAGAAAGATTTTCCTGAGGAAGAGACATGTACAGCTTGTCATGTGCTTTGTCACATCTGAATAAAGTGCTCAGTACCATTTGCTAGAAGACAATGTGGCCTGGGGCTTCTTGGAGCCATCGTTCCTCTTCTTCACCAGCTCCTTGACAGATGGGCGTTCAGCCTTCTGGTTTTCCATCCCCTACAAACACATAGAGAAACCCCATCAATATTTAGAGTATAAAATAGGAAATTCCCTGCTTAAAACACAAGTTAGAACCAGGATCACTGCTACCAAGGCTTAGGGAAACATTTCCTAACTTGCAGATGGAAACAGCCCAGGGATTCAGTGATGCCAACTCTTTGTTTTCAATAGCCCAAGGCAGGTTATGGGTGCTACCAGACTGAGCAGCAGTCTAAAATCCCAAATTCATTAGTCTTGAGCATAAATGGGAATAATGCAAACTGGCAGGCAACGAGTGTTCGTAAACAACAGAAGCAACAGAAAAAAATGGACTCTCTGGGGATTGGCCCATTGTGTTGGAAGGATTTGGTTCAACACTCACTCTCCCTGTGCCTGAACAAAGGCATGCTCCCTTCTGTAATGTCGATAAAAAAAATAAAATCCCCGCCCCCCCCCCCCCCAAAAAAAAACCAAAAACAAAGGGGTTTCCACTGGATGCTGCTGAATTCACCAAGATTTTTCCAGTTCCACAGAGCTTGACAGCAGGGCAGTATTCCCAAAAGACTGTAATTGTAGTAACTAGGATTGACTTGGCCATCTTTTGTAAATTTGGAAATTTTTAGTACTACTACTTCCAGTATCTTTTGCAAAGACTCTGTTCTCTTCAGAAGCACTATTCTCACTTAATTGCTTTACTGGGCAGAGGAGGGAGAGCATGGTGGGGCCTTACACTTAAATGTAAACCCATTTGCTCTCTTTCCCTTTCTTCTTTGTGAATGATATTGAAAATATTCAAACCCCACTTTTTCCCTAATAACATCAATTTCTTTGTGGTCTGCAGATGAACAGGCTGAGGATTAACAGCTCATTCCCAGGAGAAAAATGATTCAGTAGTAGAGGAATGAGATCAAGACAGATTGGGGATGTTTGATCTCACATTAGCAGTGGCAATACTTGCACAAAGGAGACATTTCTCCTGCCAAGCACTTACTTTCTTCTTCATTCTTGTCAGAATATCTTCCAGGTCACTGGTGGAAAGAGATCGTTCCAAAAGCATTTTAAATTTTTGATGATTGAGCAACATCTTCACCATCTCCTGTCCATAATGCCTAAGGAAGGAAGGGAGGGAGGGAGGGAGGAAAGGAAAGAAAAGTGAACAAAGAAAGGAAGAGTGTGAACAGAAGAGGCTTATACCTTAAATTCATCATGTGCAATCCTTGCACAAGAAGGCATTACCTACTCAGCAAAGAGGGAGATTTACCTCCAGTTGATAGTGCACAGTGCTGTCAGATGAACACAGGAGGCAAGAGGAGAATGTGGGCAACAGAAAAATACCATTTCACTCTGAAACTGTGGATGTGCTCCTGTGGGATCAAAGGATCCCAGAGAACAAGCAGAACACATCTGCTTTGTTGTCAGAGCCTATTAGCAATGTCTTGCTGCCATTGCACAATAATTTGCCTTTCTTTAACTGGCAGGGAAGCCAGGACAAAACACCTCCTGCATCCTATTGATTATTCTATACTATATGTATGCACAGGGGCAGTTAGTTGCTCTGGTGTTCTTGGCAGCTATTAATGGGAATTTCATCATCAGAGTAAGGGGACTTTGGTGGTTTGGGTTGATTTTGCCACTAGGAAATCACAGCTTTCTTCAAGAAGAAATTTGGAGGTCATTGAGCCACAGAAAACAGCATTCTAGAAATCTGCAGACCAAGTTCAGAAAGACTGAATATGTTGGCTAAAGACCCCTGAAATATTTCTAAGAAAGTCTGAAGTTAAGGAGAAATGGATGTTTGGGATCCTTCAGTGATAAATATTAGCCAACACTTTGGCTTTGTGTTGTGCACCCAAGGCCAAAGAAAACTGTTGGACTGGCTCATCTGAGCTCTTTTGATCTCAGTAAAGAATCCTTCAAGCCACAGGAAGTTGGCAATGCTCATTTCTGCTGGCCAACCTCAGGTTACCCAGTACAGCCATTTGCCCAGGCAAGCCAGAGCAATGGTCACAGCACCAAGGCTGACAGAGCTCCAGAAGCCTTTGGACAATGCTCTCAAGCACATGCAGTGACTCTTGGGGTCACTGCACATGGCCGGGAGATGGACTCGATGACCCTGATGGGTCCCTTCCAACTCAGCATATTCCATGCTTCTATGAACCTTATTCACACAGTGAGGGAACTTCATATTTCCATTAGTTTCCACTCTTGTGGGGTTTTACCTTTATAGCCAGGCACAAAAGGCTTTTCCTGTTTTAGGAGGTGAAATGAAGATCATTACCTTGTGTCCTGGTGACAGTCCTGAGCAAGCTTCCCTGCCACATGTGCCAGCCTCTCAGCCCTGGCTGTGCCTGCCAGCTTTGTGACTCCAATTCTCTCCATCAGGGACAGGAGGAGCTCGGCCCCACACTTCCGCACCTGGGCGTGGCGGCTCCTGGGAAGAAGAGAGCAAACCCTGGGGCACAGGGAGAAGGAGCAGCAGCAGCACAGGCCTTGGCCAGAGCCTGCTCCCTGTCCTTGCTGGGGGAAGGAGGCCTGGCTTCTCCCTGCAACTTTAGACACCGCTAGAAGGTTCTGAACTCAGGTAAACACAAAGCTAGCATTGTACAGAAGGACTGCCTGCAAGGCAGAGGGAGGAATTCAGTTTCCCTGCACTCTCTGATACTCAGCTCCTTTCACAGTATTTACTCTGAGAAAGATTAAGGAAATAGATTACATATGAATGATTTAGAAAATAAAGACAACTCATGCTGACCCATCAGAGGGCAGCCAGTACACAGAGCTGCAGCAGGATTGAGGCTCTTTCCACCCATGATCCCCAAATCTGCAGACCTCTGGGAAGAAACAAATGCAGGGAAAACATGTTGTGGGCCATGAAGTTGCAGAATATCCAGCAATGCAGCCTGTTTCTTCTGAGAGGCTTGGCAACGGATACATCTGAATGTTTTACCCTATTCCAAAGCTGAGGAAAGGAGGGACAGGCAGTTTAACCAGGCTGTCCTGTTCTAGAGAGTGTCTCTTGGGAACTATCAGGCCCAGCACCAACATTTAAGGCAGCATGTGCTTCAACTGTTCCATGGCAGTCAGGCTGTGAAGGTGCCTTTAAAGTGATTCATCATCCCAAGGCTAACATGAAACATGAGTTTGAATAGAAAGTAGAGTTCTATGGCCAGGACAGTCATACAAAACTCCTTTTGGCAGGAGCTGCACCTGCTGTGCAGGCTGTGCCACACCCAGCAGATTGTCCCCCATGTGCTCCACACCCCAGCAAGTACCCTCCTCCTTTCTCAAGCTAATGGCATCATGAGGAGACATGGTTTTCCCAGGGCCCCTGTGGTTAGTGCTGTGAAATACCAAACACCACTCACAGCTGCAATTGCAATTGTCCCTCTTGCCACAAAAGCACAAGGCTCTATCCTCAGGCTTTGCAGGCACTTTCACTTCCCCACCAGTCACCACAGCTAGGAAAATCTGACAGCCTGGGAGAACTCCAGGAAGCAGCAGGAAGCTGAGTCAGAGGAGCTTTCATTTGGGTATCAGGAAAAAGGTTTTTCACCCAGAGGGTGGTTGGGCACTGGAACAGGCTCCCCAGGGCAGTGGTCACAGCACCAAGCCTGACAGAGTTGAAGAAACATTTGGACAACAATCTCAGGCACTTGGTGTGACCCTTGGGCTGTTCTGTGCAAGGCCAGGAGCTGGACTCAATGGTCCTGATGAGCCCCTTCCAACTCCCCATATTCTAAAGTTCTGGGATTCTGAGAACTAATAGGCTGCAGGAGGGCAGAAACAGGTGACAAGAAGAGAGAAATGACGTTGATTGGAGAATGAAGTCACTGAGTTCACAGAAGATGCAGCATACAGGACCCTTCCCTCCCACCATTCCCATTCTCTGTCTCATCCCTTCTCCCTCCCACACACTAGAAGGTGAAGAATATCACTAAAAGAAGAACAACCTACTTGACTCCCATGTCCATGAGAGCAGTCATTGCTCGTGCAGGAGTCACATTCTCCACCATGATCCCCAGGGTCTGACTGGCTGCTTTCTGAACAAATTCTGGGGAGTTGGACACCATCTGCAGAAGGACCCGAGCAACCTCATCCACCTCAGAGTCCATGTTCTTCTTCAAGGTCACAAAGAGCTCTCCCAGAGTGACAATTGCAGAGTAGGACACCTTGGAACGGAGGTTGGCCACCTGGACAAGTAATGAGGGGAAACATAAGAATCACCTTGAAAAGAAAACCAGTTGCCTGCAACAGAAGTCCCAGAAAATGACAACACATCCCACTGTGTCCAAAGGAACATCAAAGTACAGTAAGAGCAGGAGAGCACAAGCACAGAAAGGCTTTTACTCTGGCACCAATTTCTGGTCTCACACCTGCTTACTGCAGGCCTAAAAAAAAATATTTCATTCAAGTGTTCTACTTAACCCTTCTAAAATGTTCACAGCTTTGATTTTAAGCCCTTTGACTAGAAAACTGAAGCAAGGGCTGCTTTCAAATCATAAAAGCACAAATCATAAAGATAGAAGAGTCAGGTGCTCCTGTTCAAAAAACAACACCAGCAGCTGAAGCACTCAGCCAGGAAACAGAAAATACAGGCTCAGACCCAGAGACCAATTTGCAGTGTTGAATTACAGCTTGGGCAGAGACTGGGACTCTGGCAAATAACCTCATTAGTGTCTCAGTTTCTGCATTTGCACATTGCATTATAAAGGCACCACACTCAAAGACACGTGTCAGATACCCAACTTACCAGTAAATACAGCTACATGTACCCACAGATCGTACAGATAGCTGACAGACATTAGAAATAGAAGGTCTAAAAGCAGAAATGAAGGCAGACCCTGAGCACACATGGAGACGAACAAGCAGATACCTACTCTACACACCATGTATGAAGTATGTGGGACAATTCAGAACAATGTTCTCACCTCGTTGGTAACTGCCAAGCAAACGTCATGAAGTCTACACAGCAGGACCTCTGAATGGGACCCAGCCAGGTGTTTGATGTTGTAGAGTCCCTTCTCCTTCATCTCCCTGAAAGGCAGAAGATTGATTTTTTCTCTCCACCAAGGCAGCACCCTCTGAGATTATCAGGCTGGCAGCTCAGTCAAACAATGGGAGGTGCTTTTCAAGGAGTACTTAATTTAGTTGTGGAAAAGGTTGCCACAGGATGATGTGGCTGTCAAAAGCCTACACAAATCCAAGAGGTGAATAGAGGGGTTTCAGAGTGGCCATTTAAGCAGACAGCCTTTCTGAAATCTCTGGCACATGATGGCCCCCTGGCACTGCTTCCTAGAAGCTGTAGACCAGACCAAACTGCTGTTTCTTGTCACCTCCCTGTGCCTGTCCCTGAGACACAGTCCCACCGAGCTGTTATTGGGGCATTTTCCTTTTTTGTCAGCCCCAGCAGGCAGTTCAGCACTGAGAGTCTGCACTGGCACTCTGGAGCTGAGTTTCCCCTCTGCCATCTAGGCCTCTCTCTGTCACCCCCTCCACTCCACCTCACATATTCCCCCAAAAAGCAGCAGGATGTCCCAGAAGATTCCACCCCTGAGCAAGAACTGTTGAAACTCTGGCTTTTCCCAAAACCCCCTACCTAAAACAACCCCCACAACAGCAACGTGTTATTTAAAAGGTGCAAACAACTCTGTCTCTCAGCACTTTGTGCAGGGCCTCAGCTACAGGAAGGAATGTGAGGCATCAGGGCTGCAGCACGGGGCTGGCCACTGATCCCACTGGCACCCCTGAGCGTCATCTGGACCCCCTACACCTGCAGAAGCTCTCTGCACCTCACAGGACACCCATGAGAAATGGGGAAGAGAAAGCAGAAGAGAAAGGACAAAACAAAGGTGACTGCACAAGGAGATGCATTGTGGCAGATTTTTCATGCTCATCCCAGTGTGAATGGAGTCCTTACCCCTGTGTGAATGAAGCATCTACCAGGGAGTGATCAAAAAGACATTAAAAAGGAAACCAATATCACCTAACATTTGTAGGGTTATCACCTCTGGGCCTCCTTCTGCCTGTGTATAATTTTGGGACACATGGTGAGTATTGACAAAACATCTCAGGCCCATATGAAGCAGTGAGAAGGAAAAAGTTGAATTCCAAAAGTGCAAGATTCCTAGAGGATTTCATTTCTTTTTCCTTCTCTTCTGCCATCAGCCCTTCAGGAGTAATGACAGCCTGAGGGACTGGACAGCACAAGTCCCTGGAGGAACTCCCTGGAGCTGCTTCTGGGACTCCCATGCAGGAGGTCACAGGGAGACGCTGTCACCTGCCATTGCTGTCAGCAGTGGGGGCAGAGAGGAATCTTACTCAGTCCCACTGGGCCAGTGGCCCAAGGCACCCAAATCTCTACACTCAAAACTTCTGCCATCCCCTCAAGGTTTCCTTTGCAGCTCCATGGAACAACAGGCAAAGCGAGGAAACAGCACGGAGCTGCTGCAGCTGGAGCAGTGCTGCAGAGCAAGGCCAAGAAAAGGCTGCTCTCAAATCTTTATCCTCTCACTGCTCTGGAGTGGTTTCAAGAGTTCCCTTTGTCCACTCTGGGCTCTCAGGGGCTCAGAGGCACTAGCAAGACACGATTCTAACCTACCTTAATGCTAAGAGGGACACAGAGTGAACAAGGCCTTTCTTACCAGTCATCGCTGCCGAGCAAGGAGAGTGCCTCCAGCAAGGAGTGCTGTGGGTCTGGAGAGGCTCTGTCCTTCTGCCCATGCCCACGGAGCGGCTCCTCTCGGCGCTGGGCACCAGTGGCCGTCTGCGAGGTCACTGCAAGGAGAGGGTCGGCCATGGGCGCTGCGGCCCGGGCAAGGCACCCCGCCATGGAGCGGCCTGCAGCCCCATCTCCCAGCCAGGGTTCCCTGTGGTGCCAACTGGCACTGGCTCAGAGACTTCCCTGCTCTCTGGCTCCTGGGGCTCCTTGCTTTCTCCCAGCCCCCCAGCTGGGCACAGCTCCAGGCTAAACCTGACAATTGCCCCGCAGCCCCAGCTCCCCAGGGCCACAGGTACCACGGCCAGCGGCAGGTTCCTGTGCCCGCAGAGCTCCCGCTCCCTGCCAGACAGCGCTGAGCAGCAGCACTCGCTGCCCAGGAGGGAACCCCTCAGTGCCCCTCTTGTCTCAGCACCCTGATTTCCCCAGCCCTGAGGACAGGGGCACTCTGCAGCTCCCTGAGGAGAGACCTGCAGCTGCCTGGAGACAGCACCAAGCCAAGCCTGAACAGGCCAGCCCTGCTGGGCCCGGCTCAATCCTCACGGAGCAGCTACCAGGGAACAGCCATACCTGACCCTTCCCACCTGACAGCGCCTCTGTTCCCACGGACTGCAAATATTCTAGACAGCAGGCAGCTGAGTGCACATACATTTTAGTATCCCTACTATTGGGAAGGGAGTACTTTATGGATGTTGTTCTTTCCAAACATCATCAATCTGTACTCTTTCAGAGGTGCACACTGCCTGTATTTCAAAGATGCTGAGGTGAAATTTGTCATCTAATGGATGTGTTTGCAAACTCAGTAGGTTCTAAGCTTTCTCTTGTGGAAAAATGTACCTTCCAGACTAGACAGTTGATTAAAAAGGTTTCCAAATGCACTCTGAGGATAAAAATATGCAAATACAGATCCACATTGTTGGCAGACACACTCTCTTGTTGATCAGTTGACCTGGGTTTGCCTTAATTAAATTTTATGGTAAGGAAAAAAACTTACAGGGTATGAAGAAAATCAGATGATAAATGCATTTCTTATGAAACCCATTTGTCATCAAAAGCACTGTCAATCAAAAATTTCATGTTGTGCACTAAAAAGCTCCTTTTCTAATGTGTAGATGAAAACATTTCAGCTGTCTACAATGATGGAGTATAAATATTGCACAGAATCTTGATGAACTGCCCTAGACTTTATAGGGTTTTTGTGCTACCTTGCATATTCTCACCAAGTATGGAGGAACCATAACAAGAAAAATATTCAGACAGGAGCTAATCTGGATGTCACTGAGGTACCCCAGCCACTGACACCAGTGATGTCACTGCAGAAGTATGTAGGCATACACATCTGGATTCAGTATGAATGGAGAGCCACCTCAGGCTAGTTCTGGTCAATTCTGACCATGGAAGTAGCATCACTAGAAAAGAGCATTGAAGTATCACTCCTAGCTGCCATCTTCTTATCTCACCCTGCTTGGGATCACAGCACAGGCAGGCTGCCCACAAAGGAGAGACAGGAGCCACTAGGGACTGTCTGCTGTGTATTTCCTGCAGGCAGCAAACAGCCTGGGAGCAGCAGGCAGCCCCTCCTGGTGTCATCGGCTGCACACGGCCGCTGTATTTGCTGGGTGACACAGGAGGCACTGCTTGTTCCCTCTTGGCACTGCAGGCTGTGGGATGGCAGCAGCGAGGAGCCTTCGGGCACTTCTGGGAGCAGCAGCAGCACAACTGCACCAAGCTGCTGACTGCCCTGCAGAGACAGCCCTTGCTGGGATAGCAGAAAAGCTGGCTGCAGAACTGGACAGCAGCACAGGCAGAGGGCCAGATGGTGAGTGAGCAACTGATGGTGGTGGCTCTCGCAGGTGCACGGTGAGCACACTCTGGCAGACTGCCCTGCAGCTCACCCTGCAGCCAACAGTGCTGCCTCCTGGCACCAGTGCTGTAGTTTGGACTATCAGGATGGGCAAAAGCCAGAGCTCAGGCCTTTACACTACTTGATTCAGCTCAACTTTCCAACAGAGCTCTAAGAACCACTGCTCCAGCACTCCCAAGCTGGAGTAATTCAAAAGTAGATTTGCTGTTCGTTCTCAGGACAGACTATGGACCCAAGATCCCAGCTGTGCTGCCTGAGGCAGGAGGCAGTTTGTACTCCTTGTGCAAGGGAAAACCTGTGTGGAGAAAGCTGCCATGGAGCAGGCTTACCTGAGGAGCTGCATGGGAAGCTGCCATCCCCATGGATGATGGGCCTATTGGGCAGTAAGGACACATTGTCCTGCTTCTTCAAGACCTTCTTCTTCAAGGCACTACCAGGCTGTTTTCTCTGCACTCTAGAAGCTGTGCCATCAACAGGTGGTAGGCTAAAGCCTGCAGGGACCGAAGAGGAGCTTCTAAGTGGAAGGCACTAGACAGGGTGATGATGGAAAGGGTGAGAAAACTTGCCAGAGCTGGGTAACATCTCTTTGTTATCCCAAAGAACTTCACATATAACAATGGCACACTAATATGGGAAAAAGAATCACAGATTCCTAGAAGAGTTTGGGTTGGAAGGCACCTTTAGGCACCATCTAGTCCAACCCCTGTGAGCAGGGACATCTTCATCCTGATCCGGTTGCCCAGGGCCCCATGTAAGCTGGCCTTGAACACCTTCAAAGATGGACCAACAACAGCTTCTCTGGGCAAACCCTTCCAGCTTTTAATCCCCTTCCTTTAAAAAAAAAAACCCTATAATATCTAATGTAAATCTACTCTCTTCTAGCTTCAAACCAAATTGCAGCAATGCTTCCCCTAAGAAACAAGGAAACCCAGTACTGCTTTGCTTTTGATTTCCTGTTCCAGAGGCTGGCAGGGGAAGTTACCAGAGAAAGTGCAGATAACCTTGCGTGCTGCCCTGGGGCTGAGTGCTGCCTCCTGAGGGCCCTGCTGCCGCCCTCGGGCAGCGCTCACAGCCCTGCAGGCAGAGCCCCTCGGCTGGGATTCAGTCAGGAACGCTGCTTGCTCCCAGGGCTACAGCAGAAGCACTGCCTGGGGGCTTCAGCACAGCTCTACAGCACCAGCTCCTCAGCAGGGAGTGGCAGGAGAAGGATCTCTGGTGTTTTCATGAGAAGGAGTTGCATTTTGTTTCTTCCAGGTTGCACCCTGGCTGAAAAGCATTCTTTTGAATTCACCTTGCCTGAAGACTGCTCTCCAGGAGAGAGTCTGAAGTTCCAGTGTGCTTTGCAAGACAGAATTTTCTACTCTGAAAGACTTTCGAGGTGAAGGGGGGAAACTGATATTCTGTTACTGACTCACTGAGGCCATGGGCAAGACACTTCATGCCCCTGTATTTTTCTTTCAGAAACAGAATTAAATCCCAAGCAAGCTTCCACTCAAATGCAAGTGGAACAGTCCCCCAGTCTGACTGCAACACTGCAAAGGGCAAGCAAGTGGTCAAAAAGGACCACCACAAGTGTAGCCACCACTTACTTGCTTCAGCTTCATCCCTGGGCTCAACTGTCTCCAGAATGGGCTGCAAGGATGTTTTCCTTTGCCTCCTTTTCTTCATGTCTCTCTCCAAAAGCTCTGCATCCTTCCGCTCTAAGTTCTTTTGAGCCAACATGCACAATGCAGCACGGATCTAGGTGCAATTAAAATGCATCATAGACTGTAAGGAGAGATACATCAACCAGACACAACATCTCCTCAGGAGCACAGAGTCCACAGAGTGCCATAGATTTCAATGCAGCTCCATATCCATTCCAAAAGTTTCAGAGGAATGACTCCCATCCTCACCTTGGCAATTACACACAGCCAGGTGGAACATTTCTGTGCCACAACCTTACACTGCTCCAACTGCAGCCTATGTCAGGAAGCCCTGCTTGAAGCATGAAGGTCATAGGAGTGCTCCAAGACAGAGGAAGAGCTGACACGGCCAGTGAGCAGGCAGTTCAGTTCCTACGGGCCATGGCAGGAGAATAAAAACCATGCGCAATATCCAGCAAGGAGGGGTAATTAGCTGTTGCTTAACACTCATGGCCAGGAATTGCAGCTGTTTCTCACTTCCTGGCTTCTGAAGGACTCAGCTCTGAAGGACTCTGAAGGACTTGGTCTCTGACATCAGGAGACCAAAATGGGGAGTCATATGAAAACAAGCTGCAGAAACACTGCTGTTAATGAGCAGAAAACTTGAGAATGAGAGGGCTGTGACATACAGCCAGAAAGGTAACCAGGAAAAATCAAACTCTCCCATTTTCTTTTGCAGCCTTGCTTACACACAACATTAGAATCTTTGCTTCTCTGCTTCCGAGGATGCACTTTGCTTACATTCACTGATGTGTAGCTTATTCTGTCATTCAGAACTTCTCTAAAACAGCCTTTGCACATAAAGAATGCTTCTGACATGACCTTAGCACCATCTCCAAACCAGGCACCTTGACACCACTGGAAACAGCCAAGCAATTCCTCTCTAGTTGTCAAATATATTCCCAAGAGAATCCACATTGCCCAGGAGAGGATGATTATGATTTTCAGTGACATTTTGGGCCAAGCACTAAACAGCCACTGGAAAGGAAATCTGCTCATCCCTGTCCTTCTCCCTTACCTTTCCAAAACCTTCCCTCAGGTCTGTGTCACGCGTAAGACCAGGATCGGTGTGATGATCCATCTCCTTGGCCTGGCTCAGTGGGAGGCCTGGAAATGAAAGCAAAGGTTTGTGTAAATCTCTGGCAGATGTCAAGCCCCCAAAACCACAATGCTGGACAACAGGCAAGACAGGTTCCAGATTGCAGAGCCCTCAGAAGACACAGAGACTGTGACTGAGAGCAGCAAGGTACAATGCCTAGAGCCTCTCCCAAGGGATGGGCTACTGGCAGCAGACATGACATTACTCTGGTGGCCAGCAGACTGAAACCTGCTGCATGATGAAGGCCCCAACCCCTGGATGCTGGAGAGCCTCTGTGTGATAGAGAAGGGCAGAGATGGAGATTGCTCTTGACAGCAATTCTTATCTGCTCTTATTCATGCTGATATTAGTAAACATCTTCTTTTGGTTCTTAAAAGTCCCAGGTTCTAATACCTGGATGCATTTAGATCAACATTTTCTTCTCTTTGTTGGAATATTTTAGAGGACATGCAAAGAAAAACTTAGCATTGCAGCAGTGTTACCCAAACATGAACTGTGTTCTTGGCACCAGATAATTCATTTTCCCCGAGGGTTTCCTTCTGAACTGTATGAGAGTGGGCCAATTTTGGGCCAGCCTGATTAAAGGCTGATTTTCTAATTGCAAGAAGAACAATGGAGCTCATTCTGAAATACTCTCCAACAGAGCTGTTAGAGCTAAGATAACTAATTCTTTACATGGCTTCACAGAGGGTAAATTCATACAGCAGCCAAGCAGTTTGAGAGGAATCCCTGTCCTAAAATGGGATTCCTTCACCCTGTAGAATGCTTCAGTCAGTAATAAAAGTGAGACAGCTAAGGATTAATGTCATAAGTCATTTCTAGTCCAGAATGAGTCCAGAAAAAAAGTCACCTTCCTTACTGAGCAATACTTCTCCCTAGCTGCATTAAGCATTCCAGCTGCACATCAGCAATTAAGGAGTCATTCCAAAGGGGCCGTAGCCAGGATTTGGCAGAACTAACCCGGAGCAAAGGGACCAGGGCATCTGATCCCTTCTTCTGCATCAGCAGAATTATTTCTTCAAGTCTCATCTGTCCTATCATGATACAGCCAGAGATGGCAAAGGAACAACAACAGTGTCATTGGGGCTTTCAACTTGAAAGCATTGGCTGAGCCAGAGGCACCAGACACTGCATTTTGTCTGGCACAATGCCACTTGTCAGGGATCAGGCAAGGCAGGGAGGGAGGACAAGGCAGAAGGCATCTCCTCCCCCAGCCTCAGCCTGCAACACTGACACAGGCAGAGAGCCAGGGAAGAGATTTGTCATGGTGAACCTGCCATAGGTGGCTTTGGGCTTGTGCTGTCACAGGATGACAAACTCAGACCCTGCATAGCATGCATCCATTTGGAAGGCTCCTTCTCCCTGATAGGAAAATTTATAAGGACATTCTGTCACAGCAGGTTTCTCTATTTCTGCCAATACAAAACCAGGCAATGTCCATTAATGTCCATCCCGTCTCAAAGGGTTCAGCTCAGAAAGTGCCCCAATGAAAGGTTTTCTGCTACAAAAGCAGGAAGAAGAAGTGGGAACATTTCTCATTTTGTGCTAAATGCCTTGTTTTCCTTACTAATTGTGACATTAGGAAGGCTGCAGGGAGATAAAAGGCATGTGCAGAATGGAGAGGAATATTTCCTTTTCCTGCACTGCATTTCCAGGGCCACAAGGTACCACTCCAGCTCCTGACACTCAACACTTCAGACTGCAGGAATTTTCACTGCACTGCCAGAGAATACTCCCAGTGACTGGACTCTGGGAGAGTCCACTGAGCCCGTCAAGCAATTGAAATGCATTTAAAGAAATTTTCAAAAGAATGCGTTTTAGTCAAGCTTTGCAAATGTCACCTCTGAGTCAAGACCACAATGGTCATTTTAGGACAGACATGCCCTGTACCTACCTGCATGTTCAGAGTTCTCCTCCTTGCTTCTGCTGCTGGATCTTGGCCTGCAGAAAATGGAGGACAATGAACATGTGAGGAGGTAGAAAGAGAAGGGAGGGAATGCCTGTACCATGAAAGGAGGAAAACCGCCAGAGCATGGGCACTCTGATGAAGGAGGAAATGCAGCACAGAAACACACCAGGATGCAAAGCTGATTCATTGTCCTTAAGCTTTCCATTGCGGGAGTCACAGAGAGCTGGCCAAGCTCTGTGTGAAACAATAGCCAACTGCAGCAGAGGACCCATCTTGAGGTGCTTTGAAGCCCTGCCTCCTCTTCCCCACCACCACCTCTGCTCTTGGCACATTGGTGTTGGCTTTGACATTGTGCTGGGTCATCATAGATCGGCAAAATGCCTAAATACATGGGACACCTGGCTGTGCAAAATAACCACACTTTGGGATGGGAACACAGAGATGAACAGCACACTGCAGCAGCAGCAGACACCTTGGCTTACCTCATCCCCTGGGACTCCTGGAATTCCAGCTGCAGAGAGCTTTGCAGAGAGCCCGCAGCACTGCCAAGAGAGGGACTTACTGCCTTGCCTATGGGGGGGATCAGAGGTGGTCCCAATGACCCCTTCTTCATATCCCCTCCACTGGAACACAGCAAGGAAGCCTGCAAAGAGTAGAACACAGTGCTCAGATCAAGCATGCAGCCTTGTCCCCATTCATGCCTCAAGACATTTAGGAACGCATTTAACTGGACCTGGCAGGAAAAGTCAAGGCAAAATGATGGAGCAGCTTGGCCTAGGATGGGGAATGTTGACCTAGGAAAGGGAAGTGGTGAGGGAGATCCCAGGGCACACATTTTGCACCTCTCCCCTTGTGCTCAGTTTTCTACATTCCCAGCTGGAATTCACATATTTGACATCAAAATGTTCTGAGGTGCCACTGCCTCCACCTGGAGTATAGGGTGTCATGGGAATGGGTTTAGATCACTATTCTCTCCCTGCCCCTTAGGTACCTCACAACCAGTGCTGATCTCCAGTCATGTCCCCACAAAGCCATTCTGCAGGAGGCCAAAACCTGCTCTTCTCAAGCCCCTCATTTCTTCTGCTGCTGCCCTTCCCTCCTACACTTCCCCAGCAGCCTTTGAGCCCAGATGCTGCTGCTGAGCTCTCAGGATGCTCACTGCTCTCCAGCCCCCACACATCCACCATCTCAGCCTCACTGGCATTTAGGATGTTCAGCAGAGCTCCCTGCCCTGCTGCTCTCTGCAAGGTCTCTGCCTGCCCAAGTTCCTCCAGGGCCCCCATGCCATGGTCAGGAATGGGAATGGAGGCAGCAGGGGCAGATGCACACCCTTTGTTTCTATCCCATCATTTTTGGACCACCTAAAGAACCAAATCAGGACCTGTTCAGCTTCAGTGAGAGGGTCACTTCCTGTCACGGAGACACTGGGCCCTTTCTCAGCAAGGCTGAAATCAAGTATCCAAGCCTTTGATTGGACATTTTGTCTACCAAAACTCTTGTTCATCTGCCTCCTCTGCAACCCATGGCAAACCCAAAACAACTGCAGCTCCTGGCCCTGCTGCCAAGGCAATTGTGTGCCTGGGCTCTGGGCTGCTCTCCCCATGGCCACTTCCCACCCCTTCCCTCTGGACAAAGCCATGCCACAGCACACAGCTGCGCAGAAGCTGATGATGTCTAGAAATAGCAGCAGAGACAACTGTGCAGAGGGCATGGCTGTACAAGTCAAAAGCTGAGACAACCTGGAACTGACTTTGCAGGACTGCCTGCTCCAGCAAAGACCTTTTTCCATCCCAACCAGACACAGCTGACAAAAAACACCACCAAGACATAGACATGGCTCACAGATACCCATAGGTTACTAAATCTAGAAGGACAGCTTGTCCAGATTGGACAACTTTAGCTGCTCAACTTTAGCTGCTGCTGGTGTTTTCTCAGCCATGAGCCAGAGGAGGAACCACAACAGAGCCCAGAAACCATTCAAAGACCTCTCCTGTTATTGACACATGCTGAGGATATGAAGTCTGCACTCCACAGCCACTGCAGAGACAGCCTGAAGCACAGTGTCCAGCTGAGCTCTTCTTTGGCTCAGCTGCTTCCCTGAGGTCACACCACAGGAAAAGATCTCCAATCTCTGCCTCCAGCACATAAACTGAAAATCTACTGCACAGGACGTAGTTTGGTCTCCTTACCTTATAACATTTTTCTTCTGAACTCTGCTCCTGGTGTTTTCTACTGTCATTATCATAGCCAGTGCCAATGTCCTTGTTCTCTTTCTCCATGCTGTACATTTTATTATTGTTAGAAGAAGGAGAGCTGATCCTGATGGGAGGCAATGGCTTTGAGGGAAGGAGCGAAGAGGGACATGGCCGGAAAGACTTGGAGAAAATGAACCTAGTCACGCCTGCAAAGTGGAGGAATTTTCACTGCACCACCAGAGAACACTCCCAGTGACTGGGCTCTGGGAGAGTCCACTGAGCCCGTCAAAAAACTGAAATGCATTTAAAGAAATTAAAAAAAGAATGGGTTTTAACCAAACATTCCAAATGTCACCTCTGAGTCAAGACCAAAATGGTCATTTTAGGACAGACATGCCCTGTACCTACCTGCATGTTCAGAGTTCTCCTTGCTTCTGCTGCTGCATCCTGACCTGGAGATAATGGAGGACAATGAACATGTGAGGAGGTAGAAAGAGAAGGGAGGGAATGGCTGTACCATGAAAGGATGTAAACATTCTTAGCGTGGGCACTCTGATGAATGAGGAAATGCAGCACAGAAACACACCAGGATGCAAAGCTGAATAATTTTCCTTAAGCTTTCCATTGCGGGAGTCACAGAGAGCTGGCCAAGCTCTGTGTGAAACAATAGCCAAGTCCAGCAGAAGACTCATCTTGAGGTGCTTTGAAGCCCTGCCTCCTCTTCCTCACCACCATCAGTCATTCCTCAACTTGCATCCTAACTCCCCAATTCTGCCGTCTCTCCTTTTGGAGCCAAGTGGTTCCTACAGCCACACTGAAGCAGCAAGAGCTGCTCAGCTGAGACACGAGACTGTATGGAGGGCAGCTACTTTTGTACAGGTGCCAAAGCTTTACTTTGCCTGCTCGTGCCTAAACCTGGTGACAGTCTCATGCTACATGTGGTCAGAGCACTGCTGTCTCCGAGAATGCTATGACACCTCCTGGCTCTTTCAAGAACAAAAAGGCTTTTTCCAACTCAGCTGCTAGGGGAGGATATTCAGATTGCACTTTAAAAGCCCTCCCAAAGATTTCCAATTCAAATGATACTTCTGTGTCTCCTTCTTTATTGTTATCACTCGGATAAGCTTGACAGCTACATTTTCTCTCCCATATCCAAGCCAATATCTTTCCATCAGGTACGGTCCTGTAACTCTTGTCTACCACCTTGCCCGCTTTGATCTTAAGCCCAGATCAAAATATTAAACATTGATCAGATTATACATCTATACCCCAAAACTTCTCTGGCATCTCATTTCACAGTGGAGGCCCAGGCACAGAGAAAATATTCCTGATGTTTACAGAAGCAGCACCTGAATTTGCAGACCCCTCTCCAGTAGCCAGTATTGGCCCATACATAATCTCATGGGTGCAGAAGTTAACAGTCAAGAATGACAGCATTCAAATATCTGCAGGACCCAGACCCAAGCAATTCACTTCCCAAAAA
Source organism: Passer domesticus (assembly GCF_036417665.1). Taxonomy (NCBI): domain Eukaryota; kingdom Metazoa; phylum Chordata; class Aves; order Passeriformes; family Passeridae; genus Passer; species Passer domesticus. The sequence continues at coordinate 1,580,146 of NC_087506.1, read as the reverse complement.
AGAGCACAACCATTACAAAGGGAATCAATAGCCAAGTCCAGCAGAGGACCAATCCTGAGGTGCTTTGAAGCCCTGCCTCCTCTTCCCCACCACCACCTCTGCTCTTGGCACATTGGTGCTGGCTTTGACATTGTGCTGGGTCATCATAGATCGGCAAAATGGGGAATACACAGAGGTTTGCCTAAATACATGGGACACCTGGCTGTGCAAAATAACCACACTTTGGGATGGGAACACAGAGATGAACAGCACACTGCAGCAGCAGCAGACACCTTGGCTTACCTCATCCCCTGGGACTCCTGGAATTCCAGCTGCAGAGAGCTTTGCAGAGAGCCCGCAGCACTGCCAAGAGAGGGACTTACTGCCTTGCCTATGGGGGGGATCAGAGGTGGTCCCAATGACCCCTTCTTCATATCCCCTCCACTGGAACACAGCAAGGAAGCCTGCAAAGAGTAGAACACAGTGCTCAGATCAAGCATGCAGCCTTGTCCCCATTCATGCCTCAAGATATTCAGGAATGCATTTAACTGTGTCCTGGCAGGAAAAATCAAGGAAAACTGATGGAGCAGCTTGGCCCAGGATGGGGAATGGAAAGGGAGATGATGAGGGAGAGACCATGGCACATATTTGGCACCTCTCCCATTGTGCTCACTCTTCTCCAAAAGTGGCTTCATTCCCAGCTGGCATTCACATATTTGACATCAAGGTGTTCTGAGGTGTCACTGCCTCCACGGGCATTTTAGATGTCATGGGAGAGGCTTTATAACTCCCTGCCTCTAAGGTACCTCACAGCCAGTGCTGATCTCCAGTCATGTCCCCACAAAGCCATTCTGCAGGAGGCCAAAACCTGCTCTTCCCAAGCCCCTCATTTCTTCTGCTGCTGCCCTTCCCTCCTACACTTCCCCAGCAGCCTTTGAGCCCAGATGCTGCTGCTGAGCTCTCGGGATGCTCGCTGCTCTCCAGCCCCCACACATCCACCATTTCAGCCTCACTGGCTTTTAGGATGCTGAGCAGAGCTCCCTGCCCTGCTGCTCTCTGCAAGGTCTCTGCCTGCCCAAGTTCCTCCAGGGCCCCCATGCCATGGCCAGGAATGGGAATGGAGGCAGCAGGGGCAGATGCACACCCTTTGTTTCTATCCCATCATTTTTGGACCACCTAAAGAACCAAATCAGGACCTGTTCAACTTCAGTGAAAGGGACAGTTCCAGCCAGGGAAAAGGTCTGAGAGCTCTGCTGACAGCACAGAAACTGGAAATTGACCACACTGCACTTAGCTTGGTCTCCTTACCTTATGTCCTTGTCCCTCTGAACTCAGCTCCTCTTCTTTTCTCCTGCCCTCAGCATAGCCAATGCCATCTTTCCCATTCTCCTGCTCTCTGCTGCATATCAGGCTTGGCTTGGTAGAAGGAGAGCTCTTCTGGATGGGAGGCAATGGCTTGGAGGGAAGGAGCATAGAGGGACTGGCCAGGGAAAACGTCTTGGCAAGCGGGTAGCCAGACAGGCCTGCAAAGTGGAGACACAAAATATAAGAGAAACCAAAATGCAAACCCAAAGCATCTGAAGCTCCATATCTCGTGGGACACATTCCCTGCAAACTTCTAAACAGCTGCACAGGGCTACATTCTCTTGCTGGCAGACACTTGAGGCAGGCCAAGGGAAAACCCTGACCTACTTCCACAGGGCTGCCACAGGAGCACCCTGGCCTCTGGGCTGCCCTGGGACAGCAGGGAGCCCAGAGCCCTGTGCTCTCCAGCAATGGCTCAGCTGCACATGCACCCTCCTGCTCCTCTCCCTGCCCCACAGCTGAGCAGCCCTCCAGCTCCACAGGCACTGGCAGCAGCACAGCTCATTGCAGGGCCACATGCAGGGCACAGCTGTTCCCTGGCAATGTGCACAGGCTCTCTGGGCTGCCACAAGACCCTTCCTCCCAACAGAGATTGGCCCAGCTCCCCCTCACCTCTGTGTGAGGCTGAGCCATGCTCACAAGGGAAGAAGTGAGTTAGGTGAATTCCCACCTTTATCATTAACATATCTAATGGGTGTGGCACTCAAGGGGAAGAATTTTTCATTTTAGAGAAAATTTATTTGGGTTCATTTTTCATGGAACTAGCCTGCATTTAATTCCTATGAACAGTATGGAGCTGGCAAGTCTGAAGGGAAAAGGCGAAGGCTCCAATGATAAGAGGAGAAGATATTCCTTCTTCAGTCTGGCCTGTGAATCCACAGGAAAAACCCACACAGCTGTGACTGCTATTTCTGTAAACCACCAAGTCCTGTCAGCAACAGGCAGGCCTTATTGGTGTTTCTGTAGCACTGTAATACCATCCTCAGGGTTGGACCTGACCAGCAAGCAGAGGAAGAACGGGAAATTTATCTGTAGTGAGACCTGACATTGATGGCAAGGAAAGCAACAGGACTTGCGTCTCATGACCATGTCCAATCTGTGCTCAGCTGTGGCCACAGTCCCTGTCCTGGCTGACAGTATGAGTGATTTGGCTGCTGTCAAAAAGGAGAAAGCAGAGTAAACTAATGACAGAATGTTGTGATGCCATGGGCATCCTTGTAGGATCATCTGTATCTGTCAGCCACCTACTCTGACCCAGAACTGAGCACCATGGAGCAGTTTTCCCTGAAATATGGTGGGATTGTTTTTCCATTTGGCTTCAGCCTTTCAGCTCCTTCCTATCCTCACCTTTTCCTTCAGAGGTTTTTCCTTTTCCAGTAAACTCCATGTTTGAACCCGTGCTTCTGCCTGGCAGAAGGATCTGGGTTTGAATTTGGGAGCACTCTCAGTGTAGCCAGCGACAGGAGCTTGGTGCCCAGCCTCAGAACAAGGCCGGGTGACTCCGATCGCCAGCGCTCGGCACAGAGAGGCAGAGCCAGACGCGTCTGCTGCCGCTGCGGCCGTGCCAGCCACAACCTTCACAGCCTTCACAGCCCCAGCGTGGGGCTGCCCCTTTGTGACACAATAGCCCATGGGGCTGCCCCTTTGTGATGCAATAGCCAGTGGTTCTCTCATTTCCATGGCTGCAAAACCCCACCCCAACTCCATCCCTTTCCCTTCCCTTCCCAAGGGCAGCCAGCCTTAAGCCCAGCCTGGCCACAGCTGAGGGTTTCACACTGTCTAGGAAGTAAACCCTCTCCAAAGCTACTTTTCAAGTCCTTTATTTCTGGAATTCCCACTCAGTTCTGGGTTGCAGCTGGTTGGTGTGGGAATTGGTTAATTTCTCTTCACATCAAACAAAGTGCTGGGACACAAACAATGGCACCATGCTGTGGAAGTAAAAGCAGCTCTGCACTCCCCAGTAGATGAGCCCACAATTCAGCTGGCCGATAGCTTTAGGGAACTAATTGACCATCCAAACATTCCACTTTTGCTCTGCTTCATTGTTCCAGGGGTTTATTTCCTGCTTTCTTGATTGCAGAGAAACCCAAACCCAACATAAACATCATCTTCCTCAAAACATTTCTGACCCTGGCAGCTCCTGACAATTCAAAATTTTCTTCATAGAAATAGCACTTGGCAGGTCATTCTAAAATACTCTCCAACAGAGCAGATAAAACTAATCATCCTTGATTTGGCAGAACTAAGCCTAACCCACGGGACAAGTGGGTCTGATCCCTTCTTCAGCATCTGCAAAATTATTCTTCAAGTCTCATCTCTCTTATCTATTCAAAGATCTCTGCATTAGATGCCCCCAGTGTTCAGTGGGCTGACATGATCAGCGTATCTGTAGGGTGTAAATTGGCCATGCAAAGTTCTCCATTGTTGTGCAAGGGGTTTATTCCTGCTTTCTTTCCTGCAGACATACCCAAACCCAACATTACAACACCTGCCTCAAAACAATTCTCATTTGGACTGTCCCCGAAAATTCAAACCTATACTCAGAGTGTTTCCCTGTCACCAGGGACAGGCTCCAAGGCTGGGCTCTCACCTGCATGGAATGAAGAAGAGCTGCTGCCCTTGCCAGTGGCTCCGGGGTCTGGCAATCAGCGCTTTGAATGCGGCTTTTGTACACACACTGCCTCTCTGGGCCAAGCAGCATTCCTGGACATTGGCACCACCTCTGCAGGCCAACATCCTCCAGGCACAGCTGCAGGAACGAGATTGCAGCAAGTGCTGGCTGAAGGAGTCTCCAGGCTGCAGCAGCCCTTCACCTCCAGCGGAATCATCTTGTGCTGCCGTGGGAGAAAGCAAAGGGGGTGACGGGCTCTTTGCAGATGAGGGTCTCCTCCATGTGCTGCTGCTCGCTGGGCTGATACAGCTGCTGGTGCCCTCCCCTGCAGATGTACCAGGAGCCTGTCTGGAAAAATAACACTGCCAGTGCCAGTGCCAGCCACCCATCCCTGCCATGGCCCTGCCCGCAGGGCGTCCTGCCTACCAAACTGCTCCAGTCAGGTGATGTCAGACACCATCAAAATACATTCAAACTATGCATTTTACACATTCTTTCCAAATCGTGGCCATGCAGTCCACATGCTGGAGGCAGACTGCTCTTGGCAGAATGGGGGAAGCCCCAGCAGCTGCTCTCCCCATGGCTGGATGGCCATGGCAGCAGAGCCAAGTCTCTCACCGTGCCCACTGCTGTTGGGACCCAGTGCTTTGGACATGTTCTCACTGAATTCAGGCTTCTGCTACAGCAGTATTGTGCCTTCACGCATTTGATAACTAAGAGTTGGAATGGTAAGGACTCGTTACAAGAGCTACCAAATAAAAGGGGAGGGAGGGGGTGAGTGAGTTAGAATAGTTTGCTCCTTTTTAATACAAGCATACCTGGATTGAAGCAGGGACACTGGGCTAATCGTACTGGGGACTGGTTTGTAAGCCTTGTCTCTAGCAATTCCCACCAGTCTGCAAGCATTTTTTAGTAGAAAGCAGTATATAAGATTTTACAGCACATCCATGAGCAAGTCGAAGCCAGAACTCCAAGTACAAAACAAATACTCCCAAATCGGCCACCCATGGGGAAAGGAAGAAGAAAAGCAGGTGAAACAAGTGCCACTGCAACTGAATTGCTTGCGTTCATCCCATGGTCCAACTTTTGTGGACAAAAGCTCTTCAATTCAAACACACAGCTTAAGAGCAAGGAATTCAATGTTTAGAGAGCATTTAAAGCCTAATTCCTATTACTTTCAAGGAAAGGTAGATGCTAAATTCCTTAAAAACTCAAATATGGGTATAATTGGGACTGTATCCTCCAAATCAGGAATGGAGGTTTAGAATTGCAGAACTGTTTCCATTGGAAAAGGCCTTTAAGATCATAGAGTCCTCCCAATAACCTGTGACCACTAACACTGCCAAGGCAACCACAAAAGCATATCTCAGGAAATGTTGTGAGATGAGACATCTTTCTTGTCTCCTTTGTCTCCCCAGGAGCCCCTTGGCAGGAGAAATGCCCACATGGGCTTTATCTGACTCCTTTCCAACCAGTCTTTCCCTCACTCCCAGGTCTCATTTGCTCTGCAGGCTTCACTAGTTCGCTCAACTCAGAGGAGCTCTCAGAGGAGAAAATGCTGCCTGGCGTGGGGCTGTCTGATCCCTGTCCCATCTTGATTCCATCTGCCCCCTTCCCTCTCCCATCAAAGAGACCGAAGGATCCCTCACAACTCCACGGTACTGCAGCAGATCCCGGGCACGTTCCCTCCTCCGCTCCTTGGTGGCCCTGGGGAGGCTCCAGAGCCCTCCCTGTGTGCGGGACAGCTGCTGCAGCACCGCTGCGCCTGCGGGCCAGCAGCGCCCAAGGAGCAGCTGCGCAAGTTCAGAGTCTGAAACAGAATCCTCAGCGCACACAAATGACAACTGGCATTTCAGGGGCTGGCAGGAAAAACTAAATCCATCTGCTCGTTGCCCCTGCTAGCCATGGCCACGGTGATGCAACTGGAAGAATTGCCCCTGCCCAGGAAGCTCTCAGGTAGAAGAGAGGAGCAAAAGCCACGTGTTTCTGAGCTGGTAGCTCCCAGTGCCTCAGGTTTTCCTTCCAATTTCTAAAGGGTTTGGACTATTTTTACTGTTTCAACCCTTGTTATGTGCTCCTGTGAATAAGTAAGCACTACAAAGCCTCTCCCTCAAAGCCTTGAGGGACTGCCAAAGCAGAACTTGTTCATCCTCTTTTCTCCTGGTGATTTTATAATCCCATACAGACTCTGACAGCAAACCCGTGCTAGAGGAAAGATTGACCTTGGAATCATAGGGTACTTTCTGGGTGGGTGTTTTAATCTGCTTTTCCAGGGCCTTGGGCTGAGCAGGGTGAGGATCTGGGGGATTTCACAGAAGAACTGGCACAGGACATTGCCATGACACAGGGGCAGGGAAAATGTATTGGCCGTTTGCAGCAGAGAATAGAGAAAGGCACTGGCCCAGGCAGCTGCTGCCATGTGGGCACAAGCTCTGCTGCCCAGGAGGGTCCCGTAGTGCAGGGGTTTGCAGATGGACACAGAGCGGTCATAGCACATGATGGTCAGGAGGAAATACTCTGCTGACAGGAAGAAATACAAAAAAAAGAGCTGAGAAGCACATCCTTTGTAGGAGATGGTGCGGGTGTCCCAGAGGGAATTGTGCATGGCTTTGGGCACAGTGGTGCAGATGGAGCCCAGGTCGCTGAGGGCCAGGTTGAGCAGGAAGAAGAACATGGGCGTGTGCAGGTGGTGGCCGCAGGCTACGGCGCTGATGATGAGGCCATTGCCCAGGAGGGCAGCCAGGGAGATGCCCAGCAAGAGGCAGAAGTGCAGGAGCTGCAGCTGCCGCGTGTCTGCCAATGCCAGCAGGAGGAAGTGGCTGATGGAGCTGTTGTTGGACATTTTTTGGGGCTGCACATGGGGACCTGTTCATGGAGAAAGGACAGTGAAGATTTAGAGGAGATACCTGGAACCAAAATCAAAGGCATTTCCCAGACACCCTCCTCGGTAACACACAGACACACCATTTCGTGTTCAAGAATTCTGCTGGTTTTTTTGCTAAGATCCCCTGTATCTTTGCTGCTGTTCTTGGATATCAGAAACCCTCAGCATTTCTGCTGCCCTCAGGTGGAACAGAGCAAGTTCTGTTAGGTTAAGTGATGAGTGAAGCGTAAGGGGAGATGGTCTCTCCTTCTGACCTATTGAGATTTTCTCTGGGCTTTAGCCTTTCTCAGGTGGAGGGTGATCACCTTCCCATGCTTCCCCTAAAATGTCACCAGGTACTGCTGAGAGGAGATGGATCCACCACAGCCCAGCTCCATATCTGTAGCCAAGGACTCACAATGCTCGTTTCATGAACCCAGCAGCATTTTCAGTGTCAGAACACCTCTGCATTTCCTCATTAAACTTATAACTCAGAGATGCTCTAGGACAGTTTTGCACCCTGGGTTGAAGCTCCCAGCTTGGACTGCAATCTCAGGGAGACTTCCAAGTGTCTTTATGCTGGCACTGGATGAAGGGAGATGCAGCTCTTTCCCTGGGTGCACTGACAGCATTGCCCAGAGCCGGGCACTGGGCACAGCGTCACCCTGAGCCAGCTGTGCCCCCTCCCAGAGCCCCCAGGGCCGGGCAGCTGCTCCCAGCCCTGTGCTCTGCAGAGGGAACTGGGCCCGGGGCTGCAGAGCTGCCCCACGGCTCTGCTGCAGCTCTGCCTGCACAGGAGGGGCTTCACACCTTGGAGCCCCAGCCCTGAGGGCAGAGGCTTGGCTGGGGGACAGGAGGGAGGGGGCTTGTTCAGAGGGAGGGGCTGCACTGCAGGGGATCCTGAGGGCATCTCTAAACTCTCCCTGCCACAGCATTGCTGGCTTTTGTTTCCTCCCATTGCCTCATCATCTCTGCTTCCTGGAGATTTTCCTCCTGCCAGTGTTTCCCTGTGCCTGATCTCTCCCTGTCAGCAACCACAGACCCCAAATCTCTGTGCACTCTCCCTGGCCCTACAGAACCCTGCCTGTTTGCAGGGCACTGGCTGGGGGCAGGTTCTGTTTGCAGCTTGGAGAAAGGACAGCTCAGACTGAGCCTGATGGGTCCAGCAAAGGTGATGCTGGTGCTGTCCATGGGCAGAGTGGCTGAAAGCACATTAGGGATCTCCCGTGAACCTAGTGATCACTAAAAGAAACAGTTCAGATGTCTCAGACAATTTTCAAATTTCATAATTAATAATTCATAATCATCCTATATTGTTCATTCTCCCTCCCTGCCATTATCCAGTAGTAGGAAACTGAATACAAAGTCTTACGAAAATTTCTGCTTTTTTACAAAAACCCTTATTTTGGAAATATTCCATGACTGATCAGAAGATCTCAGCATGTCAGAGTTTCATGAGCATTTCACCTCCCCTGCACCAGAAATACTCAGAGTTGTACTCACAGTCTGCAGGCATTGGGATGTTCCAGCTTTAGGAGATGGCTCCAGGAGCTGCAGCTGCATTGTCCTACAGCCAGAGGTTCCTGTGCCAAGGGCTGGCAGTGATTCTGCCCCAGGCACTTCTCAGCACCTTCCCAGCCCTGACTGATTGAAGCTCTCTGTGCCTCTGGGCTGTGCCCAGGCTGGCTGCAGGCAGTGCCCCAGCCCTGCTGGGCTGGCAGAAGAGCTGCTCATCAAGAGAAATGTGCTTTTGAAGCTCTTCTTGCTTACCAGGAGCTGCCTCTGTGCCAGGAGCCCGGCCCAGCTCAGCAGCACAGACACAGCACAAGGACTTTAATGAGCCTCTGGGGCTTTGTGCTCAGGCCCTGAACATCAGTCCCTGAGAGGCAGCTGAAGAAACCTCTCCAGAACTCCAAGTCACAATCCAACTCCAAAGTTTCTTGGACTTTTAATGGGTCCCACTGAGGGACACGACTGAGAAAGTGTCCCCAGGGCCCAGGAAGAGCAGAGAACTGGAGGCAGTGATGACAGGTGGGGAAAAAGAGAAGCCAAGTCTTGGTGCCCTGGGGCACAGCAGGGTCTGTGCCACCAAGGGCTGCGAAGGGACACCTTGTCCTGAGGCCCTGGGGCCTCCTGGCACAGCCCCAGCCAGGCTGGGCAGTGTCAGCCCCTTGTCCTGCCCTCAGCATCCCCCCCTAGCCCACATCCCAGTGGCCTTAGGGATCTGCTGGAAGGAATCCCTGGGGAGCCTTGCTCAGCAATGGCCCTGGGGGCTCCTGAATGCTCCCAGGGACTGCAGGTTTTTCCAAGGACTTTGGGTTTTGCTTTTGCCTTGGAGTCTCTGAGAGCTTTGTGCAATCATGGCCTCCAATAATCTGCTTTAAGGAGTCCCTTGAGAGCTTTCTACTGACATTCAGAGGGGCTCATTAATGCTTTGAGACACTCAAGGTGTTTAATGTCCTTTGGATTCTCCTTTCCACACTGAGTCTCTAAGAGGCTTTTGTGCTATGCTGGCCACCAATTCTCTCCTCCAACTAGTCCATGAGGAGCCTGTGTTGGAGAGGGACCTCAGTGGGACCCATTAATGCCTTGAGACACTTTGGGCGTTTCCTCTGACTTGGACTCCTGGAAAGGTTTGTGCAATGTCCTCTTAGGCCATGAAGTTCCAGGGCTCAGCTCTAAATGCACCACAGGGCTCATTAGGATCAAGCAAGTCCTGCCAAACCATGGCTCTGCCTTGATTTCCCTCCGCTCTAGTGCAGGTCATTAGGAGGGTTTCCTTTTTCAGTTATGGAGAAATATTTCAAAGAGCTTCTAGGAAGTATGTATTCCTATTTTAAAGGGTGTCTTTTATTGCTGTTCTTATTACACAAGAGATGATTGCAGCATTCAGTGACTGATATTGATCCAGCAGGGACTCTCCTAAGGAGCTCTGGCCTGCTCAGAGAAGCTGTGCCTTGAGCTCTGACCCAGTGTGGACAACCTTGCTCCACATTCCCCAAGCCCATTTTGTCTCTCCTCACTCAACGGTGACCTGCTTTGCTCAGAGAACTGGCTGTACACAGCCAAAGAGGGTACAGTTTCTTTTATATTTTGAAGCAATCTAAAACTCCTGAGTTTCCCCATTGAAAACAGACATCCTCCTCAAGTGTGTGCCAAGCCCAAGCTGCCACCAAGGAGGTTCCCCTTCCCTAAGGCAGAACCCTGGAAGGAATGTTTTAGACACACAGGAAGTTCTGCAATAAACACAAATCCAGAGTTTGCTCAGGGCAGAATTAGACCAACTCCTGACGGACAGACCAGCTTTGAACTCCTTGCAGCTGAAAGCTCTGAGCTGGGAGGTGTGGGAGAGACCCAAGAGTGAGGGAAGGGAAATGCAGAGCACCCAGCCAGTGCTTCTGTGCAGACAGGCTGTGGGGAAGGGCACTGCAGAGCTGCCCTGGGCCAGCTGGGAGGGTGGATCATCATCCCAGTCTGCACTGGGCCATTACAAGACACTGTTGGATGGACACTGCACCGACCCCAGTGCGCCAGCCCATTGCTCAGGGCTGCTGTCACTGCCCAGAGCCAGAGGGGACCCCTTGCTGGGGGCTTGTTCCATGGCCACCTGCCCTGTGCCGCTCTGGCTGCTCAGGCACCAGGAACCAGCAGCAAAGGGCACTGCCAGGGCCAAAGGCCAGCTCAGCCAGACAGAAAGGGGCAGTGCTGGCACTGTTTCCATGGCAGCCCTCACTGGGGGTGACACCTGGGTCACCTGTCCTGGCAGCTGCCATGGAAAGCCCTGGCAGGGACTGAGGGCACAGACACTGGCACTGAGACACTGCTGGGCCGGGTGCTGAGCACAGGGCTGAGCATGCAGAGATGGTTTTGTTCTTGCTGAGCTGCAACAGAGCCAAGGCCTGTCCTGCCCCTCCTCCAGCCACGCTGGGCAGGGGCTGGGGCTGGGGGGGAGCTTGGCAGGGGACACAGCCAGGACAGGTGACGCCAACTGACCCCGGGGATACCCCAGACCACAGGACATCATGCTCAGTGTATGAAGTGCGGGGAACAAGGAGGAAGGGGGAAATGTTGGAGTGAGGGTTTTTGCCTTCCCAGGTAACTCTTAGGCAACAGGGAACCCTGTTTCACCAGCGGGAAGGGTCAGTACCAAAGACACAGACACCAACTTCAGGAATCCTGTAATTTATATAATGCACAGCTGCAAAGAATTACAAAAGGATAATCTCAGCAAAGCACATAATCATTAGCAAAGAATTACAAAGGAAGCTTAGCAATCCATCCAGTCATTACTAACAAAGATTGCCTACAGTGATTAAAGAAAGATCCACCACCAGTTACCCTCAGACTTTACCATCACCCAGATCCACACATCAGCTGGGGCAGACAAGGACTGCAGAGCCACTCCCAGACACTGGGAATTCCTGCAGGTGCCTCCACCTTTGCAGGCAAGGAGCCTCCAAGCCCGCTGTGAGAGGACACAGCTTTTACACTCTCAAACAAACAAACTGACATCACTGCTAGGGTGGGAACATCTGGTTTCATTCTCCTGTTTGGTTTCTCCCAAAGCCTGGCCAGGGCTCAAGGAGGAATCAAGGGAGTTGACTTTGATCCTTCACCCCCAAACAAGGCCAGATGGGGCCTTGTCTGGTTTCTAAATACAGAAAGAGAAATCCATGTTTTATCAAGGAACACATCCACTGATCATGTTGTTAATAATGCTTTGTTAGGGAGTGGATACAAATATACCATTTATTTGGAAGGTTCATCTAGAGATGAACTTTGCCTCTGGGCCTGTTCAGGCCTTGATCCCAGCCTGTTCAGGCCTTGCTACTTGGATGGGTCCGGAGAGCTACAGTGAACTACTAGCTTCATAACAATTATTTCAATAGCACAGTTTAGATTTAGATATTAGGCATAACGGCATCTCCCCTTGTGCTTCAATTAAGTGCTGTTAAATTTTATTACTCAGAGCTATTCACGTTCCTTTTCAAACATGCCTAAAGAGTTGCTGTTATTCTGTTATTTATCAAATGCTCTCTTTACTTGAGACTGTCTCTTTTAAGACAAGTCTCAATACTTCACTTCCCAGCATAAAGTGTCACAACAACTTGAACATGGAATGTTAGAGTGCACACCAAGTGCACACACTGCAATGATGACAGACACTGCCACAAATGCATTTCACAGCAGCCTCCAATTTGGCAGCCATGAAGCCAATCCCACCAAGAAGAATTTTCTTCTTTCTGCCACTCTTCTCCTGCTCTTTTTGTCAAGGTGATTGCTGACTGTTGGCCTTCTAACGCATCCCTGACAGCAGTGCAACATTCCTGTCCCATGACAGCCCAGGCTCCTCCTTGGCCAGCAAGCAGATAATCCAAGGCCATGCGGTTCTGTGCAGTCCCCATTTGTGTTTGTTGGAGCCCATAGGATGTGCTTATTGGACATTTTAACAGCATCATTTGCTACTTCTAATAATCCATCCAGTCAACTCCACAGGACGGGGCAGCACACATGGGGCCCAGGATGAACCAGAATCTTTTGCTTTCTGAAACCCAAGGCACTCCACGGGGAAAATGTTCTCTGGGCCCCAACTCTTCCTTGTGGTTGTTGCTGAAGGACCCTAAATGGTGGCCCTGCAGCCAGGAGTGGGGTAACACTGACACTGACCAGCACCAGCAGCCCAAGTTCTACTGACATTGGGAGTGATGGTAAAGCACAGAAATCCTCTCACACTGTGGCCTCTGTAACTAGAACAGGCTTGGGTTTCTCCTGAAGGGAAATCTTAGTGAATCCTGTCAAACGGATCATTGTATTCCTGTGTTTTCTTGAACTGTCCCTTCACTGACAGTTACGAGTCAGAGCCCACGGACTGAGTTCTGGCCACCCCACAGGGTGGGCCCTCCAAGGGAACCCCATTCCTCCCAACTTCAGCTGAGAACAAACACAGAAATTAGTGACATGGAGTACTTTGACTACCCTGATCTTGAAATTTTCAGAACTAATCATTAAATTTTGATGAACTAATCCCTTGGTGAAACACTGGAGGTGTTTGTGGCAAACAAAGATTCTGGCACACTATCAAGGTACAACTTACAGACATCAATAGTACTTTAGTGACACTGGTCTTAATTTTTTCTCAATCTCATTTCAGTAAAGAATAATTGTGTTGTCCATGGAGATGGAGCCTTTTCAATTCCAGAACAAAGCCTCCAAAGTCCTTTGCTGGTCAGCTTTACCATGTTGTCTGTGGCTTGGTGGGGCCCTTTCCCCTTTGGCTGGAAGGGGGCTGAGTCCCAGTCCCTGAGGGCAACCAGGCTCCTGGATGGAATTTGTGTGCAAGTCCCTCAGTGCCACAGCAGCCTTCACAGGGAGCCCTGTGGATCAGAGCATTTTCCAAAGGGGCCGTTGGGGCAAACAAGGAGATTTGGTCTGGCAGGATGTGTAAAATAGTATCCTGTAATATCTACTTGTTCTCACACAGAATACTTGGCTGCAGGGACATTCCCATTGTTCCTGCCCAGGTTTCAGGATTCAATATTGTATTTCCTAGGAGCTGCTCCTTCAGCTGCCTTAGGAGGGCCTTTTGGCCTCCGGGCCCACACTCTGGCTCCATTGTTAGGACTGCTGGATCCAAACCCTTTATCTCCACAAATGGTAATGACTGGAGGTGGATCTCCATTTTTCACAATCGTGCTTAAATGTGCAATATCAATAACTGTGCTACCCTGTCATGGGGTTGAATAATCCAATCTTATTGACAATTGTTTAACAGAATTACTGTAATTTCTCCTTTATATTCAGCATCAATTCCTCCTTTCCTCCTGCCATGACATGAACATTTTGCAAGACCAAGCTCCAAGCGAGCAGTTACCAAACCAAAGTGTCCTGGAGGAATCGGAATTCCTCTCTCAGTATTGACAGCTTTCATTTGCTTTGGATTTATCCTAATTAATTCCAATGCATGAAGGTCCAGCCCTGCAGCCTCTGGGCTGGCCCTGCCAGGGGCCATCACACCCACAACAATTTCCCAGTCAGTCCAAGTCTCGCTGTCCATGGTTGTAGTTGCAAACTGGGTGCAGCCATGCACAGCCAGGGGTTTCCATTTCCCCAGTGGGCCATTGTTAAGGGTATGGAGCACATCTGGGAGATGGGTTCACCATGGGGACAGGCTCCCATCTCCTCCTTTTTTCAACTGCTCTTTTAACAACCCCCTCACCTGTTCAACAAATCCTGCAGCTTGAGGATAGTTTGGTACATGAAAAACCCTGCAGTCTTAATCACGGTATTTTTCACAGTAACAGACAAAGCACTCTGCATCACAGTATCAGCAAACCCTGTAAAAATAGACAATTTTATGCCCTCCTCCTTTTTTCATTGTATACAATCTCACAAAGTTTACCTCTGACATTAGGGTCCAGGCCAATCCTTTTCTATAGAGTGTTTAATGTTACATCCCTGAGCAGCCAAAGCTACCAAATTAGTATTGTCAGCAGTATTTCACATTATTACTATTTTATACGTAGATATAGATATTGGTATAGAAATATAGATATAGCTAGATAGCTATAGACATATATATAAAATATATATATCAATATATATATTAAGGTCTTATTATACTATAAATATGTACATAGTTATTTATGATATTAATATTTCACTTGCACAAATGCATTGGAGCTCAAGATTAAAACCTTCTGTTGCTCCATGTGGGAGCATTCCAACAAGAATTGTTCCTTCTGAAGGTGCTGTTTCCAATGTACGGTTAACAAATTCATCTTTGTCTGCCCAAACCCACAAGTTCTTTTCCTTTTCCATATGCAATTTTTGGATACATTTTAAGACATCCAGGGGTTCAGCTTCTTTTAACCAACTGCCCCACTGCTCACACAGTGCTGCGACCTCAGCCCACTCCAGAGCCAGCCAACTCCAGGGAAGGGCTTCCCATCTGGGAATTTCTGATGCCACTGATTCCTCACATTTACATTTAACAAGTGACATTTTGCTGTGATCTGGCCAGACTGTGCCAGTTTTGTTTTACCAGTGGGCAGGGTCAGCACCAAAGACACAGACTGCAACTGAAGGAATCAGTGTCATTTACTGCAGCTCAAAGCAGCAAAGAATCACAAAAGGAGCAGCTCAGCAATGCACCCAATCATCAGAACCAAAGATTGCTTGCAGAAAGATCCAGCACCATTTACCCTCAGCCTTTACCATCCCCCAGATCCACACAGCAGCTGGGGAAGCTGTCCCAGCCAAGGGCTGCAGAGCCACTCCTGGACACTGGGAATTCCTGCAGGTGCCTCCAGCCACAGGTGAGGCTCCAACCTCGCTGTGAGAGGGCCCAGCTCTGAGAGTGCTGAGTGAACAAACTGACAGCACTTCTAGTGCAGGAACATCTGGTTTCATCCTCCTCTTGGGTTCCTCCCAAAGCCTGGCCAGGGCTCAAGGAGGAACCAAGGGAGCTGACTTTGATCCTTCAGCCCCAAACAAGGACAGATGTCAGATTTCATGGCCCTGTCTGGCTTGCAAATACAAAAAGACCAATACATGTGTCACTGAGGAGTGGCTACATCCATCACAATGCTAATGACCATGCATATTTAATCAGTGAGCAGATACAAAGATAACCTTTGGTTGGAAGGTTCATCCAGAAGTCACCTTTGGCTCAGGGCCTGCTCAGGCCTCACTCAGGGCTGTTATCCAGGCCTTGGCACTTCAGGGACGTGGTTTAGTGCTGGGCTTGACACTGCTGGGTGAACAGCTGGACTGGATGAGCTCAGAGGTCTTTTCCAACAGAAAGGATGCTGTGATTCCATTATTCTATCCGCTGCATTTAGCTAGGTCTATTTGAACAGCATTACTTTGCTCTAAAAGTTCCCTCTTGCTCAGCTCCTGTGGCCTGTGGCGGCAGCTCCTTCAGCTCCTGGTGCTAAGCTGCTCATGCTGAACGAGACGACTCGGAGAGTTGAATACAGTCCATGCAATTCCTTCTGGGACACAGAGAGGGGAGGGTGTGGAAACAGGAGCATTGTTTGGTGAGGCCTCCTCTCTGCCCTTCATGCCCTTCAGTGCTTTGAACCAGCCAAGAGGTTTTTCCAAAAGTGCAGTGAAGCAGCTGTTCCTGCTGCTGGCTCTGGCTCTCTCCAGTCTCTGACCTCACCTGGTTTTGTCCCTCTTGCTGTGCCCTCTCTTCCCCCAGGGCTCAGTGGCTGCTGCCCAGGACTGTGGGACTGGCAAATCAGTGGTTGAGACCCTCCTTTCTATGCCCTTGGAGCTGCCTGGTCACGGCAGCCTTTTCCATCTGGAAGCTCCCCATGGACAGGGAGTCCCCAGCTCCATTCCTTGCACAACCTCCAGGAGCCCAGGGCTGCCATCTCAAGTCCCTGCTGGCACTGGGGGCTCCCAGGTGCCTCAGGCTGCTGTGACACCGCTGCACACAGGAGGGAAGAGTGGCAGGGGCTGTGCTGAAAGTCAGCTCCATGTGCTGCTGCTGCTGCTGCTGTGGGGTCATTTGTCCAGCCCTGCCCCAGAGTCAGGGATCAGATCCAGGCCCTGCTGCTGCTCCCTCGGGATCAGTCCCAGTTTGGGTGTTGCTGTCAGGGTCAGCAGGAGTGGTGGCTGGAGCAGCAGGTGCTGACAGTGCCCCAAGCCCTGGGGCTGGAGGGGTCCCTGGGCTGGGCTGGGAGGGAGCTGCCCCTTGTTCTCCCTCTGCCCCAGGCAGAGCTGGGCTGGGCACAAGTGGGGCAGCACAGCTACCAGGGAGCCTGTGAGTCTCTTCCAGCCCTGGCTGCTCAGAGTTTGGGCCTTGGAGCCTCAGGTGGCCGAAGGCAGCTGCTCCTGGTGCCTCTGGGTGTGCCCGTGTTCAGCAGTGCTGCTCCATCAGTCTGTGCCCAGCAGTGGGGAAAAGCCTCAGCCCTGCAGGGCCAGGAGCTGCCGGGTTCTGCCTGAGCAGCTCTGCCAGCAGGAAGGGAGCTGCTCCACACAGGAACCAGGAGCAAAGGGCTGCAGCACCTCGTACTGGGGCAGAGCCCAAATTCTGAGAGGGAATAACAGAGTTATTCATGTGCATTGGTGTGTCAGCACTGCAGGTGCTGTGCCTGCAAACACAAGGTTCGAGATCTGCAAAAGAATTCTGCAGCTCTTGACTAGATCAGGATGTCAGCAGTGCTGAACTCCAGCACAGTCCAAATGAAACACTTCACACCTCTGCTCATATCTGCTAGATAATTTTCTTCAGGGTATCCATAGAAAAGGAAACAGAGGAGGAGCCTACATTTTCATTGTTTATCAGAAATATTTCTCATTTTGCTGTACATTCCTTTTGTAGGAGTTGTCTGAGTTCTCTGTTAAAAACACTGGACAAAAAAGGAAAGAAAAAAATATGAAAGATAAAACCAAAAAAACAAATGTGTAGTGAAAATCTTTGGTAACTTTGCATTAAGAGGCAACTGATCTTTTTAAGAAGAGAAATCAGTTACTCTGTAAATGTTCTGATGGCATGGATTCATCTTACTGACCTCAGCATCCCTTTTTTAAAACATTCAGGGTTTTGTTTGCAATATTATGTTATTTTAAATTGTGATTGAATCAATAGGAAATTGAAAGATCTATTATGCATTTATGCATTACTGTGTCTTGAGTGTAAAAATATTGCAGTTTGAAATTTGGATTTAAAGTGTTGCAAATGAAAGTTATAAATCCCAATAGATTGTCTGACAGCAGCTTTTCCTAGAGGATGTACAGCACTCCAAGGACTTAATCAGTGGTGTTGGGGGTACTTGGACCTTTGTCCTGTGCCACTCTGAGAATGTCACAGAATGGAACTTCACCTGCCACCAGCCCAGATCACCCTCTGCCACCAAAGCTCCTTGGACCTTGTGTCCCCCAGGCAGGCACAAAGTGTTTGTTCTGCTCCCCCTTTTGCACAAACCCACAGAGAGCTGGCATTTTTCCAAGTCTCATGTCTGCATTGGGCCAAATTCCTAGAGAAGCAGCAGCCCATCCCAATGAATATGGTGAGTTATGTGGATGGTTGTGAGCTCCACTTCCTGCCTAGAAATCCTGAAACTGTTCTGAATGCTGCTCCTTCAGCTCTGGGACACCTTCTCCCACAGAGTAGGGAAAAAATCCCCTGGCCACCAGTTAAATGGTGAGTTATGCTAAAGTTACTGCACTGTGGGAAACCCCTATCCATCCATATCCTATTAATATATCCATACCTGGGGGTGTGCCTGGTTTTGTCTTGTATACAAAGGAAGGAGTGTGCAAGCAACATGACTGACACTTTCACTGTCCATGTTCATCCCATACCCATGGGTACAGAGACATTATGGAAACCCAGGCACACACAGAGCCTTCTGTCCATGGATGCACAGACATCCAAGAGCCCCTGGCACACACAGAGCCTTCTGTCCATGGATACAGAGACATCCAAGAGCCCCTGGCACACACAGAGCCTTCTGTCCATGGATACAGAGACATCCAAGAGCCCCTGGCACACACAGACCCTTCAGTCCATGGATGCACAGACATCCAAGAGCCCCTGGCACACACAGAGCCTTCTGTCCATGGATACAGAGACATCCAAGAGCCCCTGGCACACACAGAACCTTCTGTCCCTGGAGAATGGAGCGTGGTGGGTGGGGGCGGTTGGTGGGCAGCGAGTCCCAGACAGCAGGCCAGACCTGGCTCCAGCCCTGCCAGGCCCTGCCAAGGCTCAGTGCCAGCTCCTCTGGAATGGGAAAGCCCTTCAGCATTGTCCCTGCCCAGAGGGGCAGTGCTGGCCTGGCAGCACAGGTTGTTTTCCCCTCAGGCTGCAGGAGATGAGAACACAACACTTGCCAGCACTGAGTGCGAGGCACAGCTGCGGGTGCTCCCCATGAACCTCAGCTCTGGGAGCACTGTCTGCCCCAAGCTCCAGGGGCTGCAGTGGGAGCCCGGCTGGGCTCTGCCCTGGGGCCATCCTGCAGGGACAGCTGGAAACAGGGAGCATTCAGCTGCCACAAACAGCCAAGCCAGGGCTGCAGGGCAGCTGCTCCAGCCCGGACTGCACTGCTGTGTGCTGTGCTCTGGGGCTGGGGCTCCCCACACAGGGGACTGGACTGGTGTGCCAGAGAAGACAGAGAAGCTTCAGCTTCAGCCTCACTGAGGTGGCTGTGTGGGCTGGGAAGAGTGGGGAGGCTCAAGGGGATTCACAGAGCTCATCCTGCTGCAAGGATGAAGAAAAGGGAGTGGGAACTCAGCAGTGAGGAGAGCTGAGGGCTGGAGAGTGGCTCTGAATGACACTAAAATCCCACTGGACCTCTGAGACATTGCTGCTCCTCAGCCAGTGACAGCACGAGTCCCTAAGCCTGGGGCTCGGCCTTCCTTGTGGTCAGGGGCAACACGGAAGGCCAGCAAGTGATGGAGACTGCGATGGGCTGGGAATTCACTGGGGGAAAAAAGGGAGCAGTTGAGAAGTAAAAGGCAGGTGGGGGAGAGAACTGTTCAGAGAAGGGCTGAGCTACATCTTGAGCAAGCTGAAAAACGTCATTTGGAGTCATTCCAGATTGATTTGATTTCAGAAGGTATTGAACAATTTTAATTTTTGGGAGGTGTCATGTTTTCCCTTGGAGGTGTCCACGCTGCAAACTTGAGCTGCGTTGTCAAAATGCTCAAGCAAGTCTGTGCTGCAGGTGACACCATTTCTTCTTTGGCTGATTGCAGCCCGGTGCTGAGCTCCAGCAGAGCCCTGCCAGAGCCCAGAGCAGCCTCAGCATCCGCAGAGCCTGGCTGCAAGGAGAGAAAGCAGAAACTGCCCGTCAGCTGAGGGCTCCTGTCCCCTAGTCCCAGCTGCCCACAGTGCCCAGGCCGTGCTGGCTGTGCCCAGAGCTGTGCCCAGAGCTGCCCATCAGTGCTGCCTTTGGGAGCAGGGCAGGAGGGCAGGACATGTGCCCAGCCTGCAGCCAGCCATGGCACATCTACCTGCTCAGCAGCTGCCCAGAGCAGGATGCTCCTGTGCTCGCTGCCATCTCCCAAAAGCTCTGATCCCACCCTGCCAAGCAGACGGGCACCCACCTCACGCCATCCACGGCTGGAAGAAAAGCTGGTCCCAAACGATGTCCTCAGCCTGCTCCAAGGGCATGGCCCATCCACGCTGCAGCTGGTCCCAAGCACTTCCCAATCCAGACTGGACCACCTAGAATGCTTCCTCTAGAAAAAAACAAACAAATTGTTGAAAAGAGGTTAGAGACAAAAAGGGAAAAGAAGAAGAAAGGTCAAAACTCTTAGCTCTGTCAGGACCTTGAGGAAGGCCCAACCCCTACATGCTAGGGAAAAATCCAGCCATGGGTGAGGGAGGTCCACACTTTCTCTCTTTCCCTCTGCACTGGCCCCCAAAATAACCATGATCCCAAAGCAAACAAGGGCAGTAGAGCAGCCCAAGGCCTTCCTTGCCTGCACAGCAAAGCAGCCCCTGCACAGGTTCTGGAGTCCCACCTCTGCTCCCACCACAGGGGTTTGTGTCGGGCTGGCTGCCCCAGCCCCAGCCCCAGCCCGGGGCACGGTGGGTGCTGGGGGCTGTTGGCAGGGCCAGGAGCCCACTCCCATTTCGTACCCACTCCAGCCCATCCCACCAGCCCTGCCAAAAAAGCAGCTGGGCAGCTGACTGAAGATTTAGTTCCATCTGCCCCAGCAAAGGGGCAACCTTTGCTTCCCAGCCAGGCTGGGCAATGCCCAAATCTGGGAGCATTTCCCCACATGTGGACTCATCTGCAAACTCCCTGTGGAGTTTGGCTTTGAAGAAGGTGCCACAATCATAGTGCATCACCTTCAACTGCTGGTGGCCAGGTCCAGGGAGAGGTTGTCATCATCATGTCATCCTCGCTGTCTCCTGCAGCAGCAGCCCCATCTGGTACAGCTTCTCCAGGGGCTCCTTCTCTTTCCCTGGGGTGAGACCAGGCCGTCAGGGCTCTGCCCAGGGCCCCAGCTGTCAGGGAACCAGGACAAGCAAAACCTGCTTGGATGGCAGCCACCAGGGCTGGGCAGAGCAGCTCAGCTCCAGCACAAGGGCTGCGTGTTCCCATCCCATGACCCTGGTGCAGTGACACAGGCTGGGTTCCTTTGCTTCTCATTGCCAAGGCATGTGTGCAGCTGTAACTTACCAGGGCCCTGGATCTAAGTGTGCCTGTGGCTCTCTCCCTTCTTCTAGGGCAGATGAATATCCTGCATCCAAGGATGACAGTACACCTCTTCTAATGAGGGTCTGGCCAAGGGGTGCATGGATAAACACCACCCGATCAGATTTTGGCACTCTGGGGAGAGAAACCAGAAACTGCCCGTCAGCTGGAGAAGGCTCCTGTTCGTTTTGCCCCACTATTCCCTGCCCAGGCCATGCTGGATGCGCTCAGAGCTGGGCCTGAACTTTCCCATCAATTCTTGGTTTTGGGGGAGAGCAGGACATGTGCCACCTCCTCAGCAGCTGCCAGAGCGGGATGCTCCCGAGCCCGCTGCTGTCTCCCAGCACTGGTATTGCACCCATGCCCAGAGAAGAGGATCCACCTGGAGAGAGCCGTTGTGGCAGTGAGAGCTGGCCCCAGCTGAAGTTCCAGCCCCTCCTGAAAGGCATCTTCCCACAGACCATCTCGTGCAGCAGGATGCCCAGGGACCAGATGGTAGCTGGCTCGCCATGGTACCAGCCAAAGCGGGTCCATTCCGGGGGGCTGTATGATGGTGTTCCTGTGGAATACAGATGGAGTTCATCAGGGGGATGCTGCTGCTCCCAGAGCCTGGCCCCAGCATCCCTGGGCGGGCGAGGGCTGCATCAGTGGCACACAGGGTGACCACTGTCCTCTCACCAGCACCTGGGACTGGTGTACAAACTTGGGATTGCAAAAGAAGCCACTGGTGTGGGAAGGGGACAGTGGAAGCCCTGGCTAGGCCTGACCATGACATGCAAAGGAAATACCCACTGCGTGCTGGGGAAAAACCATGCCCTCATTCTCCCTGCCTGCATTGCCCCAAACATATTATAAAGCCAAGACAAACAGGGCAAGTGGAGCAGTCCAAGCCCTTCCTCTTGCCTGCACACAAACTGGCTGGGACACAGGTTCCAACCTCCCTCTCTGCTACCCCCACCCACGGCTGTTTTTGTCAGGCTGGCTGCCCCAGCCCAGCCCCAGTCCTGGGCACAGTGGTGGGCAAAGGCTGCCAGCAGGGCTGGAAGCTGGCTCCCCACCCACCCCGGCTCTAAAGCAACTCAGCTGCAGATTCAGTCCCCTGAGTGGCAGCAAAAGGGAGAATCCCCGCTGCCACAGCCAGCTTGGGCTGAGAGATGTTGGGCCATGAGATGCCAGGAGCGGGAGCACAGCCCTGTGTAGGCTCACCTGCAAAGTGAGTGTAGGCTGTGTCTTGCAGGTAGGTGCCACAGCCAAAGTCAATCAGCTTAGCCTGCCCGGTGGCCAGGTCAACCAGGATGTTCGCTGGTTTGATGTCGCGGTGCAGGACCCCGCAGCTGGTGCAGTGCCGCACGGCCTCCAGCACCTGGCGGAACAGCGGCCGCGCCACCTCCTCGCGCAGGAACCCCCGTGCCCGAATGAAATGCAGGAGGTCCTGAGACTGCTCTGGCCGCTCCAGCACCATGACAATGTCGCTGGGGAGCTCAAGCCACTCCAGCAGCTGTACGACACCGGGGAAGCCAGTGGACACCTTGTCCTGCAGCACAACCTCCAGGGGAGCGCTGGTGCCGTCGGGCTGCGGGAGGAGCACGATGCCGTCAGTGGGGCCGATGCCGGGCCAGGGCTGGGCAACCCCTCAGCCAGCCCGGGATGCTCTGCGCCCTGCGCTGGCCCCACGCCCGCTCTCCCTCGGGACGTCCTGGCGGCTTCCACCATGCCGGGGCTCAGCTCATCCCCGCCCGGCACGGCCCGGCTTCTCCCGCTGTCCCGGCTCACTCACCAGCTCGCTCCAGTGCCGGATGCGGTTCCGTGGCACCCTTTTGATGGCGACCTGCAAGCCAAGGGGAGCAGCGGGCTCAGCTCAACGCCCGCCCTGCCCAGCCCCATCCTCCTCCTCCTCCTCCTGCGCCCCCTCCTCCTCCGCCCGCCGCCGGCCCCGCCGCTCACCGGGGCGCCGTCTGAGAGCCGCGTCGCCGAGCAGACGCTGCCGAATCCGCCGCGCCCCAGCAGGGAACCCAGGCGGTACCGCTCCTGTAGGGCCTCCTGCGCCTTCCCTGCGGGCGGGACGCGGCTGTCAGCGCTCGGCCCGGGGCCAGCAACGGCCCCCGAGCGCCCCTCACCCGCCCCGGCCCGGCCAGCTCCCGGCGTTCGGTTTTCGGAACGCGGCACGGAAGGCTCGGGGCCGGCGGCTGCGCTGCCGAGCGGCGGAGCTCGGGCCGGGCAAGCCGCAGCGGAGGCGGCGGGAGAGGCAACGCCGCCTGTGTCCTCCGCGGGCCCCGGGAGGAGCCGGGGCCGGGCTCGGGTTCGGGCTCGGGGCCGGGGCCGGGGCCGGGGCCGGGGCCGGGGCCGGGGCCGGGGCCGGGCCAGGCGGAGCCAAAAGCCGGCGATGCCGCCCCAGCCCCAGGCATTGATGCCCGCCCAGCACCGCCAGCGCCAGCACGGCCAGAGCCGGGCTGAGGCCAGGCGGCGGCGGGACGGCCGGGGGCGGGCACGGGGCAGCCCCGCCCGGGGCCGGGGGCGGGCCGGGGGCATGGCCCAGCCCGGCACGGGGAGAGGGAGGCGGGGAGAGGAGAGGGACGGCGGGAAAGGGAGAGGAGAAGGGAATCTAAAGTTTCTTCTATCGCCGCTGCTGCTGCTGCTGCCGCCGCCGCCGCCGCCGCCGCCGCTGCTGCTACTGCTGCTGCTGCTGCTGCTGCTGCCGCTGCTGCCGCTGCTGCAACTGAAGCTCCGGGGCCGTTTGTCCCCGTGTCCGTTTGTCCGTTGCCCGCTCGCCCCCGCCCCGAGCCCCACGTTCCCCGAGGGCAGCCCCTGAGCCTGTCCAAACACGGGAACTTTACCAAGTTCAGCCAAGAGCCAGAGTCTGGACTCCTGCACAGTGGCTCAGGAATCCCCTCGGTCACTGCTGTGCATTGTCCCTGCTGAGGGTCAAACACTCTCAGAGCGCATTCCCTGAATGCAGAATTTGTACCTGACCCAAGCACTGCACTTACCTCTCCAGCATTGATTTCCAAGAAAAACAGGGGAAGCCAAACTGTGTCTAGGTCATAGTATCTTAAAATGTCTAAAACTTGCCAACTCATGGATCTTAGAAGTGAGATCTGTTTGGAATTAATGGGATGGACAACTAGTGCAAGATGGAAAAGGGGAGCATAAAAACAAATCGAGAAAAACATCTTGAATTGTTTCAATTTTCATTTAATTTCTTAAAAGCTCTTTCAGTTTTTCCAGAATCTTCTCCTCAGTCCTGTTTGCTTTTTCCAAGAACCTTTCCCGGAGAACGAGGTGCAGCTTGTGTCACAAGGTGTGCCACCAACTGCAGCTTTCCACACTGTGGGTGCAGCACAACACTTGCAGCAAAGCAGGAGAAATATTTGAAGAATTTGACAGCTTGTTCTTTTCTTTTCCTTGTGGGCTGGGCAGTTGTGCCATTGGTAAGGTTTTCATTGTTACTGTTCTACCCTAAGAAAAGATGACAGGCTACCAAGAACTCTTAGGGAATGCAAGCCTGACTGAATGCAGAGAAAGAAACTCTAGAGGCTGCAGCCAGAAGTGGAGAGCTGTGTGATAATCATTCCAACACCCCCAAGGACATCTTGAAAATGATCTAGAAGATGCAAATGGGCTGACAGGGAGTTTGTTTATGTCTTCAGTCCAGATTCTTCTACATCTGAAAACAATTCCACAGTCTCCATCTAAATCAAGAGTACAATCAGTTCATAAAAAGCACCAGAACAAACTGTAGCTCTCAGGAGATGACTGAAAGAATCTGAAAAGGGAAAATGCAGGAGAAATGCATTTCTCAGCACTGCAGTACTTGCCTACCTGAAACCCTCCTCCATTTCCTCTGCATGCCTGGATCTGTTGGTGTCAGTTCTGTATTCGCTGGTGCCTCCAGCCCTGAATCCCCTCATCTACAGCCTGAGGAACCAGGAGCTCAAGGCTGCAGTGTGGAGACTGATCACTGGACATCTTAGGAAGCATTAAAGTGATTGCCAATTTCGGCAAATCACTTGTAATAAAAGTCATCTTTTATAGCTCTTTTAGTTTGGTTCTTTGATTTCCCTGTCATTTTGCTTTTTTAATATTCTTCCTAATGCTAGACAATTGTTTCTGCCATGTCTGACTTTCTTTCTCTCCACCTTCCCTGTGGCCACAGACTGTGCCAATGAGGGGCTGCAGTCTCAAAGGTTTTAAAGGAACTAAAGGATCTCCCAGCAAAGTTTTCTGCAGAGATCCCTCTATTCTTGCCTTCTCTGGAGCTGCAGCAGCAATGTCGGTGTGCAGAGCTGGGGCAGAGCAGTGCTGGCACAGCAGCTGTGCCCAGCAGCAGCAGCAGCACTTGGTGTTTCCAGTGCTGCTGCCGTGGCCCTGCCCCGCTGCCCTGGTGGCCCTGGTGTTGCTGCAGGGCCTGAGTGCTCTCGGGGCCGGGCACAGTCCTGGGGGTGGCAGTGCCGGGGCTGCAGCAGGGACAGGCCATGGGCACTGCTGGGGCAGCGCTGACGCCTCAGGCCAGGCCCTGGGGGCTGCAGGCTCCTTGCCCAGGCTCTCTCAAGAACACGGCCAGGCCAATGCTCAGCACAGAAAAGCCCCAGGGTGAGCAGCCCCAGGCTGGCCGTGGGCAGGCTGGGGGCAAACAGCATGGCTGGGGCTCTGCAAGGGCCCTGGGGGAGACGGGAAGGAGCAGCAGAGCAGGGGCTGATCCATCCCCAGTGCGCTGCACAGCCCAGGGCAGCGTCCTAGTGCGTCCTGATGGAGCTGCCAACAACATCCCCCCTCTGCAGCCCTGGCCTCTCCCCCAGCTCACAGAGGTGCCGCATCCTTGCAGGCACAGCCACAGCAGCACTGGCTCAGGAGCCCCTGTTTGCATTGCACAGAGCAGGCAGGAGCACCCCCATGCTGGTGCTGTGGGGACATGAACCTGAGGGAGCACAAATGCCATCAGCCCCTGGGGCCAGGAAGGGCTGGGGGACAGCAGGGAAACCACTCAGCTTTGTCCTGGCCTCTGCAGTCAGCCAGAAAGTTTGTTCCCATTAGCTGGGAGATTCCTGTCCCACTGCAGACGCTGTTGCTCAGAGCCAGGGCTGCCTGACAGCCACCCCTGCACTGCCCTGAGCATTTCCTTGGCTTCACCTTTGTTTTTTTTTTCCCCCTTTTTTTGTACAAATTTCTTCTGTTCCCTCCCCTGCAAAAAACCCATCCCTGTTTGCCCTTTCCTCTCTGGCCCCACTCCCCATTGCAGTTCCTGACTTGGCACCATGGGAACGTCCCTTGGGGAGCAGGATCATCCTCCAAGTGCTGCAGGAATTGTCTGCAGGCTCCTGCAGTGCCTGGTGCTGCTCCCTTGCCAGAGGCAGCCCAGGCCAGGGGGACACATCTGGGCTGCTGTGTCTGCGTGTGGGGCTCCCTGTTCTGGGAAATGAGGAGGAGCTGCAGAGGCTCTGCAGGACTGACAGGATGGGCTTTGGGCCTGGGAGGAGAAGCTGAGGCACCTGGGCTGCTGGAGCTTCTGAAGAGGGGGCCCAGGGCTCATCGTGCAACTGCTGCAAGGGTGGTTTCAGAGAATCCCAGAATCAGCAAGGTTGGAAAAGACCTTGGAGATCATCAAGTTCAACCTCTGCCCTGACACCACCTTGTCTCCCCCGGGCCTCCTCTTCTCCAGGATAAACAACCCCAGCTCCCTCAGCCTCTCTTCACAGGATTTTTGCTCCAGACCCTTCACCAGCCTTGTTGCCCTTCTCTGGACACACTCCAGCCCCTCCAATTCTTGCTAAATTTGAGGCCCCAGAACTGGACACAGCACCCAAAGTGCTGCCCAACCAGCGCCCAGCACAGGGGAAGAATTGCTCTCCTGGTCCTGCTGGTGACACCATTCCTGGTCCATAGGAGTGCCAGGGGTTGGATGAGGGAAATGGTCGGGAGGGGGCAGGAGACACAGTCTGATTGACTCTCAGCCATGAAGGGTCTTGATTTTCATAGCTATTCAGTCTGCATTAGAAGGTGCTGGGGGTCAATATCAACTGGACATTGCTGATATCAATCTATAAACAGGAAAAAACATTAAACAGAACAAACTGTTCTGTCTGCATTGTTTTCAAGACAGTATATACACTTTGAATACACTTCAGATATCTGTCGAATTAATTAGAGAAAACTTGAAAACTTCTGTTATTCCAAATGGCTTTTCTTCTTTGGGCATGTTGAACAAATGTTTATGAGCTTTTCTCACTGAATTCCTGAAGTGAAGAGCTCAAGAAAGAAGAGGCCTTGGGAGTAGGAAAATTCATCATCAACCTCCAAGTGGCTGAGGATCCATCCCCATCAGAGCAGCAATGAACAGCAATGGGCACAGCTTTGTGGCTGCCCCAGCTTTGGGATGGGCCCTGGGCCTGGAGCAGGAGCAGCACTCAAGGGCGCCAAGGCCGGGGCTTTTGTGCTGCCCTGGGCACATGGGATGGCAGCAGGGGCTGCAGAGCTCCCAGCACCTGAGCCAGAGGGGAGCAGGGCAGCCAGGGAGCCTCCTTTGGCCTTGGCCCAGCACCTTCCGCCATGGCTGGGGCTGAGTCCTGTGTGAGCTGCAGCTGCTGCTGTGCCCTTGGCAGGGGCTGAGGCCGTGGGGCCAGTGGCCAGAGCAGCCTGGCCTGAGCAGAGCTGTGGGGCCAGAGCCGGCTGGGCTGGGCTGGGGACAGGCCCTTGGTGCTGCCCAGAGCTCAGGGCAGCTGGCAGAGCTTGCAGGGAGCTGGGCTGGGCTCAGAGAGCCTGCCCCAGAAACCATCAGTGTCCATCTCAGCCTGGCTGAGCGTGCAGGGGCAGGACTCAGGCCAGGCCTTGTGGGGCAGGGCCAGCGCCTGTGCAAGGCATTGAAAACAGGCAAGTGTCCCAGAGAGGAGGCTGCTCTGTGCCCTTGGGGGCATGGACAGAGCAGGGAGGGGGCCCAGGACATTTGTCACTGCCAGCCTCTGTCCCCAGGCCTTGGCAGCCCTGGCTGCTGAGCCCAGCTTTGCCCTGGGCTGAGTTTGGCTGTGGCGCAGCTCCATCCTCCTGCGGAGCTCAGGGCCTGTTCCCGGCCATGGCCAGCCCTGGCCGGCCTCTCTGCTGGCCCAGAGGCCGGCAGAGCCCGGGGCAGGGCTGTCTGTGCAGGCCCACAGGTGCCTGGGGCTGTGCAGGAGCTGGCAGAGGCTGCCCAGCAGGGAGGCCATGGGGCACAGAGCCCCAAGGCTGCTGTGGGCAGCACGGCACAGGGGCCGTTCCCAGCCGCAATGCTCCTGGCCTGGGCTGGGCCTGCACAGGGGCTGGGCCACCATGGCTGGGCCAGCACAGGGCCACCAAGGGGCCACGCAGCCACTGCCGGGGCTGACAGCAAGGCCAGGTACACACAAGCAATTGCTGAGCATGGCCTGCGCTGGCCAGGGCTGACTGTGCCACAGGCAGAGCTCAGCTGCCCTGGGGGGCTGCAGGAACAGTCAGGAGCCCAAAGAGCCTCCATGGCTGTGTTGGAGACCAAGGCTGGAGCAGGGAAATGCAGGGCTGCTGCGGGATGGGAAGAGCATTGAACTCCAGCACACACCTCAACTCTCTGATTATCCCAGCACCATGCTGGACCCCATTTCAGACTGGAGCAGAGCAGATGTTGATGGGACAGAAGCCCCGCGGGGCTGTCAGGGACCTGCAGCTTGCAAGGTGCTCTGCTCTCCCTCAGGTGCTCTCGGAGAGATCCAATCCCAGCTGGGCACCTCAGGGCACAAGTGGCACTGCCTGTTCATGGGCACACAGCTGATGTCTGCCTGGAAAGGGGCACAGGTTTTAATACCTATTACTTTCATAATATACTTGCAAATCTTTTTTATCTGGGTCATTGGAGTTTTGAAAAAATGGCAAAGTTTTCCTGGGAGGAAGAGGAATTTCCTGGATCTCATGGATTCTTCTCCTGATGGCAGGAGAAGAAATTTTGATCTTCCCCTCTATATGAGCTACCAATATTCAGTCTAATATTTCATGACCCCGTCCTTCAGGTGTTTGCAGCTCTCCTGTTCCAATGGCCCTGTCTAAGGACATCTCTTCATTAGGGCAGCTGGATCTATGTCCTTCCCCTTGCTCCCAGATTATTTCCTGCAGCTGTTCTCAGGTCATTCCAATGTGCATCCCAGGCTTCATGCTTCAAGCTTCAGGGACTTGCCCAATTTCTCTGAAGTTTAAATACCTCTCTAGTCAGCACCTTAGTTGTAGTTTTATCTTTTCTATCACCTCTTCTTAAGTCTCTGTCTAAAATCCTTCCTGTATGGCAATCCCTTGTGAATGGTGGACATGTCAGATGTTGCTGGGATGTCTCAATGAGCTGAGGGAAGGGGTTTGATATTTCTTAAATTTTATCATGTTCACATTTTTTATATTGGCCATCAAGAGAAACCCTTCTGTGCCTCTGAGTCTCACTAGTTCCTGGTCTCTCAAAGGGCACAAACCTGATGAGTTGTGGTTCCCATTCCTGTGGCTGCACTTGGATCTCCCTCCATAGCCAGAGCAGAGCTCCCTTGTCCCAGAAAGTCCCTGGCAAAGGAGGGATGAAGGAAACAGGACAGGCTGTGGGGATCAGGGCCAGGGCAGAGCCAGGGAGAAGAATGACTTCTGCATTTGATGGAGCTGTGCCTTCTCTTGGCTTTGTTGGCTGACAAGAAATGAACATCCCTCGGTGTCTCAGGCAGATCCTTCTCCAAGGAAAGCAGGTGGGAGTTGGAGCCAAGGAGCTGAAAGCTGCAGGTGCAGCCTGGGCTGGAGGGAGCTGAGATTTGCACAAGGCTGCTCTGAGTGCCAGGGCTTGGATGGGGGAAATGGTGGGGTGGGGTAGGGACAGAGTCTGATTGATTGTCAGCCATGAAGGGTGTTGGCTATATCTATTCATATCTATTCAAACTGCATGAGGAGGTACTTGGATTTAGTGCCAATTGGAGATTGCACATATCAATTTATCATCAGGAAAAAAAAAAAATTAGGACCTAAAAAATGTTTTCTCACTCTCTTTGTAAATATTCATTCAATTATACATTCACTTTGAACACACTTATGAAATGTGTTGAATTAACCACACAAGATTTGAAAGCTAAAATCAAATTATTCCCAAAGGCTTGGCTTGTTAAGATGTTCTGAATGTTAATGAGGCCTGGGACACTGAATTCCTGCACTGAAGAGCTGAAGGCTGAACAAGCCTCTGGAGCAGTGAAATCCAGCAGCAGGCTCCAAGTTGCTGAGGATGTCAGCAGCCCCCACTGAGGCCATCCCTGCCCAGAGACCGTGGGGGAATGGGCAGACAAGGAGAGCGTCCCTGGGGCTGGGCCAGCAGAACTCAGAGGCACCAGCGGCTCCAGCTGGGCAATGGAGTGTGGAATGTGGCTGGGAAAGCCCTGCCTGGGCTGTGCCAAGCAAGACAGACAAGCCCTGACTCCCATCCCCCAAACAACTGTCTCAAGGAGACATTTAAAAGGAATTACAATTGTTTGTGTCCTCTGAGTTGGAGGCACTGGAGAAATACCAGTACAAGAGATTTTGAGGAGCTCAAAGCAGCTTTTATTGGCAACTCTAGAAAATCAGAGAAACTATGGCAAAAGGTTTAATATGACATTCAATCAACAAAAAAACATTTCTGAAGCATTAACTTGGCCATTCCACTTGACAAACTCTAAGCCTGATAAACTTTAAGTTCATCAAAATTCGCCAGAGGAGAGAAATAGAAGTAGACATAGAAAGAGAGAAAAATAAGATTTAAGAAGCACACACAGAGATACCAACTCCTGGATTCCAGCAGCATTCAGACAGAAATTCCAAGAGGCTGCAGGGTCAAGATGTGTGCTTGCCTTGTGGTCAGCCTTCAATACCCCTTGGTCTTGCTGGGCCCTTCC
Organism: Passer domesticus; assembly: GCF_036417665.1. Classification (NCBI taxonomy): domain Eukaryota; kingdom Metazoa; phylum Chordata; class Aves; order Passeriformes; family Passeridae; genus Passer; species Passer domesticus. The sequence continues at coordinate 1,549,285 of NC_087506.1, read as the reverse complement.
CCCAGGTGGGACTTGGGGTCATTTGGTCACTAAGGAGCTGGGCTGGTGGTTCCAGAGGTGGCTGTGGAGCATTGCCTGTGCTGTGCCAGGGACTGGCAGCCACTGCTGGGCTGGGATAGGGGCTCTGGGGGGATTGGGGTTCCAGGGCAGGACAGCGCTGGGGTTTCAGGGCAGGACAAGGTGGACCTGCTTCTTCCTCCCCCACACACAAGATGTTTCCAGCCAACAATCTCCTCCAGTCTGTCACAACAGGGAATGTTTGAGGTGAAACTTCAATTTTGGCAATGATCACCTGGCCAAGAGGGACAGTTCTTTTCCACAGAATTGAAAACCACCTTTTCCATCGGATTTGTTACTCATTTCTGGTTTGATTGCCTGGGTTTGGTTTGGTTTGGTTTTGTTGTTGGATTGTTTCCTCGGTGTGCCTGCAGTGTCCAGTCATGAGCAGTGTGACTCTTGCTGAGGAATTTTTGTGGTGCTGTCACTTAATATTAAATATGTTTTTTGCTGATATCTTTCCTGGGAGTTTTCCAGTGCTCTCGTTTGTAACAGGGTGAAGGAGCCCTGGCCCAGGCTCTGGCCCTGGGGGACACAGGGACGCTGCCGGGGGGGTCCCTGTCCCCCTGTCCCACCCCCCAGGGCCTCGGCCCCCCGTCCCCGTGTCAGGCTCTGGGGTCGATCTCATGGAACACCCTCTGGGGGAGGACGCGGCGCTGGGTGTGGGGAGACAGGGGTCTATTGAGAGTCTCTTGTATCATGTGGTGGAAACCCAGAAAAATAATGGTCAGGAGAAGCCTGGTTTATTGAGAACATTCCTGCATAGCAGACAAGATATAGCCTTGTGCAAATGACTCCATGCAGCATTCACATATTTAATTCCTTCTTTTCCTCTTCCAGGGGAAGCAGAGTTGCTTTATTTACTCCAAGCAATATTTTCTCCCTCCTCCCTGGCAAAGAACAAGCTCCCATCCTGACAAGTGCTCACAGGTTTACTTAAGGCTCATCACACCCATGCTCAAGAGAGTGGATCAGGTTAATTTATCACTTGTTCCAATGATTAACTTGCCCAGCTGCCAGGTTCAAGAGCCCCAGAGTGCCTCAGGTTGTACGGGATCACAGAAGGAAAAGCTCCATGGAATTAAGCTGCTGCCACACTGGCCCTCTTTGCCTGTCAAACCCATTCAGCTGCTCTTGCTCTGCCCTGTCAAAATCCTCCATAAAATACAAGTGAAAATCCCTCCTCACCTGTGAGAAAGCACAGTTGGGTTCTGCTCAGGGCATTTCAAATTACGTGGGGTAGTTGTGACCTCCCCTTACAAAGGCAGCATTTCAGGAAAACCAAAAGTTTCTTTTCAGGGACTCACCAGACTCAGGACACCTTCCGCTAATAAGGTTGCTCCAAGCCCCATCCAACCTGGCCCTGAACACTTCCAAGGGTGACACAGCCACAGCTTCTCTGGAACCTGTTTTGCTCCTCCCAGGTCTAAAATCGCACTCAACTTAGCAGCCTCAGAGATAGATTTCTATTCAAGAGCTGCATTTTTCTAGGAAAGAAATATGGCAAACCTTGTTTGCATCTGACTTGGCAAAATCAACACAAGCTCTGAAGAAAGGGCTGCGGCCCACTTTTCTTCCTTTTCCCCATTTGGTGGAAGATTTTCATTCTGTTGTTGTTTGGAGCAGTATTTTAATCGATCTGGCTGAGGATGCTGAAAATAGTACAGCAAGTTACTTGTGTGAGGGGTGGAAAACTGAGCTCTTGCACATCCAGTGTTTCTGTTGTTGGAAGTCTTCAATCCCACCTCTCGCTGGGATGAAATAGGTGCTACTCATCCAATTTCTAAAGTATCACGCATCGAGCTGACACTATTTGAAGACTTAAAAATAAGCGCAAATTTAAACAAACCTCTGATCCCTTCCATTTCCTCTGTTCCACAGTTGATGACAGAAGACAGGAGAGAAAGATTGTTTGGGAACAATGTTTTCAGGACTCTAAAAAGAATATCAAACCTGCTCTGCCACACTCTCAGCTGTTACAGCCCCAAAAAGCACCGGTTGTCTTTGCTCACAGAGTCACAACTGTGATGGGATTTCTACCACACCACAGGACAGCCAAGTTTTGGTTTTTTGGTTTGTTTTTTTTTTTTTTTTCCCCTGGGAATAACTACAGTACTTCTGGGTAGCAAGGCAGACATGTGCCTCTTCTAATGGCCCTTGAAAGTGGATGTGTGAAATGAGGTAGACAAAGCCAAAGGCCAGCTGAACCTGGGATCTCTGAATGGGTCTTGACATTCTTGCCAGGAAGATGAGTGGCAATCACTGTTCTGCCAGGCAAACGGCATCTGCTGGCAATGTGGTCTAGAAAATATGCTTTCTGCTCCTCTCAGAGCCAAAATTCCTACCCATTTCTCCAAAGTCCTTCTTAGATAGGGACCATGTTCAGCTGAGTGACAGTGAAGCAAAATGGCAAGCCAGGAATACATTGCCCTGCACACAACATCCTCCATTCCCATGGATGGTTTCTCACTGGCACACAGGAGGAAGGAAGGAACCCAAATGCATCGTTGTACACCAAGTCAGACGTGTCGGGGGATGAACAGATCTCACAGGGATATGGAAACCTCTCCTGAAAAGCAGTTCAGAGAAATCCTGAGCTGTTTTGTGCTGCTAGGCATGAAGATGCTCAGGATCTTCCACAGGTGCTCAGCAGGCAGCAGGATTGTGGCTGGATGTCACTCTGCAAATGCCAGTGGCTCAGCTGAGAGCTCTGGGAGCGAGTGACACTGCACTGAGAGGGGCCACAGTCCTGCAAGGGTCTTTCATCAGGAGCAAAGAGCAGCCTGGAGGGTGGGCAATGCTGGATCTGTACCACTGCGTGCTCATCCTTCACCTGAATGGGGAGCTGCCCCCAAAGTTGCCATGCATCACTTTTACTTTTTCTCCTCTTGGGTATATTTTGGAGCAGCTGTTCTATGTGGCTTTTGATGATGATCCTGTGGGAAGCAGCCATTTGCCTGCTGTGCTATCCTCACAACTAGTACTAACTCTTCATTCCCTTTGGTTTTATTTGGGTTTTTTTTTATCTATTTGTTTGATTGGTTTGCTGCATGGGTTTGTTTGTTTGTTTGTTTGTTTGTTTGTGTTTATGTCTGATTTGGCTTGAGTTTTTTGTTTGCTTTTTCATAAATGACTGGTGAAGTTGGCAAAGCCAAACTCAAGATAATGTAAACCAGGATAATCTTTTCAGAAATTCCTTTTGGCTGGGTTTAGCTGCATCCCCTAGGCTCAGGATCACTAGTATATTTTCAGGTTTTGCTCTGCATCATCAGCCTGCCCAGACTCCGCTTGGTGTTTCACAAATGGAGAAGACAATGGACATTGTGCCAAGCTTCCTTTCCAACAGAAAAACCTGGGTCAGCATGACAGAAAAGAAGAAAAATAAATCACCAGTTAGAACAGAACCAGTGTCCCACCATCTTCCCATCCACTGTTATTAATTTTGTACATTTAGAGACAAAGCTGGGTCTAAAGCTTGCATCTCGCAGTTCCTGATGCTATTTGCTACCCTTCAGCCTTGACTGGCCCTGATGTGACTGACTGCTGGGCAAGTGGGGCTGGGGATGCTCAGCCTGGAGAGAGGAGACACTGGGAGGCCTCCCTGTGGCTGTGCAGGACTGGAAGGCTCCCACAGGAAAGAAGGGGACAGAGTGTTCAGCAGGGCCTGTGCTGACAGGACAAGGGGGATGGCTTTCAGCTGCAGCAGGTTGATGGAAGCTGCATCTAAGGAAGCTGCTCTTTTCCACTGGAGGTGGTGGGGCACTGGCCCGGGCTGTGCACAGAGACTGTGCATGCCCCATCCTTGGGAACAGGGCTCTGAGCAGCCTGCTCTGGGGGAAGATTGCTCAGCTTGGAACAAGATTTTGTTCTTCAGGCTCCCTTCCAAGCCCAACCGTTCAGGGACTCCATCATTCCATGGTCTCCACTGTCCACTTCAGATGGAGCCTGGGAACCGTGATGTCACAGCCCATGCTCCAGCTGGAACGTCCAGCGCCCAGCAAAGGGCACAACACAACCGTTGGCCGCTGTGTTGACACGCTCTGCACCTTGCTCCTGCCCTCGCCTTTCACTCCTCTTATCCCCCCGATACCCCGATCATTCCTGACAGCTCCTGAGTGCCTGGATTTCATCATCCAGCCCTGCAGGATGCTCCCCTTTGTCCTGAGGAAGGTATGGTGCCATTCCATGGAGGTGGACACCCCCCACCTGCCCAGGTGGGCTGGAGCTCTGTGGGGATGGAGTGGGACAGGGAGCCCACTCTGAGGTTTTGCTACCTCTGCAGGCTGTCCCAGACGGAGAGGAGGAGATGGAGGTGGATACAAAGATTGATATGGATGAGGAGATGGAAATTGACGGAGAAGACTCTGGAGAGGAAGAGATGGACGTGGATGTGGATGAGGAAGAGGAGATGGATGTTGATATGGAAGAGTCCATTGAGGACATGGACATTGATTGAAAAGGTGAGGAAGAGGTCGTGATCTTGGGCTGAAGACCAATGCCAGCAGCAGGACAGGCAGAGTGGGTCTCCTGCTGCCAGGCTGGGGCTGGGCTGGGTGCTCCCTGCTCAGGGACATTGTACCCAGGGCACTGGATTCTGGTGGCCATCCACAGCCTGTCCTGTGCCTGCTTTGCTCCACACAAGCTCCATCCCAGACCCAGCCAGGCTCAGTTCTGGTAGCAGAGTCCTGCTGCTGTGCCAGTGTCTGCCAGCCTGGGGGCACATGCAAGAACCCTCTGTGCCTGACTGGAGTGACCGTGGCACTTGCTTTTCTTCCAGGAACAGTGGACATCACAGACAGGGACACCTGCAATCAATAAAAGGTTTTTTTCCATTTTCTCAAGCCACGCGTTGGGCGCCACTAACTGTATTTGTCCTGGTTTAGGGCAAGTTTGGGAGATAACCCCCAAAGGGGCTTCTCTACAAAAGCAGATTCAATTGCCCCTCCCCCCTCCAACCAGTTCGGGAGAAAATATCTCCTTGCAGAAAAATGGAAAGAAACCTGTTTATTAAAAAATAGAAACCAAACAATATTAAGCAATAAAACTTCTCACTGATCCAAGGAAAGCAAACTCAGAACAGTCCCCTCCCCGGGTTGCAGCTCGGCTCACTCAGTCTCTGATCAGTCTCTCTGGTGCTGGAAATGCTGCTGCCCAGGCCCGGCCAGGGGGCCACAGGTGGAGCTGCCGGTGCTCTTCTGGGTGTTCAGTGCAGAGCAGGCTTGAACAGGTCCAAGAAAAAAGGAAAAAATCACAATCCGGAGAACTTCTTTGCCTCAGCTAGCTAAAACTAACTAAAAGCAAGAAAAAGGGAAAAAAGGAGCTCTGTCCGGCTGTCTGTCCATCCGCAGACAACACAGTCCAGGAGCAGGAATGTGGAGGACTGAGAGCAGTCTGAAAACAAGCTGTGCGCTTCTTCCCTGCCCTCTTCATTGTTTGGAAGAGAGTCTTAAAGGTGTAAAAATTATTCTTCAGTATAAAGAGAACAAGACGATTGGGGATTAAAGCGTCATATAGTCAACCCAGGACATTCCACCCCTTATCCCCATATCGTCGGCTTACTACTAAAACTAATATATATTTGAAGTCTACAAACACATACATTATACATCTAATATACAGCTATAGACAGACAATGGTGGCAACATTCAGCAAACAGTGATATTTATACATGGTTCTCACCCAACAACCAGATCTCCCTGAGGTACACATTGTGTTCTTCCATCTTTTTGCATTATCCACCATGTGCAACCTGGTCCCTGAGCAAAAACAACCCCGCGAATGGGTTTGTCTGTACTCGAGGCAGGATTGATCCAAACTGTCTTCCCTAACAAACCACTGACATGTACCACTGGGACTTTGTTTCCATCTATACTGTGCAAAGGCTCAGATTGGGCAGGGCCCACTCGGTTAGTAGAGCCTCGGGTATTAACTAACCAGGTGGTCTTTGCCAGATGCTGCTCCCAATTTTTGAAAGATCCCCCACCTAAGGCTTTTAAGGTGCTTTTTAGCAGCCCATTGTACCTTTCCACTTTGCCCGAAGCTGGTGCATGGTAGGGGATACGGTACACGCACTCAATGCCATATTCTCTGGTCCAGGTGCTGATAAGGCTGTTCTTGAAATGAGTCCCATTGTCTGACTCAATCCTCTCAGGGGTACCATGTCTCCACAGGACTTGCTTTTCCAGGCACAGGATGGTGTTCTGGGCAGTAGCATGAGGCACAGGGTAGGTCTCCAACCACCCTGTGGTGGCTTCTACCATTGTGAGCACGTAGCGCTTGCCTTGGCGTGTCTGGGGCAGTGTGATGTAGTCAATCTGCCAGGCCTCCCCATACTTGTACTTGGACCACCGCCCACCATACCATAGGGGCTTCACCCTCTTGGCCTGTTTGATGGCAGCACACGTCTCACAGTCATGGATAACTTGAGAAATACTGTCCATGGTTAAATCCACCCCTCAGTCTCGTGCCCACTTATAGGTGGCATCTCTCAGCCCTGATGACCTGAGGCATCATGGGCCCCTCGAGCTAGGAATAACTCTCCCTTGTGCTCCCAGTCTAGGTCTATCTTGGACACCCCTATCTTTGCAGCCTGGTCTACCTGCTCATTGTTTTGGTGCTCCTCATTGGCTCTACTCTTGGGGACATGGGCATCTACATGGCGGACCTTCACAGGTAGCCTCCCTACCCTGGTAGCGATGTCTTTCCACTCTTCAACAGCCCAAACTGGTTTTCCTCTACGCTGCCAATTAGCCTCTTTCCACCTCTCCAGCCATCCCCACAGAGCGTTGGCTGCCATCCATGAATCAGTGTAGAGGTAGAGCTTTGGCCACCTCTCTCTTTCAGCAATGTCCAGGGCCAGTTGAACAGCTTTGAGGTCAGCAAGTTGGCTTGATCCACCTTCTCCTTCAGTGGCCTCTGCAACCTGTCGTGTGGGGCTCCATACGGCTGCTTTCCACTTCCGATTCATTCCTACCATGCGACAGGAACCATCAGTAAAAAGAGCATATTGTGTTTCTTCTGCTGGCAGTTGGTTATATGGAGGAGCTTCTTCAGCACGTGTCACTTCTTGTTCCTCTTCATCAGTGAGAGTGAAGTTTTCACCTTCTGGCCAGTTTGTAATTATTTCCAGAATCCCAGGGCAATTCAGCTTTCCAATACGGGCGCGCTGTGTTATGAGAGCAATCCACTTACTCCATGTAGCACTGGTGGCATGGTGGGTAGAGGGAACCTTTGCTTTGAACATCCACCCCAGTACTGGTAGTCGGGGTGCCAGGAGGAGTTGTGCTTCAGTGCTTATTACTTTTGAGGCAGCTTGGACTCCTTCATAGGCTGCTAAAAATTCTTTTTTTGTTGGAGTATAGTTGGCTTCAGACCCTCTGTAGCTTCCACTCCAAAATCTTAGTGGTTGGCCTCGAGTCTCCCCAGGCACCTTCTGCCACAGGCTCCAGGACAAACCATGGTTCCCGGCTGCAGAGTAGAGCATATTTTTCACATCTGGTTTTGTCCTGACTGGGCTAAGGGCTACCGCGTGAGCGATCTCCTGCTTAATCTGGACGAAGGCTTGTTGCTGCTCAGGGCTTCAGCGGAAAATGTTCTTCTTACGGGTGACTAGATAGAGAGGGCTCACAAACTGACTGTACTCCGGAATGTGCATTCTCCAAAAACCAATGGTGCCTAGGAAAGCTTGTGTTTCCTTCTTGTTGGATGGTGGAGACATTGCTGTGATCTTGTTGATGACATCAGTGGGAATCTGACATCGTCCGTCTTGCCACTTCACTCCCAGAAACTGGATCTCTTGAGCAGGTCCCTTGACTTTGCTCTTCTTGATGGCAAAGCCAGCTTTCAGGAGAATCTGGATGATTTTCTCTCCTTTCTCAAACACTTCTGCTGCTGTCTTCCCCCATACAATGATGTCATCAATATAGTGCAGATGTTTTGGAGCTTCTCCAGGTGAAGGCAAACTGTGGCCTGCATTCTGCTGCCAGCGGAGTGGAGAAAAATGCATTAGCAATATCAATAGTTGTTGGGAGCTTTGTAACAACCTAGCTCTGAGCTAAAGGTCACAGTGAGATTAATTTGACCGAGATAGAGAATGAGGGGAGTTGCCATTCCAATTAAACTGTGTCCTTGGCCCACAGATGAAGAAATGCACAGAAACAGGTGGTAAAGCAAAACAGCTTGGGAAAAGTAGTGATAGTTACACCAAAACAGCACGTAGATAGCTGATAACTAATTAGCCAATGGTGAGCTGGGATTTTGCACTATGCATGAGCTAATTAAAGGTTGTATAATAATTGGTGATTCGGGAATAAAGACGAGACTTGTAGATCATCATCTGGTGAACGAGTCTTCCTTCTCCATCAAATGGCTGACCCCGACGTGAACCCGTAAGACGACTACGGACGGACACGGCTGCCACGGATCGGGAAGTAGGAGCGGGTCCCTCTGAAGCAAGGGGGGGGACGGCAAACGATCCACTGCGAGTTCGCGGCCCTGGGAGCTATATAGATAGTCCCAGCCTACGTGCTGCCGGAGTCTGAAAGCCTTGCAACAGCGCTGATTAGAAATGGAAAGGCAAGCAGCATATGATTTATTTACTTGCTTTTTAAAAAAGCAGCAGATTAAGGACATAGACTTGCAGAAAGAGCTCCCACAGTTGTTAGCTTACAAGTATGCACAAGGAGTTTCTCAAAATCCTTATATAGTACATGAATTAACAGAGTGGCGTAAGTTCGGGACCAGGAAAGCGACAGGGGCCGTGGGAGAGCCCGGGGCGGACGCGGCGGCGAGAACGCGTATGGTGGCGGCGGCATGCTCGGTGCTGGCGGCGGTTACGCGCACCATGGGTGCAGTGACACGCACGGTGACAAAAACTCGCACGGCAGCTGTCCGTAGGGAAAGAGCACAGATCGTGAGGGAAGTGCCAGCCGGGGCCGGGCCAGCCAAGGCGAGACGCGGGGGCCGAATACGCGGCAGCGTCAAGCGCAGTGCCGGTGGTAGCAGCGGCGGATGCGCACCAGTAACGCGAAACCCGAAAGCTGGAGCTGGGAGGGCTTTTTCACTTTTTGCAACCGCACAAAAGCACCAGCGGTGTGGGACATGCTCCCGCAGGCGGCGGGTGTTGGCGCAGAGCCAGGGGGAACCAGCCCGAGCGGAAATCCAGGCAGAGCGGAGCCCAAAGGAGATCACGGCTGCGCGGGTCCGGGCGAGGGCGTTCCTTTCCGCACCCCCGAGGTGGCACAGGCTGAAGCTGTGCCCAAGCAGGCGGGGACGGGCGTGGGCAGACATTCTTCAGGGCACCGCCCTGTCACAGCTGCCTGGCAACCACAGCAGCCAGCCCATCGCAGCAATTCAAACAAGTGTCTGAGAAAGGTCAGGAATTTTCTTCAAGATCAGGATGGAAAACTTCTGCAAATTCACACAGTGCTTCATCATGCAGCAGATGTTATACGGGGCATTTCACCCAACTGTTCCACAGGCTTTACAGTTAGTTTACCAGGTTTTTTTGTAAATGTGTTTGCTTTTCTAAAAGTGATTGAGTATTTGGGTTTGATAGCTTTAAGTTTGATGACTTCATTGCCTTTCCCTTGCCTGAGGCGGGAGCAACCTTTTAGGGGGGCAGAGTCTAAGTAAACTTCCTAGTTTCTGTTTGGACTACATGTGAGAAGATTTAAACTGTAATATTTCTGTATACTATAGTCTTTATGGTCTTTGCTTTCTTCTATTCATTAAGAGATGGCATTAGATAAATGGATGTAAATGTGCTAATTGTTTTTGTACTGTCCTTATTTTAAGTGAAATTATTTGTGTTTAAAATTATCTGTCATCTTTCTCAGTTTTGTTTTTAAATATCTATGCAAACTGTCCAGCTTTACCAGCCTGTTATCCTTCAGTTAATGATTGTTGTCAATCAGTAAGAAATCTCAGTGTAACAAAATGCCAGAGGAACTGCTTTTATTGTAAAAAATTATTCCCAGGGAAACAAAATGTCATGTAAAGATGAAAGTATTAGTAAAGATTCAATTACCCAAGGTGTCTTGGAAGACAGAGCATTTGGAAAAGGTCAATCAGACCCTGTTATGGGGTCATCAGTCGATTCCCCAATGATTCAAAGTTTTAAGAATTATTTATATTAAGTTTATAACCTTTGTTATTTTTAGTTTTTATAAGTAATGCTGATAGATAGTGATTGTTGTTAATATTACATGAATGCTTAGAAAAGGGGTTGTCTTAACTTCCTTGAACACTTGCTGTTGATAAGTTGATTACATTATGTGAATTCTCTGATTTTTGTGATAAGAATTATTATTAAGGTATTGTTGTAGTATTTACAGCCAGCTTTCATGTGTTTTTCTATTTTTTTTGTGTGATCACCTGCAAGACACGGGTCTCTTCAAGATTCTGTCTTTTATTTCCTAACTATTTAGATGTTTCTGAAAGTTTTTATCCAAATTGCCAGTTTTGTGATTCTTTTAATTATTATTACAGGAATACTCCAGCAGAGAATTCAAGAAGTTTGCTGTGTTTGGAAAATCTCTGTCTTGACAGAAACTTCAGAAAGATTCAATTGTTTGATAGTTTGATTAGTTTGTAACCCTAAGGTTTCTTGTTTATAACAGTTGTTTTTAAAAAGTCCTGTTTAAAAAAATGTGTTAAGTGACACTCACCAGTTAGATTTTGGGCTCTGGCTAAGCTCTAGCTCTATTTGGATGGAGTGACTGACAATCAACCCAGATGTTTTCTGCATCAAATAGTATTCATGTCCGTTTGACTTGGCGATTTGACCATCTATGATAGCTGAGCTATTTTCAGAAGGAGTTGGGGGAAACATGAATCCGGACATGATTTCTCCAATTCTCTGTCATTTTAAGGTTTATCAGCTGTCGCAGACTCTGGGATAAAAGTTCAGTGTTGTAGTGTTTAGTAATTTTCTGATCTTGTATATGTTGTTGTGTGTATTATCTAAATTGATTCCTAATTACTCTTATCTTAACATTTCTCTATGTAACATTGCAAAATGAAACCAGGACCCATTCTTCACCTCCAGGATTTTGAGAAGATTCTTCAGTCCTGCAGGGACGTGGGATTTGTTTGTGTTTTAACAGGTGCAAAGTCCAGATGGATTTCAATGAAGAATGTGTAACTCTATCAAGAGCAAGAGAAACGTTGACCATTCAACAAGCAAAGAAGACAGACAGATATTGGACATGCTGTCTCAAGATGTACAAAGTGTAAATCATGCAGTATTGCAGAACAGAGCAGCAATGTATGCTATAGGGATATTAGGTGTAATAGTATTGCTAATGCTTGTATTACCATGCTTGCTTAATTGCGTACAAAGAATAGTGAGTCATATGATGGGAAGGGCTTGGAAAACAACACTTCTGGCCCAAAAAGAAAACGGGGGAAATGTTGGGAGCTTTGTAACAAGCTAGCTCCGAGCTAAAGGTCACTGTGAGATTAATTTGACTGAGATAGAGAATGAGGGGAGTTGCCATTCCAATTAAACTGTGTCCTTGGCCCACGGATGAAGAAATGCACAGACACAGGTGGTAAAGCCAAACAGCCTGGGAAAGTAGTAAGTAGTTATACCAAAACAGCACATAGATAGCTGATAACTAATTAGCCAATGGTGAGCTGGGATTTGCACTATGCATGAGCTAATTAAAAGGTGTATAATAATTGGCGATTCGGGAATAAAGGCGAGACTTGTCGATCATCATATGGTGAGCGAGTCTTCCTTCTCCATCAGTTCTGCCCTCTTCCTGATGATGCTGTGCATGGATGGAGCCCTGCCGTGCTTTCAGGATGCTATTCTTGAAAACTTCCAGCATTCCCAGCCCCTGTGCTCTCCATGGATGCCTGCCATGGAATCCCTCTCAGCTGGGTTCAGAGCATCCTCAGATTGGCTCTTCTAAAATCAGGGGTGGCACAGGTTCTGGAGGATTCCTATGCAGAAAGACTTAATTGTACTTGTGATTGGAAATCCAGTTTTGTTTGATCAGCTGCTCTTACAAAGAATATGTACCAAACCCTGGAATGGTGAAAAGCCACTGAGCAGGAGATGCAGCATGATGCTTCACTGGGAGGGGCAGGCAGGCCACGCACATTCAGGGCATCCCCCCCATCAGAAGGACATGCATGTTGTCCCTCTCATCCCTCCACCCCACAACCAGGCCTGACATCTCCTCCTCTGGAGTGGAGTTTTTCCTGTTATAACGTCATCTCATGCTTGGTCAGCACGTGAGAAGAGGCTGCAATGGCTTCTGATGCCACCTCCATGCCAAACACAGCTCCATTGGGTGCTGTTCCTCTTTCACAGGTTAACTTCCCATCAATTGACCAATCCATTGTCTCCTAAGGGTCACATTCCCACCAGTTCATCCAGAAGGTTTCCTTCACTGTCTGTTCTTGTCTTGCTGACGTGCACAACAGCGGATCAAATGTGGCAGGGCCTTAGACACGACTTCACTCCTGACTCACAGGCTCCTTGTGCCACTGCTGGCCTTCCGTGTGCTCAGCAAGATCTGTAACTGCACAGGGTTGTGGAACTGCAGCTTCAGCACAGGGACCGTGCCAGCCTGACCTGCCCTCGTTCATGTGCACAAAACACGGCGTGGCAGAGAATGGCAGCAGGGGCCTGTGTGTCCCAGGGCCCGGATTTGCGGCGCTTCAGCTCCACAGGGATGCAGGCAAAGTGAAGAAGCCAAACCGTTTATTAATGAAATCCAAAAACAAGGGGTGATATGGGAGGGGAAGAGGGAATGGGCAGTGTCTGAGGGCTGGAGGGAGGGAGGTATCTACAGGCAGGGAAAGGCCAGAAGCCATGCGAGCTTCCCACAGGCTCAGCTGTACCAATCATCAGCTGTGCCTGGAGCTCCAGCGGCAATGGGAGATGGTGTCCTGTTCAGTGTCTCCTGCTGCTGTTCTTGGGACACTGGTTCACCGCATCCTGAAGATGGACCTAATTCTTCAGCTCTTCTGGCAAACCGGGCGTGAATATTCAGGTTTCAGTGGGACAGACTAGTGTCTTTCCTTGGGACTGAAATGGCTGGAACAAAGAAGAGAGCCACAGTCAGCACCCACATCTGCATGAATCCTAGGAGACCCTCCTGCCAAGGTGTGCTGCTTTGTGCACCCCAGACATCATGTTTTGGGAGAAGCTGCTGGCAGCTTCCTCCGTGTCTGCTAGGAAACCAATCAATGGCTGCCTTTGGGAATTGATAATCTGGAAAGCTGTACACAAAAGCCTCTGTGAAAAACACATCTTAAAAACAAAAGAAACTCGGGGAACTTCCTCTTTTCCCTTCTGGCCGACAAAGAGATAACACTGCTGGCCCAGCCAAGGCCTGGCTGAGGTCTGTGAAGAAGAAGTCAAGCCCTAGATGGGAAAGATGAGGAGATGCCTTTAGTTTTAGGCCAAAATTCTCTTGTAATTCTCCTGTATATGGAGAATGATACTTTTTTCCCTCTAACGCATGAAGGTATGGGGAGATGAAAGTGTTCAAATGGTAGGTATTGAGCAAAGACCTCCATGCTAAAGTCAGCAGATGTTAAAGTAGCTGTGATTCTTTGAGAAGTTTCAACAGAGACAGGGAGAAGAGTGATGAAGATCCTGTGCCCCCAGGAACAGAAGATCTCTCTTGCTAGAGATGAAGATGATTTTAGAGAACAAGAACTTTGCTTTTGAACAGCTCATCTTTAAAACAGTAGCCCATAAGTTGACATGCCACATAAACCCAGCTGTGGGAAAAGCTTGTGGAAAATGGGAGTGATTTCAGCATTGCACATTTCCCTGGGTGGCTGCTATTCATGGAAATTGAGAGCCACGAGAGAACTGTTTTCTTATGGAAAAGTCTCCATAACATTAATAAGAGGGACTTCTCTCCTTAAGCAAAGAGACAAAAGACTATTGCAGAGGTAGTAAACTGACTCAAAATTTTGGTTTGGTCTCTTTACATTGTCAGTGGGAAAGAAAAGGTTGTAGGGGGAGGAGAAGTGTTCCGAAGGTTTTGTTCTGACTCTTATTACTCTTTCTTTTAGTTACTCTTAAATTGTGTCTCAGTCACAGTACCATGCCCTGTGCAGCTGTGGGGGCACAGGTGACAGAGCCCCGGTGCCCTGAGGGGCAGGGAGGGAGCATTGGCAGCAGGCTGGGCAAAGAGAGGGGCCCGAGGGTCCTGGAGCTCTCTGCCTGTCTGGCAGAGCCCATTGGACGGGCTGTGATGGGCCACGGGCCCTAAAGGCTGGTGAGCCCTGAGCTCTCAAGGCACGTGGGCCCCGTACCTGTCACACGTTGGGGCACAGCGCAGGAGGGTCAGCACCACATCAACAGGATGTTCTTCAGCCAGCCTCACAATGTCAATTTTCAGCCTGGCATCCACAGTGTCATGGGACACCAGCCTCTGGTGGATGTTCCTTACAATGGCTGGCACCTGGAGGACACCTGGGGGAAACTTGGAGCGCTCTTCAAGGGAGCAACTTCCCCAGCTTCCCTTCCCGCCACAATGTGCTGGCCTCAAAGGCTGAGGGGCCCCAGTGATCACGGCCTGAGGGGGCACAAAGTCCTGGGAGGCCTCCAGGCCTGATCCCAGCCTGCTTAGCTGCTCCTGAGACGAAAAACAAGGGTCCCTGAAATACTCTGGTATTAATTCCTCGATCAGAGTTGGAGTGGGCGTGGTGTCAGGATTTGCGGTGGCTTCAGTCTCTCCAGTGTTGGCATTTGTCATGGCCACGTCCTCAGTCACTGCCTTGTCTCCGTTTGCTGTGTCCTCATTCATTATGGTGTCAGAGTCTTGTGAGTGCTCAGCTGAATCCAGGCTGACATCAGGCTCTGCCTGGAGCTCGGTCAGCCCCGAGTCAGGCTCGGCTGGGCCCTCAGCTGCACTGGTCCCGGTCTCTCTGCGCTGAACTCGCAGAAACTTCCGGAACATCTGCAGGACAGGGAAGCCAGAGATGCTGCATGGCATTCTCCAAGCATAGTGCTCGGCTGAGCAGGGACAGCAGGCCCAGCGCATGGATGGGATGGCTGCAGGTACCTTCAGGGTTCTGTGGAAGCGGCCAGGGCTGGATTGCTGCTCTTGTGTGCGCTCCACGGCTGCATCTGGCAAAGAGCGAGCACAGCCAGAGCTGAGGGGCTGCGGGAGAGGCCGGAGAACACAGCCCAGCCCTGCGCTCCCCAGGCAGGGACAGCCCCGCGATGCCCCAGGGGGATGGAGCACGGCCACTGCGGGGTGTCTGCCTGGGCCCTCTTCTGTCCTGTCCATGGGCATGTCCCCAGGGGATGGGATGGGATGGGATGGGATGGGATGGGATGGGATGGGATGGGATGGGATGGGATGGGATGGGATGGGATGGGATGGGCCCACACTGGCTGCAGCCATCCGCCCTGTGGCCCAGCTCTGACACTCACCATCCTGCAGTGTCTGGATCTGCTCCGGCTCTTCAGGCTGTTCTGCTGGGGCAGCTCCAGGGCCTTTGTTTTTTTTTCCCCTGAGCACTTTGAACAAGCCAAGGAATCTGCCTGCCATGTCAGAGTCTGGCCTAGAGGGCACCTTAAATAGAGGTTCCTCGGGATATTGCCAAGTCAACAAGTCTTGCAGTTGCTGAAAGCACCAGCAAGAGAGAAGCCTCAGGAAGGCAGCAGGACAGCAAGCAGCAAGACCTGCACTTTGGTCTTGAGGACTCCTGCCAAAATCACAGGAGACTCCTCAACAACGATTCAGGTCACCAAATCCCGCGGTCTGGCCTGGAGTGCACAGGCCACAGGGATAGATGTCTTGGAAAAGATCCGAGTCACCAAATGCCACAGTCTGGCCGCAAGGCCAGCTGCAGGAACAGCATCTGGAAAAAGCTCCGGGTCGGACACGAACGAGTGCGCTGTGTGGGGGCTCCTCACAGCACCGCTCTGTCCCGTCCTGTCCCGTCGCCTGCTCCGAGTGCTGTGGAGTGTTCTTGTCACCCCCAGCTCCTATGTCACCACGTGTCACAAAGGACACACTCCTCCATTCCATGCCACTGTGACCGTGCTGCAGCGTGTCACAAAGGAACCTTGCACACACTGCCGCCTGCCCTGGGGCCGCCCCCAGCCCACCCAAAGTGGCCCCGGTTGGAAGGAATCCCTGGCCCCAAGTGTCTAAGGCAGCCCGACAGGATCTTTAGGAAGGGCTCAGCCCATCAGCAAACGCTGCCCTGCTCTGCGGGCTCAGGGCAGCAGAAGGAGCCCCCAGGGCTGCCGAGGCAGCCGCGCTGGCAAGGGCACGGGGCCTTCCACGGAAGCTGGCACGGCCTCCTTGGGACACGTCCTGGCTGCTGGCCATCCTAAACCCGCGGCTGTGACAGGCACCGGGAACGTGTGGGCCAGGGCACCAATGCTGCTCTGAGCCCTGGGGCCCGGGCAGCGCTGCCATCAGCAGGTGTGGCAGAGTCCCCGCCCAAGCAGAGCTGCCACCCCCCGAGCCCTGGCAGCGCTGCTGCCCCTCTCCTGCCCCAGAGACCTGTGCCCCCGGGGGCTTCTGTGCCACAGGGAGCCAAAGCCCACGTGCACTGGGAGCTGTGCTCCTCCCTGCAGGGGCTGTTGGCAGCAGCACCTGGAGCACTGCTGCAACACTTGGTGTCTGGGAGAAGGCAGAGGCTGTTAGTCATGATTTTTTTCATAGAAGGGATTGCAGTGTGAAAAACAAGGTTCACTCTCCTGTAAAAAAATTAGAAAATGTAATAAAGTACAATAGGAGAGAATAAAGCAAATATTTTTGACTGGATGCCTTTTGCCATTCAGCCTAGACTATCCCAGCTATTTTGAAAACACTCTTTGTATACCATTTCTATTGCATCTGCCTGTTACATATTCACAAACAATTATGCATGTTGAACTTTTCTCCAAACCAGTTTCCATGTTTCAAGAACTGTTTAGCATGGCTCCTCCTCATGTCTGCCTTTTTAGAGCATGTGTATTCCTTGTTTGTGCTTTTAGTCCTTTCTTATCATCACCTCCATTTACGGGCTTTTGTGGATACTGACAGCCTGGTCAGTGAGAAGGCCACATAAACATTCCCAGGAATTGTTCTGGGGAGTTTTGAAAAGGCTGAGAGAAAGAATGAAAACAATCTTGCGGCTGGTGTTTTGAACAGTTGTTTTCTCATAAGATGTTTACCAAAGGGCATCTTCTTAATTAGCCAGTGGTGACGGGGTGTTGATTAAATGACCAGTCAGGTCCACCTGTATCGGAACAGTGTATAAAAAGGAATGGCTTTCTAATAAACTCAGCATTAACCTGCTGAAGAGAGTTAATGTGTCACTTCACTTCGGTTCCTGACTCAACGGTGACAGGTTTTGGTCCACATTTTCTTCAGACCGTGAGTGCTGATAGTTGACATATCTGCAGCAGGTGTCCCCATCACATGTTCATGGGATGGTATCCCATGCAAGCAGGCATTTTAACACAAGCATACTACATCAGCTGTTTCTAAGTTTTAGTTAACAACAGAAATGAAAACAAGATCTTTATAGCAAAGTTCTTTTAACACCACACATATAGAATCCATTTCAACATTTGAAAAGGCCAGTATTGTACTGTGTATCTATAACAGCAGCAGCAGCACCTGAACACCACCAGCTGCTGAATTTCACAGGACAGTCAGATTATACAGAGGCACTGCCATGTTTCCTTGTGTTCTGGGAAAAACGTCAGCTCAGTCTTTGATGTTCAATGCTCCAGCTGCTGCGTGTCTGACAGTGGTAGCTCATGTCCAAACACAACTGGGTGCCTGCTAAGCACGGCACTGGGGAGCCACAAACAGGGAAGTTCAGGCATCGCAATACATCAAGCTTCCAACAATCTCTTCTCCATTTCCAGATGCAAACATCAGCAAACACATGCTGAAAAAGTCAATGAGTTCCAACATTGCCAGGATATAAATTTCACTACCGAAACCAAGCAAGGATTGCCCACAAAGCCCTTGGAAACATTTCCTGGATGAATTAATGTCTCTCCCATGTAGGGCTGTAATAGCTGAACATCTGCAGTGCTGGAAGATTCCAGGTAGAGTGGGAACAAGTCCACAAAATTTCTGTACAGTCTGAAATAGGGATGCAGGGCTGGACCAAAAGCTTTCCTGGGATGATGCTACTGAAATCCATTGCGTAATGATGCCCAGAAATTAATCAAAGCAAACAGTACTGCGTAGTATAAGGCCTATGGGGCAGGAATTTAATTTATTCGACATGGGGAGTGAGGGGCTTCAGTCTACCACAAATTCATTCTGGAATGAGACTCCCAATGGAGCCCCAGTGCTGCGGGGCGGCCCCGCGGCTCCCCGGGCAGCAGCCGGCCCTCTGCCCCCTGCGGAGCCCGGCGCCAGCGGCTGCTGGCCGCGCCTCAGGGCTGTGCGGGCAGGGGAGGCCGGGGCTGGGCGCAGGGAGCGCCCGCCACAGGGGCTGAGCCCGCGCCGAGCCTTCCCTGCTGCCGCTCTCTGCAGCTGGCAGAGGACACGAGCCGAGCGGCCGAGCAGCTGCGCCGGGCCCTGCGCTACCTGGAGAGCCCCCAGGAGCCCCTGCGAGAGGCGGCCCTCAGGTTCATGGGTGAGCCCCGAGGCCGGGCTCCCTCCCCGGCCCGCCGCAGCTCGGCCCCAGCCCCGCCCGCTGCCCCGGCAGCGCCATCCGGGCCCGGCGCCGTGGAGCCCCGCCTGGCCCGGGCGCTGCTGCCGCCCTCTGGCAGCCGTGCCCTTGGGCGGCAGCGTGCGGCAAGGGCCCGGGCTGAGCCCTGCCGGGCCAGCAGGGCGTGTGGCCGCAGCGCTGGCAGCGCCGCTGGCAGGGAGCTGTGCCGCTGCCGCCCTGACAGGCTCTGTGTTCACAGGGGTGGCCGGGCGGCACCTGAGGGGGCAGCCAGGAGAGCTCCAGCTCCTCACTGAGAGTGAATGAGGGCAGCGGGCTGACAGCGGGGCTGGCAGGGAGAGCTGCAGTGCCTGGGCAGGGAGCTGCCATCCCTGTCCTGGCTGCGGCAGGCTCGCTCTCTGTGTGGATGAGGGGTGGCATGGGCAGAGCACAGAGACATTGCAGGGATGTGGGAGTGTGGATTCGTGGACAGCTGATCCAGTTGACACCCTCTCTCTTGTGGCCATGGCCAGAGCTGGGTGGGATGGCCCTGGCAGGACGGTCTCCTAGGATTCCCACCGATCCGGGCTCTGACCATGGCTCTGTTCCTCTCCGTTCCAGCCCTTCAAGCCCTGAGGAGAGATGACAGCCCTTCCCAGGCATACATGTTAGTTCAACAGATAGTCAGTGGGAGAGCTGCAGAACTGGCACAGAAGAACCAGAGTTTGTAGAAGACCTGCAAATGCCATGGAAGATGAGACTGCCTTGAGACCAGAAGAGACCAGCTGGAGCTCCAGGCACCGCTGATGATTGGCACAGCTGAACCTGTGGGAAACTTGCATGGCTTCAGCCCTCTCCTTGCTTATAGATAGCTCCCTCCCTCCAGCCCTCAGACTCTGCCCATCCCTTCTTTTTCCCTCCATTCTCCCTCCCTGTTCACGGCTCTTTCCCTCCAGTCCTCAGATCCTGCCCTTCCCCTTTTCCCCCTCCCAGCTCAACCCTTTGCTTCGTCTTCCATTAATCAACAGTTTGGCTTCTTCACTTTGCCTGCATCCCTGTGGAGCTGCAGCAGAACAAATCCGGGGCCCTGGGACACACAGGCCCCTGCTGCCGTTCTCTGCCACGCCGTGTTTTGTGCACAGAACCAGAGGAACGAGGGCAGCTCAGGCTGGCACGGTCCCTGTGCTGAAGGTGCAGTTCCACAATCCTGTGCAGGTACAGATCCTGCTGAGCACACGGAAGGCCAGCAGTGGCACAAGGAGCCTGTGTGTCAGGAGCCACATCGTGTCTAAGGCCCTGCCACATTTGATCTGCTGCTGTGCACGTCAGCAAGACAATGAAGAACAGACAGTGAAGGAAACCTTATGGTTGAACTGGTGGGAATGTGACCCTTGAGAGAAACAATGGATTGGTCAGTTGATGGGAAGTCAACCTGTGAAAGAGGAACAGCACACAGTGGAGATGTGGTTGGCATGGAGGTGGTATCAGAAGCCATTGCGGCCTCATCTGATGCGCTGGCCAAGTGTGAGATGACGTCCTAAGTGGAAAAACTGCAGAGGAGGAGATGTCAGGCCTGGTTCTGGTGTGGAGGGATGAAAAGGACAAAATGCACACCCTGTTGATGCAGGGGATGCTCTGAAGGTGGGTGGCCTGCCTGCCCCTCCCACTGGAGCACCACGCTGAGATCCCCTGAGAGGAGCCCAGTGCTCCTTGCTCCTCTCTGCTGACACGTGAGCCTTTGTCTGGGTTTGGGGTGGCCCTGGCTGTGTGAGGGGGGCTACGTGGGCACGAGACAGCCGGTCCTGTCCCGCTGGGTCCCAGCAGTGCCTGGCAGCTGTCCTGCATCCACGTCAGGATGCTGGTCAAGAGCGGTCCTGGAAGCTGAGGCACAGGTCAGGGCCCATGGTGTTCCCTCAGGATACAGCAGTCCCGAGGGGTCTCCCTAATTCAAAGAAATCTGCAGACAAATGCACTGTCCACCAAAAGCCCTTTTCTTGAGCTGACGGGAGGGCAGGGGTCTGCACCCCACCAAAATGCTTCTCTGCCATGTATAAATTTCAGTGGGTTGATGTAGGAATTGCATCAAAAATACCATCCATCTTTACCCTGCTGAGGTGATTGCATAGGCAGGGGGTTAGAAATACATTCTGTCAGATTCCTGTACTTGAAGCTGATGTCCAGGCGCTGGCCAGAGCGGTCTCCATGCCCTAAAGCAGCAGCACTTCCTCATGGCTTCCCTGCACAGGGCTCATTGCCTACTTGCCCTTCCTTCTTCTGCTAGAATGTGTCTAAAGCTTTTTTCAAGTCCCTCTCCTGTCAAGTTAGGCCCGCCAGGTTTTTCTTATGCTAACTGGTGCTAAGTACTTCCCTGTGTCTGTGCTAAGTACTTGTTTGCTTATGTGAATTGCTTGTGCTTGTGTCAAACAAAGGCCTTGTTTCATCCTCCCATTCTCTTTATCCTGATGCAAATTCTTTTGCAAGATTCCCTCCACAGTCCACAGGACATATGTGCTGTTATGCTGCTCTTTTAATTTTCTACCACATCCATAGGTTCATGATGGTTTAGAGGAGGGTTAATTTTTTTAAAAATTAGAACTGGTTTGCTGAGGAAGCTAAAAATCTGAGAAGCTGTTGGTGATTGCAGATTTGTCCATCACAAGAAGACATCTGACTCATGATGTTCTCTATCTTTCTCTATTTTAGTGATGATTTTGGTAACTTCTTTGATACCAGTTTGAGTGTCCATAAGGCTCTGTGAGATGCATTTTTGACTTCTGCCACTAGCCATTCTATATTAGGCTGGTACAGTATTTGTTTTGGAACATCAATGTTCCTTCCAGTTTGGAATTTGGGTGCTTCATGATACACATCGTACGCATTCTGCATAATCTGAAGAGAAGTTATTGTGTGGTGCAGCTCAAGTCATATCCGCTTTTGGTTGTGAATTAGAAATAGAGAAGTTATTACCATTAGCAGTTTCATTAAATGAATCTGTTGTAATAGTTGTGCAAGCAGATCTCACCCAGGCACATCCCCTTCCCACATAACATACCTGTGACTGTGCATGGGTTACTGGGCTCATTTCACAAATACAAGGGCTGCCCTCAGTGTGCAGACACCAATCCTCTCTGTCAAGCCCTGCATTTTTGCACACAAAATTCAGTGCATCCCTTGGCACACATGCTTTGATACTAAGAGTTTGCCAGTTTCCAGTTTTCTTGTTGAAAATGGCCCAGACATTATGCTGAACGGGACTGAGAGTTACATGAGTTCTTATAACTCCAAGGGCCAAAACTGGAATTACACAGTATTTTGTTGCATTCTTAATGGTTAATGTAAAAGACTGCAGGGTTCTGTTCATTCTATGTGAAACTGACCAATTGCCACCAAGTGTGGAAGTCTTTTTCAAATTCCTTTGTGGTTTCATTTTTAGGCATGATTTAGTTAATTCTCTTGGCAATTTCCTCAGCTCTCCTTTTTCTAAGTTTTCCTGAGATTACAGACTGTAGCCACAGCTGAGCTTGTCTACACTGAAATGCTAAAGAAATGTTACCCTGTAGTTTCCCCATAAAGCCAACGACTGCTGGAAACAATCCTGCTGTGTATTGTTGGCCAGGGTGGTTAACAGGTTAGCTGCCAGGCTGTGGGTTTGGGCAAGTGTTAGCAGGGCTGATCTGAGAGGAGTTTGTGTCTGTCCAATATAAAAATTCACAGTGCTTCATTTATTAAGACTTCTTGATCAATAGAATTTCATATTCCCAGTTCAGACCCAAACTGTCCCCTTAAGCCTTTTTTAGACCTATGATTTGGTGTCTGGGAATGTATCCATGTCTCCCAGCCTTTTAGGCTTTTCTGTATGAACGGGTAGTATTGCTGTTCAATTTTGGTTCTATTAGCCTCTATCTTTACATCCAGCTTTTTCAGAGAGTACTGTGGATCTAAAAGCAACAATTGTTCATTTGTTTTTCTTACCACAGAGTGAGAGACTATATTATTTCACACATGGGTCCCATGCTATGCCATTGTTTGCTAATGTAAAGTTGTTTGTTTTAATTTTAAATGCCTATTGTGTGACCCATTCAATTTCGCTCCTTGTCGAGTACCCAAGGCGTGGTAACAGGTTTCTTCAGATACATTGCCTGCCTTTAGGCAAGCGTTTCAGAAACCTTCAGAAACCTTACACTGGCCCCTGGTAGTATTACAAATTACACTTACTTTACTAAATTTCCCAGTACAAATGGCTGAGTATTCTGAGTACCTCAGCCCATAAGAGGATGTAGTTGTGCTGTCAGGATTCCATTCATATCTGGGTTGCCATCACACGGTCATGACATTGGGCATGATATACCCTAACAGGATGATTGTGCTTCCGGCTTCCCCTCCAACTGGATTGGTGACTATTTCTGATGGCCTGGAATATGCCAAGAATGAAATTCAATTCTCAAAAGCAGATGCTCTGTGAGACCTGTTCCATGTACTAAGCATACCAACAGGACGATTTATTATTCTAGTGGCACAAGAGCTGCCTGCTGGAAACAATATGTGTTGGGTTGCATTCCTGGCAGGCTCAATTCCTGTATCTCTGTGTGATGATGGTCCTCCCACCCCACCTGTGCCCTGCAGAAGAAGGGAACTATCTTGTGCTAGGTTATAGTCTCCCATTTTAATTTGCATAGCGCAAAATCCTGATAGGAATCACATGAGAATGGATTCACACGCTGCTTGTTAGAAAGGTCACAGATGTGCATGGTCACAGTAATAATCACAACTAAAAGAGGTTTGTGAGTTTCAAATTCACACGCCATAGAGGTCCTGCTTTCAGGTGGGACAAGAAAGGCTGGCATGGAGTCAGGTTTTCCTCAATCTTCAACTGCTCGGTCATTAATCCTTAAAATAGTGTAAAGAGTTTTTACATTATTAATCCCTTTTAGCCAATTAGGTCCTGAATATTTTTGAGTGTTTCATCTAGCAGGATCTCGCAGGCCAAGGAGATCATGATGGTAGTGACAGTCACCTACTGTGGCTTGGATTCCCATCAGAAATATCAGGAAGACAATGATGGTGTGAAGCCCATCTTGGTTTCTTCTGTTCTTTCTGAGGTCCACTTGTGTACTCCTCTTGCCTTTTACAGAAGTCTTTTAATTCTGGAATAGTGTAGCCAAGAGGTGAACGCTTCAAGCCTAAAATGCTGTATAAGTGATTAAAAGTACTAATTAGAGTCCTTTCCATTTTGGGATAAGAGGCTTTCCCCCAGGGGATTTGATGTATACCTGGTCCCCAGGCTGGATTTGTGGAGAGGAACGTCCTCTTGCTCCTCTGCTCAAAATGTGTTGATTTATTTGCTGCAGCTGTTTTGTCAGTTGCACAGCATGGTTCTGCAGATACCCCTTCCCATCTTGTACAGTGTCTTCCCCTTGACAGTTATGCTTATATGGTCTTCTGTACAGTATTTCAAAGGGATTCAGATTTTCTTTTGTTCTTGGTCTTCTCAAATCCATATTAAAGCCAAAAGTAGGGCCTGGGGCCAAGGTATGTTGGCCCCTTGTCCAGTTTTGAATATTTGTTGTTTTAGCAGATAATTCCTCTTTTCCTCTTGGCTGCTGGCCTGCGGCCAATACACCATGTGTAGGTGCCCGTTGATTTGGAGCTTATTGCAAAGTTGCTGTGCAATATTTGCTAGGAAACGTTGCTCTCGATCAGAGGAGATGTCTAAAGGCACTCTGAACCAGGGCATTATGCTGTTTAACCAAATGTTGACAACTTCTTTAGCTTTATTTTTTTGGGTCGGGAATGCTTCAGGTGACGCTGAGAAGGTATCAGTGAAAGGTGAAAGGTATTTATAGCCCCATTTTCTTGGCAATTGAGAAAAGTCAACTTGCCAGTGCTGTCCAGGATATTGTCCCTTGTCTACTGTGCCATGCTCAACTCTAGTCCTAGTTTGTGGATTGGTTCTAAGACATCATTTCACACCCTTGGGTTAACAGCTTTCCACTAGAGTACAGGTTGCATCTTACTCTTGTCCTTCTCAAATAATTATGTAAGGCATCCTCTTCCCAGTGTATACAATTATGTTCATCTGTAATTAATTTTCACAATGCTTTTTCAGGTATAACTGTCTATACCTGAGGAGTTGCAAAAACAATATGTTTCCATTCTGCTCATAAATTCCTTGCTAATTCTAGATCTTTCTGATTATACGACATACCTCATTGTCATATTGTTCCTTACCTTTGGGAATTAGTGCCCAAAACTCAGCATGGCTTTGTTCTGCTGCTCTTTTTGCAACCTGTTACCCCTTTTGGGGTCTGTTTCTCCTTTCTGATGTCCTTTGCAGTGCATAACTGCAACCTCTTGAGGTACTAGTACTGCCTCCAGCAATTTTAAGATTTCTTCTTGATGCTTAATTTGCTTTCCTTGAGCTGTCAATAGTCCTTTTCTTTGCAAACTGCTTCATGGCACATATTACTCTGAAGGCATACTTGGAATCTGTTCATATATTGATCCTTTTTCCTCAGGCTGGTCAGAAGGTACAGCTTAAAGTGATTATCTCTGCCTTCTGAGCTGACTTGCTCTGTGCTAATTGTATATCCTGATTTTCACTGATCTGCTCTTACAAAGCCACTCCCATCTGTGTACTGAGATTCTGCTCCTGGATTTGGGCTTTCTTTAAGATCTGGGCAGCTGGAATAAAGTGGACTTCATGGTCTTGATAGAGTCATGCTACAAAGGTTTCTTGTCTGTCTGGTGAGTGGCCAGGAATGCTGCTGGATTAACTAGAGAAGAGATTAGTTTGGTAATACCACATTGCTCCACCAAAATTGCCTGATGTTTAAGCAATCTGGAGGGTGAAAGCCAACGCCCACCCTTTTGCTCAAGAAGTGCTGCTACTGAATGTGAGATAAATACAATTATTTGTTGACCTTGAGTGAATTCTCAGGCTTCTTGGATGTTTGAAACAAGAGCAGCAACTGCTCACAGTCAGGCTGTCCCCTACTCACTTCATCCAGTTGTTTTGAGAAGTAGGCTATTGCTCTCTTCTATGGGCCAATTGTTTGGGCCACTACAAGGACTACAATCTCTACACCCCCTAGACAACAAACAAGGGATCAGAGGGTTACAAGGAGCATAGGGCATCAGCCACTTTGCTTTCCCTGCCACTCCCGTCATCAGAAAATGGAAATGCAGGTAGAGCTCCTGCACTTGGTTCCTGTCAGACTGTAAGTCTCATTCGTGTCAGAGTCACTCTGGCCTTTCTCACCATCTACTTCTTCCTTGTCCCTCACCTGCCAAGCCCCTCTGGGTGACAATGCAAATGCAGTTCCACATATTCACACTCTTTCATACAACACAAAAGGGTACTTAGGGGCTTTCCCACAAACTAGAAAATTGTCTGAGTGCTTAAGGTGCTCCAAGCATCCAAAAGATATCATCCTATTGCTGGAAAAATTCCCCGCTAGGCTGCCAGGGACCTATGTCCTCCAGAACCTCCTCAGAGTATTTTAAGTTCTCTAGACAATCAGTTTCAATTTCCAATCTGCAAGACCATTGTCCTGGTTCGGGGCTTGTTTGGGACATAACCCCCAAAGGGGCTTCTCTACAAAAGCAGCTCCAATTGCCCCTCCCCCCTCCAACCTGTTCGGGAGAAAATATCTCCTTGGAGAAAAAGTGGAAAGAAACCTGTTTATTAAACAATAGAACCCAAACAATATTAAACAATAAAACTTCTCACTACTCCAAAAAAAAAAAAAAGCAAACTCAGAACAGTCCCCTCCCCGGGTTGCAGCTCGGCTCACTCAGTCTCTGATCAGTCTCTCTGGTGCTGGAAACGCCGTGGCCCAGGCCCGGCCAGGGGGCCACAGGTGGAGCTGCCAGTGCTCTTCTGGGTGTTCAGTCCAGAGCAGGCTTGAACAGGTCCAAGAAAAAGGAAAAATCACAGTCCAGGGAACTTCTTTGCCTCAGCTAGCTAAAACTAACTAAAAGAAAAAAAAAAAGAAAAAAAAAAAAAAAAGAGGAAAAAAGGAGCTCTGTCCGGCTGTCTGTCCATCCGCAGACAACACAGTCCAGGAGCAGGATTGTGTAGGAGTGAGAGCAGTCTGAAAACAAACTGCGCGCTTCTTCCCTCCCTTCTTCATTGTCTGGAAGAGAATCTTAAAAGTGTAAAACTTATTATTTAGTATAAACAGAACAAGACGACTGGGGATAAAAGCATCATATAGTCAACCCAGGACAACCATACAACGCTGTTTCCCTCTGAGACTGTGTCTCCACTTCTTGCATTCTTAGAGATGAACCTTGGAACACACACTCAATTTTCTGACTACTTCTACTCCAATTAATAGCATTCCATCCCCAAAGGAAAAAGGTAACAGTGTTGAGCACATTCCCTTCCTTATCTTCACATAAGCAAGGAATAAACGATGTTGCATTGACAGATTTAACACATGGACACACACACGATATTATACCAGACTTAATAAACTCTCTAAACCAGCTCCCAATCCAAATTCCAGCCACATTTAATCAATGCCAGTTAGCATACCACTCCCGAACTCTGGGACTCTAACCCACCAAGGGGACGCTCGCCCCTGACCCGGGACCGTGTAGGTGGGACTCCCTGTGCCACCTGTGCAAGGCACCCATCAGACTTGAACCCACATGGTGTGAATGAGCTGTGTAGGCGGGGGCCTCTGTGTATGACAAACGAGTGAGTATTGCTTTATACCACGGGTAACAAAGGAACAGACAGAACAAATGCGAGCGGTTAGTGATAAAGAGTTTTTCCATATGACATACTTCACATCCTTGTCTGTCCCAGCATGGATCCAGGGTCTGTGGAGGCACCAGTTTCTTGCCTGTGGAATGTTCTACCTCCCCCAAGAGGAAAGAGGCAGCTGGAGGAAGAGCTTGCCAGGCTGCTCTCAATCCTTTAGCAGCAGCCCTGGGTGAGTGGAGAAGTCCCAGCCGAGCGCAAATGTGCCAAGGGAACAGCCGTGCACAGGAAGGCTCGGTGGGAAGGATGATCCAGGAACCATGGGCCTGGCAGCCTGAGCTTGCTCCCGGGAAAGGCCTTGGAGCAGATCCTCCTGAGGGCCATCCCACGGCACGTGCAGGGAACCAGGGGGTCTGCTGGAGGCTGGGAAAGCTCTGCGGAGGGACAGGGACAGCTGGGGGTCCTGGCGGGGTGTTGAGGGCTCCTGTGCGGGTGTTTGGGGGGATTGGTGTTGGGGGGCAGGTTGGGGAAGGAGTTGTCTGCAAGGGGAGAGGTCTAGGCTGGAATTGGAGTCAGTTTGAAGACAGCATCTTTGGTTTGGTGGAGCATTGGTTATGGAGGGCAGAAAGAATACCTGTGACTATTTCTGTTCATGGTCCTGATTATCCTGCAGGGAAGAAGAGGACTTGCATTCTTTTAGAGCTTCTATTCCTTAAGGGAATGAGGATGTTACCATCCGTTCATTGAAAACCATTTGAAAGCAAAGAATGGCCTTCTGTTCACCTCTGGGTAGAGTGATGTTTGTAAAGTGACTCCCAATGCATGACATCAAGGCACATGAGTTGCTGCTTTGAGAGGGGAAGGCAATTTCCAACTCTCATGTTCTCAGGCCATCACAATTGATTGGGGGAGTTTGCAAGTTTTTTGGAACTACTTGAGTTGAGAAATGGAAAGTAAAGCTTTCCTGAAGTGAGGAGTCTTTAATGCCAGATTCTTCTGTGTCATCACGGTAAAGAGGCTTTTGTGCTGCAGGAAATTACTTTAATGAGAAAACACTTCCAGCATGTAGTACGAGCTTCTGACAGACACCAAGTGTTGCAGCAGAGCTCCAGGTGCTACTGCCAACAGCCCCTGCAGGGAGGAGCACAGCTCCCAGTGCACGTGGGCTTTGGCTCCCTGTGGCACACAAGCCCCCCGGGGCACAGGTCTCTGGGGCAGGAGAGGGGCAGCAGCGCTGCCAGGGCTCGGGGGGTGGAGGCTCTGCTTGGGCAGGGACTCTGCCACACCTGCTGATGGCAGCGCTGCCCGGGCCCCAGGGCTCAGAGCAGCATTGGTGCCCTGGCCCACACGTTCCCTGTGCCTGTCACAGCCGCGGGTTTAGGATGGCCAGCAGCCGGGATGTGTCCCAAGGAGGCCGTGCCAGCTTCCGTGGAAGGCCCCGTGCCGTTGCCAGCGCGGCTGCCTCGGCAGCCCTGGGGGCTCCTTCTGCTGCCCTGAGCCCGCAGAGCAGGGCAGCGTTTGCTGATGGGCTGAGCCCTTCCTAAAGATCCTGTCGGGCTGCCTTAGACACTTGGGGCCAGGGATTCCTTCCAACCGGGGCCACTTTGGGTGGGCTGGGGGCGGCCCCAGGGCAGGTGGCAGTGTGTGCAAGGTTCCTTTGTGACACGCTGCAGCATGGTCACGGTGGCATGGAATGGAGGAGTGTGTCCTTTGTGACACGTGGTGACATAGGAGCTGGGGGTGACAAGAACACTCCACAGCGCTCGGAGCAGGCGACGGGACAGGACGGGACAGAGCGGTGCTGTGAGGAGCCCCCGCACAGCACACTCGTTCCTGTCTGACCTGGAGCTTTTCTGAGGCGTTGTTCCTGCAGCTGACCTTGAGGCCAGACTCAGGACCTGGTGACCTGTGGCCTTCCGAGGCTTCTGTTCTGCAGGTGCCCTCGAGGGCAGAGCGTGGGACTTGGTGCTCCGGAGCTTTTCCAAGGCATCTGTCCTGCTACTAGCTCCAGTCACTGACATGGAGCAGAGACCCCCAAGAGACCCTAGGATGGCCTGGGTGGAGGAGGAGGAAGAAGGCTCTGGAGCTGACCCAGGACAGGAGACAGAAGAGGTGGTGCCATTCCATCCACCACAGGAGGGTGAGTGGCAGAGTTGGGCCATAGGACTGGAGCCTGCAGCCAGCTTGGCCCCATCCTGTGGCATATCCCATCCCATCGCATCCCATCCCATCGCATCCCATCCCATCGCATCCCATCCCATCCCATCCCATCCCATCCCATCCCATCCCATCCCATCCCATCCCATCCCATCCCATTCCGTCCCGTCCCGTCCCATCCCATCCCATCCCGTCCTGTCCCATCCCATCCATCCCATCCCCTGGGGAAATGCCCATGGACAGGACAGAAGAGGGCCCAGGCAGACACCCCGCAGTGGCCGTGCTCCATCCCCCTGGGGCATCGCGGGGCTGTCCCTGCCTGGGGAGCGCAGGGCTGGGCTGTGTTCTCCGGCCTCTCCCGCAGCCCCTCAGCTCTGGCTGTGCTCGCTCTTTGCCAGATGCAGCCGTGGAGCGCACACAAGAGCAGCAATCCAGCCGTGGCCACTTCCACAGAACAGCGCAGGTACCTGCAGCCATGCCCACCTGGGCTGGGCCTGCTGTCCCTGCTCAGCCGAGCACCGTGTGTGGAGCACTCCATGGAACATCCCTGGCTTCTTGCCCTTCTCCTACAGCTCGTTTGCAAATTCATCAAGAGGATTCGTCAGGAAGAGACCATCAGCAGGGGCACTGCGTACAGACCATACTCGCCCATCTTCCAAAGCAAGACCAGTGCTGCCCTGCTGTATATGCTTGTAGAGGAAGATTGTTACCATCCAAAGCAAGTAAGCAGCCTGTGGGCATCGTTTCATCCTCCCAGGAACTCCTTGGCCTCCCCAGCCACACCTGCTGGTCCTTGTGAGCCTTTGAGGCCATCACAGTGTGGTGGGATGGGAAGAACATCTCTGGGGAAGCTGGGGACATTGCTCCCTCTGGCAGCTTTCCAAGTCTCCCTGTGCCTTCTCCAGGTGCCCGCCATGGTGAGGTACATCCACCAGTGGCTCCTGGCCAATGATTCCGCTGAGCAGAGGATGGACATGGCCCTGCTGGATCTCACTGAAGCACTGACAAATGACGCAGTCATGACGCTCCTGCGTGTGGCCCCATCCTGTGACAGGTAAGGGCCCAGCTGCCCAGAGGGCTCAGGGCTCCCCAGCCCATCACCCTGCACAGCCTGGCCCAGGTGCCTGAGCAGCAGAGACTTCCAGGGCCCTCTGGCTGCTCCCTTTCCCAGCCCTGGCATGTCAGCCCCCGAGCCTGCTGCCGTGCTCCCTCCCTGCCCCTCAGGGCTCTGTCCCCACAGGGCTGGGCTGCCTGGCTGCTGCTGGCCAGGGGCAGAGGGCAGAGGCAGAACTGGCAGCCAGCTCAGCTCCCAGCGGTGCTGTGTCTGACACCCCCCTGAGACAGAGCTCTAACCCTGCAGAGCTGCCGCGGCCATGTGGAAAACCATCATGGGCTCAAGCAGGACTGCGGAGCTGGCACAGCTGGTGCTCCTGGATGTGCTGGGGAGCTGGCCCGAGCACAGCACGTGCACCTCCGATGGGGACAAAACGGGTGTCTTTGCCCTGGCTGTGAGTTTCTGCAAGTGGCCTTTGCTGGCCCCAAGGCTGCCTCTCCAGCAGCTCTCCATCCTCCTTCCCCCACTGCATCTCCCTGCCTCAGGCACTGGCCTGAAACCTGGCCCAGGGGCAGCTTCAGGGCCACCAGGCCCCCTGCTCCCCCTGCGTCTCTCCAGGCCTCTCCCTGCCACGCTTGGGCCCTGCCACACGGACACCTCGGCACTGAGCGCTCTCTCTGGGCCTTTGTCCTTTGCAGGCAACTCTGGTGATGTGGAAGGTCCTCCAGGTGCCCTGCATCCCACGTATAATGAAGGTGTATTTCCCACACCTGTTTGTGCACCTGCTCTTCCAAGTGTTCTTCAGCACTCTGGATATGCCAGAAGAGGTGGATACCTTCTGGAAGGGATGCCAGGAAGAACACGGCCTTGCCACCAGCCCCAACAGGTGCTCCCATCCTAGAGCTCCTGTCCCTGCCACGTGGCCTGGGAAGGAGCCAGTGCTCCCAGTGTGACCTGGGCTTTGCTCTGCACACAGGTTTGCAGTGCGGACCCTCAAGTCCCTGCTCTGCCTTCTCCGCTGTGAGGATGTGGTGGTGGCAATGGAACGCAAGGGTGCCTGGGACACGCTGCTCTGTGCTGACACCCACCACTATGCCGTGGGTCTGCTGGCCAGGTGAGACCCCCTTCTCCCCATTGCTCCAGCCACTTGTGCTCTGTGCCCAGGGTGCCCCACACAGTCCCTGTGGCTGTGGGCCAGAGGCCCTTGTCACTGAGGGATGGCCAAGCAGACTGGAAAAGGCTGGGAGAGGAGGCTGCTCTGGAGCAAACAACTCCCAAATGGCCCAGGGCCCCTTGCTGGGAGGGTGGTGAGGAAAGATGTGAACTGTGTGCGTCACTCCTGGCAGAGGTTTGCCCCACTGGCTCAGAGTCTTGTTTCCTTTTTCCTCTTGTCAGAGAAATTCGCCTGTCATCCATACACTTTTGTTGTGGGATTGCATTCTACCTGGTCGGCCTGCTCAGCAAAGAGATGCCATACTGGGATTTCCCTGCCCTGGTGTTCATTGTGGAGGTGAGCCTGAAGGCCAGCGCTGCCTGGCTGAGCTGCCTCCCAGCTCTCTGCCCTCTCGTAGCCGCAGCTGCCTGGGACGGTGCCCGTGCCCTGTGCTGCTGCCTGGGCCCAGCCCTGTGCGGTTCCGGGCTGCTGCTGGCCAGGTGCCCTGTCACTGCCCTGTGCCTTTCAGGTCCTCGAGTGCCTGGACTTGAGGGAATGCAGTGACAGTGTTCTGGAGATCATGACAAAGAACCTGCGGAGCGAGGACGGGGAGAGGCGTCACTTGGCACTCCGAGGCCTCGTGGTGCTGGGCAAGAATCCCTTGATGGTGAGAAGGGGGCAGTGGCTGAAGCCCTGCCAGCAGTGTGGGGCTGGAAAACGCTGTCACTTGGGCTTGGCAGGGCTTTGGGCCCGGGGCAGCTGCTCCCAGCTCTCCTGCCTCCCGCTTCAGCTGCCCGAGTGCTTCGGGACGGGCTTTGGCCTCTAGGCCCTGCTGCAGCCGGGTGGCCTTTCACAAACTTGTGTTCCACACAGGCCGAAAAAATGTGGAGCCTGACTGAAAGTCTTGTGGAGCTCCTGGAGGAAAATGATAGTGACGTGATCAGGATGACCATTCTCCTACTCAGATATTTATTCCTGGATAATGGTACCCCAATACCCAGCTCCCTCGCCGTGCAGCTGGCTGAGGCACTCCTGCCACTCTTTGACCGCGTAAGGCTCTGTGCCCACAGCCACGGCCACTGGCTGCTGCCCGGGCACTTGGTGCCCTGTGGAGATGCAGGCCTGTGCCCTGCTGGACCCGAAGCAGCTGATGCTGAGCTCTTTTGTTCTTGCTTTCATACAGGATGATAGCCAGGTGCAGCTGAGCTCCATGATGGTCTTTCAAGAGATGCTGGAGTTATTAACGGAAGATGGAAAAAATGCCCTGAAGTCAACCGTGCACCACAGCCTGCTGCCACTCTACTTCCACTGCCATGATGAGAATCAGATTGTTGCTGAGGTGAGGACTTGTGGCCGGCTGCTGTCCCCCTGGCAGGGGGCTGGGCTGTCTCCTGTCCTGGCGCTTTGCAGGCTGCAGCCTCCCCCAGGCTGTGGCACTGGGATGCTCCTGTGGCCTGGGCTGTGGGGCCATCTCCACGTTTCTGCTGCTCTCCAGTGTTCTCGGGAAACGCTGCTTTGTGCAGCCAAGTTCCTGAAGAGGAGGGATATAAAAAAGCTGGTGAAGGAGGAAAAACTGTGGAAGTTCAGCAAGTGCCTGGTAAGGACGACCGAGAATCCCCAACCTCAGCCTGGAGAAGGCCCCTGAGCGTGGTGCTCAGTGTGCGGGGCTGGCAGCTGTGCCCCTGCCCGCTGCTGCACCCAGAGGCCGCGCGGGCTCTTCTCCAAGCTGCTGTGGGCCCGAGCCGGGTGCCCATGGAGCCCCGGCGCGGCGGGGCTGCGGGGCGGCCCCGCGGCTCCCCGGGCAGCAGCCGGCCCTCTGCCCCCTGCGGAGCCCGGCGCCGGCGGCTGCTGGCCGCGCCTCAGGGCTGTGCGGGCAGGGGAGGCCGGGGCTGGGCGCAGGGAGCGCCCGCCACAGGGGCTGAGCCCGCGCCGAGCCTTCCCTGCTGCCGCTCTCTGCAGCTGGCAGAGGACACGAGCCGAGCGGCCGAGCAGCTGCGCCGGGCCCTGCGCTACCTGGAGAGCCCCCAGGAGCCCCTGCGAGAGGCGGCCATCAGGTTCATGGGTGAGCCCCGAGGCCGGGCTCCCTCCCCGGCCCGCCGCAGCTCGGCCCCAGCCCCGCCCGCTGCCCCGGCAGCGCCATCCGGGCCCGGCGCCGTGGAGCCCCGCCTGGCCCGGGCGCTGCTGCCGCCCTCTGGCAGCCGTGCCCTTGGGCGGCAGCGTGCGGCAAGGGCCCGGGCTGAGCCCTGCCGGGCCAGCAGGGCGTGTGGCCGCAGCGCTGGCAGCGCCGCTGGCAGGGAGCTGTGCCGCTGCCGCCCTGACAGGCTCTGTGTTCACAGGGGTGGCCGGGCGGCTCCTGAGGGGGCAGCCAGGAGAGCTCCTGATGATCTACACTGGTGAGTGAGGGCAGCGGGCTGACACCAGTGGTTGGCGGGTGAAGACCTGCAAGCCCTGCCCCAG
The DNA here is from genome assembly GCF_036417665.1 of Passer domesticus. Classification (NCBI taxonomy): domain Eukaryota; kingdom Metazoa; phylum Chordata; class Aves; order Passeriformes; family Passeridae; genus Passer; species Passer domesticus. The sequence goes on along the minus strand of NC_087506.1, from coordinate 1,515,106 downwards.
CTGTGGAGGGCTCTGCTCCCGGTGCAGAGGAAGGCTGGTCTGGGCAGAGCACACACAGATTTCAGGGCCACGTGGAGGATCCATAGCCAGCAGCTTCAGGCTGATCCCCTTGGTCCCTGCTCCCTCCTGGCCATGGCAAGAGCCGGCTGGGATGGCCCTGACAGGGGACTCTGCTCGCATCCCCACAGGTCCAGGTTCTGACCGTGACTCTGTTCCTTTCTCTTGCAGCCCTTGAAGAAATGGCCAGTGACATCAGCCTTGGTGTCGGAAGCCTGGCCATTGAAACCTTGTGCATCCTGAGGTCAGCAGAGCGGGCTCCAATCTCCAGGTTCCAGAGGCTGCAAGATCAGCTGCGCAGGGTGTGGAAGGCTCGGCCGCGTCTCTCGCGTCTCCGCAGGCTGAGCTGCTGGAGCTCAGTGGAGAACTAATCCCAGAGGCTCTTTTTGCTGGGACCCCATGAGTAATGGGGAATTTTTTTTTTTCTTCTAAAATGTTCTCCTTTTTGTTTGCTTTTACTTTATAAATATAGAATGCGTTATAATACACAGGCTCCAGGATGTTTCTTTTGCTGGCCTGCATCCACAGGGCATAGATGAGGAGGGGGAAAATGGTGCTTGCACTCAGCCAGCTGCCCAGGCGTGCAGTGCTGCAGGGACAATGGCCAGAAGCCCCTTGGCCTGTGGTGCTTCTGCTGAAGCCTTTGTGCTGCCGGCAGAGCGGGTGGGCAGGGCCAGAACTGCGGGGATCCCTGCTGGAGCGGTGCCTGGAGATGGCCACAAGGCCTGTGGCAGGCAGGAAGCGCCATCCGTGTCCTCCTGGCCGTGTGCTGCTGGCTGCATTGCTGAGGGCTCCCAGGTGCCTCTGGCTGGGGCTCCTCTGGAGCTTCTGTGGGGCTGCGGCGCTGCTGCCGGGCAGCTTGGCCGGGCTGGGGGAGAGCCTGAGGGGCTGGGGCACTGGGAAGCCCTGAGCAATTGGGTGTCAGAGGCCATGAGCAGCCCCCTGGCAGCCGCCTTGTTCCTGACAGCCGGCTGCTCTGGCGCTTCCTCAGTGGGCGTTTGGAGGGATCCCCTGGCATCAGGTGTGGAACCCTGGTCCCGGCCTTTCAGGGCGGTGAGGCCAGGAGTTGTGGGGCTGGGCGTGTGCCCTCCCTGTGCTTGAGACTGGAGCCCGCGGCCCCTCAGCCTTAGGCACTGAGCTCCAGTGCCTGCTTGCCGAGTCTTGTTCCTGTTGCCGTGGGGGAGGCCGAGCTCTCTGGCTTTAGGCAGGATTGAGCCAGAAGAGCAGCAACTCTGAGCCCAGAGGGGCTGAAGAAAGGCAAATACAACAATTTTGGTGCCGACACCCAGGAAGGCTCTCCAAGTCCCGGGGAGATGGATAGCCCTCGGGAAAAGAGCTCCCCACCACCAGACTTTTAAGTGGTCCTGAGACTAGACCAGTCTCCCTTGGAAAAGAGAGCCTTAATTACAATAACGCATAAGCAAATTAGTTATTATGAGCGTGCAAATGAGTCTCCTATCAGAGTGGCGGCTTAGAGGAGAAAGGGAGCACCCATATAAAACTTCTTTGTGCACCAAGACCCTCGTGAGGAAAGGAGGCTGTGAGTATCACGAGGTTTTGGGTCTGGGGGGCTGCTGTGTGCATGTGTGAGTGTGTGTGGAGTATCTGAGACGGGGGCTGGGCAGCCTTGGACCCCCGAAGTGAGCGGGAGCTGCCGGTACCGCGTTTGCGAGATCTCCGCCAGGAGACTGGCCGAGAAAGGAAGAAAGCAAGAAGGAGTGAACAAGGGAGGCCCCTGGGAGGGATTGACCAAGGCAGGAAGGGAGTCCCTGGTCCAAGAACCTGTGGGAAGGTCCTTGAGCAGCAGAGAGTGACTCAGTAAGGAGACTAAGAAGAAGAGTGATTGAATTAGTTCAATTTCCTTTTAAGAGTTGATAGCTAGAGGTTTAGTATGTGATGAAATAGTGAGAAGAGGTAACCAGAAAAGGGTAAAATAAATGAAGAAAGGAAGGTGGAAATAGATTGAGAAAGAAGGAGAAAATTAAAAAAGAGAAGTGGAAATAGATTGAGAAAGAGAGAAAAATAAATAGGTGTAGTACAAGTAGTTTGAGAAGGTAGTGTGACAGAGGAATAAGTGAGGCAGTTGAACCACGGGGTGAGTGTGAGAAACCAAGATTCTCCTGCTTCTGGAGTTTGGTGCCGCAAGGGATAAGTCAGGGAAAAAGTAAGTGCCTAAACCCAGGGGCTGCGGATTGTGTGAAAAATTCGCAGGAATTTGGAGGATCTGAGGACAGTGAAGGAAATTCTCAAGAAGAGAGCATTCCTCAAGACAGCCCGCTGGGGATGATGATACAGTTTTAAGATGAATGAGAATCCCGAAGGGGAAAAAGTCAGCAGAAAATGATTAAGTATTGTATGTTTGAATAGACAAAGGAAATGATCCAGAAAAATAATTTCTATTGGCCTAAGTTGGGATCATTTGAGGATTGTATTTTCCAGGCTCTAAATATATATGTGAATTCCAAAGAGCCTGTTATTCAGGAAGAGAGCGAGTATGCTGCCTTACAGATCCCTGAGGGGAGAAGTGGGTTTGTTGTTCAGAAGCAAGAAGGTAAGGGTTACCCGTTGTATCCTTTATTAAGCAAAGAGCAAGCGGTCAAAAGGAACAGGCAGGAGCCGTGAGACCCATTGAATCATCTCCCACCCCCCTATGGACAACCTAAGCAGCTAGCTCAGCCTCAAGTCCCTGAGGGTCCCCCTGTGAATCCAAAGGCACCTCTTATTCAAGAGGAACCAGTGGCACACAGCACCAGAGGCAGGGGGAGGCAAGGGGAGGAGAATGATGGAGATGAGGGGGAAGAAAGGGAAAATCGATTATTACCCACTTAGAGAGGTTCCAATGGCAAATGCAGGACAGGGACCACCTATTAGTTATGTGAGTGCTCCCCTAAATACAGGGGATGTCAGGGAGTCTAAGAAGGAGATGGGCGAGATGCAGAGGACCCCGTTGGAGTGGCAAAATAGTTGGATGAGGTTTTGGCACCAAACACATATACCCGGGTGGAGTTGCAGTCTATCCTAAGAATTTTGTTTACCAGAGAAGAAAGAGAGATGATCTGACAGGCAAGGATGAGGATTTGGGACAGAGAACATCAGGGACCAGAGCGGGGTGATCAGAAATGGCCTGTTCAGGATCCAAATTGGAATAATCAGGATGTGGGGCATAAGCAGAATATGAGTGATCTTCGGTGGACAATTATTCGAGGAATTTGGGAGGCAGTGCCCAGGGGGCAAAATATGGGAAAAGCTTTGAGTGAGCATCAAAGAAAGGATGAGTCCCCGGCAGCATGGTTAGAGAGATGAAAGGAGGACTTGCAATTATATTCAGGTATAGATGCTGATTCTGCAGCTGGGCAGGTTCTTTTCAAACCTCGGTTTGTGGCGAAATCTTGGGGAGACATCAGAAAGAAGCTGGAGAAACGAGAAGATTGGCGGGACAGGGGGCTTCAGGAGTTCCTGAGAGAAGCACAAAAGGTGTATGTAAAGAGGGATGAGGAGAAGCAGAGGGCAGATGCAAGAATCTTGGTGGCAGCAGTTAAAGAAATGCAGGCAGCTTTGAATAGAGAAAAACCCTCAGGAAAGAACAAACAGCAGACGTCAGGTCCTCTTTTTAGAAACCCAGGACCCACGTCCTTTTTCTGCCACAAGAAGGGACACTTACAAAATTCTTGCCCTGCCTTTATGTGTACAGGACCCACCTGTTTTTATTGTCATAAAAAGGGACACCTACAAAAAAGTTGTAGGAAAAAGCAGCAAGATGAGGAAAATTTTCAGGAAGATTAGGGTGGTCAGGGGCTCTATTAAATGAAGGGGACTGAAACACAACCAGAAGAGCCCTTGATAAAGTTAAAAATAGGTCCCCATAGTGAAGAAATTATATTTTTAGTGGACATGGGAGATTCTAGGTCAACAGTAAGGAAATTCCCACAGGGATGTAAGATAAGTCAGGAGAAAATTCCAGTAATTGGAGTTAAGGGAGAGGCTTTTGCAGTTCCTGTATTTAAAGGGGTGCAAATAGAGACAGATGAGAGATTTGGAGTGAGTGACTTATTGTTGCTCCCGGAGGCTGAGAATAATTTGTTGGGCAGAGATTCAACAATAGCCTTGGGAATACAGATAAACCCCTGTGAAGGAAAACTCAAAATCTATTCTTTAAATGAAGAGGATAATCTGGAAATTAATAATACCTTTTGGCATTCAGGTGAAGTAGGGAGGTTGAACATTCCGCCCATTCAAGTTGAAATACAAAATCCAGAAATACCAATCTGAGTGAAGCAATATTCAATATCTCTGGAGGGCCGGAGGGGATTAAAACAAGTAACTGAAAATTTAATACGGCAAGGAATATTAGAACCTTGCATGCCACCTCATAATACTCCCATTTTACCGGTAAATAAATGTGACGGGAGCTACAGACTGGTTCAAGATTTAAGGGCAATAAATCAAAGAAGTATTCCTCTTTTTCCCATAGTAGCTAACCCATATCCTTTGTTGAGTCAATTGCCCCCTAATTACACCTGGTACGGTGTAGTGGATTTGAAAGATGCCTTTTGGACTTGCCCTTTGGATGAGGGCAGTAGAGATTATTTTGCCTTTGAGGGGGAATGTCCAGATACAGGAAGAAGGGAACAGCTTGGGTGGATGGTGCTACGGCAAGGTTTCACGGAGTCACCCAATCTTTTTGGGAGAGCATTAGAAAATCTCTTGAAATCTTTTGAGTTGCCCAAAGGTATCTTCTTAGTCAGTGGGAATGGCCTAGAAGGGGGGGGGATTCGTGGCCAGCTGATCCACTTGACACCCCCTCTCTTGTGGCCATGGCCAGAGCTGGGTGGGATGGCCCTGGCAGGACGGTCTCCTAGGATTCCCACCGATCCAGGCTCTGACTGTGGCTCTGTTCCTCTCCGTTCCAGCCGTTCAAGCCCTGAGGAGAGATGACAGCCCTTCCCAGGCATACATGTTAGTTCAACAGATAGTCAGTGGGAGAGCTGCAGAACTGGCACAGAAGAACCAGAGTTTGTAGAAGACCTGCAAATGCCATGGAAGATGAGACTGCCTTGAGACCAGAAGAGACCAGCTGGAGCTCCAGGCACAGCTGATGATTGGCACAGCTGAACCTGTGGGAAACTTGCATGGCTTCAGCCCTCTCCCTGCTTATAGATAGCTCCCTCCCTCCAGCCCTCAGACTCTGCCCATCCCTTCTTTTTCCCTCCATTCTCCCTCCCTGTTCACGGCTCTTTCCCTCTAGTCCTTAGATCCTGCCCTTCCCCTTTTCGCCACTCAGCTCACTCCTTTGCTTCACCTTCCATGAATAAACAGTTTGGCTTCTTCACTTTGCCTGCATCCCTGTGGAGCTGCAGCAGAACAAATCCGGGGCCCTGGGACACACAGGCCCCTGCTGCCGTTCTCTGCCACGCCGTGTTTTGTGCACAGACCCAGAGGAACGAGGGCAGCTCAGGCTGGCACGGTCCCTGTGCTGAAGGTGCAGTTCCACAACCCTGTGCAGGTACGGATCCTGCTGAGCACACGGAAGGCCAGCAGTGGCACAAGGAGCCTGTGTGTCAGGAGCCAAGTCGTGTCTAAGGCCCTGCCACATTTGATCTGCTGCTGTGCACGTCAGCAAGACAATGAAGAACAGACAGTGAAGGAAACCTTATGGTTGAACTGGTGGGAATGTGACCCTTGAGAGAAACAATGGATTGGTCAATTGATGGGAAGTTAACCTGTGAAAGTGGAACAGCACACAGTGGAGCTGTGGTTGGCATGGAGGTGGTATCAGAAGCCATTGCGGCCTCATCTGATGCACTGGCCAAGCGTGACATGATGTCCTAAGTGGAAAAACTGCAGAGGAGGAGATGTCAGGCCTGGTTCTGGTGTGGAGGGATGAAAAGGCCAAAATGCACGCCCTGTTGATGCAGGGGATGCCCTGAAGGTGGGTGGCCTGCCTGCCCCTCCCACTGGAGCACCACGCTGAGATCCCCTGAGAGGAGCCCAGTGCTCCTTGCTCCTCTCTGCTGACACGTGAGCCTTTGTCTGGGTTCGGGGTGGCCCTGGCTGTGTGAGGGGGGCTACGTGGACATGAGACAGCCGGTCCTGTCCCGCTGGGTCCTAGCAGTGCCTCGCAGCTGTCCTGCATCCACGTCAGGATGCTGGCCAAGAGCAGCCCTGGAAGCTGAGGCACAGGTCAGGGCCCATGGTGTTCCCTCAGGATACAGCAGTCCCGAGGGGTCTCCCTAATTCAAAGAAATCTGCAGACAAATGCACTGTCCACCAAAAGCCCTTTTCTTGAGCTGACGGGAGGGCAGGGGTCTGCACCCCACCAAAATGCTTCTCTGCCATGTATAAATTTCAGTGGGTTGATGTAGGAATTGCATCAAAAATACCATCCATCTTTACCCTGCTGAGGTGATTGCATAGGCTGGGGGTTAGAAATACATTCTGTCAGATTCCTGTACTTGAAGCTGATGTCCAGGCGCTGGCCAGAGCGGTCTCCATGCCCTAAAGCAGCAGCACTTCCTCATGGCTTCCCTGCACAGGGCTCATTGCCTACTTGCCCTTCCTTCTTCTGCTAGAATGTGTCTAAAGCTTTTTTCAAGTCCCTCTCCTGTCAAGTTAGGCCCCCAGGTTTTTCTTATGCTAACTGGTGCTAAGTACTTCCCTGTGTCTGTGCTAAGTACTTGTTTGCTTATGTGAATTGCTTGTGCTTGTGTCAAACAAAGGCCTTGTTTCATCCTCCCATTCTCTTTATCCTGATGCAAATTCTTTTGCAAGATTCCCTCCACAGTCCACAGGACATATGTGCTGTTATGCTGCTCTTTTAATTTTCTACCACATCCATAGGTTCATGATGGTTTAGAGGAGGGTTAATTTTTTTAAAAATTAGAACGGGTTTGCTGAGGAAGCTAAAAATCTGAGGAGCTGTTGGTGATTGCAGATTTGTCCATCACAAGAAGACATCTGACTCATGATGTTCTCTATCTTTCCCTATTTTGGTGATGATTTTGGTAACTTCTTTGATACCAGTTTGAGTGTCCATAAGGCTCTGTGAGATGCATTTTTGACTTCTGCCACTAGCCATTCTATATTAGGCTGGTACAGCATTTGTTTTAGTACATCAATGTTCCTTCCAGTTTGGAATTTGGGTGCTTCATGATACACATCGTACACATTCTGCATAATCTCAAGAGAAGTTATTGTGTGGTGCAGCTCAAGTCATATCCACTTTTGGTTGTGAATTACAAATAGAGAAGGTAGTACCATTAGCAGTTTCATTAAATGAATCTGTTGTCATAGTTGTGCAAGCAGATCTCACACAGGCCAAAATTGGAATTACACAGTATTTTGTTGCATTCTTAATGGTTAATGTAAAAGACTGCAGGGTTCTGTTCATTCTATGTGAAACTGACCAATTGCCACCAAGTGTGGAAGTGTTTTTCAAACTCCTTTGTGGTTTCATTTTTAGGCATGATTTAGTTAATTCTCTTGGCAATTTCCTCAGCTCTCCTTTTTCTAAGTTTTCCTGAGATTACAGACTGTAGCCACAGCTGAGCTTGTCTACACTGAAATGCTAAAGAAATGTTACCCTGTAGTTTCCCCATAAAGCCAACAACTGCTGGAAACAATCCTGCTGTGTATTGTTGGCCAGGGTGGTTAATAGGTTAGCTGCCAGGCTTTGGGTTTGGGCAAGTGTTAGCAGGGCTGATCTGAGAGGAGTTTGTGTCTGTCCAATATAAAAACTCACAGTGCTTCATTTATTAAGACTTCTTGATCAATGGAATTTCATATTCCCAGTTCAGACCCAAACCGTCCCCTTAAGCCTTTTTTAGACCTATGATTTGGTGTCTGGCAATGTATCCATGTCTCCCAGCCTTTTAGGCTTTGCTGTATGAACGGGTAGTATTGCTGTTTAATTTTGGTTCTATTAGCCTCTATCTTTACATCCAGCTTTTTCAGAGAGTACTGTGGATCTAAAAGCAACAATTGTTCATTTGTTTTTCTTACCACAGAGTGAGAGACTATATTATTTCACATATGGGTGCCATGCTATGCCATTGTTTGCTAATGTAAAGTTGTTTGTTTTAATTTTAAATGCCAGTTGTGTGACCCGTTCTGTTTCGCTCCTTGTCGAGTACCCAAGGCATGGTAACTGGTTTCTTCAGATACATTGCCTGCCTTTAGGCAAGCGTTTCAGAAACCTTCAGAAACCTTACACTGGCCCCTGGTAGTATTACAAAGGACACTTACTTTACTAAAGTTCCCAGTACAAATGGCTGAGTATTCTGAGTACCTCAGCCCACAAGAGGATGTAGTTGTGCTGTCAGGATTCCATTCATATCTGGGTTGCCATCACACGGTCATGACATTGGGCATGATATACCCTAACAGGATGATTGTGCTTCCGGCTTCCCCTCCAACTGGATTGGTGACTATTTCTGATGGCCTGGAATAAGCCAAGAATGAAATTTAGTTCTCAAAAGCAGATGCTCTGTGAGACCTGTTCCATGTACTAAGCATACCAGCAGAACAATTTATTATTCTAGTGGCACAAGAGCTGCCTGCTGGAAACAATATGTGTTGGGTCGCATTCCTGGCAGGCTCAATTCCTGTATCTCTGTGTGATGATGGTCCTCCCACCCCACCTGTGCACTGCAGAAGAAGGGAACTATCTTGTGCTAGGTTATAGTCTCCCATTTTAATTTGCACAGCACAAAAATCCTGATAGGAATCACATGAAAATGGATTCACACGCTGCTTTTTAGATAGGTCACGGATGCGCATGGTCACTGTAGTAATCTCGTCTAAAAGAGGTTTGTGAGTTTCAAATTTACACGCCATAGAGGTCCTGCTTTCAGGTGGGACAAGAAAGGCCAGCATGGAGTCAGGTTTTCCTCAATCTTCAACTGCTTGGTAATTAATCCTTAAAATAGCATAAAGTGTTTTTACCTTATTATTCCCTTTTAGCCAATTAGGTCCCAAATATTTTTGAATGTTCCATCTAGCAGGATCTCGCAGGCCAAGGAGATCATGATGGTAGTGACAGTCACCTACTGTGGCTTGGATTCTGATCAGAAATATCGGGAAGATGATGATGGTGTGAAGCGCATCTTGGTTTCTTCTGTTCTTTCTGAGGTCCAGTTGTGGACTCCTCTTGCCTTTTGTAGAAGTCTTTTAATTCTGTAGCCAAGAGGTGAACGCTTCAATCTTTAAAGGCTGTATAAGTGATTAAAAGTATCAAATAGAGTCCTTTCCATTTTGGGATAAGAGGCTTTCCCCCAGGGGATTTGACATATACCTGGTCCCCAGGCTGGATTTGTGGAGAGGAGCATCCTCTTGCTCCTCTGCTCAAAATGTGTTGATTTATTTGATGCCGTGTCCTGGTTTAGGGCAAGTTTGGGAGATAACCCCCAAAGGGGCTTCTCTGCAAAAGCAGATTCAATTGCCCCTCCCCCCTCCAACCGGTTCGGGAGAAAATATCTCCTTGCAGAAAAATGGAAAGAAACCTGTTTATTAAACAATAGAACCCAAACAATATTAAACAATAAAACTTCTCACTGATCCAAGGAAAGCAAACTCAGAACAGTCCCCTCCCCGGGTTGCAGCTCGGCTCACTCAGTCTCTGATCAGTCTCTCTGGTGCTGGAAATGCTGCTGCCCAGGCCCAGCCCGGGGGGCCACAGGTGGAGCTGCCGGTGCTCTTCTGGGTGTTCAGTCCAGAGCAGGCTTGAACAGGTCCAAGAAAAAAGGAAAAAATCACAATCCGGAGAACTTCTTTGCCTCAGCTAGCTAAAACTAACTAAAAGCAAGAAAAAGGGAAAAAAGGAGCTCTGTCCGGCTGTCTGTCCATCCGCAGACAACACAGTCCAGGAGCAGGAATGTGGAGGAGTGAGAGCAGTCTGAAAACAAACTGCGCGCTTCTTCCCTCCCCTCCTCACTGTCTGGAAGAGAGTCTTAAAGGTGTAAAACTTATTATTCAGTATAAACAGAACAAGACGATTGGGGATAAAAGCATCATATAGTCAACCCAGGACATTCCACCCCTTATCCCCATATCGTCACCTTACTACTAAAACTAATATATATATTCTAACTCTACACACACATACATTATACATCTAATATACAGCTATAGACAGGCAATGGTGGCAACATTCAGCAAACAGTGATATTTATACATGGTTCTCACCCAACAATCAGATCTCCCTGAGGTACACATCGTGTTCTTCCATCTTTTTGCATTATCCACCATGTGCAACCTGGTCCCTGAGCAAAAACAACCCCGCGAATGGGTTTGTCTGTACTCGAGGCAGGATTGATCCAAAATGTCTTCCCTAACCAACCCCTGACATGTACCACTGGGACTTTGTCTCCATCTACTCTATGCAAAGGCTCAGATTGGGCAGGGCCCACTCAGTTAGTAGAACCTCGGGTATTAACTAACCAGGTGGCCTTTGCCAGATGCTGCTCCCAATTTTTGAAAGATCCCCTACCTAAGGCTTTTAAGGTGCTTTTTAGCAGCCCATTGTACCTTTCCACTTTGCCCGAAGCTGGTGCATGGTAGAGGATACGGTACACCCACTCAATGCCATGTTCTCTGGTCCAGGTGCTGATAAGGCTGTTCTTGAAATGAGTCCCATTGTCTGACTCAATCCTCTCAGGGGTACCATGTCTCCACAGGACTTGCTTTTCAAGGCCCAGGATGGTGTTATGGGCAGTAGCATGAGGCACAGGGTAGGTCTCCAACCACCCTGTGGTGGCTTCTACCATTGTGAGCACGTAGCGCTTGCCTTGGCGTGTCTGGGGCAGTGTGATGTAGTCAATCTGCCAGGCCTCACCATACTTGTACTTGGACCACCGCCCACCATACCATAGGGGCTTCACCCTCTTGGCCTGTTTGATGGCAGCACACGTCTCACAGTCGTGGATAACCTGAGAAATACTGTCCATGGTTAAATCCACCCCTCGGTCTCGTGCCCACTTATAGGTGGCATCTCTACCCTGATGACCTGAGGCATCATGGGCCCATCGAGCTAGGAATAACTCTCCCTTGTGCCCCCAATTTAGGTCTGTCTTGGACACCCCTATCTTTGCAGCCTGGTCTACCTGCTCATTGTTTTGGTGCTCCTCATTGGCTCTACTCTTGGGGACATGGGCATCTACATGGCGGACCTTCACAGGTAGCCTCCCTACCCTGGTAGCGATGTCTTTCCACTCTTCAACAGCCCAAATTGGTTTTCCTCTACGCTGCCAATTAGCCTCTTTCCACCTCTCCAGCCATCCCCACAGAGCACTGGCTACTATCTATGAATTAGTGTAGAGGTAGAGCTTTGGCTACTTCTCTCTTTCAGCAATGTCCAGGGCCAGTTGAACAGCTTTGAGTTCAGCAAGTTGGCCTGATCCACTTTTTCTTTCAGTTGTCTCTGCAACTTGTTGTGTGGGGCTCCATACGGCTGCTTTCTACTTCTGATTCATTCTTACCATGAGACAGGAACTATCAGTAAAAAGAGCATATTGTGTTTCTTCCACTGGCAATTGGTTATATGGTGGAGCTTTTTCAGCACGTGTCACTTCTTGTTCTTCTTCATCAGTGAGACTGAAGTTTTTACCTTCTGGCTAGTTTGTAATTATTTCCAGAATCCCAGGGTTGTCCAGCTTTTTAATACTGGCACGCTGTGTTATGAGAGCAATCTACTTATTCCATGTAGCACTGGTGGTATGGTGGGTAGAGGGAACTTTTGCTTTGAGCATCCACTCCAGTACTGGTAGTCGGGGTGCCAGGAGGAGTTGTGCTTCAGTGCTTATTACTTTTGAGGCAGCTTGGACTCCTTCATAGGCTGCTAAAATTTCCTTCTCTGTTGGAATATGGTTGGCTTCAGACCCTCTGTAGCTTCGACTCCAAAATCTTAGTGGTTGGCCTCGAGTCTCCCTAGGCACCTTCTGCCACAGGTTCCAGGACAAACCATGGTTCCCGGCTGCAGAGTAGAGCATATTTTTCACATCTGGTTTTGTCTTGACTGGGCTAAGGGCTACTGCATGAGCGATCTCCTGCTTAATCTGGACGAAGGCTTGCTGCTGTTCAGGGCCCCAGTGGAAAGTGTTCATCTTACAGGTGACTAGATAGAGAGGGCTCACGATCTGACTGTACTCAGGAATGTGCATTCTCCAAAAACCTATGGCACCCAGGAAAGCTTGTGTTTCCTTCTTGTTGGATGGTGGAGACATTGCTGTTATCTTGTTGATGACATCAGTGGGAATCTGACGCCGTCCGTCTTGCCACTTCAGTCCCAGAAACTGGATCTCTTGAGCAGGTCCCTTGACTTTGCTCTTCTTGATGGCAAAGCCAGCTTTCAGGAGAATCTGGATGATTTTTTGTCCTTTCTCAAACACTTCTGCTGCTGTCTTCCCCCATACAATGATGTCATCAATATATTGCAGATGTTCTGGAGCTTCACCCTTTTCTAGTGTACTCTGGATCAGTCCATGGCAGATGGTAGGACGGTGCTTCCACCCCTGGGGCAGCCGGTTCCAAGTGTACTGCACACCTCTCCAGGTGAAGGCAAACTGAGGCCTGCATTCTGCTGCCAGCGGAATGGAGAAAAATGCATTGGCAATATCGATAGTGGCATACCACTTTGCTGCCTTGGACTCAAGCTCATACTGGAGCTCTAATATGTCTGGCACAGCAGCGCTCAGTGGTGGAGTCACTTCATTCAATGCACGGTAGTCCACCGTCAGTCTCCATTCTCCTTCAGATTTACGCACAGGCCAGATGGGGCTGTTGAAGGGTGAGTGGGTTTTGCTGACTACCCCTTGGCTCTCCAGCTTTCAGATCATCTTATGGATGGGAATCATAGCATCTCGAGTGGTTCTATACTGTCAACGATGCACTGTGGAAGTGGCAATTGGTATCTGTTGCTCTTTTCTCTTCAGAGGCTCTATTGTAGATGGATTCTCAGATAGTCTAGGCAAGGTATTCAATTGCTGGATGCCCTCTCTCACTACAGCTACTATCTTAAATGCCTACTTCAGTCTTTTTGGGTCTTTGAAATACCTACTTTGGAGATAATTTATGCCCAAAATACATGGGGCTTCTGGGCCAGTCACAATAGGATGTTTCTTCTACTCATTTCTAGTCAAGCTCACATCAGCTTCTACTAAAGTGAAGTCTTGTGATCTCCCTGTTACACCAGTGATAGAAACGGATTCTGTCCTTACATGTCTTGATGGAATTAAGGTACACTGTGCACTAGTGTGGACTAAAGCTTTATACTCTTGTGGTTCTGATGTGCTAGGCTGTTGCTTTGACTTGGACCCCTGGTGCGAGGACACGAGGCTTGACTCCATGTTGATCAGAAGGCTGATTTATTATGATATATATTATACTAAAATACTACATTATAACTATACTAAAAGAACAGAGAGAAAGAGATCAGAAGGCTACAAAGACAAGAATAGAACAAGAATGAATAACAAAAATCCTGTGACTGCTCACAGCCTTGGCACAGGTGGCTGTGATTGGTCACTGATTGAAAACAATCCACATGGACCAATGGAAGATTCACCTGTGGCACTCCACAGCAGCAGATAGTTATTGTTTACATTTCTTTCCTGAGGCCCTCAGCTCCTCAGGACAGGAAAAATCCTAGCAGAGGCTTTTTCACTAAAAATCCTGGCAACAGCTGTCACTTAATATTAAATCTGGTTGTTGCTGATCCCTTGCTGGGGATTTTTTCAGCGCTCTCAAGCACTTGTTCGTAACAGGGTGAAGGAGCCCTGGCCCAGGCTCTGGCCCTGGGGGACACGGGGACACTGCCGGGGGGTCCCTGTCCCCCTGTCCCACCCCCCAGGGCCCCGGCCCCCCGTCCCCGTGTCAGGCTCTGGGGTCGATCTCCTGGAACATCCTCTGGGGGAGGCTGTGGCGCCGGGGACGAGGGGACCCGGGGGGACAGGGGACCCCGCTGTGCACAAGCAGCATTGGACTGCTCTGGGGGGAGCTGTGAGGGGGGCTGGGGCAGAGTGATCTCCCCAGTGACCTCACACAGCCCCTGTGATGTCACATAGCCCCTGCGATGTCACACAGCCCATTGTGATGCCACAGCCCATATTGTGATGTCACAGATAATGTTGTGATATCACACAACCTACCCTGGGATGTCACACAGCCATTCTGTGATGTAACATCCCCTCTGTGATGTCACACAGATACCCTGTGATGGCAGAATCCATTCTATGATGTCACAACCTATGATGTCACAGAGCCTACTCTATGATGTCACAGACAACTCAGTGATGACACACACAACTGCTCTGTGATGTCACAAAGCCCCTTCATGATATCACAGGGCCAATGCTGGGATACCATTCTGTGATATAAATCTGCACTGTGATGTCACAGAAGAAGATTTGGTGATGTCACAAAGTCACCATGTGATGTCACCGTCTGTTCTGTGATGTCACACCTGGCTCTGTGAAGTTGCTCAGTCACCCAGTGATGTCACAACCCACTCTCTGATGTCACAGAGCCACCTTCCATGATGGCAGAGGCTACTCCATGGCCTCACATCCTACTCTGTGATGTCACAACCCCCTCCATGATGTTACACAATCCTCTCTGTGATACCATACTGATACTCTGTAATGTCACAGCACACAGTTTCACATCACAGCCTGCTCTATGATGTCATACTGCCATGCCATGGTGTCGCAGCCTGCTCTGTGCTGTCACACAGAATCCCTTCTATTATGCTGTTGCTACTCAATGACCTCACACAAGAAACTCTGTGATGTCACAGCCCAACCTATGACCTCACACAGACCACTCTGTGCTGTCACACAGCCCCTTGCTGACATCACAGCTGCTCTGTGCCTCTAGGACACAGCCACAGAGGTGCTGCTGTGACACAGCCCCCTCTGGGACATCCCCCAGCCCCTGCCAGTGCTGAGCCCCTGTCAGCTCTGTCTGTGCCCTGCTCGTGTCCCTGAGCTGCCCTGGCAGTGCCCCAGCCCTGCTGGGCTGTGCCCAGGAGCTGCTCCTGGCCAGAGCTGTCTCTCTGCAGCGCTGCCCTTGCCAGGAGCTGCCTCTGGGCCAGGAGCCCAGCCCAGCTCAGCAGCACAGACACAGCACCAGGACTTTAATGACCCTCTGGGGCTTTGGTGTTCTTTGCATCAGACTCAGTCCCTCAGAGTATCCTCAAAGAACTTCTCAAGAACTCCAAATCAGATTCAAATTTCAAACTTTCTTTAACTTCTAATGGGTCCCAAGGAGGGACACAACTCATGTGAATGTGTCCCCAGGTTCCAGGTAGAGCAGAACACTGGAGGCAGTGATGACAGGTGGAAACAAGCAAGGGAAAGGTGTCTCTGGTGTTGAGCAAACCTGGATGTGTTTGAGGAATGCAAAGGGCCAAGGCCTGAGCCCCAGCCCCTGTCAAGGCAGATCCTGTCCCTTCCTCCTTGCTCAGGGCTCTTCCCGGGATGGGCTCTGGGATGTGGGGATGTGCAATGCCAAGGGCAGGACCATGGGGCGGCCCCTGCCAGGCTGCTGAGCAGGGACAAGGAGGCAATGAGGCCCCAGGCCTGCCAGGGTCACTTGTCTCCTGCTCCTGGCTCAGGCCCAGGGCCAGCAGCCATGGCCAAAGTGCTGCCCAAGTTGGCTGTGTCAGGGCCTTGCAGCTGCTGCCCATGCCTGTGCCCTGTGCAGCCCAGGCTGTCCTACGGTGTCCCTGTCCTGCGCCTCTGTCCCTGCAGGCTGTCGTCATCCCCCACCTGCCCCACCTGGCTGGCCCCTTCCTTTGCTGACAGCTCTGCCTCCTGCCTGCCTCTGCCTGCCCACACACAGCCTTGGGCTGCTCCAAGCTCCTTCTGCACCACAGTGCTGCCCTAGGGGAGGAAATTCTTTTCTCTTCATGTCCAGTCTGGGCCTCCCCAGCTGCCCTTGTGTTGTGTTCCACTGCAGTAAGCAGCAAAACGATGCCCCCAGACCCCAGAGTCTCAGACCTCAGGCAGGCATTGATGACCAACAGGGAAAGGAAGGCAACAGGATGGGTCTTGGTTTAGCAAAGCCCAGGATCCTTTATTGTGCCAGATACCAAGACAAGAATTTAAGGGGAAGAGGGGGTGGTGGCTTGTCATGGGTTTTATATGAAAGGGTAGGGGTGGAGTTTAGGGTCGGAGTCCAATAGCAGAAGGAGCAGGGCACTGCAAAGGAGTGGATCGGGGAGGTCCTCCAATGGAAAAATGTGTGGCGGGGACTTTGCAGTAGAATTTGAACCAATGAGAGTACAGAAAAGGAAGAACATTCTGTGGCCATTTCTTATTTGACCAGATGGGGTGGAGTGTCTTTTCCTGGGCTTGTAGAGGCACACCCCACAGGGTGGAGGGGCGGAATCCTCTTTAAATCACGCCCTTCACTTGATGCTGTCTGTCTGGCTAGAATCCCTGCTTCCTGGGGCGGGGGAACTCCACACCCTTGGTGCCATTATTTCTTTCTCTGGGTGTTTTATACAAAGAAGAAAAACTCCAGCCTCTCTGAAACCACTCTTCAATCCCTCTTGGGCTGCTCTTGTTCTGTCCTCAGTCTCAACACCACTGAGCCAAGAGCCACCACCTTCTACCTGCTGATTATGTGATGAGGCGTCCAAACCCCATCTTGGGAGATTTTTGGTTACTTTCCAAGGTCTGTGAAAATAATGGTCAATGCCCCTGTTCCACATCTTGCAGTGACAGAACAAGAGTCAATAACTCTCAACTGAATGAGGGTGGATTTCCATTTGTTAGAAGGAGAAATATTTTACAATGATGACAGTGGCACAAAACCGCAACTGTTTTTCCAGAGAACTGCATTCTCCATCACAGGAATCACAGGAATTATCCAAGAGCAGGAACTTTGTCCAACCTGATTCAGTGAAACCCTCTCATCCCCAAGGACAGAATTCCTGTTGTGTGGGTTCTCTGATGTGCTGGGTGTCCTCACAACGCTTCTGGCCAGAATGTCTGCGAGGGCAGCCAGGCTGCTGCAGGGGCAGTGACCTCACAGCCATCACCATGGCAGCCCTGTCCCCTGGGCCTGGCTCTCCCCTTTCCTCTGCCCCTGCCTTGTCTCTGCTGCATGAAGAGTTTTGTCATCAATATCTTGTCCCCAAGGTGCTGGGACCAATGGCTTCCCAGGCAGGCTCCTGGAGCACAAGTGGCTTTTCAGAGCCCAGGCAGAAATGAGCCCTGAGGCAGCAGCTCTGCAGTGCTGGCCACCAGGCCGGGCTGCCAAGGGAGGCTTCTGGCCATGCCCTGCAAGCAGCTGCTGCTGCCAAGGTGCCTTTGGTGCCTCAGGCTCTGCCTGGCACAGCTCCCAGCACGGCACTCTGCCCTTGTGCCCGAGCCCTTCCCTGTGCTGGGGCTGGCCTGGGGCTTTTCCTGCAGTGGGACCTGCCCTGCTGATGGCACAGGAAAGGCAGTTCCTGCTGGGGCAGGAGGCTCTGCCTGCCATGGGTTCCAACAACTCCAGCAAGGCTCTGTTGACATCAAAATTGCTTCCTAGAGCAGAATATTCTAATAATTGTTATAGCTCCCATACTGTGGAGTAAATAACCCTTTTTTTTTTAATTTACCCTGTGCTGTAAATAAACCATTCTGTCTAATCATGATCAGAATCAATCAGAGCCATATTTATATAAATATATCTGGTATTCCATTGTTAATCCTGTGGGACAAATTGAATTAAGGTTCAATTCTACCTGTCCAATCTTTTACACCTTTGAAAAATTCTGAGGCTGGGATTCGATCCAGCCGCTCCCAGTTTCCTTTTTCAGAAGGAATTTTAGAAGTAGAGGCCCTGCAGGGGTTTGAGGATCCATGGTGTGTGTTGGGTGTCATTTCTCCACCTCATGACTCAGCAGGAGTTTCTCCAATAAAGAAATAAAGCTTTTGCCTGAAGCTCCCACTTTGCCCATGACAGGAACCGCTGTGAGTGTCTGGGACATCCCGGCTCGTTGGCAGCCTGAGGACCACTGGGATGTCACCGTGGAGCCCCCGTGAGTGCCTGTGACAGATGGGTGCCTTTGCAGCCCAAGGTGCCCTGGGAGGTCACCGTGGAATGGCTGTGACTGTCTCTGACCACAGAAGATCTTTACCATCCCCAGAAAGCCCTGGGAGGTGTCCATGGAGCCCCCATCTCTGCCTGTGACATTCCAGCTCTTGAACAGCCTGGAGACTCTTGGAAAGTCCCCATGGAACCCCTCTGTGGGCCTGTGACTAATCTGATCCTTAGCATGGCCACCAGGGCTGGAACCAGCTGGGATGCTTGGTTTCCACAGGGCGGGGTTCAGGAATGGGATTCCCCAATTTCCTGCTCCCCCTAAAACCGCACTGCCCATTGCTGCCCTCCTGCTTCCCATGGAAAGCACAAAAGGCAAAGATCCTGGGCTAGGATAGGAAGAATTTATTGGGAACAGCAACAAGATGAGGAACAAACAGGAACAGCAACAATATTGATAACAAAAGGGATAAGAAAAATGGAAAACTACAACTCAGCTGACTGTCTCTTCCCGGCCACAATTTCCTCCTGCCTGGGAAGGACACCCTTCTCCTCGAGTGGAGAGAGAGACTCCCTTTCCTGCCCCTGGCAATGACCAGAGGTGGGAGTGAATGGAATGTCACGGCCATGGACACAACCTCATGTTATTTGATTCCACATCATGTCATTGGCAGGGGCAGGAAAAAGGGACAGGTGTCCTCCCAGCATGGATCACAGGAAACATGGATCACCAGGGCTCTGACCAGCATGGGTCATCCAATGGGGGATGAAGCTGGAGCAGTTCATGAAGCTCTTCCTGCAGCAGGGGCATTTGCAGGGCTTCCCTTACCGGTGACTCCATTGGTGTTGGGTCAAGTTAGAGCTGCTGATGAAGCTCTTCCCACACTGGGGACACTGGTAGGGCCTCTCCCCAGTGTGGATGCGCCGGTGGGTGACGAGAGTGGAGTTGTGCTTGAAGCCCTTCCCGCAGTCGGGGCAGCGGAAGGGCCTCTCCTCGCTGTGAATCCGCTCATGCAGGAGGAGATTGCAGCTGCTGTGAAACCTCTTCTGACAGGTGTGGCACTCGTAGGGCCTCTCCCCAGTGTGGATGCGCTGGTGGGTGACGAGTTGGGAATTGCGCTTGAAGCCCTTCCCAGAGTCAGGGCAGAGGAAGGGCCTCTCATCAGTGTGGATGCGCTGGTGGGTGACAAGGTGGGAGTTTTGCTTGAAGCCCTTCCCGCAGTCGGGGCAGAGGAAGGGCCTCTCCTCGCTGTGAATCCTCTGGTGCCTGAGGAGAGTGGAGCGGGTCTGAAATTTCTGCTGACACTCAAGGCATTCATAGGGCCTGTCCCCGGTGTGGATGCGTTGGTGGGTCACAAGGGTGGATCTGTAGCTGAAGCCCTTCCCACACTCCCCACACTCGTAGGGCCATTCCCCGGTGTGGATCCTCTGGTGGCAGATCAGGTGGCAGCTCTGCCTGAAGCTCTTCCCACACTCCAAGCACTTGTAGGGCTTCTCCCCATCATGAAGCTGCTCATGGACCATCAGCTCTGAGCTCTGGCTGAAGCTCTGTCCACCTTCCTGCATCAGGCTGGGTCTTTCCTCCTCAGAGCACCCTGGGCTGGGTTTGGAGCACCTCCTCCTGCAGGATCTCAGGGAATTTTCTTCCCCATTGGATTCCTGTGCCATGGAGCCACTCAAAACGGCCTCTTCCACAAGGTTCTGCTGTGGAGATTTGTCCTCGCGGGTCTCCATCCTCATCTCCTTGTCTGAGGAAGGCAGGGCAAGGAGAGGATGGGATTTCCCACCATGCCAGAGGGAAGGGGAAGGAGATTCTCCCCGTGCATCCCTGGCAGGACAGCGTTGGAAGCAGGGTTGTCCTGCAGCCTTGGGCTGTGCTCTGCAGGGAGATGGAGCAGGAGAGAGAGGGAAAGGGGCTGTGACTTCCTCCTCACCTACCTGATGGTCCCGGGACATCTTCCTCTTCCTCGCAGCCTTCTCCTCCATCTGGCAGTGGTTTTGAGATGGGAAATTCTGTTTTGGGAGGAAAACAAGAGATGAGTGCATTGAGTTATGTACAGGTTTGAGGGTAAACCAGGGGTACAGTCTAAGACAGAATTACAATTTAAGAAGAAAATTAAGATTAAGGCAATGATACAGAAACACTGCCTTAAACTGACAGTCAGGATATAACCTGACACCCTGTTGGTCAGGGTGGTGGTAGCAGTCCCATTAGATGGTGGCCTCAGTCCTGTTGCAGTGATGAACGTGATTCTATCGAAGCGGTGATCCTGTAGAAGGGTCTGGTCTTCCTCTTTAAGGTCCAGTGGTGGTGATGGAGCTCTTGTCCTCTGGGAATCCAGTAGCCAAGGTGCTCCTGGTGCTGCAAGTCTCAGCTTATATCCAGGTAGGAATGTGTGGCTCCTCCCCCTGGGTGGAGCATCCCACAATGGGATGATGTCATTTTACCAGTCCTGCAGGGACACTCAATGGCCCATTAACCTAAGATAGCCCCTGGGGATGTTATCAGGGCTGAGTCATGGAAGAGGTAAAGAACACTGCCCCGCCTGTTTATAACAGTTTCTAAAGGCGGTGATGGAAAACATGCATTTGGTTACATCTTGCACTGCAACCTGAAACAGTGGGGTAATCCCTGCTCGGGGGGTGAACACCACCCCCCCTACCCAAACTGGCTCAGGTGTAAAACCCTCTCCCTGAGAAGGCCACACACACAGGGGACAATGTCACACTTTGGGGTCCCAGGGTCCCCATCTCCAGCCTCCAGGCAATCCAGTTACTTGGGGCTCTCTCCTCTCCCCACTGCCCTGTCCCGGTTTAGGGCAAATTTGGGAGAAAACCTCAAAAAGGGGATTCCACTAGAAAGCAAAT
The DNA here is from genome assembly GCF_036417665.1 of Passer domesticus. Taxonomy (NCBI): domain Eukaryota; kingdom Metazoa; phylum Chordata; class Aves; order Passeriformes; family Passeridae; genus Passer; species Passer domesticus. The sequence continues at coordinate 1,494,160 of NC_087506.1, read as the reverse complement.
TCAAGCGGCCCCTCCACCAACCAGTTTGGGAAAATATTTCCTTGGAGAAAAGTAGAAAAAACCTGGTTATTTAACAGGCAAGGGATTCACGAGCAGAGCAAATGACCAATATTAAACAACAAAACCTCTTGCCACTCCAAAAGAGATGACAAAGTCAGCAAGTCCCTCCCTGGGCTGTAGCTCAGCACACTCATTCTCTTATCAGTCTCTTATCTGTCTCTTATCAGTTCCTCCATCACTGGAAAAGCCACAGCCCAGACTCAGCCCAATGGGCCACAGGTGTGAGCTGCCAGTGCCCTTCTGGGTGTTCAGTCCAGAGCAGGTTAAAACAGCTCCAAAGAAAAAGAAAAATCACAGTCCAGGGAACTTCTCTGCCTCAGAGAGCCAAAAAAACCCTAAAAGCCAAGGAGACCCCTGTCCCACCATCTGTCCCTCCAGGAGTTGGAATGTGGAGGAGTGAGTGCAGTTTGTAAAACAAACTGCTCACTTCTTCCTCCCTCCCTTCGCTCTCAGAACCAGCCTTAAATGTGCAGAACTAATTTCTGGGCTAAACAGACAAATGTGGGTAGGAGCATGATCCCAGGTCCAGCCCTTCTGGGGGTTTGGGGTGTCTCTGTCCCTCTGACCCCGATGATGTTTGGGTGGGGTCACACCAGGGCTGAGAGGGACAGAGACCCCCCCAGCCTCCACAGGGATGGGAAGGTCGGAGAGCCCCCCAACCCCAAGCACCCTCAGCAGTGAGAGGGACACAGAGCCCCTGGTCCCCAGCCCTGCACAGGCATTCCCTGAGGCCAGAGGGATGGAGAGACCACCGAGCAACCAGCAGGGCAAGGGGACAGAGACCCCTGAGGATTCCCTGGGCTGAGAGGGACAGAGACTGCCCCGAGCATCCCCCTGGCATGGGGGTGAGAGGGAGGGAGACCCCCAGGCATTCCCTGGGGTGAGAATGATGGACACCACCTCAGGAATGGCCTGAGGTGACAGGGACAGGGACAGAATCCCCCCAAGCCCCTCCCAAGCATCCCTCAAGCATCCCCTGGGCACTGGACAAAATAAACTTGGCAGAAATCAAACTTAACACCATGTAAATGCCTTGAGGAACATTTGCTCTTGCCACAAGTCACTTGTGATGGAAATGTAAACAAATCCCAAACATTAATAAACCAACAATGGAAGCAATTCTGTGCCAATTCCAAGTTTCATCAGTTCCTGCACAGCTCCAGCTCAGCTGCTGGCAGGTTCCAAAAAAAAAAAAAAAAGGAAATTTGGCCCAAGATTATTAAAAGGAAGGAAAAACTCTGTATAGCTGTGACAAAGGTGACAGGGACGAAGACACTTATGATTTTCACATGTGGCAAAGTCTCCAAGCCTGTGAATTCAGGACTAATTTAGGAATCTAGCTACTTGAGCTGGGCTTCCTGTGGGACTTCTAGCAGCCTTGCGTTCCTCACATTGGGGTGAATGAATCCCATTCCTAAACCTCAGCCTGTGCAGACCAAGCATCCCAGCTGGTCCCAACCCTGGTGGACATGGCAACATCCTTGGGAGTGGGGGGAGAATCCCATTCCTAAACCCTGGTCCATGGAAACTGAGCATCCCAGCTGGTCCCAGCCCTGGTGGCCATGGCAACAGCCTTGGGAGCGGGTCCCTGGCTGGGGCTGTGGGAACCTCTTCCCTCTGGTGCCCAGGGACAGGACTGGAGGGAAGGGCTGCAGCTGAGTCGGGGCAGGCTCAGGCTGGATCTCAGGAAAAGGTTTTTCCCCAGAGGCTGCTGGGGCGCTGTCCAGGCTCCCCAGGGAAGGCTCCCAGCTCCAGGGCTCTCTGAGCTCCAGCAGCGTTTGGCCAGCGCTGCCAGGCCCAGGCTGGCATTGTTGGGGTGTCCTGTGCAGGGCCAGCACTTGGACTCCAGGATCCTGATGGGTCCCTCCCAGCTCAGCCAATTCTGTGGATCTGGGATCCCATGACCCCGGGGATGGGACGGCCAATGGTTGCCATGGCAACGGGCTCTGGCTGCAGGCCTGAGCTGGTGTCCATGGCAACCACTCCTGGCATGGGGTCTGCATGGAGCTGCCGAGGGACTGAGCATGGCAACAGGGGGCTGGGGATGGTTGCCATGGAAACTGACCATAGCAACAGGGGGCTGGGGATGGTTGCCATGGAAACTGACCATAGCAACAGGGGGCTGGGGATGGTTGCCTGCTAAGGATCAGATTTGTCACAGGTCCTCAGAGGGGTTCCATGGGGACATTCCAAGAGTCTCCAGGCTGTTTAAGAGCTAGAATGTCACAGGGAGAGACAGGGGCTCCATGGACACCTCCCAGGGGTTTCTGGGGATGGCAAAGAGCCCTGTGGTCAGAGGCAGACACAGCCATTCCATGGTGACATCCCAGGAATCCCCAGGCTGCCACAGAGCTGGGATGTCCCAGACACTCACAGCGGTTCCTGTCATGAGCACAGTGGGAGCTTCAGGCAAAAGCTTCATTTCTTTATTACAGAAACTCCTGTTGAGACATAAGGTGGAGAAATTACTTCCAACAGCCACCATGGAAACTCAAACCCCTGCAGAACCACTAGACTTGTAAAATTCCTTCTAAGAGAGGAGACTGGGAGAGGCTGCATCCAATCCCAGACCAGACTTTGTCAAAGGTTTATGTATAAAAGATTGGAGAGGTGGAATTGAACCTTAATGCAATTTGTCCTACACGATTAATGATGGAGTACCAGAGAAATTTATATAAATACAGCCCTGATGGATTCTGATCATGATTAGTCAGAAAGATCTTAACCACAGTACTGGAATTATAACAATTATTAGAATATTCTGTTCTAGGAAGCAATTTTGAAGTCAACAGGGCCTTGCTGGAGTTGTTGGAGCCCATTGCAGGCAGAGCTTCCTGCTCCAGCAGGAACTGCCTTTCCTGTGCCATCAACAGGGCAGGTCCCACTCCAGGAAAAGCCCCAGGCCAGCCCCAGCACAGGGAAGGGCTTGGGCACAAGGGCAGAGTGCCGTGCTGGGAGCTGTGCCAGGCAGAGCCTGAGGCACCAAAGGCACCTTGGCAGCAGCAGCTGCTTGCAGGGCATGGCCAGAAGCCTCCCTTGGCAGCCCGGCCTGGTGGCCAGCACCGCAGAGCTGCTGCCTCAGGGCTCATTTCTGCCTGGGCTCTGAAAAGACACTTCTGCTCCAGGAGCCTGCCTGGGAAGCCATTGGTCCCAGCACCTTGGGCACAAGATATTGATGACAAAACTCTTCATGCCAGCAGAGACAAGGCAGGGGCAGAGGAAAGGGGAGAGCCAGGCCCAGGGGACAGGGCTGCCATGGTGATGGCTGTGAGGTCACTGCCCCTGCAGCAGCCTGGCTGCCCTCAGCAGACATTCTGGCCAGAAGCGTTGTGAGGGCACCCAGCACATCAGAGAACCCACACAACAGGAATTCCGTCCTCGGGGATGAGAGGGTTTCACTGGGTCAGGCTGCACAAAGGTCCTGCTCTTGGAGAAGTCCTGGGGTTGGGAATCCACTTTTCTGGGAAAACAGTTGCAGTTTTGTGCCGCTCTCATAATTGTAAAATATTTTCTCGTTTTAACAAATGTAAATCCACCCTCATTCAGTTTAAAGACATTGACCCTTTTTCTCTCACTGCAAGATTTGGGAGAAAATAATTTCGACCACTGTTCTTCTATTTTCACAGACCTTGGAGAGGACCCAAAAATCTCCCAAGATGGGGTTTGGAGGCCTCATCACATAACCAGCGGGAGGAGGCTGCAGGCTCTGGGCTCAGGGGTGTGGAGGCTGAGCACAGAACGGGAGTAGACTGGGAGGGAGTAAAGGGTGGTTTCATAGAGGCTGGAGCTTCTCTTCATAATGGGAATGAGCCTGAAGAAGAAATAATCGTGCTAAGGGCAGCTGGGGAGGTCCAGACTGGACAGCGGGAGAAAGGAGTTTCCCTGCCAGGGCAGGGCTGTGGTGCAACACATCCCCCAGAAGGCGCCTGGAGCAGCCCAAGGCTTTGTGTGGGCAGGCAGAGGCAGGCAGGAGGCAGAGCTGTCAGCAAAGGAAGGGGCCAGCCAGGTGGGGCAGCCAGGGGATGACAACAGCCTGCAGGGACAGAAGCGCAGGTTTGCTCAGCATCAGAGACATCTTTCCCTTGCTTCTCCCCACCTGTCATCACTGCCTCCAGTGTTGTTCTCTGGCTGCAACCTGGGGACACTTTCTCAGTCCTGTCCCTCAGAAGGATTGGTTTAAAGTATGAGAAACTTCTGTGTTTCACTCTCTTTTTGAGTCCCTGAGAAGTTCTCTGAGCACACTCTGAGGGACTGAGTCTGATGCAAAGAGCACCAAAGCCCCAGAGGGTCATTAAAGTCCTGGTGCTGTGTCTGTGTTGCTGAGCTGGGCCGGGCTCCTGGCCCAGAGGCAGCTCCTGGCAAGGGCAGCACTGCAGAGAGACAGCTCTGGCCAGGAGCAGCTCCTGTGCACAGCCCAGCAGGGCTGGGGCACTGCCAGGGCAGCTCAGGGACACCAGCAGGGCACAGACAGAGCTGACAGGGGCTCAGCACTGGCAGGGGCTGGGGGATGTCCCAGAGGGGGCTGTGTGACAGCGGCACCTCTGTGGCTGTGTCCTAGAGGCACAGAGCAGCTGTGATGTCAGCAAGGGGCTGTGTGACAGCACAGAGTGGGCTGTGTGAGGTCACAGGTTGGGCTATGACATCACAGAGTTTGTTGTGAGAGGTCACTGAGTAACTACAGCATCATAGAGGGGATTCTGTGACATCACACAGCAGGCTGTTACTTCATGATATGGCTGTGTGACATCATAGATCAAGCTGTGAGGTCAAAATTTGTGCTGTGACATTAGACAGTGGCAGTATCACATCATAGAGAGGTTTTTGTGACATCACTGAGGGGGTTGTGACATCACAGAGCTGGCTGTGATGTCATAGAATAGGGTGTGAGGCCATGGAGCAAACTCTGCCAACATGGAAAGTGGCTTTGTGACATCAGAGAGTGGGTTGTGACATCGCTGTGTGACTGTGTAACATCACAGAGCAGGCTGTGACATCACAGAGTAGGTGTGTTTCATCTCAGAGTTGCCTTCGACATCGAGGAGTAGGCTCTGTGACATAAATGGCTGGACATCATAGAACGGATTATGCCATCACAGGGTATCTCTCTGACATCACAGAGGGGCTGTGACATCACAGATCAGCTGTGTGACATCACAGGAGCTGTAAGACATCACAGGGGGCTGTGTGACATCACAGATCAGCTGTGTGACATCACAGGAGCTGTGTGAGGTCACTGGGGAGGTCCCTCTGCCCCAGCCCCCCCATCACAGTTCCCCCAGAGCAGTCCAACGCTGCTTGTGCACAGTGGGGTCTCCTGACCCCCCGGGTCCCCCCACCCCCGGCGCCACAGCCTCCCCCAGAGGATGTTCCACGAGATCGACCCCAGAGCCTGACACGGGGACAGGGGGTCGGGGCCCTGGTGGGGGGACAGGGGGACAGGGACCCCCCGGCAGCGTCCTCGTGTCCCCCAGGGCCAGAGCCTGGGCCAGGGCTCTTTCACCCTCTTATGCACGAGCGCTTGAGAGCGCGCAAAAAATCCCCAGCAAGGGATCAGCAAAAACCAGATTTAATATTAAGGGACAGCAGCTCAAAGGTCCTTGGCAAGAGTCACTCTGTTCCTGAATGGGCAATTCAGGCACACAAAGGAAACAAAGAAACAACAAAGCCAAAACAAATCCAGCCAATCAAACCAGAAATGAAACAAGAACTCTCCCTGTGTGTGTGAGTGTGCCAAAAGGGCAGTGAAGGCAAGGATAAAAGAAATATGGCCTAAAAGCTTAACACAGCTAAAACCTAACAGGACTAAACCTTGACTTCTACCTCAAACTTCACAATTTAGCAAAAGAACAAAGCTTAACAGTATTTCACCTAACTTGCAACCTATGCCATACCAATTTAATAGAGAAATAACAGTATTTAACTCAGCTTATAACTTATATTAAACATAACAACATAGCAAAGGAGCAACTCTTAGCAGCATTTAACTTCACTTAGACCTTGTGATAAATCACCTCACTTACAGGCCTGGCTGACTCAGCTATCCAAGGCACTCCAACCCCTCCGAGAGCATAATTTCTGTCACTTTTCCCCAGCACAGGCACTCCTGTGTGCACACAGACACAAAGAGGCAGTGCAAGGCACCTGGAAGAAATTCCCCTGAGGGCAGGAAATGCTCCCTGTGGATGCTTTGGCATCTCCCCAGCCGGTGAAGGGTTGAGCCTGGAGGAGTGGGGGGATCGGCCCAGGCTCTGTCCTTGTTCAGGATCCCCGAGTGCAGCAAACGGGAGAGTTCCCGGCTGGGAGAGGCCCCACTCAGAGGGAGTCGCTGGCCCAGGAGAGCTCCAAGGGGCTCCTTTTGGAGCGCTGTTTGTAGGGCCCCAAGAGAGGGGCTGCAGTCACAGCAATGGTTCATCCTGGCCGCACTTGGCATCAACAGCTTTCTTTGGCAGTGTGAGAACAGGCATGTTGTGCCCCTGAGGGAACAAAACCAGTTCCCAGGGCTGCTCCTACAGCAACCAGGAGCTGGTTGGGCAGCAGCAGTGCCTGGAGCAGACAGTGTTTGTGCTGAGCTGCAGAGGAGCTGAGCCCAGGGGCTGTTGGCCAAGGCCGAGGCCCAAGGAGCATTTCTCAGCTGGCAGGGTGGCCTGAGAAGGGGAGGGGGGAATGCAGCAGCACAGGGCCAATGAACCAAGGGACCATTGTGACACTGTGGGGCCTTGTGACACCAAGGGACCATTGTGACACTGCGGGGCCACATGGAATCATGGAGAGCACTGTGACATCGCTGGGCTCATGGAACCAAGAGGACTGTACTGATACTGTGTGACTCCATGGAATGTAGGTATCATTGTGACACTAAGACGCCCCATCAAACCAAGGTTCCATTGTAACATCGTGGGGCCTCCTGCAACCGTGGAGACCATTATGACACTTTGGGGTGTCATGGGACCAAGGGGCCATTGTGACACTGAGGGGACTCCATGAAGCCAAGTGTCCCTTGTGACATTGCAAGGCCTCGTGGAACCATGGAGGCACCATTAAGTGACTTTACAGCCTCATGGAACCATGGGGCCGCTGTGACAAGGAGGGCACTCATGGAATCATGAAGATACTATGGGGCCCTATGGAATAAGCAAAGCATTTTGATACTGTGAGGCCTCATGGAACCAGTGAGACCATTGTGACCCTGGGGGTCCCCACAGAACCAAGAGGAACCTTGTGATACTGTGGGGCCTTGTGAAACCAAAAGGCCTTTGTGACACTGCAGGGCTGGAACCAAAGTTCCATTGTGACATTGCAGGGCCTCGTCGCATCAGTGCTCCATTGTGACACTGGGCAACCAAAGGAGACAATTGTGACACTCCAGGGCTCATGGAACCAAAGCTCCAGGGCGACACAGAGGGGCCTCCTGTCATCAATGGTCTATTGTGACACTGTGGAGCCAAAGGAGACCATTGTGACACTGCAAACCCCCAGGGTCCAGAGGTCCATTGTGACATTGCAGTGCTCATGGAACAGAGGAGTCACATGTCATTGTGGGGCCTAGGGAACCACAGAGACCATTGTGACAATGCAAGGCTTCATGGAACCCAGGCATCGTTGTGACATTATGAGGCACCATAAAACTAAGGGAACACGGAAGAAGTCTGGCTGGTTTGACCTTCCGGGCCCCCTGAATGGTCCAGCTGACCTTGGTATGTTGAGAATCTCCTGTTACCTCCTACTGAAACACTGGGGCTCCGTGCTTTCCTTCCTATGGAAAAGAACTCTCCTTCTCCTCCAGGCACACATGGCCAGAATTCAGATTTCACCTCCAAATTTCCTTATATCAAGGAATTCTTTCCACAGGAATATTGCCAGGACAAGTCTGGCTGGCAGTGGTTTCATGGTCACTTCCCATCTGTCTTCAAAACACCGGTGAAGGCTCTGTGCTTTCCTTCCTAGGGAAAGAACTGTCCTGCTTCTCCAGGCACCCATGGCCAAGACTGGGGTTCCATCTCCAAAATTCCCTAAATCCAAAGACTGCTCCCAGACAAAATCTGCCATTCCTGACAACTCTGCTGGCCTTGGCCTAGTGAGGCTCTCACCTGCCTTCCAAACACTGGGGCTCTGTGCTTTCCTTCCAATTGAAAAGAACTGTCCTTCTTGTCCAGGTGCCCATGACCAGAATTGGGATTTCGCCTCCAACATTCCCTATTGTGACAGACTGGAGGAGATTGTTGGCTGGAAACATTTCACGTGTGGGGGAGGAAGGGGCAGGTCCAGCTTTGCCCTGGAAGCCCAGCACTGCCCTGTCCTGGAACCCCAATCCCCCCAGAGCCTCTATCCCAGCCCAGCAGTGGCTGCCAGTCCCTGGCACAGCACAGGCAATGCTCCACAGCCACCTCTGGAACCACCAGCCCAGCTCCTTAGCGACCAAATGAGCCCAAGTCTCACCTGGGGGAAGGGCCCAGGAAGACCAAGGGGTATTGAAGGCTGACCACAAGGCAAGCACACATCTTGACTCTACCTCCTCTTGGAATTTCTTTCTGAACACGGCTGGAATCCAGGAGGCGGTAGCTGTGTGTGTGCTCCTCTGTATCTTTCTTACTTTTTTTCTCTCTCCCTGTCTGCTTCTACTTTATATGCCCCTTGGAAATTTTGATGAACTTAAAATTGAACAGCTTAGAGTTTGCGAAGTTGAATGTGCCAAATTAATGCTTTGAAAAGTGCTTTTTGTTGATTTAATGTCATAATAAACCTTTTCCCAAAGTTTCTCTGATTTTCTAAAGTTGCCAGTAAAGGCTGTATTGCTCTTTTGAGCTTTTCAGAATCTCTTGCTGGTATTTCTCCAGGGAGTCCAACTCAGAGTACACAAACAATTGTAATTCCTATTAAAAGTCTCCTTGAGAGAGTTTTTTAGTGGATGGGAGTCAGGGCTTGTCTGTTCTGCTTGGCACAGCCCAGGCAGGGCTTTCCCAGCCACATTCCACTCTCCATTGCCCAGCTGGAGCCACTGGTGCCTCTGAGTTCTGCTGGCCCAGCCCCAGGGACGCTCTCCTTGTCTGCCCATTCCCCCACGGTCTCTGGGCAGGGATGGCCTCAGTGGGGGCTGCTGACATCCTCAGCAACTTGGAGCCTGCTGCTGGATTTCACTGCTGCAGAGGCTTGTTCAGCCTTCAGCTCTTCAGTGCAGGAATTCAGTGTCCCAGGCCTCATTAACATTCAGAACACCTTAAAAATCCAAGACTCTGGGAAGAATTTTTTTCAAATAAACCTTTCAAATAATTTAATTTGTGGTTATTAGACAGATTTCAGGAGTGTATTGAAACTGAATACATTCTGTTTTAAAAGACAGTGAGAAATCATTTTTTTAGGTCCTGTTTAGTTTTTTTTCACTTCTAAAAAATTGATACGTGCAATCTACAATTGATATTGAAGCCAAGTACCTCCTCATGCAGCTTGAATAGATATGAAAATCAAGACCCTTCATGGCTGACAATCAATCAGACTCTGTCCCTACCCCCACCCCACCATTTCCCCCATCCAAGCCCTGGCACTCAGAGCAGCCTTGTGCAAATCTGAGCTCCCTCCAGCCCAGGCTGCACCTGCAGCTTTCAGCTCCTTGGCTCCAACTCCCACCTACTTTCCTTGGAGAAGGAACTGCCTGAGACACAGAGGGATGTTCATTGATTGTCAGCCAACAAAGCCAAGGGAAGGCACAGCTCCATCAAATGCAAAAGTCATTCTTCTCCCTGGCTCTGCCCTGGCCCTGATCCCCACAGCCTGTCCTCTTTCCTTCATCCCTCCTTTGCCAGGGAGCTCTGCTCTGGCTCTGGAGAGAGATCCAAGTGCAGCCCCTGGAGTGGGAACCACAACTCATCAGGTTTGTGTGCTTTGAGGGAGCAGGAACGGGTGAGACTCAGAGGCATAGAAAGGTTTCTCTTCATGGCACACATAATAAATGTAAACATGATAAAATTTAAGAAACATCAAAACCCTTCCCTCAGCACCTTGTGACATGCCAGCAACATCTGACATGTCCACCATCCACAATGGATTGCCATACAGGAAGGATTTTAGACAAAGACTTAGGAAGAGGTGACATAAAAGATACAAATACAACTAAAATGCTCACTGAGAAGGTGTTGAAACTTCTGAAAGATTGGGCAACTCCCTGATTCTCAAAGCACTAAGGCAGTCAACAGAGACACAATGGAATGAGCACAGAACAGCTGCAGGAGGAAATCTGGGAACAACTGGAATTACATAGATCCAGCTGCTCCAAATCAAGAGATCTCAGACATGGCATTTCCATAGGAGAGCTGGAAACACCTGAAGGAAGAAAGCCATGAAATACTAGAAGGAAAGTTGGTAGCAATGGTTGAGGGGAAGATCAGTATTTCTTCTCCTGCCATCAGTAGAAGAAACCAGTAGATCCAGGAAATTCCCCTTCCTGGTGGGAAAATTTTGCCATTTCTTAAAAGTACTCAAATGCCTCAGATAAAAAATATTTTCTGATATATTATGAAACCAACAGGTATTAAAACCTTTGCCCCTTTCCAGGCAGACATCAGTTTTGTGTCCATGAAGAGGCAGTGCCATTTCTGCATTGAGGTGCCCAGGGATTGGATCTCTCTGAGAGCACCTGAGGGAGAGCAGAACACCTTGCAAGCTGCAGGTCCCTGACAGCACCGCAGGGCTCCTGTCCCATCAACATCTGCCCTGCCCCAGTCTGAAACAGGGCCCAGCATGGTGCCGGGATCATCAGAGAGCTGAGGTGTGTGCTGGAATTCCATGCTCTCCCCATCCTGCAGCAGCCCTGCATTTCCCTGCTCCAGCCTTGGTCTCCAACACAGCCATGGAGGCTCTTTGGGCTCCTGACTGTTCCTGCAGCCCCCAAGGGCAGCTGAGCTCTGCCTGTGGCACAGTCAGCCCTGGCCAGCGCAGGCCATGCTCAGCAATTGCTTGTGTGTACCTGGCCTTGCTGTCAGCCCCGGCAGCGGCTGCGTGGCCCCTTGGTGGCCCTGTGCTGGCCCAGCCATGGTGGCCCAGCCCCTGTGCAGGCCCAGCCCAGGCCAGGAGCATTGCGGCTGGGAACGGCCCCTGTGCCGTGCTGCCCACAGCAGCCTTGGGGCTCTGTGCCCCATGGCCTCCCTGCTGGGCAGCCTCTGCCAGCTCCTGCACAGCCCCTGGCACCTGTGGGCCTGCACAGACAGCCCTGCCCCGGGCTCTGCCGGCCTCTGGGCCAGCAGAGAGGCCGGCCAGGGCTGGCCATGGCCGGGAACAGGCCCTGAGCCCCGCAGGAGGATGGAGCTGGGCCACAGCCAAACTCAGCCCAGGGCAAAGCTGGGCTCAGCAGCCAGGGCTGCCAAGGCCTGGGGACAGAGGCTGGCGGTGACAAATGTCCTGGGCCCCCTCCCTGCTCTGTCCATGCCCCCAAGGGCACAGAGCAGCCTCCTCTCTGGGGCACTTGCCTGTTTGCAATGCCTTGCACAGGCGCTGGCCCTGCCCCACAAGGCCTGGCCTGAGTCCTGCCCCTGCACGCTCAGCCAGGCTGAGATGGACACTGATGGTTTCTGGGGCAGGCTCTCTGAGCCCAGCCCAGCTCCCTGCAAGCTCTGCCAGCTGCCCTGAGCTCTGGGCAGCACCAAGGGCCTCTCCCCAGCCCAGCCCAGCCGGCTCTGGCCCCACAGCTCTGCTCAGGCCAGGCTGCTCTGGCCACTGGCCCCACGGCCTCAGCCCCTGCCAAGGGCACAGCAGCAGCTGCAGCTCACACAGGACTCTGCCCCAGCCATGGGGGAAGGTGCTGGGCCAAGGCCAAAGGAGGCTCCCTGGCTGCCCTGCTCCCCTCTGGCTCAGGTGCTGAGAGCTCTGTAGCCCCTGCTGCCATCCCATGTGCCCAGGGCAGCACAAAAGCCCCGGCCTTGGGGCCCTCAAGAGCTGCTCCTGCTCCAGGCCCAGGGCCTATCCCAAAGCTGGGGCAGCCACAAAGCTGTGCCCATTGCTGTTCATTGCTGCTCTGATGGGGATGGATCCTCAGCCACTTGGAGGTTGATGATGAATTTTCCTACTCCCAAGGCCTCTTCTTTCTTGAGCTCTTCAGTTCAGGAATTCAGTGACAAAAGCTCATAAACATTTGTTCAACATGCCCAAAGAAGAAAAGCCATTTGGAATAACAGAAGTTTTCAAGTTTTCTGTAATTAATTAGACAGATATCTGAAGTGTATTCAAAGTGTATATACTGTCTTGAAAACAATGCAGAGAGAACAGTTTGTTCTGTTTAATTTTTTTCCTGTTTATAGATTGATATCAGCAATGTCCAGTTGATATTGACCCCCAGCACCTTCTAATGCAGACTGAATAGCTATGAAAATCAAGACCCTTCATGGCTGAGAGTCAATCAGACTGTGTCTCCTGCCCCCTCCCAACCATTTCCCTCATCCAACCCCTGGCACTCCTATGGACCAGCAATGGTGTCACCAGCAGGACCAGGACAGCAATTCTTCCCCTGTGCTGGGCGCTGGTGGGGCAGCACCTCGGGTGCTGTGTCCAATTCTGGGACCCCAAATTTAGCAAGAATTGGAGGGGCTGGAGTGTGTCCAGAGAAGGGCAACAAGGCCGGTGAAGGGTCTGGAGCAAAAATCCTGTGAAGAGAGGCTGAGGGAGCTGGGGTTGTTTATCCTGGAGAAGAGGAGGCCCGGGGGAGACAAGGTGGTGTCAGGGCACAGGTTGGACTTGATGATCTCCAAGGTCTTTTCCAACCTTGCTGATTCTGGGATTCTCTGAAACCACCCTTGCAGCAGTTGCACGATGAGCCCTGGGCCTCCTCCTCAGAAGCGCAAGCAGCCCAGGTGCCTCAGCTTCTCCTCCCAGCTCCAAAGCCCATCCTGTCAGTCCTGCAGAGTCTCTGCAGCTCCTCCTCATTGCCCAGAACAGGGAGCCCCAGAAGCAGACTCAGCAGCCCAGATGTGCCCCCCTGGCCTGGGCTGCCTCTGGCAAGGGAGCAGCACCAGGCACTGCAGGAGCCGGCAGACAATTCCTGCAGCACCTGGGGGATGATCCTGCTGCCCAAGGGACGTTCCCATGGTGCCAAGTCAGGAACTGCAATGGGGAGTGGGGCCAGAGAGGAAAGGGCAAACAGGGATGGGCTGTTTGCAGGGGAGGGAACAGGGGTGGGCAACAGGAAGAAATTTGTACCAAAAAAAGGGGGGAAAAAAGCAAAGGTGAAGCCAAGGAAATGCTCAGGGCAGTGCAGGGGTGGCTGACAGACAGCCCTGGCTCTGAGCAATAGCGTCTGCAGTGGGACAGGAATCTCCCAGCTAATGGGAACAAAGTTTCTGGCTGACTGCAGAGGCCAGGACAAAGCTGAGTGGTTTCCCTGCTGTCCCCCAGCCCTTGCTGGCCCCAGGGGCTGATGACATTTGTGCTCCCTCAGGTTCATGTCCCCACAGCAGCAGCATGGGGGTGCTCCTGCCTGCTCTGTGCAATGCAAACAGGGGCTCCTGAGCCAGTGCTGCCATGGCTGTGCCTGCAAGGATGCAGCACCTCTGTGAGCTGGGGGAGAGGCCAGGGCTGCAGAGGGGGGATGTTGTTGGCAGCTCCATGAGGACGCTCTGGGACGCTGCCCTGGGCTGTGCAGCACCCTGGGGATGGATCAGCCCCTGCTCTGCTGCTCCTTCTCGTCTCCACCAGGGCCCTTGCAGAGCCCCAGCCATGCTTTTGCCCCCAGCCTGCCCACGGCCAGCCTGGGGCTGCTCACCCTGGGGCTTTTCTGTGCTGAGCATTGGCCTGGCCGTGTTCTTGAGAGAGCCTGGGCAAGGAGCCTGGAGCCCCCAGGGCCTGGCCTGAGGCGTCAGCGCTGCCCCAGCAGTGCCCATGGCCTGTCCCTGCTGCAGCCCCGGCACTGCCACCCCCAGGACTGTGCCCGGCCCCGAGAGCACTCAGGCCCTGCAGCAACACCAGGGCCACCAGGGCAGCGGGGCAGGGCCACGGCAGCAGCACTGGCAACACCAAGTGCTGCTGCTGCTGCTGCTGGGCACAGCTGCTGTGCCAGCACTGATCTGCCCCAGCTCTGCACACCGACATTGCTGCTGCAGCTCCAGAGAAGGCAAGAATAGAGGGATCTCTGCAGAAAACTTTGCTGGGAGATCCTTTAGTTCCTTTAAAACCTTTGAGACTGCAGCCCCTCATTGGCACAGTCTGTGGCCACAGGGAAGGTGGAGAGAAAGAAAGTCAGACATGGCAGAAACAATTGTCTAGCTTTAGGAAGAATATTAAAAAAGCAAAATGACAGGGAAATCAAAGACGCAAACTGAAAGCGCTATAAAAGATGACTTTTATTACAAGTGATTTGCCAAAATTGGCAATCACTTTAATGCTTCCTATGATGTCCAGTCATCAGTTTCCTCACTGCAGCCTTGAGCTCCTGGTTCCTCAGGCTGTAGATGAGGGGATTCAGGGCTGGAGGCACCAGCGAATACAGAACTGACACCAACAGATCCAGGCATGCAGAGGAAATGGAGGAGGGTTTCAGGTGGGCAAGTACTGCAGTGCTGAGAAATGCATTTCTCCTGCATTTTCCCTTTTCAGATTCTTTCAGTCATCTCCTGAGAGCTACAGTTTGTTCTGGTGCTTTTCATGAACTGATTGTACTCTTGATTTAGATGGAGACTGTGGAATTGTTTTCAGATGTAGAAGAATCTGGACTGAAGACAGAAACAAACTCCCTGTCAGCCCATTTTCATCTTCTAGATCATTTTCAAGATGTCCTTGGGGGTGTTGGAATGATTATCACACAGCTCTCCACTTCTGGCTGCAGGCTCTAGAGTTTGTTTCTCTGTATTCAGTCAGGCTTGCATTCCCTAAGAGTTCTTGTTAACCTGTCATGTTTTCTCAGGGTAGAACAGTAACAATGAAAACCTTACCAATGGCACAACTGCCCAGCCCACAAGGAAAAGAAAAGAACAAGCTGTCAAATTCTTCACATATTTCTCCTGCTTTGCTGCAAGTGTTGTGCTGCACCCACAGTGTGGAAAGCTGCAGTTGGTGGCACACCTTGTGAAAGAAGCTGCACCTCATTCTCCGGGAAAGGTTCTTGGAAAAAACAAACAGGACTGAGGAGAAGACTCTGGAAAAACTGAAAGAGCTTTTAAGAAATTAAATGAAAATTGAAACAATTCAAGACGTTTTTCTCGATTTATTTTTATGCTCCCCTTTCCCATCTTGCACTAGTTGTCCATCCCATTAATTCCAAACAGATCTCACTTCTAAGATCCATGAGTTGGCAAGTTTTAGACATTTTAAGATACCATGACCTAGACACACTTTGGCTTCCCGTTTTTCTTGGAAATCAATGCTGGAGAGGTAAGTGCAGTGCTTGGGTCAGGTACAAATTCTGCATTCAGGGAATGCGCTCTGAGAGTGTTTGACCCTCAGCAGGGACAATGCACAGCAGTGACCGAGGGGATTCCTGAGCCGCTGTGCAGGAGTCCAGACTCTGGGTCTGGGCTGAACTCGGCAAAGTTCCCGTGTTTGGACAGGCTCAGGGGCTGCCCTCGGGGAACGTGGGGCTCGGGGCGGGGGCGAGCGGGCAACGGACAAACGGACACGGGGACAAACGGCCCCGGAGCTTCAGTTGCAGCAGCGGCAGCAGCGGCAGCAGCAGCGGCAGCAGCAGCAGCAGCAGCAGCGGCAGCAGCAGCGGCAGAAGAAACTTTTAGAGTCTCTTCTCCTCTCCCTCTCCCGCTGTCCCGTACCTCTCCCTCTCTCCCTTTCCCGCCGTCCCTCTCCTCTCCCCGCCTCCCTCTCCCCGTGCCGGGCTGGGCCATGCCCCCGGCCCGCCCCCGGCCCCGGGCGGGGCTGCCCCGTGCCCGCCCCCGGCCGTCCCGCCGCCGCCTGGCCTCAGCCCGGCTCTGGCCGTGCTGGCGCTGGCGCTGCTGGGCGGGCGTCAATGCCTGGGGCTGGGGCGGCATCGCCGGCTTTTGGCTCCGCCTGGCCCGAGCCCGGCCCCGGCACCGACGCAGGGTCCAGTCCCGGCCCCGACCCCGAGCCCGAGCCCGGCCCCGGCTCCTCCCGGGGCCCGCGGAGGACACAGGCGGCGTTGCCTCTCCCGCCGCCTCCGCTGCGGCTTGCCCGGCCCGAGCTCCGCCGCTCGGTAGCGCAGCCGCCGGCCCCGAGCCTCCCGTGTCGCGAACGCCGGGGGATGGCCGGGCCGGGGCGGGTGAGGGGCGCTCGGGGGCCGTTGCTGGCCCCGGGCCGAGCGCTGACAGCCGCGTCCCGCCCGCAGGGAAGGCGCAGGAGGCCCTGCAGGAGCGCTACCGCCTGGGTTCCCTGCTGGGGCGCGGAGGATTTGGCAGCGTCTGGTCAGCGACGCGGCTCTCGGACGGTGCCCCGGTGAGCGGCGGGGCCGGCGGCGGGCGGAGGAGGAGGAGGAGGAGGACAAGGAGGAGAAGGTCAGGGTGCGGCGGGACGGGCGTTGAGCTCAGCCTGCTGCTCTCGCTTGCTCATAGGTGGCCATCAAACGCGTGCCGCGGGATCGCATCCGGCACTGGAGCGAGCTGGTGAGTGAGCGGGGCCAGCGGCAGAAGCCGGGCCGTGCCGGGCGGTGAGGAGCCGGGGCCTGGCATGGTGGGAGCCACCAGGAGACCTGTGGGGAGAGTGGGCGTGGGCTGAGCAGGGCATGCAGAGCATCCCAGGCTGGCTGAGGGGTCCCAGAGCCCTGGCACGGCCTCAGCTCCACTGATGGCATCGCGCTCCTCCCGCAGCCCGACGGCACCAGCGCGCCCCTGGAGATCGTGCTGCTGGCCAAGGTGTCCTGTGGCTGTGCTGGTGTCATTCAGCTCCTGGAGTGGCTTGAGCTCCCCGACAGCTTCTTGATGGTGCTGGAGCGTCCAGAACGGTGCCAGGAGCTGTCGGATTTCCTGGCGGAGCGGAGGTTCCTGCCGGAGGAGGAGGCGCGGGGGCTGTTCCGCCAGGTGCTGGAGGCCGTGCGGCACTGCACCAGCTGCGGGGTCCTGCACAGGGACATCAAGCCTCAGAACATCGTGCTTGACCTGGCCAGCGGGCAGCTGAAACTGATCGACTTTGGCTGTGGCGCTTTCCTCCAAGACACAGCCTACACCCAGTTTGCAGGTGAGCCCTCGCAGGGGATGCTCCTGGGCATCTCATGGCCCAGCCTGGGTGTAGCACCGGGGCTTCCCCCTACTGCAGCTGGGATGGGATTAATGCTGGACCCAAGTTCATTTGGTTGGGGTGTGAGGGAGGCCAGCTCCCAGCCCTGCTGACAGCCTTCAGTACCCACTGTGGCCTGGGCTGGGGCTGGAGCTGGTGCAGCCAGCCCGACAAAAACCCCCATGGGGGTAGTGGAGAGGGGGGTCTGAACCCATGGCCTGGATGGTTTGGTGTGCAGGGGAGGAGGGGCTTGGACTGCTCCACTCCCCTTGTTTGCCTTGGCTTATTAACATTTTTTGGGGGCCCATGCAGGCAGAGAGGAGAGTGGGTTTTCTCCACCAGTGGGTGGGTTTTTCCTTTCTGTGTCATGGTTGGGCCTTCCCAGGGTTTCTGCTGCCCTCTTCCAGCACCAGTGGCTTCTTTTCCAGCCCTGAGTTTGTACACAAGTCCCAGGTGATGGTGAGAGGGCAGCGGTCACCCCGTGTGTTGCTAGAGCAGCCCCCACATGCCCAGGGATGCTGGGGCCAGGCTCTGGGAGCAGCAGCATCCCCCTGCTGAGCTCTGTCTGTGTTCCACAGGAACCCTGGCCTACAGCCCTCCAGAGTGGACCCAGCACCAAAGCTACCATGGCGAGGCAGCGACGATCTGGTCCCTGGGCCTCCTGCTGTACCAGCTGGTTGTGAGGAAGCACCCGTTCAGGAGGGGCCAGGAGATCATCTGGGGGCGCATCTTGTTCCCACCACGGCTCTCTCAAGGTGAATCCTCATCTCTGGGCACAGGGGGAATACCAGTGCTGGGAGACAGCAGCGGGCTGATGGGCATCCTGCTCTGGCAGCTGCTGAGGAGGTGGCACATGTCCTGCTCTCCTCTAAACAGAGAATCCATGGGGAAGTTTAGGCCCAGGTCTGGGCACACCCAGTATGGCCTGGGTACAGGAACAGGGGGAAACTTCTCCAAGTGACTGGTGATTTCTGGTTTGTCTCCCCAGAATGCCAAGATGTCATTAAGAGGTGTTTGTCCATGCAACCCTCGGACAGGCCATCATTAGAAGAGCTTTTCTGCCATCCTTGGGTGCAGGGCGCTCCTCGGCCCTAGAAGATGGGAGAGATCCATGTGCACAGTTGGATCCAGGGGCCTGGCAGGTAGGAGCTCCACACATTTCTTGGCACTCAGTGGCAAAGCAAACCAGACTGGTTTTGTCCTGCCTGTAGCTCTGAGCAGGGGTCAGCAGAAGGGAACATGCAGCTCTTGGGCTGGAGCTGAGCTGGAGATCTGGTGTGGCAAGCACTGGTGGCCACCATCCCCCCTGGTTTTGCTTGTCTGGTTCATGGATGGCTGGGGCCCTGGGCAGAGCCCTGACAGCCTGGTCTGGTCCCAGGGAAGGAGAAGGAGCTCCTGGAGAAGCTGTACCAGGTGGGGCTGCTGCTGGAGACAGCAAGGACAACCTCAAGGACGACAATCTCTTCCTTGGCCTGGCCAGCTGAAGATGATGGACTTGGATTCTGGCAGCTTCTCTAAAGACACACTCCACACCCAATTTGCAGGTGAGTTCCACAGCCAGGGGGATGCTCCCAGATCTGGGCATGGCATGGCCTGGCTGGGCACCAAAGGTTCCCCCCTTTGCTGGGAGGGATGCAACAAATTCTTCGGTCGACTGCCCAGCTGCTTTTTGGCTCTGGGCAGCTGCTGAGGGCTGGATGTGCCATGGCTGGCTGCAGGCTGGGCACATGTCCTGCCCTCCTGCCCTGCTTCCCAAGGCAGCACTGATGGGCAGCTCTGGGCACAGCTCTGGGCACAGCCAGCACGGCCTGGGCACTGTGGGCAGCTGGGACAAGGGGACAGGAGCCCTCAGCTGACGGGCAGTTTCTGCTTTCTCTCCTTGCAGCCAGGCTCTGCAGATGCTGAGGCTGCTCTGGGCTCTGGCAGGGCTCTGCTGGAGCTCAGCACCGGGCTGGCATCAGCCAAAGAAGAAATGGTGTCACCTGCAGCACAGACTTGCTTGAGCATTTTGACAACGCAGCTCAAGTTTGCAGCGTGGACACCTCCAAGGGAAAACATGACACCTCCCAAAAATTAAAATTGTTCAATACCTTTTGAAATCAAATCAATCTGGGATGACTCCAAATGACATTTTTCAGCTTGCTCAAGATGTAGCTCAGCCCTTCTCTGAACAGTTCTCTCCCCCACCTGCCTTTTACTTCTCAACTGCTCCCTTTTTTCCCCCAGTGAATTCCCAGCCCATCGCAGTCTCCTTTACTTGCTGGCCTTCCGTGTTGCCCCTGACCACAAGGAAGGCCGAGCCCCAGGCTTAGGGACTCGTGCTGTCACTGGCTGAGGAGCAGCAATGTCTCAGAGGTCCAGTGGGATTTTAGTGTCATTCAGAGCCACTCTCCAGCCCTCAGCTCTCCTCACTGCTGAGTTCCCACTCCCTTTTCTTCATCCTTGCAGCAGGATGAGCTCTGTGAATCCCCTTGAGCCTCCCCACTCTTCCCAGCCCACGCAGCCACCTCAGTGAGGCTGAAGCTGAAGCTTCTCTGTCTCCTCTGGCACACCAGTCCAGTCCCCTGTGTGGGGAGCCCCAGCCCCAGAGCACAGCACACAGCAGTGCAGTCCAGGCTGGAGCAGCTGCCCTGCAGCCCTGGCTTGGCTGTTTGTGGCAGCTGAATGCTCCCTGTTTCCAGCTGTCCCTGCAGGATGGCCCCGGGGCAAAGCCCAGCCGGGCTCCCACTGCAGCCCCTGGAGCTTGGGGCAGACAGTGCTCCCAGAGCTGAGGTTCATGGGGAGCACCCGCAGCTGTGCCTCGCACTCAGTGCTGGCAAGTGTTGTGTTCTCATCTCCTGCAGCCTGAGGGGAAAACAACCTGTGCTGCCAGGCCAGCACTGTCCCTCTGGGCAGGGACAATGCTGAAGGGCTTTCCCATTCCAGAGGAGCTGGCACTGAGCCTTGGCAGGGCCTGGCAGGGCTGGAGCCGGGTCTGGCCTGCTGTCCGGGACTCGCTGCCCACCAACCACCCCCACCCACCACGCTCCATCCTCCAGAGACAGAAGGGTCTGTGTGTGCCAGGGGCTCTTGGATGTCTCTGTATCCATGGACAGAAGGGTCTTTGTTTGCCAGGGGCTCTTGGATGTCTGTGCATCCAGGGGCAGAAGGCTCTGTGTGTGCCAGGGGCTCTTGGATGTCTCTGTATCCATGGACAGAAGGGTCTGTGTATGCCAGGGGCTCTTGGATGTCTCTGTATCCATGTACAGAAGGGTCTTTGTTTGCCAGGGGCTCTTGGATGTCTCTGTATCCATGGGCAGAAGGCTCTGTGTGTGCCAGGGGCTCTTGGATGTCTCTATACCCAAGGACAGAAGGCTCTGTGTGTGCCCGGGTTACCATAATGTCTCTGTACCCATGGGTATGGGATGAACATGGACAGTGAAAGTGTCAGTCATGTTGCTTGCACACTCCTTCCTTTGTACACAAGACAAAACCATGCACACCCCCAGGTATGGATATATTAATAGGATATGGATGGATAGGGGTTTCCCACAGAGCAGTAACTTTAGCATAACTCACCATTTAACTGGTGGCCAGGGTATTTTTTCCCTTCTCTGTGGGAGAAGGCGTCCAAGAGCTGAAGGAGCAGCATTCAGAAGCAGATTCAGGATTTCTAGGTAGGAAGTGGAGCTCACAACCATCCACATAACTCGCCATATTCATTGGGATGGGCTGCTGCTTCTCTAGGAATTTGGCCCAATGCAGACATGAGACTTGGAAAAATCCCAGCTCTCTGTGGGTTTGTGCAAAAGGGGGAGCAGCTCAAACACTTTGTGCTTGCCTGGGGGACACAAGGTCCAAGGAGCTTTGGTGGCAGAGGGTGACCTGGGCTGGTGGCAGGTGAAGTTCCATTCTATGACATTCTCAGAGTGGCACAGGACAAAGGTCCAAGTACCCCCAAACCCACTGATGAAGTCCTTAGAGTGCTGCACATCCTCTAGGAAAAGCTGCTGTCACACAATCTATTGGGATTTATAACTTTCATTTGCAACACTTTAAATCCAAATTTCAAACTGCAATATTTTTACACTCAAGACACAGTAATGCATAAATGCATAATAGATCTTTCAATTTCCTATTGATTCAATCACAATTTAAAATAACATAATATTGCAAACAAAACCCTGAATGTTTTAAAAAGGGATGCTGAGGTCAGTAAGATGAATCCATGCCATCAGAACATTTACAGAGTAACTGATTTCTCTTCTTAAAAAATCAGTTGCCTCTTAATGCAAAGTTACCAAAGATTTTCACTACACATTTGTTTTTTTGGTTTTATCTTTCATATTTTTTTCTTTCCTTTTTTGTCCAGTGTTTTTAACAGAGAACTCAGAGAACTCCTACAAAAGGAATGTACAGCAAAATGAGAAATATTTCTGATAAACAATGAAAATGTAGGCTCCTCCTCTGTTTCCTTTTCTATGGATACCCTGAAGAAAATTATCTAGCAGATATGAGCAGAGGTGTGATGTGTTTCATTTGGACTGTGCTGGAGTTCAGCACTGCTGACATCCTGATCCAGTCAAGAGCTGCAGAATTCTTTTGCAGATCTCGAACCTTGTGTTTGCAGGCACAGCACCTGCAGTGCTGACACACCAATGCACATGAATAACTCTGTTATTCCCTCTCAGAATTTGGGCTCTGCCCCAGCACGAGGTGCTGCAGCCCTTTGCTCCTGGTTCCCGTATGGAGCAGCTCCCTTCCTGCTGGCTGAGCTGCTCAGGCAGAGCCCGGCAGCTCCTGGCCCTGCAGGGCTGAGGCTTTTCCCCACTGCTGGGCACAGACTGATGGAGCAGCACTGCTGAACACAGGGGCACACAGAGGCACCAGGAGCAGCTGCCTTTGGCCACCTGAGGCTCCAAGGCCCAAACTCTGAGCAGCCAGAGCTGGAAGAGACTCGCAGACTCCCTGGTGGCTGTGCTGCCCCACTTGTGCCCAGCCCAGCTCTGCCTGGGGCAGAGGGAGAACAAGGGGCAGCTCCCTCCCAGCCCAGCCCGGCCCAGGGACCCCTCCAGCCCCAGGGCTTGGGGCACTGTCAGCACCTGCTGCTCCAGCCACCGCTCCTGCTGGCCCTGACAGCAACACCCAAACTGGGGCTGATCCCGAGGGAGCAGCAGCAGGGCCTGGATCTGATCCCTGACTCTGGGCCAGCGCTGGACAAATGACCCCACAGCAGCAGCAGCAGCACATGGAGCTGACTTTCAGCACAGCCCCTGCCACTCTTCCCTCCCGTGTGCAGCGGTGTCACAGCAGCCTGAGGCACCTGGGAGCCCCCAGTGCCAGCAGGGACTTGAGATGGCAGCCCTGGGCTCCTGGAGGTTGTGCAAGGAACGGAGCTGGGGACTCCCAGTCCATGGGGAGCTTCCAGATGGAAAAGGCTGCTGTGCCCAGGCAGCTCCAAGGGCAAAGAAAGGAGAGTCTCCACCACTGGATCTGAGCCAGTCCCAGAGTCCTGGGCAGCAGGCACTGAGCCTTGGGGGAAGAGAGGGCACAGCAAGAGGGACAAAACCAGGCGAGGTCAGAGACTGGAGAGAGCCAGACCTGGGACAGGAACAGCTGCTTCACTGCACTCTTGGAGAAAGCTCTTGGCTGGTTCACAGCGCTGAAAGGCATGAAGGGCAGAGAGGAGGCCATACCAAACAATGCTCCTGTTTCCACACCCTCCCCTCTCTGTGTCCCAGAAGGAATTGCATGGACTGTATTCAACTCTCCGAGTCGTCTCGTTCAGCATGAGCAGCTTAGCACCAGGAGCTGAAGGAGCTGCTGCCATAGGCCACAGGAGCTGAGCAAGAGGGAACTTTTAGAGCAAAGTAATGCTGCTCAAATAGACCTAGCTAAATGCAGCGGATAGAATAATGGAATCACAGCATCATTTCTGTTGGAAAAGACCTCTGAGCTCATCCAGTCCAGCTGTTCACCCAGTAGTGTCAAGCCCAGCACTAAACCATGTCCCTGAAGTGCCAAGGCCTGGATAACAGCCCTGAGTGAGGCCTGAGCAGCAAGCCCTGAGCCAAAGGTGACCTCTGGATGAACCTTCCAACCAAAGGTTATCTTTGTATATGCTCACTGATGAAATATGCATGGTCATTAGCACTGTGATAGATGTAGCCACTTATTAGTGAAATATGTATTGACCTTTCTGTATTTAGAAGCTGGACAAGGCCATGAAATCTGACATCTGGCCTTGTTTGGGGCTGGAGGATCAAAGTCAGCTCCCTTGGTTCCTCCTTGAGCCCTGACCAGGCTTTGGGAGGAACCCAAGAGGAGGATGAAACCAGATGTTCCCACACTGGAAGTGCTGTCAGTTTGTTCATTCAGCACTGTCAGAGCTGGGCCCTCTCACAGCGAGGTTGGAGCCTCACCTGTGGCTGGAGGCACCTGCAGGAATTCCCAGTGTCCAGGAGTGGATCTGCAGCCCTTGGCTGGGACAGCTTCCCCCAGCTGCTGTGTGGATCTGGGGGATGCTGAAGGCTGAGGGTAACAGGTGCTGGATCTTTCTTAATCACTGCAGGCAATCTTTGGTTCTGATGATTGAGTGCATTGCTGAGCTGCTCCTTTTGTGATCCTTTGCTGCTTTGAGCTGCAGTAAATGACACCGATTCCTTCAGTTGGAGTCTGTGTCTTTGGTGCTGACCCTGCCCACTGGTAAAACAAAACTGGCAGAGTCTGGCCAGATCACAGCAAAATGTCACTTGTTAAATGTAAATGTGAGGAATCAGTCCTGCCAGAAATTCCTGGTTTTCTTTTCTTTTTCCTTTTTTTTCTTGGTAAAACAGAAACCATGCCCTAAAAAGAGATTGGAGCAGTGAGCAAGCACTTAAAAGTCTTTTAATGCCAGATGTATTAAAATGCATCCAAAAATTGCATATGCAAAAAGGAAAAGAACTTGTGGGTTTGGGAAGACAAAGATTAATTTTGTTAACAGCACATTGGAAACAGCACCAACTGAAGGAAGAATTGGTTTTGGAATGCTCCCACATAGAGGGACAGAGGAAAGTTTAAATCTTGAGGTCAGGTTCATTTGTGCAAGTGAAACTATTTACTATTAATATTAATATTATTATATCACACAAACAAACCTGAGCTCAAGACACCAACCTTTTTCTGTCACTTCATGTGGGAGTGTTCCAACAACAGTTTTTCCTTCTGTTGGTGTTGTTTCCAATGTGTCATTAACAAAATTCACCCTCGTCTTCCCAAAAACACAAGTTGTTTTCCTCTTCCCATAAAAAATGGATAATGTGAAATAATGTTGAAAACTGTAATTTGTTAGCTTTGGCTGCTCACTGTAACACTAAATACCCTACAGAAAAGGACTGGCCACGACCCAAATGTCAGTGGTAAACTTTGTATATTGTGTGTAATGAATAAAGGAGGACAGGATGAAATTGGGTATTTTCATAGGGTTTGCTGATACTGTGATGCAGAGTGCTTTTTCTATTACTGTGAGAAATAAAGACATTAAGACTTCTGGGTTTTTCATGTGCTAGACAATCCACAAGCTGCAGGATTGATTGAACAGGTGAAGGGGTTGTTAAAAGAGCAGTTGACAAAATGAGGAGATGGGAACCTGTCCCCATGGAGAACCCATCTCCCAGGTGTGCTCCAAGCCCTTAACAATGGCCCACTGGGGAAACGGAAACCCCTGGCTGTGCATGGCTGCCCCCAATTTATATTAGAGCTAAATCAATTATTACAAGAAATAATAAGTGATGCAGTGAAAATGTCCAGTAGCACATACTGTGAGCTCCAACCAACACAAATGAGGCTCTGCAGAACCACACAGCCTTGGATTATCTGCTTGCTGGCCAGGGAGGAACCTGGGCTATTCTAGGGCAGGAATGTTACAGGAATGTCTGGCAGTGCTGGGTTTGATATCCAACCATCAGGAATCTCCTTGATAGAAAGATCAGGAGGAGAGAGGCAGAAAGGAGAAAATTCTTCCTGGTGGGATTGGCTCCCAAATTGGAGGCTGCTGTGAAATGAATTTGTGGCAGTCACTGTCATCATTGCAGCACTTGGTGTGTCATGATTCCATGTTAGAGTTGTTGTGACACCTTTTGCTGGAGATGGAGTACTGAGACTTGTCTAAAAAAAAAAGACACAGTCTCAAGAAAAAAGGGACATTTGGTAAAATAACAGAGAATAGCAGCTAATAAAGCAGGTTTTAAAGGGAATGCAAATTAGAGCTCTGAGTAATGAACTTGAGCAGTACTTCATTGAAGAACAAGAGGTGACACCTTTATGCCTGTCATGGTTTGACCCTGGCACAATGCCAGGGCCCCCATGAAAGGTGTATTTCCAAAATGGTTACTGTGAGATGTGACCCGGAAACAGAACAAAGCAGGCTCCCACCTGGGGATGGAGGGAAAAACACAACACTTGAATAATCTACAACACAGAAACATAAGGGAAAAAGAAAAAAACAGACACAACAATCCACAATGGAACACTCCCAAAACACTCCTCCTCCCCCTAGTCCTCTAACATTCAAATCTCAGTCCAATACCCTCCTTCACACATGCTCCCCCAGTTCATCCGGGGAGAGGAGTCTCCCTCTAGCACCATGGTCCTTTCTTGGAAACACAGTTGGAACTTCTTGTGCTTCTGTGTCACACGTGGCAGCCGCCCGGAGAGAATCTGCTGTGGTGACCATTTTCTTCCTATGTCCAGCGCTCTCACTACCGGCCATGGATCCAAACTGCTCCTTAGGTCCTTTTAAGAATGCATCACCCAGTTTTAAGAAGTGGCCGCCTCTTACCATTTGGGACACCTGTCCCCCCTATATTTTTATTCTCTCGGGGTCTGGGTCTCAGGAACAGAGATCTTTCGCTGAAGGCAGAGGGCTCCACCACACTTTCCCCCTTTGTCTTTGTTCTCTCTATTTCTCTTTGCGGCCTTATCACTCTTGGCTTCCGGCCAACTGCCTCTCTCAAGGTGCAGTCTCTGCATTATTGGAAGAAATTTGTTTCGGTCGTGGCTATGTGAGAGAAAAGTTCAGATAAAGCCACTCCAATCATCTCTTCCATCTAAGGTACTCGCATCTGCTGGCATTTTCTTCAACTACTCAAACCCTTTCTTCTTTCTTATCCTCCGTCCTCTCTAAACTCACAGCTGGGGAGGATCAGTGTTTTTACAGCTTCCATTGTTTCAATACTAAAAGAGTTAAAAGCTCAGCCCGGTCTCCCAGCGGCTGGGCACCTTGCGCCCCCGCGCTTCTCCTCCTGGCCGTGGTGCCGGCAGGAGATATCAAATTCCAAGCCAGCACAGACTCTATCACTCTCTCCCGGGGGGGCTGCCCAAACCGTCCCAGTTCTCCTCCACCCCTGCCTCTTGCAGGGGCTCCAGCCTCTCTCCCCACAGGCCGCATGGCCTTCCCCTCCACCACCCAGACGCAGCTGGGCAGGGGGAAGACGTCAGACCAGCTCACCTGCCTGCCGGACTCCAAAGACGGAGTTTCTCTCCAAATGCTCTGCTTTTAACCACTGTGTGTTCTCAGAGGTGTATCCAAATCCCAGTGGCCACACCAGGTGCCAATTTCAAATCTGGCCACTGATTGGTTTGACCATAACCCTTCCAAAAACTCACTTCCGGGTCAAACCAAGACAAACACCCACCCAGAAAGTGCCCTACAATTCCAAGGTCAATCTTTCCTCTACAGCATGGGTTTGCTGTCAGAGTCTGCACGGGATTGTAAAATCACCAGGAGAAAAGTTCTTTTAGTTCTTTTAGTTCTTTTAGAAGTGAGTTCTTTTAGTTCTTTTAGAAGTTCTTTTAGAAGTGAGAAAATCACCAGAACAAGTTCTGCTTTGTCACTACCTCAAGACTTTGAGGGAGAGGGTTTGTGGTTCTTACTTGCTCACAGGGGTGCACAACAAGGGTTGAAACAGTAAAAATAGCCCAAACCCTTTAGAAATTGGAAGGAAAACCTGAGGCACTGGGAGCTAGCAGCTCAGAAACACGTGGCTTTTGCTCCTCTCTTCTACCTGAGAGCTTCCTGGGCAAGGGCAATTCTTCCAGTTGCATCACCGTGGCCATGGCTAGCAGGGGCAGCGAGCAGATGGATTTAGCTTCTCCTGCCAGCCCCTGAAATGCCAGTTGTCATTTGTGTGCGCTGAGGATTCTGTTTCAGACTCTGAACTTGCGCAGCTGCTCCTTGGGCGCTGCTGGCCCGCAGGCGCAGCGGTGCTGCAGCAGCTGTCCCGCACACAGGGAGGGCTCTGGAGCCTCCCCAGGGCCACCAAGGAGCGGAGGAGGGAACGTGCCCGGGATCTGCTGCAGTGCCGTGGGGTTGTGGGGGATCCTTCGGTCTCTTTGATGGGAGAGGGAAGGGGGCAGATGGAATCAAGATGGGACAGGGATCAGACAGCCCCACACCAGGCAGCATTTTCTCCTCTGAGTGCTCCTCTGGGTTGAACAAGCTAGTGAAGCCTGCAGAGCAAATGCGACCTGGGAGTGAGGGAAAGGCTGGTTGGAAAGGAGTCAGATAAAGCCCATGTGGGCATTTCTCCTGCCAAGGGGCTCCTGGGGAGACAAAGGAGACAAGAAAGATGTCTCATCTCCCAACATTTCCTGGGATATGCTTTTGTGGTTGCCTTGGCAGTGTTAGTGATGTCAGGTTATTGGGAAGACTCTATGATCTTAAAGGCCTTTTCCAATGGAAACAGTTCTGCAATTCTGAACTTCCATTCCTGCTTTGAAGGATGCAGTCCCAAATAGACACATATTTGTGTTTTTAAGGAATTTAGCATCTACCTTTCCTTGAAAGTAATAGGAATCAGGTTTTAAATGCTCTCAAAACACTTGAATTCCTTGCTCTTAAGCTGTGTGTTTGAATTGAAGTGCTTTTGTCCACAAAGGCTGGACCATGGGATGAATGCAGGCAATTCAGTTGCAGTGGCACTTGTTTCATCTGCTTTTCTTCTTCCTTTCCCCATGGGTGGCCAATTTGGGAGTATTTGTTTTGTACTTGGAGTTCTGGCTTCAACTTACTCATGGATGTGCAGTAAAATTTTATCTACCCCTTTCTACAAAAAAATGCTTGCAGACTGGTGGGAATTGCTAGAGACAAGGCTTACAAACCAGTCCCCAGTACGATTAGCCCAGTGTCCCTGCTTCAATCCAGGTATGCTTGTATTAAAAAGGAGCAAACTATTCTAACTCACTCACCCCCTCCCTCCCCTTTTTTTTTTTTTGGTAGCTCTTGTAAGAAGTCCTTGCCATTCCAACTCTTTTTTATCAAATGTGTGAAGGCACAATACTGCTGTAGCAGAAGCCTGAGTTCAGTGAGAACATGTCCAAAGCACTGGGTCCCAACAGCAGTGGGCACGGTGAGAGACTTGGCTCTGCTGCCATGGCCATCCAGCCATGGGGAGAGCAGCTGCTGGGGCTTCCCCCATTCTGCCAAGAGCAGTCTGCCTCCAGCATGTGGACTGCATGGCCATGATTTGGAAAGAATGTGTAAAATGCATAGTTTGAATGTATTTTGATGGTGTCTGACATCACCTGACTGGAGCAGTTTGGTAGGCAGGACGCCCTGCGGGCAGGGCCATGGCAGGGATGGGTGGCTGGCACTGGCACTGGCAGTGTTATTTTTCCAGACAGGCTCCTGGTACATCTGCAGGGGAGGGCACCAGCAGCTGTATCAGCCCAGCGAGCAGCAGCACATGGAGGAGACCCTCATCTGCAAAGAGCCCGTCACCCCCTTTGCTTTCTCCCATGGCAGCACAAGATGATTCCGCTGCAGGTGAAGGGCTGCTGCAGCCTGGAGACTCCTTCAGCCAGAACTTGCTGCAATCTCGTTCCTGCAGCTGTGCCTGGAGGATGTTGGCCTGCAGAGGTGGTGCCAATGTCCAGGAATGCTGCTTGGCCCAGAGAGGCAGTGTGTGTACAAAAGCTGCATTCAAAGCCCTAATCACCAGACCCCGGAGCCACTGGCAAGGGCAGCAGCTCTTCTTCATTCCATGCAGGAGAGAGCCCAGCCTTGGAGCCTGTCCCTGGGGACAGGGAAACACTCTGAGTATAGGTTTGAATTTTCAGGGACAGTCCAAATGAGAATTGCTTTGAGGCAGGTGTTGTAATGTTGGGTTTGGGTGTGTCTGCAGGAAAGAAAGCAGGAATAAACCCCTTGCACAACAATGGAGAACTTTGCATGGCAAATTTACACCCTACAGATACACTGATCATGTCAGCCCACTGAACACTGGGGGCATCTAATGCAGAGATCTTTGAATAGATAAGAGAGATGAGACTTGAAGAATAATTTTGCAGATGCTGAAGAAGGGATCAGACCCACGTGTCCCGTGGGTTAGGCTTAGTTCTGCCAAATCAAGGATGATTAGTTTTATCTGCTCTGTTGGAGAGTATTTTAGAATGACCTGCCAAGTGCTATTTCTATGAAGAAAATTTTGAATTGTCAGGAACTGCCAGGGTCAGAAATGTTTTGAGGAAGATGATGTTTATGTTGGGTTTGGGTGTCTCTGCAATCAAGAAAGCAGGAAATAAACCCCTGGAACAATGAAGCAGAGCAAAAGTGGAATGTTTGGATGGTCAATTTGTTCCCTAAAGCTATCGGCCAGCTGAATTGTGGGCTCATCTACTGGGGAGTGCAGAGCTGCTTTAACTTCCACAGCATGGTGCCATTCTTTGTGTCCCAGCACTTTGTTTGATGTGAAGAGAAATTAACCAATTCCCACACCAACCAGCTGCAACCCAGAACTGAGTGGGAATTCCAGAAATAAAGGACTTGAAAAGTAGCTTTGGAGAGGGTTTACTTCCTAGACAGTGTGAAACCCTGAGGCGTGGCCAGGCTGGGCTTAAGGCTGGCTGCCCTTGGGAAGGGAAGGGAAAGGGATGGAGTTGGGGTGGGGTTTTGCAGCCATGGAAATGAGAGAACCACGGGCTATTGCATCACAAAGGGGCAGCCCCATGGGCTGTTGTGTCACCAAGGGGCAGCCCCACGCTGGGGCTGTGAAGGCTGTGAAGGTTGTGGCTGGCACGGCCGCAGCGGCAGCAGACGCGTCTGGCTCTGCCTCTCTGTGCCGAGCGCTGGCGATCGGAGTCACCCGGCCTTGTTCTGAGGCTGGGCACCAAGCTCCTGTCGCTGGCTACACTGAGAGTGCTCCCAAATTCAAACCCAGATCCTTCTGCCAGGCAGAAGCACGGGTTCAAAGATGGAGTTTACTGGAAAAGGAAAAACCTCTGAAGGAAAAGGTGAGGATAGGAAGGAGCTGAAAGGCTGAAGCCAAATGGAAAAACAATCCCACCATATTTCAGGGAAAACTGCTCCATGGTGCTCAGTGCTGGCTCTGGGTCAGAGTAGGTGGCTGACAGATACAGATGATCCTACAAGGATGCCCATGGCATCACAACATTCTGTCATTAGTTTACTCTGCTTTCTCCTTTTTGACAGCAGCCAAATCACTCATACTGTCAGCCAGGACAGGGACTGTGGCCACAGCTGAGCACAGACTGGACATGGTCATGAGATGCAAGTCCTGTTGCTTTCCTTGCCATCAATGTCAGGTCTCACTACAGATAAATTTCCCATTCTTCCTCTGCTTGCTGGTCAGGTCCAACCCTGAGGATGGTATTACAGTGCTACAGAAACACCAATAAGGCCTGCCTGTTGCTGACAGGACTTGGTGGTTTACAGAAATAGCAGTCACAGCGGTGTGGGTTTTTCCTGTGGATTCACAGGCCAGACTGAAGAAGGAATATTTTCTCCTCTTATCATTGGAGCCTTCGCCTTTTCCCTTCAGACTTGCCAGCTCCATACTGTTCATAGGAATTAAATGCAGGCTAGTTCCATGAAAAATGAACCCAAATAAATTTTCTCTAAAATTAAAAATTCTTCCCCTTGAGTGCCACACCCATTAGATATGTTAATGATAAAGGTGGGAATTCACCTAACTCACTTCTTCCCCTGTGAGCATGGCTCAGCCTCACACAGAGGTGAGGGGGTAGAGCTGGGCCAATCTCTGTTGGGAGGAAGGGTCTTGTGGCAGCCCAGAGAGCCTGTGCACATTGCCAGGGAACAGCTGTGCCCTGCATGTGGCCCTGCAATGAGCTGTGCTGCTGCCAGTGCCTGTGGAGCTGGAGGGCTGCTCAGCTGTGGGGCAGGGAGAGGAGCAGGAGGGTGCATGTGCAGCTGAGCCATTGCTGGAGAGCACAGGGCTCTGGGCTCCCTGCTGTCCCAGGGCAGCCCAGAGGCCAGGGTGCTCCTGTAGCATCCCTGTGGAAGTAGGTCAGGGTTTTCCCTTGGCCTGCCTCAAGTGTCTGCCAGCAAGAGAATGTAGCCCTGTGCAGCTGTTTAGAAGTTTGCAGGGAATGTGTCCCACGAGATATGGAGCTTCAGATGCTTTGGGTTTGCATTTTGGTTTCTCTTATATTTTGTGTCTCCACTTTGCAGGCCTGTCTGGCTACCTGCTTGCCAAGAGGTTTTCCCTGGCCAGTCCCTCTATGCTCCTTCCCTCCAAGCCATTGCCTCCCATCCAGAAGAGCTCTCCTTCTACCAAGCCAAGCCTGATATGCAGCAGAGAGCAGGAGAATGGGAAAGATGGCATTGGGTATGCTGAGAGCAGGAGAAAAGAAGAGGAGCTGAGTTCAGAGGGACAAGGACATAAGGTAAGGAGACCAAGCTAAGTGCAGTGTGGTCAATTTTCAGTTTCTGTGCTGTCAGCAGAGCTCTCAGACCTTTTCCCTGGCTGGAACTGTCCCTCTCACTGAAGTTGAACAGGTCCTGATTTGGTTCTTTAGGTGGTCCAAAAATGATGGGATACAAACAAAGGGTGTGCATCTGCCCCTGCTGCCTCCATTCGCATTCCTGGCCATGGCATGGGGGCCCTGGAGGAACTTGGGCAGGCAGAGACCTTGCAGAGAGCAGCAGGGCAGGGAGCTCTGCTGAACATCCTGAAAGCCAGTGAGGCTGAGATGGTGGATGTGTGGGGGCTGGAGAGCAGCGAGCATCCCGAGAGCTCAGCAGCAGCATCTGGGCTCAAAGGCTGCTGGGGAAGTGTAGGAGGGAAGGGCAGCAGCAGAAGAAATGAGGGGCTTGAGAAGAGCAGGTTTTGGCCTCCTGCAGAATGGCTTTGTGGGGACATGACTGGAGATCAGCACTGGCTGTGAGGTACCTTAGAGGCAGGGAGTTATAAAGCCTCTCCCATGACATCCAAAATGCCCGTGGAGGCAGTGACACCTCAGAACACCTTGATGTCAAATATGTGAATGCCAGCTGGGAATGAAGCCACTTTTGGAGAAGAGTGAGCACAATGGGAGAGGTGCCAAATATGTGCCATGGTCTCTCCCTCATCATCTCCCTTTCCATTCCCCATCCTGTGCCAAGCTGCTCCATCAGTTTCCTTGATTTTTCCTGCCAGGACACAGTTAAATGCATTCCTGAATGTCTTGAGGCATGAATGGGGACAAGGCTGCATGCTTGATCTGAGCACTGTGTTCTACTCTTTACAGGCTTCCTTGCTGTATTCCAGTGGAGGGGATATGAAGAAGGGGTTATTGGGACCACCTCTGATCCCCCCCATAGGCAAGGCAGTAAGTCCCTCTCTTGGCAGTGCTGTGGGCTCTCTGCAAAGCTCTCTGCAGCTGGAATTCCAGGAGTCCCAGGAGATGAGGTAAGCCAAGGTGTCTGCTGCTGCTGCAGTGTGCTGTTCATCTCTGAGTTCCCATCCCAAAGTGTGGTTTTTTTGCACAGCCAGATGTCCCATGTATTTAGGCAAACCTCTGTGTATTCCCCATTTTGCCCATCTATGATGACCCAGCACAATGTCAAAGCCAGCACCAATGTGCCAAGAGCAGAGGTGGTGGTGGGGAAGAGGAGGCAGGGCTTCAAAGCACCTCAGGATTGGTCCTCTGCTGGACTTGGCTATTGATTCCCTTTGGAATGGTTGTGCTCTTTTTTGGGAAGTGAATTGCTTGGGTCTGGGTCCTGCAGATATTTGAATGCTGTCATTCTTGACTGCTAACTTCTGCACCCATGAGATTACGTATGGGCCAATACTGGCTACTGGAGAGGGGTCTGCAAATTCAGGTGCTGCTTCTGTAAACATCAGGAATATTTTCTCTGTGCCTGGGCCTCCACTGTGAAATGAGATGCCAGAGAAGTTTTGGGGTATAGATGTATAATCTGATCAATGTTTAATATTTTGATCTGGGCTTAAGATCAAAGCGGGCAAGGTGGTAGACAAGAGTTACAGGACCGTACCTGATGGAAAGATATTGGCTTGGATATGGGAGAGAAAATGTAGCTGTCAAGCTTATCCGAGTGATAACAATAAAGAAGGAGACACAGAAGTATCATTTGAATTGGAAATCTTTGGGAGGGCTTTTAAAGTGCAATCTGAATATCCTCCCCTAGCAGCTGAGTTGGAAAAAGCCTTTTTGTTCTTGAAAGAGCCAGGAGGTGTCATAGCATTCTCGGAGACAGCAGTGCTCTGACCACATGTAGCATGAGACTGTCACCAGGTTAAGGCACGAGCAGGCAAAGTCAAGCTTTGGCATCTGTACAAAAGTAGCTGCCCTCCATACAGTCTCGTGTCTCAGCTGAGCAGCTCTTGCTGCTTCAGTGTGGCTGTAGGAGCCACTTGGCTCCAAAAGGAGAGACAGCAGAATTGGGGAGTTAGGATGACAGTTGAGGAATGACTGATGGTGGTGAGGAAGAGGAGGCAGGGCTTCAAAGCACCTCAAGATGAGTCCTCTGCTGGACTTGGCTATTGTTTCACACAGAGCTTGGCCAGCTCTCTGTGACTCCCGCAATGGAAAGCTTAAGGAAAATTAATCAGCTTTGCATCCTGGTGTGTTTCTGTGCTGCATTTCCTCCTTCATCAGAGTGCCCACGCTAAGAATGTTTACATCCTTTCATGGTACAGCCATTCCCTCCCTTCTCTTTCTACCTCCTCACATGTTCATTGTCCTCCATTTTCTCCAGGTCAGGATGCAGCAGCAGAAGAAAGGAGGAGAACTCTGAACATGCAGGTAGGTACAGGGCATGTCTGTCCTAAAATGACCATTGTGGTCTTGACTCAGAGGTGACATTTGCAAAGCTTGATTAAAACGCATTCTTTTAAAAATTTCTTTAAATGCATTTCAATTGCTTGACGCGCTCAGTGGACTCTCCCAGAGCCCAGTCACTGGGAGTGTTCTCTGGTGGTGCAGTGAAAATTCCTCCACTTTGCAGGCATGACTAGGTTCATTTTCTCCACGTCTTTCCGGCCATGTCCCTCTTCGCTCCTTCCCTCAAAGCCATTGCCTCCCATCAGGATCAGCTCTCCTTCTTCTAACAATAATAAAATGTACAGCATGGAGAAAGAGAACAAGGACATTGGCACTGGCTATGATAATGACAGTAGAAAACACCAGGAGCAGAGTTCAGAAGAAAAATGTTATAAGGTAAGGAGACCAAACTACGTCCTGTGCAGTAGATTTTCAGTTTATGTGTTGGAGGCAGAGATTGGAGATCTTTTCCTGTGGTGTGACCTCAGGGAAGCAGCTGAGCCAAAGAAGAGCTCAGCTGGACACTGTGCTTCAGGCTGTCTCTGCAGTGGCTGTGGAGTGCAGACTTCATATCCTCAGCATGTGTCAATAACAGGAGAGGTCTTTGAATGGTTTCTGGGCTCTGTTGTGGTTCCTCCTCTGTCTCATGGCTGAGAAAACACCAGCAGCAGCTAAAGTTGAGCAGCTAAAGTTGTCCAATCTGGACAAGCTGTCCTTCTAGATTTAGTAACCTATGGGTATCTGTGAGCCATGTCTATGTCTTGGTGGTGTTTTTGGTCAGCTGTGTCTGGTTGGGATGGAAAAAGGTCTTTGCTGGAGCAGGCAGTCCTGCAAAGTCAGTTCCAGGTTGTCTCAGCTTTTGACTTGTACAGCCATGCCCTCTGCAGTTGTCTCTGCTGCTATTTCTAGACTTCATCAGCTTCTGGGCAGCTGTGTGCTGTGGCATGGCTTTGTCCAGAGGGAAGGGGTGGGAAGTGGCCATGGGGAGAGCAGCCCAGAGCCCAGGCACACAATTGCCTTGGCAGCAGGGCCAGGAGCTGCAGTTGTTTTGGGTTTGCCATGGGGTGCAGAGGAGGCAGATGAACAAGAGTTTTGGTAGACAAAATGTCCAATCAAAGGCTTGATTTCAGCCTTGCTGAGAAAGGGCCCAGTGTCTCTGTGAGAGGAAGTGACCCTCTCACTGAAGTTGAACAGGTCCTGATTTGGTTCTTTAGCTGGCCCAGAAATGATGGGATACAAACAAAGGGTGTGCATCTGCCCCTGCTGCCTCCATTCGCATTCCTGGCCATGGCATGGGGGCCCTGGAGGAACTTGGGCAGGCAGAGACCTTGCAGAGAGCAGCAGGGCCGGGAGCTCTGCTCAACATCCTAAAAGCCAGTGAGGCTGAGATGGTGGATGTGTGGGGGCTGGAGAGCAGCGAGCATCCTGCGAGCTCAGCAGCAGCATCTGGTCTCAAAGGCTGCTGGGGAAGTGTAAGAGGGAAGGGCAGCAGCAGAAGAAATGAGGGGCTTGAGAAGAGCAGGTTTTGGCCTCCTGCAGAATGGCTTTGTGGGGACATGACTGGAGATCAGCACTGGCTGTGAGGTACCTAAGGGGCAGGGAGAGAATAGTGATCTAAACCCATTCCCATGACACCCTATACTCCAGGTGGAGGCAGTGACACCTCAGAACATTTTGATGTCAAATACGTGAATTCCAGCTGGGAATGTAGAAAATTGAGCTCAAGGGGAGAGGTGCCAAATATGTGCCCTGGGATCTCCCTCACCACTTC
Organism: Passer domesticus; assembly: GCF_036417665.1. NCBI lineage: Eukaryota > Metazoa > Chordata > Aves > Passeriformes > Passeridae > Passer > Passer domesticus. Next base: position 1,458,132 of record NC_087506.1, on the reverse strand, counting down.
CCTTTCCTAGGTCAACATTCCCCATCCTAGGCCAAGCTGCTCCATCAGTTTGCCTTGTCTTTTCCTGCCAGGTCACAGTTAAATGCACATCTAAATGTCTTGAGGCATGAATGGGGACAAGGCTGCATGCTTGATCTGAGCACTGTGTTCTACTCTTTACAGGCTTCCTTGCTGTATTCCAGTGGAGGGGATATGAAGAAGGGGTTATTGGGACCACCTCTGATCCCCCCCATAGGCAAGGCAGTAAGTCCCTCTCTTGGCAGTGCTGTGGGCTCTCTGCAAAGCTCTCCGCAGCTGCAATCCCAGGAGTCCCAGGAGATGAGGTAAGCCAAGGTGTCTGCTGCTGCTGCAGTGTGCTGTTCACCTGTGTGTTCCCATCCCAAAGTGTGGTTATTTTGCACAGCCAGGTGTCCCATGTATTTAGGCATTTTGCCGATCTATGATGACCCAGCACAATGTCAAAGCCAACACCAATGTGCCAAGAGCAGAGGTGGTGGTGGGGAAGAGGAGGCAGGGCTTCAAAGCACCTCAAGATGAGTCCTCTGCTGGACTTGGCTATTGTTTCACACAGAGCTTGGCCAGCTCTCTGTGACTCCTGCAATGGAAAGCTTAAGGAAAATTAATCATTTTTGCATCCTGGTGTGTTTCTGTGCTGCATTTCCTCCTTCATCAGAGTGCCCATGCTCCGGCGGTTTTCCTCCTTTCATGGTACAGCCATTCCCTCCTTTCTCTTTCTACTTCCTCACATGTTCATTGTCCTCCATTTTCTGCAGGCCAAGATCCAGCAGCAGAAGCAAGGAGGAGAACTCTGAACATGCAGGTAGGTACAGGGCATGTCTGTCCTAAAATGACCATTTTGGTCTTGACTCAGAGGTGACATTTGCAAAGCTTGATTAAAACGCATTCTTTTAAAAATTTCTTTAAATGCATTTCAATTGCTTGACGCGCTCAGTGGACTCTCCCAGAGTCCAGTCACTGGGAGTATTCTCTGGCAGTGCAGTGAAAATTCCTGCAGTCTGAAGTGTTGAGTGGCAGGAGCTGGAGTGGTACCTCGTGGCCCTGGAAATGCAGTGCAGGAAAAGGAAATATTCCTCTCCATTCTGCACATGCCTTTTATCACCCTGCAGCCTTCCTAATGTCACAATTAGTAAGGAAAACAAGGCATTTAGCACAAAATGAGAAATGTTCCCACTTCTTCCTCCTGCTTTTGTAGCAGAAATCCTTTCCTTTGGGCACTTTCTGAGCTGAACCCTTTGAGACGGGATGGACATTAATGGACATTGCCTGGTTTTGTATTGGCAGAAATAGAGAAACCTCCTATGACAGAATGTACTTATAAATTTTCCTGTCAGGGAGAAGGAGCCTTCCAAATGGATGCATCCTATGCAGGGTCTGAGTTTGTCATCCTGTGACAGCACGAGCCCAAAGCCACCTATGGCAGGTTCATCATGACAAATCTCTTCCCTGGCTCTCTGCCTGTGTCAGTGTTGCAGGCTGAGGCTGGGGGAGGAGATGCCTTCTGCCTTGTCCTCCCTCCCTGCCTTGCCTGATCCCTGACAAGTGGAATTGTGCCAGACAAAATGCACTCTCTGGTGCATCTGGCTCAGCCAATGCTTTCAAGTTGAAAGCCCCAATTACACTGTTGTTGTTCCTCTGCCATCTCTGGCTGTGTCATGATGGGACAGATGAGACTTGAAGAAATAATTCTGCTGATGCAGAAGAAGAGATCAGATGACCTGGTCCCTTTGATCCGGGTTAGTTCTGGCAAATCCTGGGTACAGCCCCTTTGGAATGACTCCTTAATTGCTGATGTGCAGCTGGAATGCTTAATGCAGCTAGGGGGAAGTATTGCTCAGTAAGGAAGGTGACATTTTTTCTGGACTCATTCTGGACTAGAAATGACCTATATCATTAATCCTTAGCTGTCTCACTTTTATTACTGACTGAAGCATTCGACAGGGTGAAGGAATCCCATTTTAGGACAGGGATTCCTCTCAAACTGCTTGGCTGCTGTATGAATTTACCCTCTGTGAAGCCATGTAAAGAATTAGTTCTCTTAGCTCTAACAGCTCTGTTGGAGAGTATTTCAGAATGAGCTCCATTGTTCTTCTTGCAATTAGAAAATCAGCCTTTAATCAGGCTGGCCCAAAATTGGCCCAGTCTCATACAGTTCAGAAGGAAACCCTCGGGGAAAATGAATTATCTGGTGCCAAGAACACAGTTCATGTTTGGGTAACACTCCTGCAATGCTAAGTTTTTCTTTGCATGTCCTCTAAAATATTCCAACAAAGAGAAGAAAATGTTGCTCTAAATGCATCCAGGTATTAGAACCTGGGACTTTTAGGAACCAAAAGAAGATGCTTACTAATATCAGCATGAATAAGAGCAGATAAGAATTGCTGTCAAGAGCAATCTCCATCTCTACCCATCTCTGTCAGACACAGAGGCTCTCCAGCATCCAGGGGCTGGGGCCTTCATCATGCAGCAGGTTTCAGTCTGCTGGCCAGCAGAGTAATGTCATGTCTGCTGCCAGTAGCCCATCCCTTGGGAGAGGCTCTAGGCATTGTACCTTGCTGCTCTCAGTCACAGTCTCTGTGTCTTCTGAGGGCTCTGCAATCTGGAACCTGTCTTGCCTGTTGTCCAGCATTGTGGTTTTGGGGGCTTGACATCTGCCAGAGATTTACACAAACCTTTGCTTTCATTTCCAGGCCTCCCACTGAGCCGGGCCAAGGAGATGGATCATCAACTGATCCTGGTCTTACGAGTGACACAGACCTGAGGGAAGGTTTTGGAAAGGTAAGGGAGAAGGACAGGGATGAGCAGATTTCCTTTCCAGTGGCTGTTTAGTGCTTGGCCCAAAATGTCACTGAAAATCATAATCATCCTCTCCTGGGCAATGTGGATTCTCTTGGGAATATATTTGACAACTAGAGAGCAATTGCTTGGCTGTTTGCAGTGGTGTCAAGGTGCCTGGTTTGGAGATGGTGCTAAGGTCATGTCAGAAGCATTTTTTATGTGCAAAGGCTGTTTTAGAGAAGTTCTGAATGACAGAATAAGCTACACATCAGTGAATGTAAGCAAAGTGCATCCTCGGAAGCAGAGAAGCAAAGATTCTAATGTTGTGTGTAAGCAAGGCTGCAAAAGAAAATGGGAGAGTTTGATTTTTCCTGGTTACCTTTCTGGCTGTATGTCACAGCCCTCTCATTCTCAAGTTTTCTGCTCATTAACAGCAGTGTTTCTGCAGCTTGTTTTCATATGACTCCCCATTTTGGTCTCCTGATGTCAGAGACCAAGTCCTTCAGAGTCCTTTAGAGCTGAGTCCTTCAGAAGCCAGGAAGTGAGAAACAGCTGCAATTGCTGGCCATGAGTGTTAAGCAACAGCTAATTACCCCTCCTTGCTGGATATTGCACATGGTTTTCATTCTCCTGCCATGGCCTGTAGGAACTGAACTGCCTGCTCACTGGCCGTGTCAGCTCTTCCTCTGTCTTGGAGCACTCCTATGACCTTCATGCTTCAAGCAGGGCTTCCTGACATAGGCTGCAGTTGGAGCGGTGTAAGTTTGTGGCACGGAAGTGTTCCACCTGGCTGTGTGTAATTGCCAAGGTGAGGATGGGAGACATTCCTCTGAAACTTTTGGAATGGATATGGAGCTGCATTGAAACCTATGGCACTCTGTGGACTCTGTGCTCCTGAGGAGATGTTGTGTCTGGTTTGTGTGTCTCTCCTTACAGTCTATGATGCATTTTCATTGCACCTAGATCCGTGCTGCATTGTGCATGTTGGCTCAAAAGAACTTAGAGCGGAAGGATGCAGAGATTTTGGAGAGAGAGATGAAGAAAAGGAGGCAAAGGAAAACATCCTTGCAGCCCATTCTGGAGACAGTTGAGCCTGGGGATGAAGCTGAAGCAAGTAAGTGGTGGCTACACTTGTGGTGGTCCTTTTTGACCACTTGCTTGCCCTTTGCACAGTGTTGCAGTCAGACTGGGGGACTGTTCCACTTGCATTTGAGTGGAAGCTTGCTTGGGATTTAATTCTGTTTCTGAAAGAAAAATACAGGAGCATGAAGTGTCTTGCTTATGGCCTCAGTGAGTCAGTAACAGAATATTAGTTTCCCCCCTTCGCCTCGAAAGTCTTTCAGAGTAGAAAATTCTGTCTTGCAAAGCACACTAGAGCTTTAGACTCTCTCCTGGAGAGCAGCCTCCAGGCAAGGTGAGTCCAAAAGAATGCTTTTCAACCAGGGTGCAACCTGGAAGAAACAAAATGCAACTCCTTCTCATGAAAACACCAGAGATCCTTCTCCTGCCACTCCCTGCTGAGGAGCTGGTGCTGTAGAGCTGTGCTGAAGCCCCCAGGCAGTGCTTCTGTTGTAGCCCCGGGAGCAAGCAGCGTTCCCGACTGAATCCCGGCCGAGGGGCTCTGCCTGCAGGGCTGTGAGCGCTGCCCGAGGGCGGCAGCAGGGCCCTCAGGAGGCAGCACTCAGCCCCAGGGCAGCACGCAAGGTTATCTGCACTTTCTCTGGTAACTTCCCCTGCCAGCCTCTGGAACAGGAAAACAAAAGCAAAGCAGTACTGGGTTTCCTTGTTTCTTAGGGGAAGAATTGCTGCAATTTGAAGCTAGAAGAGAGTAGATTTAAAGTAGATATTAGAGATATTTTTTTTTAAAGGAAGGGGATGAAAAGCTGGAAGGGTTTGCCTAGAGAAGCTGTTGTTGGTCCATCCTTGAAGGTGTTCAAGGCCAGCTTACATGGGGCCCTGGGGAACTGGATCAGAATGAAGATGTCTCTGCTCACAGGTGTTGGACTAGATAGTGCCTAAAGGTGCCTTCCAACCCAAACTCTTCTAGGAATCTGTGATTCTTTTGCCCATATTAGTGTGCCATTGTTATATGTGAAGTTCTTTGGGATAACAAAGAGATGTTAGCCAGCTCTGGCAAGTTTTCTCACCCTTTCCATCATCACCCTGTCTAGTGCCTTGCACTTAGAAGCTCCTCATTGGTCCCTGCAGGCTTTAGCCTCCCACCTGTTGATGGCACAGCTTCTAGAGTGCAGAGAAAACACCCTGGTAGTGCCTTGAAGAAGAAGGTCTTGAAGAACCAGGACAATGTGTCCCTACTGCCCAATAGGCCCATCATCCATGGGGATGGCAGCTTCCCATGCAGCTCCTCAGGTAAGCCTGCTCCATGGCAGCTTTCTCCACACAGGTTTTTCCTTGCACAAGGAGTACAAACTGCCTCCTGCCTCAGCCAGCACAGCTGGGATCTTGGGTCCATAGTCTGTCCTGAGAACGAACAGCAAGTCTACTTTTGAATTACTCCAGCTTGGTAGTGCTGGAGCAGTGGTTCTTAGAGCTCTGTTGGAAAGTTGAGCTGAATCAAGTAGTGTAAAGGCCTAAGCTCTGGCTTTTGCCCATCCTGATAGTCCAAACTACAGCACTGGTGCCAGGAGGCAGCTGTGGCTGCAGGGTGAGCTGCAGGGCAGTCTGCCAGGGTGTGCTCACCGTGCACCTGCGAGAACCACCACCATCAGTTGCTCACTCACCATCTGGCCCACTGCCTGTGCTGCTGTCCAGTTCTGCAGCCAGCTTTTCTCCTATCCCTGCAAGGGCTGTCTTTGCAGGGCAGTCAGCAGCTTGGTGCAGTCGTGCTGCTGTTGCTCCCAGAAGTGCCCGAAGGCTCCTCGCTGCTGCCATCCCACAGCCTGCAGTGCCAAGAGGGAACAAGCAGTGCCTCCTGTGTCACCCAGCAAATACAGCAGCCATGTGCAGCCGATGACACCAGGAGGGGCTGCCTGCTGCTCCCAGGCTGTTTGCTGCCTGCAGGAAATACACAGCAGATAGTCCCTAGTGGCTCCTGTCTCTCCTTTGTGGGCAGCCTGCCTGTGCTGTGATCCCAAGCAGGGTGAGATAAGAAGATGGCAGCTAGGAGTGATACTTCAATGCTCTTTTCTAGTGATGCTACTTCCATGTTCAGAATTGAACAGAACTAGCCTGAGGTGGCTCTCCATTCATACTAAATCCAGATGTGTATGTCTACAGACTTCTGCAGTGACATCACTGGTGTCAGTGGCTGGGGTACCTCAGGGACACCCAGATTAGCTCCTGTCTGAATATTTTTCTTGTTATGGTTCCTCCATATTTTGTGAGAGCATGCAAGGTAGCACAAAAACCCTATAAAGTCTAGGGCAGTTCATCAAGATTCTGTGCAATATTTATAATCCATCATTGTAGACAGCTCAAATGTTTTCATCTACACATTAGAAAAGGAGCTTTTTAGTGCACAACATGAAATTTTTGATTGACAGTGCTTTTGATGACAAATGGGTTTCATAAGAAATGCATTTATCATCTGATTTTCTTCATACCCTCTAAGTTTTTTTCCTTACCATAAATTTAATTAAGGCAAACCCAGGTCAACTGATCAACAAGAGAGTGTGTCTGCCAACAATGTGGATCTGTATTTGCATATTTTTATCCTCAGAGTGCATTTGGAAACCTTTTTAATCAACTGTCTAGTCTGGAAAGTACATTTTTTCCACAAGAGAAAGCTTAGAACCTACTGAGTTTGCAAACACATCCATTAGATGACAAATTTCACCTCAGCATCTTTGAAATACAGGCAGTGTGCACCTCTGAAAGAGTACAGATTGATGATGTTTGGAAAGAACAACATCCATAAAGTACTCCCTTCCCAATAGTAGGGATACTAAAATGTATGTGCACTCAGCTGCCCGCTGTCTAGAATATTTGCAGTCCGTGGGAACAGAGGCGCTGTCAGGTGGGAAGGGTCAGGTATGGCTGTTCCCTGGTAGCTGCTCCGTGGGGATTGAGCCGGGCCCAGCAGGGCTGGCCTGTTCAGGCTTGGCTTGGTGCTGTCTCCAGGCAGCTGCAGGTCTCTCCTCAGGGAGCTGCAGAGGGCCCCTGTCCTCAGGGCTGGGGAAATCAGGGTGCTGAGACAAGAGGGGCACTGAGGGGTTCCCTCCTGGGCAGCGAGTGCTGCTGCTCAGCGCTGTCTGGCAGGGAGCGGGAGCTCTGCGGTCACAGGAACCTGCCGCTGGCCGTGGCACCTGTGGCCCTGGGGAGCTGGGGCTGCGGGGCAATTGTCAGGTTTAGCCTGGAGCTGTGCCCAGCTGGGGGGCTGGGAGAAAGCAAGGAGCCCCAGGAGCCAGAGAGCAGGGAAGTCTCTGAGCCAGTGCCAGCTGGCACCACAGGGAACCCTGGCTGGGAGATGGGGCTGCAGGCCGCTCCATGGCGGGGTGCCTTGCCCGGGCCGCAGCGCCCATGGCCGACCCTCTCCTTGCAGTGACCTCGCAGACGGCCACTGGTGCCCAGCGCCGAGAGGAGCCGCTCCGTGGGCATGGGCAGAAGGACAGAGCCTCTCCAGACCCACAGCACTCCTTGCTGGAGGCACTCTCCTTGCTCAGCAGCGATGACTGGTAAGAAAGGCCTTGTTCACTCTGTGTCCCTCTTGGCATTAAGGTAGGTTAGAATCGTGTCTTGCTAGTACCTCTGAGCCCCTGAGAGCCCAGAGTGGACAAAGGGCACTCGTGAAACCACTCCAGAGCAGTGAGAGGATAAAGATTTGAGAGCAGCCTTTTCTTGGCCTTGCTCTGCAGCACTGCTCCAGCTGCAGCAGCTCCGTGCTGCTTCCTCGCTTTGCCTGTTGTTCCATGGAGCTGCAAAGGAAACCTTGAGGGGATGGCAGAAGTTTTGAGTGTAGAGATTTGGGTGCCTTGGGCCACTGGCCCAGTGGGACTGAGTAAGATTCCTCTCTGCCCCCACTGCTGACAGCAATGGCAGGTGACAGCGTCTCCCTGTGACCTCCTGCATGGGAGTCCCAGAAGCAGCTCCAGGGAGTTCCTCCAGGGACTTGTGCTGTCCAGTCCCTCAGCCTCTCATTACTCCTGAAGGGCTGATGGCAGAAGAGAAGGAAAAAGATATGAAATCCTCTAGGAATCTTGCACTTTTGGAATTCAACTTTTTCCTTCTCACTGCTTCATATGGGCCTGAGATGTTTTGTCAATACTCACCATGTGTCCCAAAATTATACACAGGCAGAAGGAGGCCCAGAGGTGATAACCCTACAAATGTTAGGTGATATTGGTTTCCTTTTTAATGTCCTTTTGATCTCTCCCTGGTAGATGCTTCATTCACACAGGGGTAAGGACTCCATACACACTGGGATGAGCATGAAAAATCTGCCACGATGCATCTCCTTGTGCAGTCACCTTTGTTTTGTCCTTTCTCTTCTGCTTTCTCTTCCCTATTTCTCTTGGGTGTCCTGTGAGGTGCAGAGAGCTTCTGCAGGTGTAGGGGATCCGGATGACGCTCAGGGGTGCCTGTGGGATCAGTCGCCAGCCCCGTGCTGCAGCCCTGATGCCTCACATTCCTTCCTGTAGCTGAGGCCCTGCACAAAGTGCTGAGAGACAGAGTTGTTTGCACCTTTTAAATAACACGTTGCTGTTGTGGGGGTTGTTTTAGGTAGGGGGTTTTGGGAAAAGCCAGAGTTTCAACAGTTCTTGCTCAGGGGTGGAATCTTCTGGGACATCCTGCTGCTTTTTTGAGGAATATGTGAGGTGGAGTGGAGGGGGTGACAGAGAGGCCTAGATGGCAGAGGGGAAAATCAGCTCCAGAGTGCCAGTGCAGACTCTCAGTGCTGAACTGCCTGCTGCAGCTGACAAAGAAGGAAAATGCCCCAAAAACAGCCAGGTGGGACTGTGTCTCAGGGACAGGCACAGGGAGGTGACAAGAAACAGCAGCTTGGTCTGGTCTACAGCTTCTAGGAAGCAGTGCCAGGGGGCATCATGTGCCAGAGATTTCAGAAAGGCTGTCTGCTTAAATGGCCACTCTGAAACCCCTCTATTCACCTCTTGGATTTCTGTAGGCTTTTGACAGCCACATCATCCTGTGGCAACCTTTTCCATAACTAAATTAAGTACTCCTTGAAAAGCACCTCCCATTGTTTGACTGAGCTGCCAGCCTGATAATCTCAGCAGGTGCTGCCTTGGTGGAGAGAAAAAAATAATCTTCTGCCTTTCAGGGAGCTGAAGGAGGAGGGACTCTACAACATCAAACACCTGGCTGGGTCCCATTCAGAGGTCCTGCTTTCCAGACTTCATGACATTTGCTTGGCAGTTACCAACGAGGTGAGAACATTGTTCTGAATTGTCCCACATACTTCATACATGGTGTGTAGAGCAGGTATGTGCTTGTTCATCTCCATGTGTGCTCAGGGTCTGCCTTCATTTCTGCTTTTAGACCTTCTATTTCTAATTTCTGTCAGCTATCTGTAGGATCTGTGGGTACATGTAGCTGTATTTACTGGTAAGCTGGGTATCTGACACTTGTCTTTGAGTGTGGTGCACTTATAATGCAATGTGCAAATGCAGAAACTGAGACACTAATGAGGTTATTTGCCAGAGTCCCAGTCTCTGCCCAAGCTGTAATTCAACACTGCAAATTGGTCTCTGGGTCTGAGCCTGTGTTTTCTGTTTCCTGGCTGAGTGCTTCAGCTGCTGGTGTTGTTTTTTGAACAGGAGCACCTGACTCTTCTATCTTTATGATTTGTGCTTTTATGATTTGAAAGCAGCCCTTGCTTCAGTTTTCTAGTCAAAGGGCTTAAAATCAAAGCTGTGAACATTTTAGAAGGGTTAAGTAGAACACTTGAATGAAATATTTTTTTTAGGCCTGCAGTAAGCAGGTCTGAGACCAGAAATTGGTGCCAGAGTAAAAGCCTTTCTGTACTTGTGCTCTCCTGCTCTTACTGTACTTTGATGTTTCTCTGGACACAGTGGGATGTGTTGTCATTTTCTGGGACTTCTGTTGAAGGCAACTGGTTTTCTTTTCAAGGTGATTCTTATGTTTCCCCTCATGATTTGTCCAGGTGGCCAACCTCCGTTCCAAGGTGTCCTACTCTGCAATTGTCACTCTGGGAGAGCTCTTTGTGACCTTGAAGAAGAACATGGACTCTGAGGTGGATGAGGTTGCTCGGGTCCTTCTGCAGATGGTGTCCAACTCCCCAGAATTTGTTCAGAAAGCAGCCAGTCAGACCCTGGGGATCATGGTGGAGAATGTGACTCCTGCACGAGCAATGACTGCTCTCATGGACATGGGAGTCAAGTAGGTTGTTCTTCTTTTAGTGATATTCTTCACCTTCTAGTGTGTGGGAGGGAGAAGGGATGAGACAGAGAATGGGAATGGTTGGGAGGGAAGGGTCCTGTATGCTGCATCTTCTGTGAACTCAGTGACTTCATTCTCCAATCAACATCATTTCTCTCTTCTTGTCACCTGTTTCTGCCCTCCTGCAGCCTATTAGTTCTCAGAATCCCAGAACTTTAGAATATGGGGAGTTGGAAGGGGCCCATCAGGACCATTGAGTCCACTCCTGGCCTTGCACAGAACAACCCAAGGGTCACACCAAGTGCCTGAGATTGTTGTCCAAATGTTTCTTCAACTCTGTCAGGCTTGGTGCTGTGACCACTGCCCTGGGAGCCTGTTCCAGTGCCCAACCACCGTCTGGGTGAAAAACCTTTTTCCTGATACCCAAATGAAAGGTCCTCTGACTCAGCTTCCTGCTGCTTCCTGGAGTTCTCCCAGGCTGTCAGATTTTCCTAGCTGTGGTGACTGGTGGGGAAGTGAAAGTGCCTGCAAAGGCTGAGGATAGAGCCTTGTGCTTTTGTGGCAAGAGGGACAATTGCAATTGCAGCTGTGAGTGGTGTTTGGTATTTCACAGCACTAACCACAGGGGCCCTGGGAAAACCATGTCTCCTCATGATGCCATTAGCTTGAGAAAGGAGGAGGGTACTTGCTGGGGCGTGGAGCACATGGGGGACAATCTGCTGGGTGTGGCACAGCCTGCACAGCAGGTGCAGCTCCTGCCAAAAGGAGTCTTGTATGACTGTCCTGGCCATAGAACTCTACTTTCTATTCAAACTCATGTTTCATGTTAGCCTTGGGATGATGAATCACTTTAAAGGCACCTTCACAGCCTGACTGCCATGGGACAGTTGAAGCAAATGCTGCCTTAAATGTTGGTGCTGGGCCTGATAGTTCCCAAGAGACACTCTCTAGAACAGGACAGCCTGGCTAAACTGCCTGTCCCTCCTTTCCTCAGCTTTGGAATAGGGTAAAACATTCAGATGTATCCATTGCCAAGCCTCACAGAAGAAACAGGCTGCATTGCTGGATATTCTGCAACTTCATCGCCCACAATGTGTTTTCCCTGCATTTGTTTCTTCCCAGAGGTCTGCAGATTTGGGGATCATGGGTGGAAAGAGCCTCAATCCCGCTGCAGCTCTGTGTACTGGGTGCCCTCTGATGGGTCAGCATGAGTTGTCTTTAATTTCTAAATCATTCATGAGTAATCTATTTCCTTAATCTTTCTCAGAGTAAATACTGTGAAAGGAGCTGAGTATCAGAGAGTGCAGGGAGACTGAATTCCTCCCTCTGCCTTGCAGGCAGTCCTTCTGTAGAATGCTAGCTTTGTGTTTACCTGAGGACAGAACCTTCTAGCGGTGTCTAAAGTTGCAGGGAGAAGCCAGGCCTCCTTCCCCCAGCAAGGACAGGGAGCAGGCTCTGGCCAAGGCCTGTGCTGCTGCTGCTCCTTCTCCCTGTGCCCCAGGGTTTGCTCTCTCCTTCCCAGAAGCTGCCACGCCCAGGTGCGGAAGTGTGGGGCCGAGCTCCTCCTGTCCCTGATGGAGAGAATTGGAGTCACAAAGCTGGCAGGCACAGCCAGGGCTGAGAGGCTGGCACACGTGGCAGGGAAGCTTGCTCAGGACTGTCACCAGGACACAAGGTAATGATCTTCATTTCACCTCCTAAAACAGGAAAAGCCTTTTGTGCCTGGCTATAAAGGTAAAACCCCACAAGAGTGGAAACTGAAGGAAATATGAAGTTCCCTCACTGTGTGAATAAGGGTCATAGAAGCATGGAATATGCTGAGTTGGAAGGGACCCATCAGGGTCATCCAGTCACACTCCTGGTCATATGCAGTGACCCCAAGAGTCACTGCATGTGCTTGAGAGCATTGTCCAAAGGCTTCTGGAGCTCTGTCAGCCTTGGTGCTGTGACCGCTGCTCTGGCTTGCCTGGGCAAATGACTGTACTGGGTAACCTGAGGTTGGCCAGCAGAAATGAGCATTGCCAACTTCCTGTGGCTTGAAGGATTCTTTACTGAGATCAAAAGAGCTCAGATGAGCCAGTCCAACAGTTTTGATTGTCTTTAGGTGCACAACACAAAGCCAAAGTGTTGGCTAATATTCATTACTGAAGGATCCCAAACATTTGTTTTTCATTAATTTAATACATTCCTATAAATATTTCAGGGGTCTTTAGCCAACATATTCAGTCTTTCTGAACTTGGTCTGCAGATTTCTAGAATGCTGTTATCTGTGGCTCAGTGACCTCCAAATTTCTTCTTGAAGAAAACTGTGGTTTCCCAGTGGCAAAATCAACCCAAACCACCAAAGTCCCCTTACTCTGATGATGAAATTCCCATTAATAGCTGCCAAGAACACCAGAGCAACTAGCTGCCCCTGTGCATGCATATAGTATCGAATAATCAATAGGATGCAGGAGGTGTTTTGTCCTGGCTTCCCTGCCAGTTAAAGAAAGGCAAATTATTGTGCAATGGCAGCAAGACACTGCTAATAGGCTCTGACAACAAAGCAGATGTGTTTTGCTTGTTCTCTGGGATCCTTTGATCCCACAGGAGCACACCCACAGTTTCAGAGTGAAATGGTATTTTTCTGTTGCCCCACATTCTCCTCTTGCCTCCTGTGTTCATCTGACAGCACTGTGCAGTGTCAAGTGGAGGCAAATCTCCTTCTTTGCTGAGTAGGTAATGCCTTCTTGTGCAAGGATTGCACATGATGAGTTTAAGGTATAAGCCTCTTCTGTTCACACTCTTCCTTTGTTTGTTCACTTTTCTTTCCTTTCCTCCCTCCCTCCCTCCCTTAGGCATTATGGACAGGAGATGGTGAAGATGTTGCTCAATCATCAAAAATTTAAAATGCTTTTGGAGCGATCTCTTTCCACCCATGACCTGGAAGATATTCTGACAAGAATGCAGAAGAAAGTAAGTGCTTGGCAGTAGAAATGGCTCCTTGGTGCAAGTATTGCCACTGCTAATATGAGATCAAACATCCCCAATCTGTCTTGATCTCATTCCTCTTCTACTGAATCATTTTTCTCCTGGGAATGAGATGTTAATCCTCAGCCTGTTCATCTGCAGACCACAAAGAAATTGATGTTATTAGGGAAAAAGTGGGGTTTGGAATATTTTCAATATCATTCACAAAGAAGAAAGGGAAAGAGAGCAAATGGGTTTACATTTAAGTGTAAGCCCCCACCATGCTCTCCCTCCTCTGCCCAGTAAAGCAATTAAGTGAGAATAGTGCTTCTGAAGAGAACAGAGTCTTTGCAAAAGATACTGGAAGTAGTAGTACTAAAAATTTCCAAATTTACAAAAGATGGCCAAGTCAATCCTAGTTACTACAGTTACAGTCTTTTGGGAATACTGCCCTGCTGTCAAGCTCTGTGGAACTGGAAAAATCTTGGTGAATTCAGCAGCATCCAGTGGAAACCCCTTTGTTTTTCTTTTTTTTTTGTGGGGGGGGGGGGCGGGGATTTTATTTTTTTTATCAACATTACAGAAGGGAGCATGCCTTTGTTCAGGCACAGGGAGAGTGAGTGTTGAACCAAATCCTTCCAACACAATGGGCCAACCCCCAGAGAGTCCAGATTTTTCTGTTGCTTCTGTTGTTTACGAACACTTGTTGCCTGCCAGTTTGCATTATTCCCATTTATGCTCAAGACTAATGAATTTGGGATTTTAGACTGCTGCTCAGTCTAGTAGCACCCATAGCCTGCCTTGGGCTATTGAAAGCAAAGAGTTGGCATCACTGAATCCCTGGGCTGTTTCTATCTGCAAGTTAGGAAATGTTTCCTAACTTGGTAGCAGTGATCCTGGTTCTAACTTGTGTTTTAAGCAGGGAATTTCCTATTTTATACTCTAAAGATTGATGGGGTTTCTCTATGTCTTTGTAGGGGATGGAAAACCAGAAGGCTGAACGCCCATCTGTCAAGGAGCTGGTGAAGAAGAGGAACGATGGCTCCAAGAAGCCCCAGGCCACATTGTCTTCTAGCAAACAGTACTGAGCACTTTATTCAGATGTGACAAAGCACATGACAAGCTGTACATGTCTCTTCCTCAGGAAAATCTTTCTGGCAGAGATGGCCAGTGACACAGATTGTTCTCTTTCCCTACAAATGCTCTATGATAAAAAAATGTCTACTTCTGCATTACACTGAACACAACTTCTTTGGAGGGGTTTTCACAACTGAGAGACAAAAAGACCCCATTGGTTGCAGCTCAGACGATCCAGTGCAGTGGCAAGGGCAGTGGTATGGAGGCTGTGACAGGGCCAAGTTTCTGCTGCCTGACTTGGGACAAGGAAATTCAACCAGGGCTTTTTTTTCATCTGAGTGGAGTCTTTTCCTGATGGGTGTTTTGATGAGAAGTCTCAGTCTAGAAGCAGGATGCCATTCCACAAAGATGCAGTTCTCATGCATGTGGTTTGGCCTGGCTGAATCATGGTTTTCTTACCCTGAAACAGGATCAAGTTTGAGTAGTAAGTAGCAATGCAATTCCTGATCAACTTCAGGCAACAGGTGTCTCAATGTGTACTTTTTGTCTTGATATTCCTGTCCTTCATCTGATTTGCTTGATGGAGACAGCATGTTTGGTTTCCTTTGTCCTGTGCTGCAATCAGCATTTAAGACAGGAATTTGGTCCTTGCTGTCTCTTCACGGCAGTTGCAGAGCTACTTGTACCTGTTCTCCTCTGATCACAGAGGGGATTTATTTAGCTCTGTCACGCTCAGCAGTGGCAGGAAAGTGACCACATGCCTCAGTAGCATAGCTAGCATCTTTCCATGCTCATGCAAGAGACAGGTTGATCCAGGAGAATTGTTCCCAGGGGGGTTGTTAAGCTGTGGATCTAGTCTCTAGGGAAGCAAATGAAATGTGAGCATAGTTCTGGGGTGTCTGGCTTCTGTTTTTATCTCTGTGACTGATTTTCTGAATCCTTCACATATGACCCTGTTCATCTGTTCAGATGCATCTGAGCTATTTTTGCAGATTGTCATGCCTGGTTGTAGAGACACTTCTCCAGAGTGATGAGTTTCCTTATTATGAGACAAAAACATCCCATATGAGGAGCCACTTAAACTTGGAAGTAGTGTGTCTCTTTCTCCACAAAGCAATGTGACCTGTGTGCCTTGGCAGCCATCTGAAGATAGATCAGATGCATCTTATCCTTGCTTTTTCTGAGTGAGCACTGGCGAGAATGTTCCTTGCAGATTGTCTCCCAAAATGATTGTCATGAGGTCCACGTTGTTTTTCAGAGCCTCATGACTTTCCAGCTTGAAATCACATCATTAGAAAAGCTACTGAAGATGTTTTGCTCACAATTTACTGAAGGTATTATCACCAACAGGTCCTCATTTGGTTTTATTTTCCAGGGTGAAATCTACCTCTGATGGATGCCTCCTACACCGTGCACAAGCCCAGGTCACGTTACCTCCGGTTGAGGAAGAAACAGAGCTGCTCCAGAAGCTTTACAATCTCCTGGAGGCCAAGGGGTTTCAGACGCGCATGGAAGGAGTGTCACTCCTCCAAGACCTGTGCAAAACCAGCCCCCAGCTCATCTCCACTAACATTGTCCAAGTATGTAGTGTATCTTCATTGCTCCTTTCCTTTAGCTCCTTTCCTAAGCCTGTAGCAGTAAAGTTAATTCAGTGTGTCTTGGCACTCCATCCTGGCTGTTTGGGACACGCTGGTCCCTCTTACCCAGGCAAATTTAATTCAG
Source organism: Passer domesticus (assembly GCF_036417665.1). Taxonomy (NCBI): domain Eukaryota; kingdom Metazoa; phylum Chordata; class Aves; order Passeriformes; family Passeridae; genus Passer; species Passer domesticus. Next base: position 1,442,271 of record NC_087506.1, on the reverse strand, counting down.
GTCCAGGCTTCAGGACAAGTTATTTCAGTCCAGCTGTATACGTCTGGCAGGAGCCTATTGATGCTGTTCATCAGATGATGACAGAATTTTCTGCTGGTGTGACTGCTGCTCTCTCCTACTCCCAGCTGGGTTAAGTGAAGGCAATCCAGCCACTGAAAGCATGGCAATTATTCTCTAGACCAAAAATGGGTTTACCTAGGGAAGAGAAGATCAGACTGGGATGGTTTAAACCCAGGGTTTTTTTAAGAATACTTCCATATACTCCATCTAGTCTTGCACAGGCACAACTCTGGCTCTCATTTCCATCCTTGTTCCTATTCCTCTTGGTAAAGACAGTGCTCACCCTTCTTGGGGGGTCTTTTTTTCTCCTTGGAAAAGGAGGAAAACAGCTAAGGACTCATCTCTGCCATCTCCTCCCAGTAGCTGCTTTTCCCCTTTCTCCAAGAAAAGGTGCCTGATGATGTGTCTGTCAAGGGACTGAACCTGCTCTAATGAGGGCTGTACAGCTCATTAAATTCCAGAAGTCTACCTGTTACTTAGAGAAATGATCTGCATCCTGGAAGAGTTGATCAGAGCCCTGCACTTCTCCAGATACTGCTGCTGAGACAAACAAAAGAAAACTTAGATCTCCTCCAGCCGTAGTTTTGGCAAAATCCTAATTGCCCTCAGTACTTGAGGCAACTGTGTAGAAAACCGGGCATTGTAAACATCTGCTTCCATACTTCTAAAGCAAAGGTAGTCTTTAGCATGAATAAATGGAATGGATTTAATGATTTACAGATGGAGTGAAATACCATAGGAACTATTCTGTCCCCAACCAAACCTCTTAAAAACAGAAGAAAATCTTTCTAGCAGCATGAGGTTGTGCCACCATTCCAGTGAGTGGCCCACAGGAAAAGAGTGAAATTGTGCAAGCAAGTGCTGACCTGACAGAAAGGATCACTCTCATCTTTTACATTGCTGACTGCTACATCCACTCTTCAAACAAGGACATGTGAATTCAGCTTTCTTGTTGTTTGTTCTCTTCACAGATTTTTGATTATTTTGTCCTGAGAATATCTGACAGCCACAAGAAAGTGAAGCAGAAGGCGCTGGACGTGCTGGCTGAAATCACAGGCGTCCTGAAAGACGCCTTGAACCCGGTGATCATTGGTTTGGTGGAAGGAATAACGAAGAACCTGAACTCCAAGGATCCCAGGGTTCGTGCCGCAGCTGTGAAAGCGCTGGAAGAATCCATTGCTCATTTAGGTAAGGCTGAGCCCTGGCATGGACTCTCCTCACCTGTGTCTCTGTCTCTCCGACACAAGAGAGTGCTGAGTGCCTTGATAGCTGCTGTTGTCTGTGGAAAGCTCCAGCTGGCATCCCCCAAAAGCTGTGCAGGTGCAGTCCTTATGCACCAGTCCCCCAACAGGCTTGAACGTGATCAGCATTTCCCAAAAGTCCCAGGAGCCCTTGGCTCTGTGCTGCCTGTCTGAAGAGCAAGTCCCAGACTACAGCTTTGCTACAGTTCAGAGATAAAGGGGGTTTGGAGTTTGCTTGGGCCCCGTTTGACTTCCCAAATGAATAGCTTTGCTCTTGGCATGAAGAGAGAGTGACCCATCAGAGCTCCTGCAGAGCAGCCACCGGGAATGCTCTACATGATAGGCATTAGCTGCCTATTTTCCCCTTTTCTTCTTTGTCTTCTATTTTCAAAGGGGAACTTAGGATTCGCCAAGTTCATTTCTTTATAACAAATAGGTATAAACCCAGCTGTCAATGGTGCCCTGTTCCACATGTTGTTTTGCATGGGGCAAGATGTCTACAGCAGTTAGCTACATAGGCAAAGGCTGCTCTCAATTCCTTTGCCACACAGATTTATGTCAGCTCTGAAAATGCCACACTGAGGAAATATGCCTGAAAATAGGAGTGTTGAAGAGGCAGGTGTTCAAGGGGAGTTGCCACTTTCTCCTCCTCAGCTGCTCTGTGAATTCAGGAACTGCCTGACTCGGTGCCTTTCTGTGTCCCAAGTATGGGGTTCTTCCTTTTTGCTCTGGGATGCAAAACCATTTCACTACTTACATGTGACTGAACTCTTGAGGTCCCTGATGGGAAATGTTTTAACATAGCTCCTGATACAGCAGACAACTTTGCATTTACAAATGTGAAAGGAGAGCTTTTCTTTTGCAATTTAAATCCCTGCCAAGCAGGCTGGAAGGAAAGAAGAAAAGGATTCAAAAACCAGCAGAAATGTACTTTATTTTATAGAATGGGGTTGCCCCTACCCTTTACCTCTGCACTGTCCTTTCTCCTATGGTCTCAGAAAAGTGAGCAGAAACATGTGTTTCACTTGTAGATAAGGTATCACTGCTGAAAGAGTTCAGCTACCAGTGGAATCAACTGAGTGGCCAAGCTCTGCTGGATGTCACGGAGTGTATCACAGGTATGGCCTCCCCTTCTAGGCCAAGAGGTCTTCCCAGGGAGTATTTACAGGCAATGCCTGTGAACAGACAGCAGAGTAGCTCCTCCAAACCAGGAGGTGCTGAGCTTGTCCCTCCTGCCCAGTGCCCAAGGCAGGTGTATTTGGCAGGTTTCCCTGGCTGCTGCAGAGCTGTGCAGCACCTGAGATGGGGGCAGAGCTCGGCCTCGGGGCTGAGCTCCCACTGGGGCATCTCAGAACCCAGCTCCAGGAAAGGGAGGGACTCAAAATACCCCAGCTGGCTCCTCTCTTGGAAGCTCAGGGACATCTGTCATCTTTTAGGGAAAATGGTGGCAAATGCTGTTTCAGGGGATCAGTTTGTTTTGTCCTCACAGAACTCTTGTTTTTCTCTTGGAAAGCTTTGAGGCTGAACTGTGCAGAGCCTGGGGTCACAGCTTAGGTCAAAACTCAACAGACGTATTAGAGGCAGGGATTTAGTGCAAGGCAGCCTTTGGGGGCAGAGGGGCAGAAGCAGAGTGCTGAGGCTCCCTGCCTGTGCTGTCAAAGTGGCACTGGACTGAGCATTTCAGGGTGTGCAAACAGTGTCTGCCTGTGTCAGCACTGTCCCAAATGTTACAAATGCAGCTGATAATTGATTCCTCAGAGGTGCTTGCTATGTCAGCAATAGCCAAGGAATGGGAAAATTATAATCCCAATATATAGTAGAACAGACTATTGATAGCCTTGCTTTAACTGGGGCTAAAGCCACTGCTAATTAGGCCAACATCTTTGAATGCAAGGTTTAATACACTTTGTGTCTTCATTGGGAATCTCAAAAGGGCATGTTCAGCAATTGGGAATGTCAAAGGCCCTTTAAAGAGCTTTGAAAAAAGTAGATCTCCAGCAACAGGGAATTTAGTTTTACAGATCTTTTGATCTCTTTTTCAAATAAAGGAATGAAACATAAATTAGGACTACTTTAGAAAAAGTAGATGTTCTCTCTGAGATTCAGTAGGAAGAGACAGCTGTTCCTTACCTTCAATAGTCACCAATGTCTTTAATTGCATTTAAACTCAAATGAATTCCCATGTTAAAATGGGTATCATAACCCTTTTCCTGCTTAGCACAATTGGGGTTTGGGTACTTTCAGGAGCTGTTTTAATATTGATGACTGCCAGTGGATTAAAAGCATAGAGAAAATGAAGTCTCTTCCACCACAGAATAATAAATGGCTACTAGATAACATTTTGCCTGATCAGAAAATAAGAATGGTCTCCAGAGCTTTTCAGGATTTGAGCTTTCAGCCAAATCTGCCATGCAAGGAGCCTGTTGGTAGTAAATTTTTGTCTGTGTTTGACATAGTTTGGTTCAGAAAATGAGCAGAGAGCAGTTTTCAGAGACAATATGAGAAAATACTTGTGTTTTGGATGAATTTCAGTCCCTTGTGTAGCATTTTGCTCTCTCTATGCCCCTAGTTCAGTGGACATTATAAGAAAAAATGCCATTAAGATTGGGAGGGGAAATGGCATTAAAATGTGGAGATGCTCAAATGCCATAGCAATGGGGTCTGGATAATTCTCTAAGGCACCCTGAGGTTTGAAACAGCTGCTTGTTGGAAGCCCCAGAAGCATTCTGCCAAAGACACCAGCTAGTCACTGATGTTTCCAATCCAACTGTCAAGCAGCAGCCATCTCTGGTGGGCTGGAGTTTTGAGGTGTGTTCTAATCCTGCCCTTTGCAGTGTGCCACTGAGCAAAGGGAAGAGCCAGATTAAACATATGGCACTTGACATCAAAGTTATGAAAATGGAATCATCCCTTTTATTGGAAATCCCTCCATTTCCTCTCTACGGTGCTTTTCCAAATCTTCAGTGTGGGTTTAGACAACTTCTTAATGGAAATAAAAAGCAACTGGACATTTCATTCATTGCTCATGCAGAAAGTGATTGTGCAATAATTTAGTAAAGGTACAAAGTCTGCCACAGGGACAAGGCTATGGTTGGAGAAATTAGTCCTGAGGGGTTGGTGGTTCTGTTTCCAGGATGATCAGCTGCTTTGCCCGTTTCTGGATCATGGGGCTCTGTGCTATTTTGCTGATCTTAGCCAGAAGGCTTCCAATTAGCAAAAGCAGAGGTAGATCCCTGTTTGCATTAAGGCTGGTGGTTGAGAAGCTGTGTCTCTCTCCCGGCAGTGCTTGTGGAGTGGGTTTATGCCAGGAGCCCTGAAGTGGTCCAGCACGACGCCCTGCCCGTGCTCTGGTCCTTCCTGGAGAACAAGGCGCTGCCGGTGCGAAGCGCCAATGTCCGCACTGTGGCCACCAAGCTTGCCTCTGCCCTCTACAAGGTGATGGGCACCAAGCTGAAGAGATGTGCTGCCAGCCAGCCTCCACATGTGCGGGAAAACCTCTCCAAAATGTTGGGCTGGTGAAGGCATGATGTTCTCCAGAGAGATGACAACGTGCTGAGTTGGACACCTCCAGATCTGCCTTGTTAGCTGTGCCAAAAGAGACCAAATGCTAAGGAAGGGTGTGCACCTGCCCTCTCTCTCCATCGCCCTTCCTAGTCATGGCATGGGGAGCCTGAAGCAACTCCAGACTGAGGACAAGGTGAAGGCTGATCATGGCTCAGCCTCACACAGAGGTGAGGGGGAGCTGGGCCAATCTCTGGTGGGAGGAAGGGTCTTGTGGCAGCCCAGCGAGCCTGTGCACATTGCCAGGGAACAGCTGTGCCCTGCATGTGCCCCTGCAATGAGCTGTGCTGCTGCCAGTGCCTGTGGAGCTGGAGGGCTGCTCAGCTGTGGGGCAGGGAGAGGAGCAGGAGCGTGCATGTGCAGCTGAGCCACTGCTGGAGAGCACAGGGCTCTGGGCTCCCTGCTGTCCCAGGGCAGCCCAGAGGCCAGGGTGCTCCTGTGGCATTCCTGTGGAAGTGGGTCAGGGTTTTCCCTTGGCCTGCCTCAAGTGCCTGCCAGCAGGAGCATGTTTCCCTGTGCAGCTCTTTAGAAGTTTGCAGGATGTCTGTCCCATGAAATATGGAGCTTTAGCTGCTTTAGGTTTGCATTGTGGCCCCTGTTAAACTTTGTGTCTCCATTTTGCAGATGTGACTGGTTACAGTCTTACTGAGAAGGTTCCTCTGGACAATTCCCATGGTGCCTTACCCACAAAGTCCTTGCCTGCTGTACAGAAGAGCTCTCTTTTCTCCAAGTTCAGGAAGAAGCTGCTGCCTGTATGAAGATTGTTTGAAGAATAGGATTTATATGTTAGGTTTTGTAGTAGATGTACATATGTTCTGATCCTTAGATGTAGTTTTGAATAAATGTGTTTTGATTGTACCTTTAAATCTTGATTACATATTTTTAATTGTATATATTTTATACTAATGATGAAAAAAAAGTAAATAAATAAATTAAATTTAAATAAACCGGGAGAAGAATGTGAGACCAGGTCCTGCTAGCCTAGAGATGGTGGGAGTGCAGCTCACTCAATGTGCCAGTGTCTCACCACATCCTTTCCTCCTCACTGGGCCTCTCCTCTTCCTCTTTGGCCATGTTTTCTTTGTGTCATTTGTGCTGCTCTTTGTTACTTGGCATTACGACAGGGCCACCTGTTGACTTATTTGGGGGACAATGGATCCACAAGATCCTGTATAGTCAAAAGCTTTCTACCTAGGTGTGTTCTGTGCTCAGAAAAGGCCAGAGAAAAGAAACAAAGAGAAGAGTGCCCAAACCCCAAAGCTTTGCTCCTTTGCAGTCTCACACAGATCTGGCTCACAGGTGTCTTCAATCACAATTTCATAGGTAAGAAGAATTCGTGTCTTTCACTGGGAAAAGATGCACTGATTTGGAAAAACTGTCTGTATGTATATTTACCCAGGACAGCAGCCCAGCTGTGTTGTTTTCACCTTGTTTGCAGAAGGATGAGTGCACTGGGAGGCCAATAACAAGTGACAAGGCTTCCTCAAATCTGTACCGCAGCCTGGGTGCCATTCAGCCCGAGCTAGGGGACAATTTGTTCATCATGGAACAGTGTTTGCCAATGAAATGAATTCCTGCACAGCTGGAAGAAGCAATTCTGGATGCAGCTCCAGCTGTTGCTGGGCTGCATGATCATTGACAATGCTGCCTTTCCAGAAATTATTCTGCAGTTTCCTTTCATAGGCATTTGAAGCTTTTGAACTTCACATTTCACTTTGCTTTGCCTTAGGGAAAAACACTTCTAGGCCCAGTGCAAAATGTAACCTTTTGCCAGCAAAGTTCTCATGGTTGCCACCTACTGATGTTACAGAAGAAACGGCATGGGAATGTGTTAATTAGGTCTTCTGAAAGAAAAATTATATGTCACCTGGCTGCATGTGTTTGCTTAGCTATGGGTCTAGTCCTGGCCTAGTAAAGCCCAGGCAGGGTGGCATGTTGGCGGGAAAACTAGCCCGTGAGCTTGTGGGGTTGCCATCACCAGCAGAGTGAATGTGGCCTTTGGGGATTTCTATGGAGACAAAATTAGGGACCTACTCAATGCCACAATATTCTTTTAGATCTTTCTATAATGTTCTAGAAAAGGCTGTGAAACTTCACATCTCCTTGCACAGCCACTGTTTGAATTGGGGCATTTTTGTCCCTCCTCAAAGTCATTGCTCTTGCACACCAGAAACATGAACATCCACCAACAGGAATGATGCACGGTCCTCCTGCTGCTGCTTCAGAGCACTGGGAAGTGCAGACCTGGGTATGACCACCATGAACACTCAATTAGCATTTCATGCTCCTTCAAGCTATCCAGATCTCAGGGCTTTTTGTTTCAAAGCAGCCACTGTACTGGCTCTAGGGAAGAACAGGAAATGGGAAGCAGCAACTGCCAGCCTTGCAAGGGTGTAGGGGAAAACCACAAGTGTCTGCATCAAAAGATGAATGGGAAGTGTGTAATTGCCAAAAGCCAAAGCCTCATTAGGATAGCAGGATCAGGTCTTTACTGCATGCTTGCATGAAGATCATTTGGGACCTCCTTTTTTGTATCTCATGCAGAAAAGGAGCTCTTAATAATACCATAGTACTTAAAAGCGCATTGGGATGTAGCTCTGTAGTGGTTCTCAATGAAGCAGTCTGCCTGCTTTGTCACTGCCAGCCCTGGTGAGCCTGCGAGGGATCCTAGTGTATCCCATGCCTGCTTTGCCTCCAAGCAAAGCTTGCGTTTCCTTCTTAGTGTAGAGTAAATAGAAGAGTAATAAAATGGACAATTAAACTGACCACTTTGGAGGATATGCTCATGCTTTCACATGTCAGTTCTGTACCTCATGCTCCCGAGGCCTGTTACTCATTATGGAATATTTTAATAAAAAACCTCAGTTCTCCTGTTGCATCTGAATAAAATTGCATAAAATCACAGAGAATTCTGCTGGCAGGAGCAAGACAAGAGCCTTCCAACACTCACTTGCAGCAGTCCTCGATTTTTGCAGCCCATTGTGAAAAGCTGCTGTAGACTGAGTGTTTGGAGTTGGTTTGGGCCTTTATGAAAGAGATGTGGAACAGAGTGCAGGGCTCTCCTAGCAGAAAACTGTTTGTCCAAGCCCAGGGACATGGTGCTGGCAGAAGCGGAGCAGCCCCGCTCCCAGCCCAAGAGTCTGTGAGCTGAGCCACGCCAGGGAGAAAAGGCACTGAGGGGCTCCAGCCCAGCAGCTTCACCTGCTGTGACTGTTCCATGGAGCTCTGCCACTGGCAGAAAGTCGATGCCAGACGAGCTAGCGAGCTTTCATCAGCTGCTAGAACTACTCCATGACAGCTCCTGTTCTTCCTAAGAGAGATCCCGGCTCCACCTTGTAACACGTGTCATAGGGGGATCTGTTTGTTAATAAACTGTTGGGGTTTTTTTCCACTTTCATCTATTAGTAATAATTTCCTATTCCTGGAAAGGGATTGTTGGAACGGTTTAGAGGAGACGACTTATTGCACAGTATCCTGTTTTAAGTTGTCTCAAACTCTGTGAGACAGATGGCTTCACATAGGAGCATCCCCAAGGCTGCTGAGGGAAAGGCAGAGAGGAAGACAAACTGAGTATTTCTCAGGGAAATTCCTTGACACCAAACCAACCTGAGTTGTCAAACAGTGGACCTGCCATTTTGAGACAGGGGGAAACCTTTCAGTGTGTTTGGTCCAGGCTGGGTTATGCTCAAGGCAAAGGAGTGTCAGTGCACTTGATTCCTTCTCTCCTCATTGTGGCCAGCACGCACAGAAGCCCAGAGCTCCTCCAGAAACCATCACAGCACTCAGTGAGAGAAAACTTGTGCCCAGTTCTCACCTAGAGCTGTGGTGCCCAGCATTCCACCGCACTGGAATGAGGAACTGTTCCAGCTCTTTTAGAAGGAGCTAAGGAAGTTTGGCCTTCAGATCAGCTCCTTCCTAGCTCTTGATTTGCTGCCCTGGGTAAGCTGCTGCTTGTGGCAGCACTTGTTTCACAGCTGACAGCCCTGCTCTGATGGTGAGCAGCCATTGCAGGAGCTTTTGCTGGTGACATTGAACATTTCAGATCTTCCTGAGGAAAGCTCAGGGCAGAACTTGTCAAAGGAGCATTGCCTGGGCCATGCTTTTAACATTATATCTTTCCTCCACTGGCATTCATGTCCAGGGGCCTGTGACCCCAAGTGGGCTGCTGCCTCCTAAAATCCCAAATGCCACAGGATGTCTCCCAGACCCAAGCTGCCAGCACCTCCAACTCGGGCTGCCCTGGCAGTGCCAAGTGCCTCTTGCAAAGTGACACCATGAAACTGGGGTGGTGAGTTTTGTTTCCAATGGAAAATGGCCTGCGTTCAGCCAAGGGGCCTGTGACCCCAACTAGTCTGCTGCCTCCTGAAATCCCAGACGGCGCAGGATGTCTCCCAGAGGCAACCTGGTACCACCTAAAGCTCAGGCTGCCCTGGCAGTGGGAAGCACCTCCTGGAAAGGACATCAGGAAACTGGCCTGGTCAGTTTTGTTGCCCATGAAAAACGGCTGGCGTTCGTGTCCAGGGACCTGCATCCAGCCCAGGGTCCTGTGGCCCCCCATGGCCTGCCACCTCCTAAAATTCCAAATTGAGTGGCATGGGGCCTGTGCTGCAACAACTCCCCTGGGCCCTGGAGTCTCAGACCTCAGGCAGGCACCGATGACCAACAGGGAAAGGCAGGCAACAGGATGCTTCTTGCTTTAGCAAAAGCCTCGATCCTTTATTGTGCCAGCGACCAAGACAAGAAACAAGGGGGTAGTCATGGGTTTTATATGACAGGCTAGGGGTGGCATTTAGGGTCAGGGTCCAATAGCAGAAGGAGCAGGGGACCGCAAATGGGTGGATCAAGGAGGACAACCAATGGAAAAAACTAAGGTGAGGACATTGCAGTAGAATTGAAACCAATGGGGGTACAGGAAAGGAAGAACATTCTGGAGCCATTCCTTCTTTGACAAGATGGAGTGGAATGCCTTTTTCCGGACTTCCAGGGACATGCCCCACAGGGTGGAGGGGTGGAATCTTCTTTAAATCACACCCCTCAACCCATGCTGTCTGTCTGGGTAGAATCCCTGCCACCTGGGGCGGGGGCACTACACAACTCCCCCTTTTTTATTTCTTTTAGAAACAGGAGAACAATCTTTAAGTTATGGCCCCAGAATACTCTTCAACTTAAATTCCTTCATACTTATGGAGTAACTTCTAGAGGCATTAGGACAACTCATAAAGGGATTCCCGGGGACATAAGAATGAACAGTGAAACACTATTAACAAGTAAATGACAATTATAGAACTGCTAATTTTAGCTAAACTTCAGACAATAAAGAATCTTAATGGAAAGATTAAACATGAAAGGGGTACATACAAGAAAATAATTTTGACATATGTAAAGATTGAAAGGTATAGGTAAGAAAATAAGTTTAACGTAATAATCAAAGTAACACTTAAGGAAAGTCTTTTCTTTCATTTCTTTGTTCTCAACTTAATGCCATTAATCTAAGTAAACTAGTCCTTTTTTCTCACTCTCACTGTCTCTCTTTTCTTTTTCCTTTTTTTCCTCTTTCTCTTCCCTTTAAGTCTTTCAAGTATTCTATACTATCACTCCTTGTCTTACAATCAGAACTCCCACGGCTGCTGGGCACTTTTTTTGTGCCACATCCCTTACTTCTCCTTCTGGCCAGCTGTGCTGTCAGGCTGTGATATTGAATTTTAAGGCAGCACAGGCACTGGCTTTCTCTCTCTCCTGGGGAGTAGGGGGTGGCTCAATGCTTTTCAGGGCTGTTCCACTTTTTCATCTTACAAGGCCTTCACCTCCCCTCCTTTGCCTGAAGCTCCGGCCTACTTCACCCAGCCGCAAGGCTTCGCCTCCCCCACCCAGCCCTGGCTGGGTAGGGAAGGTCTGACTTGCTTCACGGACTGGGACCAAGAAAGTTCTCTTAGGAGTTCTCTGCTCTTTTCACCCCTGGTGTTCTCAAAGGCACTCCATACCTTCAGTGGCCAAGCTAAGTGCCAATATTCAAATCTAAGCACTGATTGCTTTAATCACAGCTTCCCAAAAAAACTCACTTCCTTCTTACCCTATGACAGACACATACTTTTACAATATGATATTGTCTTTCTGCGGGGTTCCTTGCAGAAAGGACAATAGACAGGGTATAAAGAGTGCATTCTAAAAACTCGATTTTTCCAATTAATTAAAATAGAGGCATTTAAAGATTTAACATGAATAATGGGAGTTAGGATTGTTTCTGTCATATTAAATTCTTGTAACTTTAGTTGAGAACTATTTACATTTTTGTATATATTAAAATTGAAAGAGATAATAACAGTCTGTAAAAACTAAATCAACTTTAACCAACAAAATAATAATACTGGTATTGAATAGCTTACATCACTTCAATTAATACTATTAAATCAAGTTACTCCTTTTTAATGAAGACTGGGGAGCTGTAAAAGGTTAATCAAACAAACACATCTTCAAGGTGATCTAGAACTTGGTTAAACTTAAAATTATCTAAATACAACTGAAAATATATTTACCAGGAAGGAGGAATAAAAGGGGAAGTGTTATGATTTCTATAGAAAACTTGTACAGTTACATTAATTTGCTGTCTGGAGCAGGCTTGGTGATGATTTCTCCTCTGCTGGCGGCGCTTGGGAGCTCTAGGTGTCAAACTTTGTTGAATGCAGTTTGCCACAGCATGCTGGAGATGCCTGCCACTGCAATCCATGGCGGTGGTCACTGGCGCAGGCACAAATTCATTGAATATGAAGTTTCTTTGGGGAGTCCGGATGGCAATGGCTGCATTTAAAGGAGGCTCTCGACACTGGAACACATGTCCCAAACTGTCTGATGGATCAGCCTGGCTTTAGAGGGGCTGTATGGTGCTGGTGGAGGCAACTAAGGGGGAGACCCTCTCAGGAGAGGGAGTAGAAGCCCTGATGTTGTATGTTGGGTAACTGTAGCAAGTTGTCTGATGGTCCAGTCGGGGGGTTATGGGCGCCACCATTTTGGCGGAGTAAAAAAAAGAATGGTTTCCAGAGCGGGGTCTCTGGTTCCATCTTCCCTAGAAGAGGCGTGCCCTATGGTGGAACGGTCAGAGCCTCCAGAGGTGGTGCATTCGGGAGAAGAGGCAGAGCCAGAGGCGAGATCAGAGCCAGGAAGAGAAGGTGAAGAGCTGGAAAACAGTTTCAAGGTGGTGTGACCATTACCATCTTGAAAAGGAGGGTCTGGGATGGCATGGCCAACACTACTCCAGATCAGGGACTGAGGAGGGTATGGGAAAATCAGAGAGGGGCAGAATAAGGGGAGCTTCACAGAAGCTAGAAGGGGTTTTATGGGAGACATGGCCAAAGGCAGGAGGCCTCCATGTGCTGCATGATGGTGTAAGGTCTCCTGGATGGCAGAGGACATGGGCAGCAATTCAGGTGCCATAGTGAGTGTTCTTCACACAAACTAGGTCCCAAAAGTTGATGGTAAATATGGAGTCTTGCAGATGCACCAGGAAAAGTGTTGTAAAGCCACCAAACAATTCTTTTCAGATCCCATTTAGAAAACTCTGTCCCTTAAGAATCTAAAAATAAATTAAAATGTTTATAAATGACCTGTTCTTCCTTTGTAATTATTGTTCCCATCTTTATCTTTGTCCCTGTAAACCTTCCCCCACGCAACACTAGGACTGGGGGTTCCTGCAATCTTGGCCTGAAAGCTCTTGGGGATGAGACCTGGGTCTTCTTTATAAAATTGTCCTAGCTTGACAGCACTTTTAAAAAAAAGACTTACGGGGCTGTTGGTCTTGACCCGGTCTCTGCTGCCTCTGATGCTCAGCTCTTCTCCTTTCTTACCAAGGGGAGCGTGTCTGGTACCCTGGCAACCAATGATCATCAGGGCCTCAGGGCCCTTAGCATTGCTGCCTCACGTTGGGCACCACTTGTCGTGGCGGGTGGCTGTCTAGAGTACCTTCCCAAAGAAGTGTCTTGGAAAAGACTCCTCAGGAGCACAAGGCACGACTGCGCTCATGCAGGGTGATTTCTGCTCTTCTGAGATCCAGGCAACACAGAAAGAGAGATGGGGTCTTTGTGTGGGGTTCCAAGGAGAGCCTTCATTGAGCTTCTTCTTCGGGAAAGTCTGGGGACTAGGAGCCACTCAGGCAGGGAAAGCACAGCTTTATATAGGGTTCTTGAGGGGCGGGACAGTACACCAGGGCCAATGGGATGAGGGCACAGGGGTGGAGAGAGTGGGAAGGGCCAATGGGATACATTGAATCTGCATATCACAGCAAGGCATGCTGGAAGAAGCCTTTCTTCTCACCTTGACAAGAGTGGTTATTGCTTGAGGGGTTTTCCATCCAGGGGACAGTTGTAGACTTTTACCTGTTGGCCCACTGGCCTTCACAACTCCACTACCTTTATTCATTAAAAAGGCTTCTCCCATGGCTTTTTTACAACAGCGTAAAAACCATGAAAATGTAAGCAAAACAAAAAAAAATTACAATAAAAATCCACAAAATGTTTTTAACTACATGTCCTGAGTTGACTATATAATGCTTTTATCCCCAATCATCTTGTTCTGTTTATACCAAATAATAAGTTTTACACCTTTAAGACTCTCCCAGACAGTGAAGAGGGGAGGGAAGAAGCGCACAGTTTGTTTTCAGACTGCTCTCACTCCTCCACATTCCTGCTCCTGAACTGTGTTTTCTGCAGATGTACAAACAACCGGACAGAACTCCTTTTTCCTTTTTTTTTTTTTTTTTTACTTTTAGTTAGTTTTAGCTAGCTGAGGCAAAGAAGTTCCCTAGACTGTATTTTTTTTTCCTTTTTTCTTAGACCTGTTCAAGCCTACTCTAGACTGAACACCCAAAAGAACACCAACAGCTCCACCTGTGGCCCCCCTGGCCGGGCCTGGGCCACGGCATTTGCCTGGGCCACGGCATTTCCAGCACCAGAGAGACTGATCAGAGACTGAGTGAGCCGAGCTGCAACTCGGGGAGGGGACTGTTCTGAGTTTGCTTTTTTTTTTGGAGCAGTGAGAAGTTTTATTGTTTAATATTGTTTGGGTTCCATTGTTTAATAAACAGGTTTCTTTCCACTTTTTCTCCAAAGAAATATTTTCTCCCGAACCAGTTAGAAAAAAGAAAGGCAATTGAATCTGCTTTTGTAGAGAAGCCCCTTTAAGAGTTATCTCCCAAACTTGCCCTAAACCAAGACAAATACAGTTAGTGGCGCCCAACGTGCGGCTTGAGAAATTAGAAAAAAACCCTTTATTGATCGCAGGTTGGTTATGCTTGCTGTGTACTAAGTTAAAGTACCCAGTAGCCATGTTGTTTGAATTTGTAATGTCTCTTGGGGAGGCCTTTATGTGGCTCTGGTCTCTAGACCTTTTTGAGGTTTCAATACCTTTCTGGTCACTAAAATTATTGTCCCTATCATGTAGTTTTTCCAGTAAAAAGACACGGATTAGATTAGCTATTGTGCTGGCCTTGGTGATAATGCTTTATAGGGCATTTACAAAGATACTGGCGTCTGTTTATGATATGTGTGGTTTATGGTTTCTTTGTCCTACCCTGCATCCCAGTTCTAACAGTATGTTTTGAGAATTTATTAGTAATTACACCCAGCTAGTTAGAGGAGGAGCGGGGAATGAGGCTTTCCAGCCTTTCCTTTCCTTCTTCTCCTTTGAATCTGTTACGTCACTTTTGGAGAATGTTCAGTTTCCCCTGAATGTTAAAGACACCATCTTTCTGCTATTTAATCTGGTAAGCTTCCTCTATATGGTCTTCAGCTTCTCTAGAATGAGGGCTGAGATGTCTAGAAGGGCTGATGAGACCCCTGACCCAGAAGTAGACCCACATGTGGAGAATCCTGAGTGGGGTGGAGAATGGGAAAATATGGGCCAAATCCTGAAAGAATTCTCTGACCCTATAGTCTGGGACTTTCCCCATGAACAAATTCAGAACCCAGCTACGGTGAAGAAATATCTGAAAGAGAAATATCATAATGACCCTAAGGAGAAAAAGATCATTGCAGTGAGCTAAGCCCTAGCATATGCTTATCACACACTGCTAGATACTCTAGGGCAGCAGACAGAAGAAAGAGGGCAGAGAGATACATCAAGAGCTATCCCAGTCACTCAGGCTCCAGCCAACACCCCAGGCTCAAAGCCAGCAGTTAAACCAGACAATAAGCCTCAACCAATGGCTGTTGCTACTAGCACTAGAAGTGGGAAGTGCACAGACAAGACCGATCGACCAGTGGATGATGATGATGATGATGATGATGATGCAGGAGAAGGACCCTCAACATTTCCTGACATAAAATCAGGAGTCAAAGCAACTGGCACAAGATCAGAAGCCAATATTGAGTCCTTCTCCCTGAAGGACCTGCGTGGCCTAAGGAAGGATTACACCCGACCATCTGATGAATCCAGAATTAGCTGGTTAGTCTGTCTTTGGGATGCTGCAGCCGAGGCTACAATTCTGGATGGCACTGAAGCGAGGCATTTGGGATCCCTGTCACATGATCCTGTCATCGACCAAGGCATGATGAGGGGGGCTAACCCTCACAGCCTCTGGGCACGGGTCTTGGACAGTGTAGCGCAAAGATACCTGTGTGCCTATGATCTCTACATGCAGCAAACACAGTGGAAGACCACAGAACAAGGGATTCAATGCCTGAGAGAAATGGCAGTGGCTGAGATTATCTTCTCAGATGACATAACAACTAGGAATCCAGACTTGGTACCATGCACATCTGTGATGTGGCGAAAACTGGTACGACTTGGGCCACATGAATATGCTTCTGCTCTAGCTATCATGAAGTGGGATGACAGGGATGAGACCATGCTTAACATGGCAAAGAAGCTCCGAGCTTATGCAGATGCTGTACACGGCCCAACACATGCCAGAATCGCAGCAGTGGAAACACGTCTGCAGAGATTAGAGGATAAGATAGAGGAGAATCATAAGAAGCTCAGAGAGGAGATTAAAGAAGACCTTCTCCAAATCTCAGCAGTACAGATCAAAAGTTCTGGTACCCAACACAGACGTTCCCCAGATAGAGAGAGAAAGTACACCCCACCAGCTGAGCTGTGGTTTTTCCTGCGCGATTATAGAAAAAACTTGAGGCTGTGGGATGGAAAATCCACCGCTGCTCTGGCCCGAAAGGTGCATGAATTGAAAGAAGACAGAGCTCAGAGAAGAAGTTCCACCACAAGAAAAGCAACTCCAGTTGCCCATAGCCGAACTGCCAGGTATGATGATGATGATGACATATCTGATCCCCTTGAAGGAACCTCTAAGATATATGCCCAAGAAAAGAAAGATAACCAAGCTTAGAAGAGCCCTGCCTCTAACCAGGTAGAGGCTAAGGAAAATCGTGTTTTCTGGA
The DNA here is from genome assembly GCF_036417665.1 of Passer domesticus. Taxonomy (NCBI): domain Eukaryota; kingdom Metazoa; phylum Chordata; class Aves; order Passeriformes; family Passeridae; genus Passer; species Passer domesticus. The sequence goes on along the minus strand of NC_087506.1, from coordinate 1,426,028 downwards.
CAGTGTAGATTCGTTAGCCTAGCACATCAGAACCACAAGAGTATAAAGCTTTAGTCCACACTAGTGCACAGTGTACCTTAATTCCATCAAGACATGTAAGGACAGAATCCGTTTCTATCGCTGGTGTAACAGGGAGATCACAAGACTTCACTTTAGTAGAAGCTGATGTGAGCTTGACTAGAAATGAGTAGAAGAAACACCCTATTGTGACTGGCCCAGAAGCCCCATTTATTTTGGGCATAAATTATCTCCAAAGTAGGTATTTCAAAGACCCAAAAAGACTGAAGTAGGCATTTAAGATAGTAGCTGTAGTGACAGAGGGCGTCCAGCAATTGAATACCTTGCCTAGACTGTCTGAGAATCCATCTACAATAGAGCCTCTGAAGAGAAAAGAGCAACAGATACCAATTGCCACTTCCACAGTGCATCGTCGACAGTATAAAACCACTCAAGATGCTATGATTCCCATCCATAAGATGATCTGAAAGCTGGAGAGCCAAGGGGTAGTCAGCAAAACCCACTCACCCTTCAACAGCCCCATCTGGCCTGTGCGTAAATCTGAAGGAGAATGGAGACTGACGGTGGACTACCGTGCATTGAATGAAGTGACTCCACCACTGAGCGCTGCTGTGCCAGACATATTAGAGCTCCAGTATGAGCTTGAGTCCAAGGCAGCAAAGTGGTATGCCACTATTGATATTGCCAATGCATTTTTCTCCATTCCGCTGGCAGCAGAATGCAGGCCTCAGTTTGCCTTCACCTAGAGAAGTGTGCAGTACATTTAGAACGGCTGCCCCAGGGGTGGAAGCACAGTCCTACCATCTGCCATGGACTGATCCAGAGTACACTAGAAAAGGGTGAAGCTCCAGAACATCGGCAATATATTGATGACATCATTGTATGGGGGAAGACAGCAGCAGAAGTGTTTGAGAAAGGACAAAAAATCATCCAGATTCTCTTAAAAGCTGGCTTTGCCATCAAGAAGAGCAAAGTCAAGGGACCTGCTCAAGAAATCCAGTTTCTGGGAGTGAAGTGGCAAGACGGAGGGCGTCAGATTCCCACTGATGTCATCAACAAGATCACAGCAATGTCTCCACCATCCAACAAGAAGGAAACACAAGCTTTCCTAGGCGCCATTGGTTTTCGGAGAATGCACATTCCTGAGTACAGTCAGATTGTGAGCCCTCTCTATCTAGTCACCTGTAAGAAGAACACTTTCCACTGGGGCCCTGAACAGCAGCAAGCCTTCGTCCAGATTAAGCAGGAGATCGCTCATGCAGTAGCCCTTGGCCCAGTCAGGACAGGACCAGATGTGAAGAATGTGCTCTACTCTGCAGCCGGGAACCATGGTTTGTCCTGGAGCCTGTGGCAGAAGGTGCCTGGGGAGACTCGAGGCCAACCACTGGGATTTTGGAGTGGAAGCTACAGAGGGTCTGAAGCCAACTATACTCCAACAAAAAAAGAATTTTTAGCAGCCTATGAAGGAGTCCAAGCTGCCTCAGAGGTAATAAGCACTGAAGCACAACTCCTCCTGGCACCCCGACTACCAGTACTGGAGTGGATGCTCAAAGCAAAAGTTCCCTCTGCCCACCATACCACCAGTGCTACATGGAATAAGTAGATTGCTCTCATAACACAGTGTGCCCGTATTAAAAAGCTGAACAACCCTGGGATTCTGGAAATAATTACAAACTAGCCAGAAGGTAAAAACTTCAGTCTCACTGATGAAGAAGAACAAGAAGTGACACGTGCTGAAAAAGCTCCTCCATATAACCAACTGCCAGTGGAAGAAACACAATATCCTCTTTTTACTGATAGTTCCTGTCTCATGGTAAGAATGAATCAGAAGTAGAAAGCAGCCGTATGGAGCCCCACACAACAGGTTGCAGAGACAACTGAAAGAAAAAGTAGATCAGGCCAACTTGCTGAACTCAAAGCTGTTCAACTGGCCTTGGACATTGCTGAAAGAGAGAGGTGGCCAAAGCTCTACCTCTACACTAATTCATAGATAGTAGCCAATGCTCTGTGGGGATGGCTGGAGAGGTGGAAAGAGGCTAATTGGCAGCGTAGAGGAAAACCAATTTGGGCTGTTGAAGAGTGGAAAGACATCGCTACCAGGGTAGGGAGGCTACCTGTGAAGGTCCGCCATGTAGATGCCCATGTCCCCAAGAGTAGAGCCAATGAGGAGCACCAAAACAATGAGCAGGTAGACCAGGCTGCAAAGATAGGGGTGTCCAAGATAGACCTAGATTGGGAGCACAAGGGAGAGTTATTCCTAGCTTGATGGGCCCATGATGCCTCAGGTCATCAGGGTAGAGATGCCACCTATAAGTGGGCACGAGACCGAGGGGTGGATTTAACCATGGACAGTATTTCTCAGGTTATCCACGACTGTGAGACGTGTGCTGCCATCAAACAGGCCAAGAGGGTGAAGCCCCTATGGTATGGTGGGCGGTGGTCCAAGTACAAGTATGGGGAGGCCTGGCAGATTGACTACATCACACTGCCCCAGACACGCCAAGGCAAGCGCTACGTGCTCACAATGGTAGAAGCCACCACAGGGTGGTTGGAGACCTACCCTGTGCCTCATGCCCAGAACACCATCCTGTGTCTTGAAAAGCAAGTCCTGTGGAGACATGGTACCCCTGAGAGGATTGAGTCAGACAATGGGACTCATTTCAAGAACAGCCTTATCAGCACCTGGGCCAGAGAACATGGCATTGAGTGGGTGTACCATATCCCCTACCATGCACCAGCTTCGGGCAAAGTGGAAAGGTACAATGGGCTGCTAAAAAGCACCTTAAAAGCCTTAGGTAGGGGATCTTTCAAAAATTGGGAGCAGCATCTGGCAAAGGCCACCTGGTTAGTTAATACCCGAGGCTCTACTAACCGAGTGGGCCCTGCCCAATCTGAGCCTTTGCATAGAGTAGATGGAGACAAAGTCCCAGTGGTACATGTCAGGGGTTTGTTAGGGAAGACAGTTTGGATCAATCCTGCCTCGAGTACAGACAAACCCATTTGCGGGGTTGTTTTTGCTCAGGGACCAGGTTGCACATGGTGGATAATGCAAAAAGATGGAAGAACACGATGTGTACCTCAGGGAGATCTGATTGTTGGGTGAGAACCATGTATAAATATCACTGTTTGATGAATGTTGCCACCATTGTCTGTGTATAGCTGTATATTAGATGTATAATGTATGTGTGTGTAGAGTTAGAATATATATATTAGTTTTAGTAGTAAGGTGACGATATGGGGATAAGGGGTGGAATGTCCTGGGTTGACTATATGATACTTTTATCCCCAATCATCTTGTTCTGTTTATACTGAATAATAAGTTTTACACCTTTAAGACTCTCTTCCAGACAGTGAGGAGGGGAGGGAAGAAGCGCGCAGTTTGTTTTCAGACTGCTCTCACTCCTCCACATTCCTGCTCCTGGACTGTGTTGTCTGCGGATGGACAGACAGCCGGACAGACCTCCTTTTTTCCTTTTTCTTGCTTTTAGTTAGTTTTAGCTAGCTGAGGCAAAGAAGTTCCCTGGACTGTGATTTTTTCCTTTTTTCTTGGACCTGTTCAAGCCTGCTCTGCACTGAACACCCAGAAGAGCACCGGCAGCTCCACCTGTGGCCCCCTGGCCGGGCCTGGGCAGCAGCATTTCCAGCACCAGAGAGACTGATCAAAGACTGAGTGAGCCAAGCTGCAACCCGGGGAGGGGACTGTTCTGAGTTTGCTTTCCTTGGATCAGTGAGAAGTTTTATTGTTTAATATTGTTTGGTTTCTATTGTTTAATAAACAGGTTTCTTTCCACTTTTCTCCAAGGAGATATTTTCTCCCGAACCGGTTGGAGGGGGGAGGGGCAATTGAATCTGCTTTTGTAGAGAAGCCCCTTTGGGGGTTATCTCCCAAACTTGCCCGAAACCAGGACACTGCATCAAATATATCAACACATTTTGAGCAGAGGAGCAAGAGGATGCTCCTCTCCACAAATCCAGCCTGGGGACCAGGTATACATCAAATCCCCTGGGGGAAAGCCTCTTATCCCAAAATGGAAAGGACTCTATTTAGTACTTTTAATCACTTATACAGCCTTTAAAGCTTGAAGTGTTAACCTCTTGCCTACACTGTTCCAGAATTAAAAGACTTCTGCAAAAGGCAAGAGGAGTACACAAGTGGACCTCAGAAAGAACAGAAGAAACCAAGATGCGCTTCACACCGTCATCATCTTCCCGATATTTCTGATCAGAATCCAAGCCACAGTAGGTGACTGTCACTACCATCATGATCTCCTTGGCCTGCGAGATCCTGCTAGATGGAACATTCAAAAATATTTGGGACCTAATTGGCTAAAAGGGAATAATAAGGTAAAAACACTTTATGCTATTTTAAGGATTAATGACCAAGCAGTTGAAGATTGAGGAAAACCTGACTCCATGCCAGCCTTTCTTGTCCCACCTGAAAGCAGGACCTCTATGGCGTGTGAATTTGAAACTCACAAACCTCTTTTAGTTGTGATTATTACTGTGACCATGCACATCCGTGACCTTTCTAACAAGCAGCGTGTGAATCCATTTTAATGTGATTCCTATCAGGATTTTGCGCTATGCAAATTAAAATGGGAGACTATAACCTAGCACAAGATAGTTCCCTTCTTCTGCAGGGCACAGGTGGGGTGGGAGGACCATCATCACACAGAGATACAGGAATTGAGCCCGCCAGGAATGCGACCAACACATATTGTTTCCAGCAGGCAGTTCTTGTGCCACTAGAATAATAAATTGTCCTGTTGGTATGCTTAGTACGTGGAACAGGGCTCACAGAGCATCTGCTTTTGAGAACTGAATTTCATTCTTGGCATATTCCAGGCCATCAGAAATAGTCACCAATCCAGTTGGAGGGGAAGCCGGGAGCACAATCATCCTGTTAGGGTATATCATGCCCAATGTCATGACCGCGTGATGGCAACCCAGATATGAATGGACTCCTGACAGCACAACTACATCCTCTTATGGGCTGAGGTACTCAGAATACTCAGCCATTTGTAGTGGAAAATTTAGTAAAGTAAGTGTCCTTTGTAATACTACAAGGGGCCAGTGTAAGGTTTCTGAAGGTTTCTGAAACGCTTGCCTAAAGGCAGGCAATGTATCTGAAGAAACCAGTTACCACGCCTTGGGTACTCGACAAGGAGCGAAACAGAACGGGTCACACAACAGGCATTTAAAATTAAAACAAACAACTTTACATGAGCAAACAATGGCATAGCACGGGACCCATGTGTGAAATAATATAGTCTTTCACTCTGTGGTAAGAAAAATAAATGAACAATTGTTGCTTCTAAATCCAAGATACTCTCTGAAAATGCTGGAGGTAAAGATACAGGCTAATAGATCCAAAATTAAACAGCAATACTACCCATTCATACAGCAAAGCCTAAAAGGCTGGGAGTCATGGATGCATTCCCAGACACCAAATCATAGGTCTAAAAAAGGCTTAAGGGGATGGTTTGGGTCTGAACTGGGAATATGAAATTCTATTGATCAAGAAGTCTTAATAAATGAAGCACTGTGAGTTCTTATATTGGACAGACACAAACTCCTCTCAGATCAGCCCTGATAACACTTGCACAAACCCAAAGCCTGGCAGCTAACCTATCAACCACCCTGGCCAACAATACACAGCAGGATTGTTTCCAGCAGTCGTTGGCTTTATGGGGAAACTACAGGGTAACATTTCTTTAGCATTTCAGTGTAGACAAGCTCAGCTGTGGCTACAGTTTGTAATCTCAGGAAAACTTAAAAAAAGGAGAGCTGGGGGAAATTACCATGAGAATTAACTAAATCATGCCTAAAAATGAAACCACAAAGGAGTTTGAAAAAGACTTCCACACTTGGTGGCAATTGGTCAGTTTCACATAGAATGAACAGAACGCTGCAGTCTTTTACATTAACCATTAAGAATGCAACAAAATACTGTGTAATTCCAATTTTGGCCTGTGTGAGATCTGCTTGCACAACAATGACAACAGATTCATTTAATGAAACTGCTAATGGTAATAACTTCTCTATTTGTAATTCACAACCAAAAGTGGATATGACTTGAGCTGCACCACACAATAACTTCTCTTCAGATTATGCAGAATGTGTATGATGTGTATCATGAAGCACCCAAATTCCAAACTGGAAGGAACATTGATGTACTAAAACAAATGCTGTACCAGCCTAATATAGAATGGCCAGTGGCAGAAGTCAAAAATGCATCTCACAGAGCCTTATGGACACTCAAATTGCTATCAAAGAAGTTACCAAAATCATCACCAAAATAGAGAAAGATAGAGAACATCATGAGTCAGATGTCTTCTTGTGATGGACAAATCTTCAATCACCAACAGCTCCTCAGATTTTTAGCTTCCTCAGCAAACCCGTTCTAATTTTTAAAAAAATTAACCCTCCTCTAAACCATCATGAACCTATGGATGTGGTAGAAAATGAAAAGAGCAGCATAACAGTACATATGTCCTGTGGACTGTGGAGGAAATCTTGCAAAAGAATTTGCATCAGGATAAAGAGAAAGGGAGGATGAAACAAGGCCTTTGTTTGACACAAGCACAAGCAATTCACATAAGCAAACAAGTACTTAGCACAGACCCAGGGAAGTACTTAGCACCAGTTAGCATAAGAAAAACCTGGCGGGCCTAACTTGACAGGAGAGGGACTTGAAAAAAGCTTTAGACACATTCTAGCAGAAGAAGGAAGGGCAAGTAGGGAATGAGCCCTGTGCAGGGAAGCCATGAGGAAGAAGTGCTGCTTTAGGGCATGGAGATCGCTCTGGCCAGCGCCTGGACATCAGCTTCAAGGACAGGAATCTGACAGAATGTATTTCTAACCCCCTGCCTATGCAATCACCTCAGCAGGGTAAAGATGGATGGTATTTTTGATGCAATTCCTACATCAACCCACTGAAATTTATACATGGCAGAGAAGCATTTTGGTGGGGTGCAGACCCCTGCCCTCCCGTCAGCTCAAGAAAAGGGCTTTTGGTGGACAGTGCATTTGTCTGCAGATCTCTTTGAATTAGGGAAACCCCTCGGGACTGCTGTATCCTGAGGGAACACCATGGGCCCTGACCTGTGCCTCAGCTTCCAGGGCTGCTCTTGGCCAGCATCCTGACGTGGATGCAGGACAGCTGCCAGGCACTGCTGGGACCCAGCGGGACAGGACCGGCTGGCTCGTGCCCACGTAGCCCCCCTCACACAGCCAGGGCCACCCCGAACCCAGACAAAGGCTCACGTGTCAGCAGAGAGGAGCAAGCAGCACTGGGCTCCTCTCAGGGGATCTCAGCATGGTGCTCCAGTGGGAGGGGCAGGCAGGCCACCCACCTTCAGGGCATCCCCTGCATCAACAGGGCGTGCATTTTGGCCTTTTCATCCCTCCACACCACAACCAGGCCTGACATCTCCTCCTCTGCAGTTTTTCCACTTAGGACGTCATCTCACGCTTGGCCAGCGCATCAGATGAGGCCGCAATGGCTTCTGATACCACCTCCATGCCAACCACAGCTCCACTGTGTGCTGTTCCCCTTTCACAGGTTAACTTCCCATCAATTGACCAATCCATTGTTTCTCTCAAGGGTCACATTCCCACCAGTTCAACCATAGGGTTTCCTTCACTGTCTGTTCTTCACAGCAGCAGATCAAATGTGGCAGGGCCTTAGACACGATGTGGCTCCTGACACACAGGCTCCTTGTGCCACTGCTGGCCTTCCGTGTGCTCAGCAGGATCTATACCTGCACAGTGTTGTGGAACTGCACCTTCAGCACAGGGACCGTGCCAGCCTGAGCTGCCCTCGTTCCTCTGGGTCTGTGCACAAAACACGGCGTGGCAGAGAACGGCAGCAGGGGCCTGTGTGTCCCAGGGCCCCGGATTTGTTCTGCTGCAGCTCCACAGGGATGCAGGCAAAGTGAAGAAGCCAAACTGTTTATTCATGGAAGGCGAAGCAAAGGAGTGAGCAGGGTGGGGAAAAGGGGAAGGGCAGGATCTGAGGACTAGAGGGAAAGAGCCGTGAACAGGGAGGGAGAATGGAGGGAAAAAGAAGGGATGGGCAGAGTCTGAGGGCTGGAGGGAGGGAGCTATCTATAAGCAAGGAGAGGGCTGGAGCCATGCAAGTTTCCCACAGGCTCAGCTGTGCCAATCATCAGCGGTGCCTGGAGCTCCAGCTGGTCTCTTCTGGTCTCAAGGCAGTCTCATCTTCCATGGCATTTGCAGGTCTTCAACAAACTCTGGTTCTTCTGAGCCCGTTCTGCAGCTCTCCCACTATCTGTTGAACTAACATGTATGCCTGGGAAGGGCTGTCATCTCTCCTCAGGGCTTGAAGGGCTGGAACGGAGAGGAACAGAGCCACAGTCAGAGCCTGGATCTGTGGGACTCCTAGGAGACCGTCCTGCCAGGGCCATCCCACCCAGCTCTGGCCATGGCCACAAGAGAGGGGGTATCAAGTGGATCAGCTGGCCACGAATCCCCCCCCCCTTCTAGGCCATTCCCACTGACTAAGAAGATACCTTTGGGCAACTCAAAAGATTTCAAGAGATTTTCTAATGCTCTCCCAAAAAGATTGGGTGACTCCGTGAAACCTTGCGGTAGCACCATCCACCCAAGCTGTTCCCTTCTACCTGTATCCGGATCTTCCCACTCAAAGGCAAAATAATCTCTACTGCCCTCATCCAAAGGGCAAGTCCAAAAGGCATCTTTCAAATCCACTACACCGTACCAGGTGTAATTAGGGGGCAATTAACTCAACAAAGGATATGGGTTAGCAACTATGGGAAAAGGAGGAATAGTTCTTTGATTTATTGCCCTTAAATCTTGAACCAGTCTGTAGCTCCCGTCAGATTTCTTTACCCATAAAATGGGAGTATTATGGGGTGGCATGCAAGGTTCTAATATTCCTTGCCGTATTAAATTTTCAGTTACTTGTTTTAATCCCCTCCGGCCCTCCAGTGATATTGTTTATTGCTTCACTCAGATTGGTATTTCTGGATTTTGTATTTCAACTTGAATGGGCGGAATGTTCAACCTCCCTACTTCACCTGAATGCCAAAAGGTATTATTAATTTCCAGATTATCCTCTTAATTTAAAGAATAGATTTTGAGTTTTCCTTCACAGGGGTTTATCTGTATTCCCAAGGCTATTGTTGAATCTCTGCCCAACAAATTATTCTCAGCCTCCGGGAGCAACAATAAGTCACTCACTCCAAATCTGTCATCTGTCTCTATTTGCACCCCTTTAAATACAGGAACTGCAAAAGCCTCTCCCTTAACTCCAATTACTGGAATTTTCTCCTGACTTATCTTACATCCCTGTGGTAATTTCCTTACTGTTGACCTAGAATCTCCCATGTCGACTAAAAATATAATTTCTTCACTATGGGGACCTATTTTTAACTTTATCAAGGGCTCTTCTGGTTGTGTTTCAGTCCCCTTCATTTAATAGAGCCCCTGACCACCCTAATCTTCCTGAAAATTTTCCTCATCTTGCTGCTTTTTCCTACAACTTTTTTGTAGGTGTCCCTTTTTATGACAATAAAAACAGGTGGGTCCTGTACCCATAAAGGCAGGGCAAGAATTTTGTAAGTGTCCCTTCTTGTGGCAGAAAAAGCACGTGGGTCCTGGGTTTCTAAAAAGAGGACCTGACATCTGCTGTTTGTTCTTTCCTGAGGGTTTTTCTCTATTCAAAGCTGCCTGCATTTCTTTAACTGCTGCCACCAAGATTCTTGCATCTGCCCTCTGCTTCTCCTCATCCCTCTTTACATACACCTTTTGTGCTTCTCTCAGGAACTCCTGAAGCCCCCTGTCCCGCCAATCTTCTCGTTTCTCCAGCTTCTTTCTGATGTCTCCCCAAGATTTCGCCACAAACCGAGGTTTGAAAAGAACCTGCCCAGCTTCAGAATCAGCATCTATACCTGAATATAATTGCAAGTCCTCCTTTCATCTCTCTAACCATGCTGCCGGGGACTCATCCTTTCTTTGATGCTCACTCAAAGCTTTTCCCATATTTTGTCCCCTGGGCACTGCCTCCCAAATTCCTCGAATAATTGTCCACCGAAGATCACTCATATTCTGCTTATGCCCCACATCCTGATTATTCTAATTTGGATCCTGCACAGGCCATTTCTGATCACCCCGCTCTGGTCCCTGATGTTCTCTGTCCCAAATCCGCATCCCTGCCTGTCAGATCATCTCTCTTTCTTCTCTGGTAAACAAAATTCCTAGGATAGACTGCAACTCCACCCGGGTATATGTGTTTGGTGCCAAAGACTTATCCAACTATTTTGCCACACCAACGGGGTCCTCTGCATCTCGCCCATCTCCTTCTTAGACTCCCTGACATCCCCTGTATTTATGGGAGCACTCACATAACTAATAGGTGGTCCTGTCCTGCATTTGCCATTGGAACCTCTCTAAGTGGGTAATAATCGATTTTCCCTTTCTTCCCCCTCATCTCCATCATTCTCCTCCCCTTGCCTCCCCCTGCCTCTGGTGCTGTGTGCCACTGGTTCCTCTTGAATAAGAGGTGCCTTTGGATTCACAGGGGGACCCTCAGGGACTTGAGGCTGAGCTAGCTGCTTAGGTTGTCCATAGGGGGGTGGGAGATGATTCAATGGGTCTCACGGCTCCTGCCTGTTCCTTTTGACCGCTTGCTCTTTGCTTAATAAAGGATACAACGGGTAACCCTTACCTTCTTGCTTCTGAACAACAAACCCACTTCTTCCCTCCGGGATCTGTAAGGCAGCATACTCACTCTCTTCCTGATTAACAGGCTCTTTGGAATTCACATCTATATTTAGAGCCTGGCAAATCCAATCCTCAAATGATCCAAACTTAGGCCAATAGAAATTATTTTTCTGGATCATTTCCTTTGTCTATTCAAACATACAATACTTAATCATTTTCTGCTTCCTTTTTCCCCTTCGGGATTCTCATTCATCTTAAAACTGTATCATCATCCCCAGCAGACTGTCTTGAGGAATGCTCTCTTCTTGAGAATTTCCTTCACTGTCCTCAGATCCTCCAAATTCCTGCGAATTTTTCACACAATCCACCGCCCCTGGGTTCAGGCACTTACTTTTTCCCTGACTTATCCCTTGCGGCACCAAACTCCAGTAGCAGGAGAATCTTGGTTTCTCACACTCACCCCGTGGTTCAACTGCCTCACTTACTCCTCTGTCACACTACCTTCTCAAACTACTTGTTCTACACCTATTTATTTTTCTCTCTTTCTCAATCTATTTCCACTTCTCTTTTTTAATTTTCTCCTTCTTTCTCAATCTATTTCTACCTTCCTTTCTTCATTTATTTTACACTTTTCTGGTTACCTCTTCTCACTATTTCATCACATACTAAACCTCTAGCTATCAACTCTTCAAAGGAAATTGAACTAATTCAATCACTCTTCTTCTTAGTCTCCTTACTGAGTCACTCTCTGCTGCTCAAGGACCTTCCCACAGGTTCTTGGACCAGGGACTCCCTTCCTGCCTTGGTCAATCCCTCCCAGGGGCCTCCCTTGTTCACTTCTTGCTTTCTTCCTTTCTCGGCCAGTCTCCTGGCGGAGATCTCGCAAACGCGGTACCGGCAGCTCCCACTCACTTTGGGGGTCCAAGGCTGCCCAGCCCCCGTCTCAGATACTCCACACACACTCACACATGCACACAGCAGCCCCCCAGACCCAAAACCTCGTGATACTCACAGCCTCCTTTCCTCACGAGGGTCTTGGTGCACAAAGAAGTTTTATATGGGTACTCCCTTTCTCCTCTAAGCCACCACTCTGATAGGAGCCTCATTTGCGCGCTCATAATAACTAATTTGCTTACGTGTTATTGGAATTAAGGCTCTCTTTTCCAAGGGAGACTGGTCTAGTCTCAGGACCACTTAAAAGTCTGGTGGTGGGGAGCTCCTTTCCCGAGGGCTATCCATCTCCCCCGGACTTGGAGAGCCTTCCTGGGTGTCGGCACCAAAATTGTTCTATTTGCCTTTCTTCAGCCCCTCTGGGCTCAGAGTTGCTGCTCTTCTGGCTCAATCCTGCCTAAAGCCAGAGAGCTCGGCCTCCCCCACACCAACAGGAACAAGACTCGGCAAGCAGGCACTGGAGCTCAGTGCCTAAGGCTGAGGGGCCGCGGGCTCCAGTCTCGAGCACAGGGAGGGCACACGCCCAGCCCCACAAGCCCTGGCCTCACAGCCCTGAAAGGCCAGGACCAGGGTTCCACACCTGATGCCAGGGGTTCCCTCCAAACGCCCACTGAGGAAGCGCCAGAGCAGCCGGCTGTCAGGAACAAGGCGGCTGCCAGGGGGCTGCTCATGGCCTCTGACACCCAATTGCTCAGGGCTTCCCAGTGCCCCAGCCCCTCAGGCTCTCCCCCAGCCCGGCCAAGCTGCCCGGCAGCAGCGCCGCAGCCCCACAGGAGCTCCAGAGGAGCCCCAGCCAGAGGCACCTGGGAGCCCTCAGCAATGCAGCCAGCAGCACACGGCCAGGAGGACACGGATGGCGCTTCCTGCCTGCCACAGGCCTTGTGGCCATCTCCAGGCACCGCTCCAGCAGGGATCCCCGCAGCTCCGGCCCTGCCCACCCGCTCTGCCGGCAGCACAAAGGCTTCAGCAGAAGCACCACAGGCCAAGGGGCTTCTGGCCATTGTCCCTGCAGCACTGCACGCCTGGGCAGCTGGCTGAGTGCAAGCACCATTTTCCCCCTCCTCATCTATGCCCTGTGGATGCAGGGCAGCAAAAGAAACATCCTGGAGCCTGTGTATTATAACGCATTCTATATTTATAAAGTAAAAGCAAACAAAAAGGAGAACATTTTAGAAGAAAAAAAAAAATTCCCCATTACTCAGTGGGTCCCAGCAAAAAGAGCCTCTGGGATTAGTTCTCCACTGAGCTCCAGCAGCTCAGCCTGCGGAGACGCGAGAGACGCGGCCGAGCCTTCCACACCCTGCGCAGCTGATCTTGCAGCCTCTGGAACCTGGAGATTGGAGCCCGCTCTGCTGACCTCAGGATGCACAAGGTTTCAATTGCCAGGCTTCCGACACTAAGGCTGATGTCACTGGCCGTTTCTTCAAGGGCTGCAAGAGAAAGGAACAGAGTCACGGTCAGAACCTGGACCTGTGGGGATGCAAGCAGAGTCCCCTGCCAGGGCCATCCCAGCCGGCTCATGCCATGGCCAGGAGGGAGCAGGGACCAAGGGGATCAGCCTGAAGCTGCTGGCTATGGATCCTCCACGTGGCCCTGAAATCTGTGTGTGCTCTGCCCAGAGCAGCCTTCCACTGCACAGGGAGCAGAGCCCTCCACAGCCGGGGCAGGGCTTGCAGGTCTTCACCCGCCAACCACTGCTGTCAGCCCGCTGCCCTCACTCACCAGTGTAGATCATCAGGAGCTCTCCTGGCTGCCCCCTCAGGTGCCGCCCGGCCACCCCTGTGAACACAGAGCCTGTCAGGGCGGCAGCGGCACAGCTCCCTGCCAGCGGCGCTGCCAGCGCTGCGGCCACACGCCCTGCTGGCCCGGCAGGGCTCAGCCCGGGCCCTTGCCGCACGCTGCCGCCCAAGGGCACGGCTGCCAGAGGGCGGCAGCAGCGCCCGGGCCAGGCGGGGCTCCACGGCGCCGGGCCCGGATGGCGCTGCCGGGGCAGCGGGCGGGGCTGGGGCCGAGCTGCGGCGGGCCGGGGAGGGAGCCCGGCCTCGGGGCTCACCCATGAACCTGATGGCCGCCTCTCGCAGGGGCTCCTGGGGGCTCTCCAGGTAGCGCAGGGCCCGGCGCAGCTGCTCGGCCGCTCGGCTCGTGTCCTCTGCCAGCTGCAGAGAGCGGCAGCAGGGAAGGCTCGGCGCGGGCTCAGCCCCTGTGGCGGGCGCTCCCTGCGCCCAGCCCCAGCCTCCCCTGCCCGCACAGCCCTGAGGCGCGGCCAGCAGCCGCTGGCGCCGGGCTCCGCAGGGGGCAGAGGGCCGGCTGCTGCCCGGGGAGCCGCGGGGCCGCCCCGCAGCCCCGCCGCGCCGGGGCTCCATGGGCACCCGGCTAGGGCCCACAGCAGCCTGGAGAAGAGCCCGCGCGGCCTCTGGGTGCAGCAGCGGGCAGGGGCACAGCTGCCAGCCCCGCACACTGAGCACCGCGCTCAGGGGCCTTCTCCAGGCTGAGGTTGGGGATTCTCGGTCGTCCTTACCAGGCACTTGCTGAACTTCCACAGTTTTTCCTCCTTCACCAGCTTTTTTATATCCCTCCTCTTCAGGAACTTGGCTGCACAAAGCAGTGTTTCCCGAGAACACTGGAGAGCAGCAGAAACGTGGAGATGGCCCCACAGCCCAGGGCACAGGAGAATCCCAATGCCACAGCCTGGGGGAGGCTGCAGCCTGCAAGGCGCCAGGACAGGAGGCAGCCCAGCCCCCTGCCAGGGAGACAGCAGCCGGCCACAAGTCCTCACCTCAGCAACAATCTGATTCTCATCATGGCAGTGGAAGTAGAGTGGCAGCAGGCTGTGGTGCACGGGTGACTTCAGGGCATGTTTTCCATCTTCCGTTAATAACTCCAGCATCTCTTGAAAGACCATCATGGAGCTCAGCTGCACCTGGCTATCATCCTGTAGGAAAGCAAGAACAAAAGAGCTCAGCATCAGCTGCTTCGGGTCCAGCAGGGCACAGGCCTGCATCTCCACAGGGCACCAAGTGCCCGGGCAGCAGCCAGTGGCCGTGGCTGTGGGCACAGAGCCTTACGCGGTCAAAGAGTGGTAGGAGCGCCTCAGCCAGCTGCAGGGCGAGGGAGCTGGGTATTGGGGTACCATTATCCAGGAATAAATATCTGAGTAGGAGAATGGTCATCCTGATCACATCACTATCATTTTCCTCCAGGAGCTCCACAAGACTTTCAGTCAGGCTCCACATTTTTTCGGCCTGTGTGGAACACAAGTTTCTGAAAGGCCACCCGGCTGCAGCAGGGCCTAGAGGCCAAAGCCCGTCCCGAAGCACTCGGGCAGCTGAAGCGGGAGGCAGGAGAGCTGGGAGCAGCTGCCCCGGGCCCAAAGCCCAGCCAAGCCCAAGTGACAGCGTTTTCCAGCCCCACACTGCCAGCAGGGCTTCAGCCACTGCCCCTTCTCACCATCAAGGGATTCTTGCCCAGCACCACGAGGCCTCGGAGTGCCAAGTGACGCCTCTCCCCGTCCTCGCTCCGCTGGTTCTTTGTCATGATCTCCAGAACACTGTCGCTGCATTCCCTCAAGTCCAGGCACTCGAGGACCTGAAAGGCACAGGGCAGTGACAGGGCACCCGGCCTGCAGCAGCCCGGAACCGCACAGGGCAGGGCCCAGGCAGCAGCACAGGGCACGGGCACCGTCCCAGGCAGCTGCGGCTACGAGAGGGCAGAGAGCTGGGAGGCAGCTCAGCCAGGCAGCGCTGGCCTTCAGGCTCACCTCCACAATGAACACCAGGGCAGGGAAATCCCAGTATGGCATCTCTTTGCTGAGCAGGCTGAGCAGGTAGAATGCAATCCCACAACAAAAGTGTATGGATGACAGGCGAATTTCTCTGACAAGAGGAAAAAGGAAACAAGACCCTGAGCCAGTGGGGCAAACCTCTGCCAGGAGTGACACACACAGTTCACATCTTTCCTCACCACCCTCCCAGCAAGGGGCCCTGGGCCATTTGGGAGTTGGTTGCTCCAGAGCAGCCTCCTCTCCCAGCCTTTTCCAGTCTGCTTGGCCATCCCTCAGTGACAAGGGCCTCTGGCCCACAGCCACAGGGACTGTGTGGGGCACCCTGGGCACAGAGCACAAGTGGCTGGAGCAATGGGGAGAAGGGGGTCTCACCTGGCCAGCAGACCCACGGCATAGTGGTGGGTGTCAGCACAGAGCAGCGTGTCCCAGGCACCCTTGCGTTCCATTGCCACCACCACATCCTCACAGCGGAGAAGGCAGAGCAGGGACTTGAGGGTCCGCACTGCAAACCTGTGTGCAGAGCAAAGCCCAGGTCACACTGGGAGCACTGGCTCCTTCCCAGGCCACGTGGCAGGGACAGGAGCTCTAGGATGGGAGCACCTGTTGGGGCTGGTGGCAAGGCCGTGTTCTTCCTGGCATCCCTTCCAGAAGGTATCCACCTCTTCTGGCATATCCAGAGTGCTGAAGAACACTTGGAAGAGCAGGTGCACAAACAGGTGTGGGAAATACACCTTCATTATACGTGGGATGCAGGGCACTTGGAGGACCTTCCACATCACCAGAGTTGCCTGCAAAGGCCCAGAGAGAGCGCTCAGTGCCGAGGTGTCCGTGTGGCAGGGCCCGAGCGTGGCAGGGAGAGGCCCGGAGAGACGCAGGGGGAGCAGGGGGCCTGGTGGCCCTGAAGCTGCCCCTGGGCCAGGTTTCAGGCCAGTGCCTGAGGCAGGGAGATGCAGTGGGGGAAGGAGGATGGAGAGCTGCTGGAGAGGCAGCCTTAGGGCCAGCAAAGGCCACTTGCAGAAACTCACAGCCAGGGCAAAGACTCCCGTTTTGTCCCCATCGGAGGTGCACGTGCTGTGCTCCGGCCAGCTCCCCAGCACATCCAGGAGCACCAGCTGTGCCAGCTCCGCAGTCCTGCTTGAGCCCATGATGGTTTTCCACATGGCCGCGGCAGCTCTGCAGGGTTAGAGCTCTGTCTCAGGGGCGTGTCAGACACAGCACCGCTGGGAGCTGAGCTGGCTGCCAGTTCTGCCTCTGCCCTCTGCCCCTGGCCAGCAGCAGCCAGGCAGCCCAGCCCTGTGGGGACAGAGCCCTGAGGGGCAGGGAGGGAGCACGGCAGCAGGCTCGGGGGCTGACATGACAGGGCTGGGAAAGGGAGCAGCCAGAGGGCCCTGGAAGTCTCTGCTGCTCAGACACCTGGGCCAGGCTGTGCAGGATGATGGGCTGGGGAGCCCTGAGCCCTCTGGGCAGCTGGGCCCTTACCTGTCACAGGACGGGGCCACACGCAGGAGCGTCATGACTGCGTCATTTGTCAGTGCTTCAGTGAGATCCAGCAGGGCCATGTCCAGCCTGTGCTCAGCGGAATCATTGGCCAGGAGCCACTGGTGGATGTACCTCACCATGGCGGGCACCTGGAGAAGGCACAGGGAGACTTGGAAAGCTGCCAGAGGGAGCAATGTCCCCAGCTTCCCCAGAGATGTTCTTCCCATCCCACCACACTGTAATGGCCTCAAAGGCTCACAAGGACCAGCAGGTGTGGCTGGGGAGGCCAAGGAGTTCCTGGGAGGATCAAACGCTGGCCACAGGCTGCTTACTTGCTTTGGATGGTAACAATCTTCCTCTACAAGCATATACAGCAGGGCAGCACTGGTCTTGCTTTGGAAGATGGGCGAGTATGGTCTGTACGCAGCGCCCCTGGTGATGGTCTCTTCCTGACGAATCCTCTTGATGAATTTGCAAACGAGCTGTAGGAGAAGGGCAAGAAGCCAGGGATGTTCCATGGAGTGCTCCACACACGGTGCTCGGCTGAGCCGGGACAGCAGGCCCAGCCCAGGTGGGCATGGCTGCAGGTACCTGCGCTGTTCTGTGGAAGCGGCCACGGCTGGATTGCTGCTCTTGTGTGCGCTCCATGGCTGCATCTGGCAAAGAGCGAGCACAGCCAGAGCTGAGGGGCTGCGGGAGAGGCCGGAGAACACAGCCCAGCCCTGCGCTCCCCAGGCAGGGACAGCCCCGGGATGACCCAGGGGGATGGAGCACGGCCACTGCGGGGTGTCTGCCTGGCCCTCTTCTGTCCTGTCCATGGGCATTTCCCCAGGGGATGGGATGGGATGGGATGGGATGGGATGGGATGGGACGGGACGGGACGGGACGGGACGGGACGGGATGGGATGGGATGGGATGGGATGGGATGGGATGGGATGGGATGGGATGGGATATGCCACAGGATGGGGCCAAGCTGGCTGCAGGCTCCAGTCCTATGGCCCAACTCTGCCACTCACCCTCCTGTGGTGGATGGAATGGCACCACCTCTTCTGTCTCCTGTCCTGGGTCAGCTCCAGAGCCTTCTTCCTCCTCCTCCACCCAGGCCATCCTAGGGTCTCTTGGGGGTCTCTGCTCCATGTCAGTGACTGGAGCTAGTAGCAAGACAGATGCCTTGGAAAAGCTCCGGAGCACCAAGTCCCACGCTCTGCCCTCGAGGGCACCTGCAGAACAGAAGCCTCGGAAGGCCACAGGTCACCAGGTCCTGAGTCTGGCCTCGAGGTCAGCTGCAGGAACAATGCCTCAGAAAAGCTCCAGGTCAGACAGGAACGAGTGCGCTGTGCAGGGGCTCCTCACAGCACCGCTCTGTCCCGTCCTGTCCCGTCGCCTGCTCCGAGCGCTGTGGAGTGTTCTTGTCACCCCCAGCTCCTATGTCACCACGTGTCACAAAGGACACACTCCTCCATTCCATGCCACCGTGACCGTGCTGCAGCGTGTCACAAAGGAACCTTGCACACACTGCCACCTGCCCTGGGGCTGCCCCCAGCCCACCCAAAGTGGCCCCGGTTGGAAGGAATCCCTGGCCCCAAGTGTCTAAGGCAGCCCGACAGGATCTTTAGGAAGGGCTCAGCCCATCAGCAAACGCTGCCCTGCTCTGCGGGCTCAGGGCAGCAGAAGGAGCCCCCAGGGCTGCCAAGGCAGCCGCGCTGGCAAGGGCACGGGGCCTTCCACGGAAGCTGGCACGGCCTCCTTGGGACACGTCCCGGCTGCTGGCCATCCTAAACCCGCGGCTGTGACAGGCACAGGGAACGTGTGGGCCAGGGCACCAATGGTGCTCTGAGCCCTGGGGCCCGGGCAGCGCTGCCATCAGCAGGTGTGGCAGAGTCCCCGCCCACGCAGAGCTGCCACCCCCCGAGCCCTGGCAGCGCTGCTGCCCCTCTCCTGCCCCAGAGACCTGTGCCCCGGGGGGCTTGTGTGCCACAGGGAGCCAAAGCCCACGTGCACTGGGAGCTGTGCTCCTCCCTGCAGGGGCTGTTGGCAGCAGCACCTGGAGCTCTGCTGCAACACTTGGTGTCTGTCAGAAGCTCTTACTACATGCTGGAAGTGTTTTCTCATTAAAGTAATTTCCTGCAGCACAAAAGCCTCTTTACCGTGATGACACAGAAGAATCTGGCATTAAAGACTCCTCACTTCAGGAAAGCTTTACTTTCCATTTCTCAACTCAAGTAGTTCCAAAAAAGTTGCAAACTCCCCCAATCAATTGTGATGGCCTGAGAACATGAGAGTTGGAAATTGCCTTCCCCTCTCAAAGCAGCAACTCATGTGCCTTGATGTCATGCATTGGGAGTCACTTTACAAACATCACACTACCCAGAGGTGAACAGAAGGCCATTCTTTCCTTTCAAATGGTTTTCAATGAATGGATGGTAACATCCTCATTCCCTTAAGGAATAGAAGCTCTAAAAGAATGCAAGTCCTCTTCTTCCCTGCAGGATAATCAGGACCATGAACAAAAATAGTCACAGGTGTTATGAATAGAAAGTTGTATTTTTTTTAAGTTTCAGAGTTAAAAAAACCAAGCCAGACCGAGTCAGCCTCCTTTAGTTTCGCTGCCGAAGGAAAGCTTTTCAAATACCTGTTAATGGCAGGTGATTAACTGATTGTTTCCCTGATGCTGGCTGCATGCCAAGAAGATACCAAGAGAAACCCTCCAGGGTAAAGAGATGAACAGTGACACCAGAAACAACATGCAAATGAGAAACGCAGTGCACCCTGGATTGTTACAGTTTTACAGTTTTTATAAGAAAAACCCCTAAAATCACGAGCCATAAGTGACTTAAAGTGACGTCTAAGGATGGGAGCATTGTCCCGTACCTGCTTAAACCTTTTTATTTCTCACTCTAACCTGAAAAGAAACTGATTAAAGAGACCCCCCGGGTTTCTAAACCAACAAACTAAGGACTCAACGACTCTCCCGTGAGGACAGAGTCCCCAGTTCTGTCTGCAGACCAGCGGACAAAACTGCATCGTCCTCCTCCTTCGTGCCACGCCTGGGAGCAGCGGCGGCGAGGGCGCAACCCGTCGATTTCTTCCCACCTGAGCTGATTCTTCTTAATAAAGGCATTAAAAAGGAGAAAGATCTCCTGCCCATTTATTTCAGCTTGGGGGCTCGTCCGGGATAGCCACGCCTGAAGAGGACACCAGGACTGGGACGGCCGCCCACCCTGGACCTGCAGGACAGCTGGCTATCAGGACCAGAGAAGATCGGCTTGGGACAGTGACACGGAGCAGCGTCGGATAGGTGAGAATATCCGGCGGCGGGAGAGGGAGGCGAGCGAGTGTGTGTGCGTGAGACGAGGGCCGGCAGCTCAGCCCCTCGAAGCGAGTGAGGACCCCTCAGTACCGCGGTTCCGCACCCCCGCGAGGGGGCCGGCCGGGAACAGGGGGAAGCGAGTGAAACTGGTGATTGAGGCGCCTCCAGAGGGGTAAAGAGGACCCCCCTCCGGGCGTGCGGAGGAAATACTGTGTGAGTGGCACGCACCCCTCCGGGCGTGCGGAGGAAATAACTGTGTGAGTGGCACGCACCCCACAGGACCCCCCTCCGGGCGTGCGGAGGAAATAGCTGTGTGTGAGTGGCACGCACCCCACAGGACCCCCCTCCGGGCGTGCGGAGGAAATAGCTGTGTGTGAGTGGCACGCACCCCTCCGGGCGTGCGGAGGAAATAGCTGTGTGAGTGGCACGCACCCCAAAGGCCCTGATACAGGTCCTAACGAAAGAAGTTAGGGTATCAGGCAGTTTGGCCCAGACAAAGGGCGCCTCAGAAGCCAGGGTTTCGAGGTTTGACTGTTTGAGCCTTGGCAAGGGAAGGCCAAGGTCTCTCTAAGTCCTGACGAAGGAGGTCAGGCGAACCTCAGAGGTCAAGACCTCGAGGATGTTTTTTTGTATTTTGGTTGTTTGTTGAGTCTTGGCAAGAAAGCCAAGGTCTTAACAAAGTCCTGACGAAAAGGGTCAGTGAAATTGGAGTTTTGGCAGGAGGTCGAGACTTCTTAAATAAGATATATTTCCTTTAGAGAAAAAGACATCTTGTGATTTGGCAGAAAATAATGGGAGGGTGCGGTAGTAAGAAAAGTGGCCAAAGATTGAAGAATATACCTCCCCACAGTCCCCTAGGTGAACTATTAGAGAAATGGGACTTTATAGAAGGCACAGAAAGATTAGATAAAGTTAAGATGATACATTACTGTTCAGAAGTGTGGCCAGAATTAGAGGTGCAAGGAGGATGGCCATGGTGTGGGACGAAAGACAAGTGGATGTGTCAGCAGCTGAGTAACTATCTGACGGCCCGAGAAAATAGAGAAGAAGAAAAAGCAATAGCCAAAGCCAAGATCATGCTTGCTATAGCCAGAGAAAGTGTGGGAGCAAACAACCCTTTCCTACAGCACAAGGCCACAAAAGAGTGGGGGAGTACACCACCAGGAGCAGGCAAGAATACGGCAGTACTGTCAGGAACAGGAGGCATGGAGAGGCCTCGAGTCCCTTTGAGTGAAAGCTGCTGCTATTACTGTGGAGCAACTGGACCCCCCCCAGACTGTTTAGCCTAAAGTTGTGAAACCTTTGCTAGCTGATCAAGATAGCAAAGGAAGCAGCTTTAAGACCAGAAGATCTGGTAAAAGTTTTTTTAAGCAAAAACCACACCCGAGTAGGGAAAAAGAAAAAAAGAACTCATATTTTGTGAAATTTAAAGTTACATCAAGGGATATGGGGGAGTGGTTAATATCTGACGGACGGGTGTTGCTAAACAAAGCACTTGCTGGAATAGTGCTAACAGAACTACAGAAATTAACCCACTGGGGAGTCCAAGGACTATGTGGTTATTTCCTA
Organism: Passer domesticus; assembly: GCF_036417665.1. Classification (NCBI taxonomy): domain Eukaryota; kingdom Metazoa; phylum Chordata; class Aves; order Passeriformes; family Passeridae; genus Passer; species Passer domesticus. Next base: position 1,404,213 of record NC_087506.1, on the reverse strand, counting down.
AGAAATAACCTGTGCATAAGCGTATATGACCTAGCAAAAACAATTATAAAAGAGTGTTTAACTTGCCAAAAAAGTGAACCAGAATGAAATAGTGAATACCTTAGACTCAGACTGAGGTCCAAATTTGTGGCCCAAACATTGCAAATTATAATTGAAGCTTCAGGAATAAAGTAGAGATTGCATACTCTGTGGCACCCCCAGAGTTCTGGGAGGGTGGAACAAATGAACAAAATTCTCAAAAATGAATTGGCTAAAGTGTTTACCCCTAGCGCTCTTGCGCATCAGGACAAGACCCCGGTCTGATATAGGGATTTCACCTTATGAAATGATGTTCGGATTGCCATTCTTGTTAACACCCTATAGCACAGGAGACTACCTGGAAGGAGAAGAAGCTACAAGGAAATATTTAGAAGTAATTGGAAGGACCCTAGAAGGACTTAGAAAAAGAGGATACCTCCCCCAAACCTCCCCTCTGGATACAAAAGCACACGACATCAACCCAGGAGATTGGGTTTTAATAAAATCTTGGAATTATAGACCATTAATACCTAAATTTGAAGGCCCCTTTCAGGTACTCCTCATCGCTAATTCGGCCGTGCGAACCAGAGAAAAAGGTTGGACTCACATTACGAGAATTAAAGGACCAGTCCCACCCCCGAGCATTGGACAAGATTCTTCAGTGTCTGGTATTGGACCAGATTCCACACCACTCTCACCCCCGGGCATTGGACAAGATTCGTCAGTGTCTCCTTCTGGTATTGGACCAGATTCCACACCACCCTCACACCCTAACTCAGGACAAGATTCAACTGCATCAGGAGTTAATTCAGCTGAGTATACTATTATAAAAGGACCAAATGACTTAAAATTGACATTCAAAAAGACTGATGAACTGTGTAAGAAAAAAGTTTAGAATCATAACATGTCTTGAAGTGTTTTAAGAAATTTGTAAAAGTTAAAAATTGTTAATAAGTAATTCTGGTTAAGTCGTCCCAACTTGGTACCAAAGACCCCAGGTTAATCTTCTCCAGAGTGCTCCCCTAGGAGGGACCAAAGTAGCAGGGACAGATCAAGAGAAGTTTAACCAGAGGAGCAAGAGACTCTAAAAAACTTGGAGACTTCTTCTCAGTAAAATCCTCAAGAGGCAAGGCCGGGTGGGCAGGCTGTGCAGGATGACCCATACCGGACTCTTGGGAAGGGTAGTAGTGCTGGCTCTGATTGCTGGTGGTGCTCTGGGGAGCCCAGGAGAGCTGTGCAATGAGTACTACCAACCTTTCTATGAGAAAGAAGTAAGCTCCTTGCTGAGAGTCCACAACAATTGTGTTAACCTCTCCCAACTGATCTTTTATCAAGAGAATAAGAAAATATATTGGATGACCCGGAACACTGCCACCTTTAGGCAGCCACTCCTGGGAGAGCACCCTGTAGGAGAAACCTGGTGGTGCTTTGAACGTGATGCTACTGAAGCAAACCTGGAAAATCTGGTAAAAGGAAAAAGTATTTCTAAATGTTGGGAGGGCACGACAAAAATTAATCTCTTTCAGGAAACCCCTAAACACCTGTTTTGGGTCAATGGTACCACAACATCCACTGAATTGTCAAGAGACTAGTCTAGTAGTGGCATCATTAAAATTATAAAACAAACTGTCTTTATAATACACAAAGAATCTGGATCAAGTTTAAGAGTTCCTATATATGAGGATTTGAGAAAAACAAAACTGAAGTAACAATATATGTTAAACAAAATTTTGAAACTACAATCAGAATTAGAAGTAATATCTAATCAGACCGCATTGGCTCTTAATCATATTAATGACCAACTCAACCAAACCAAAACAGTAGTTTATCAAATCAAATTAATTGTAGCAGTCATTAGAAACACTTTAAACGAAATAAAAGAACTAGCATATTTACAAAATCAAAAAACTCCTACACTTGATTCCAGTTGGTGGGATAATCTATGGATTTTCAAAAAAAGTTGGAAAACTATAACCTTCACTGTGGGTACACTTGTTAGTCTGTTCTTATTTCCATGTTTAACAAAAATAGTGACATCTGCTGTACAGAATAACCTAAGAATCTCTAAAGAAATTAACCTGAAAAAAACCAAAAAAGGTAATGAAGCTTAGTAAATATGATCACCCAAGTGCTGAAGAAATGTATGATCAATACAAAAAATATAGGAAATTCTATGTTAATGAGCCAAAAATTATAAGTTGATGCAAGCTTAAGCTTGATCAAAGAAAAATAGGAGGGAACTGTTATGAATAGAAAGTTGTATTTTTTTTAAGTTTCAGAGTTAAAAAAACCAAGCCAGACCGAGTCAGCCTCCTTTAGTTTCGCTGCCGAAGGAAAGCTTTTCAAATACCTGTTAATGGCAGGTGATTAACTGATTGTTTCCCTGATGCTGGCTGCATGCCAAGAAGATACCAAGAGAAACCCTCCAGGGTAAAGAGATGAACAGTGACACCAGAAACAACATGCAAATGAGAAACGCAGTGCACCCTGGATTGTTACAGTTTTACAGTTTTTATAAGAAAAACCCCTAAAATCACGAGCCATAAGTGACTTAAAGTGACGTCTAAGGATGGGAGCATTGTCCCGTACCTGCTTAAACCTTTTTATTTCTCACTCTAACCTGAAAAGAAACTGATTAAAGAGACCCCCCGGGTTTCTAAACCAACAAACTAAGGACTCAACGACTCTCCCGTGAGGACAGAGTCCCCAGTTCTGTCTGCAGACCAGCGGACAAAACTGCATCGTCCTCCTCCTTCGTGCCACGCCTGGGAGCAGCGGCGGCGAGGGCGCAACCCGTCGATTTCTTCCCACCTGAGCTGATTCTTCTTAATAAAGGCATTAAAAAGGAGAAAGATCTCCTGCCCATTTATTTCAACAGGTATTCTTTCTGCCCTCCATAACCAATGCTCCACCAAACCACAGATGCTGTCTTCAAACTGACTCCAATTCCAGCCTAGACCTCTCCCCTTCCAGACAACTCCTTCCCCAACCTGCCCCCCAACACCAATCCCCCCAAACACCCACACTGGAGCCCTCAACACCCCGCCAGGACCCCCAGCTGTCCCTGTCCCTCCGCAGAGCTTTCCCAGCCTCCAGCAGACCCCCTGGTTCCCTGCACGTGCCGTGGGATGGCCCTCAGGAGGATCTGCTCCAAGGCCTTTCCCGGGAGCAAGCTCATGCTGCCAGGCCCATGGTTCCTGGATCATCCTTCCCACCGAGCCTTCCTGTGCACGGCTGTTCCCTTGGCACATTTGCGCTCGGCTGGGACTTCTCCACTCACCCAGGGCTGCTGCTAAAGGATGGAGAGCAGCCTGGCAAGCTCTTCCTCCAGCTGCCTCTTTCCTCTTGGGGGAGGAAGAACATTCCACAGGCAAGAAACTGGTGCCTCCACAGACCCTGGATCCATGCTGGGACAGACAAGGATGTGAAGTATGTCATATGGAAAACCTCTTTATCACTAACCGCTCCCATTTGTTCTGTCTGTTCCTTTGTTACCCGTGGTATAAAGCAATACTCACTCGTTTGTCATACACAGAGGCCCCCGCCTACACAGCTCATTCACACCATGTGGGTTCAAGTCTGATGGGTGCCTTGCACAGGTGGCACAGGGAGTCCCACCTACACGGTCCCGGGTCAGGGGCGAGCGTCCCCTTGGTGGGTTAGAGTCCCAGAGTTCGGGAGTGGTGTGCTAACTGGCATTGATTAAATGTGGCTGGAATTTGGATTGGGAGCTGGTTTAGAGAGTTTATTAAGTCTGGTATAATATCGTGTGTGTGTCCATGTGTTAAATCTGTCAATGCAACATCGTTTATTCTTTCCTTATGTGAAGATAAGGAAGGGAATGTGCTCAACACTGTTACCTTTTTCCTTTGGGGATGGAATGCTATTAATTGGAGTAGAAGTAGTCAGAAAATTGAGTGTGTGTTCCAAGGTTCATCTCTAAGAATGCAAGAAGTGGAGACACAGTCTCAGAGGGAAACAGCGTTGTATGGCTGTCCTGGGTTGACTATATGATGCTTTTATCCCCAGTCGTCTTGTTCTGTTTATACTAAATAATAAGTTTTACACCTTTAAGATTCTCTTCCAGACAATGAAGAAGGGAGGGAAGAAGCGCGCAGTTTGTTTTCAGACTGCTCTCACTCCTACACAATCCTGCTCCTGGACTGTGTTGTCTGCGGATGGACAGACAGACGGACAGAGCTCCTTTTTTCTCTTTTTTTTTTTTTTTTTTTTTTTTTTTTGCTTTTAGTTAGTTTTAGCTAGCTGAGGCATAGAAGTTCCCTGGACTGTGATTTTTCCTTTTTCTTGGACCTGTTCAAGCCTGCTCTGCACTGAACACCCAGAAGAGCACCGGCAGCTCCACCTGTGGCCCCCTGGCCGGGCCTGGGCCGCGGCGTTTCCAGCACCAGAGAGACTGATCAGAGACTGAGTGAGCCGAGCTGCAACCCGGGGAGGGGACTGTTCTGAGTTTGTTTTTTTTTTTTTTTGGAGTAGTGAGAAGTTTTATTGTTTAATATTGTTTGGGTTCTATTGTTTAATAAACAGGTTTCTTTCCACTTTTTCTCCAAGGGGGTATTTTCTCCCAAACTGGTTGGAGGGGGGAGGGGCAATTGGAGCTGCTTTTGTAGAGAAGCCCCTTTGGGGGTTATGTCCCAAACAAGCCCCGAACCAGGACAATGGTCTTGCAGATTGGAAATTGAAATTGATTGTCTAGAGAACTTAAAATACTCTGAGGAGGTTCTGGAGGACATAGGTCCCTGGCAGCCTAGCGGGGAATTTTTCCAGCAATAGGATGATATCTTTTGGATGCTTGGAGCACCTTAAGCACTCAGACAATATTCTAGTTTGTGGGAAAGCCCCTAAGTACCCTTTTGTGTTGTATGAAAGAGTGTGAATATGTGGAACTGCATTTGCATTGTCACCCAGAGGGGCTTGGCAGGTGAGGGACAAGGAAGAAGTAGATGGTGAGAAAGGCCAGAGTGACTCTGACACGAATGAGACTTACAGTCTGACAGGAACCAAGTGCAGCAGCTCTACCTGCATTTCCATTTTCTGATGACGGGAGTGGCAGGGAAAGCAAAGTGACTGATGCCCTATGCTCCTTGTAACCCTCTGATCCTTTGTTTGTTGTGTAGGGGGCGTAGAGATTGTAGTCCTTGTAGCGGCCCAAACAATTGGCCCATAGAAGAGAGCAATAGCCTACTTCTCTAAACAACTGGATGAAGTGAGTAGGGGACAGCCTGAGTGTGAGCAGTTGCTGCTCTTGTTTCAAACATCCAAGAAGCCTGAGAATTCACTGGAGGTCAACAAGTAATTGTATTTATCTCACATTCAGTAGCAGCACTTCTTGAGCAAAAGGGTGGGCGTTGGCTTTCACCCTCCAGATTGCTTAAACATCAGGCAGTTTTGGTGGAACAATGTGGTATTACCAAACTAATGTCTTCTCTAGTTAATCCAGCAGCATTCCTGGCCACTCACCAGACAGACAAGGAACCTTTGTAGCATGACTCTATCAAAACCATGAAGTCCACTTTATTCCAGCTGCCCAGATCTTAAAGAAAGCCCAAATCCAGGAGCAGAATCTCAGTACACAGATGGGAGAGGCTTTGTAAGAGCAGATCAGTGAAAATCAGGATATACAATTAGCACAGAGCAAGTCAGCTCAGAAGGCAGAGATAATCACTTTAAGCTGTACCTTCTGACCAGCCTGAGGAAAAAGGATCAATATATGAACAGATTCCAAGTATGCCTTCAGAGTAATATGTGCCATGAAGCAGTTTGCAAAGAAAAGGACTATTGACAGCTCAAGGAAAGCAAATTAAGCATCAAGAAGAAATCTTAAAGTTGCTGGAGGCAGTACTAGTACCTCAAGAGGTTGCAGATGTGCACTGCAAAGGACATCAGACCCCAAAAGGGGTAACAGGTTGCAAAAAGAGCAGCAGAACAAAGCCATGCTGAGGTTCAGGCACTAATTCCCAAAGGTAAGGAACAATATGACAATGATGTATGTCATATAATCAGAAAGATCTAGAATTAGCAAGGAATTTACGAGCAGAACAGAAACATATTGTTTTTGCAACTCCTCAGGGATAGACAGTTATACCTGAAAGAGCATTGTGAAAATTAATTAAGGATGAACATAATTGTATACAGTGGGAAGGGGATGCCTTACATAATTATTTGAGAATTACAAGAGTAAGATGCAACCTGTACTCTAGTGGAAAGCAGGAAACCCAGGGGTGTGAAATAATGTCTCAGAACCAATCCACAAACTAGGACTAGAGTTGAGCTTGCACAGTAGACAAGGGAGAAGATCCTAGATAGCACTGGCAAGTTGACGCTTCTGAATTGCCAAGAAAAGGGGGCTATAAATACCTTTTACATTTCACTGATACCTTCTCAGTGTGACCTAAGGCATTCCCGACCCAAAGAAATAAAGCCAAAGGAGTTGTCAAGATTTTGTTAAACAACAAAATGCCCTGGTTCAGAGTGCCTTTAGACATCTCCTCTGATCGAGGGCCACGTTTCCTAGCAAATATTGCACAGCAACTTTGCAATAATCTCCAAATCAACGGGCACCTACACATGGTGTATTGGCCCCAGGCCAGCAGCCAAGAGGAAAAGAGGAATCATATGCTAAAACAGCAAATAGTCAAAACTGGACAAGGGGCCAACATACCTTGAACCCAGGCCCTACCTTTAGCTTTATTATGGATTCCAGGAGCCCAAGAACAAAAGAAAATCTGAATCCCTTGGAAATACTGTACAGAAGACCATATAAGCATAACTATCAAGGGGAAGATACTGTACAAGTTGGGGAGGGGTATCTGCAGAGCCATGCTGTGCAACTGACACAACAGCTGCAGCAAATAAATCAACACATTTTGAGCAGAGGAGCAAGAGGATGCTCCTCTCCACAAGTCCAGCCTGGGGACCAGGTATACGTCAAATCCCCTGGGGGAAAGCCTCTTATCCCAAAATGGAAAGGACTCGATTTGGTACTTTTAATCACTTATACAGCCTTTAAAGCTTAAAGCGTTAACCTCTTGGCTACACTATTCCAGAATTAAAAGACTTCTGTAAAAGGCAAGAGGAGTCCACAAGTGGACCTCAGAAAGAACAGAAGAAACCAAGATGCGCTTCGCACCATCATTGTCTTCCTGATATTTCTGATCGGAATCCAAGCCACAGTAGGTGACTGTCACTACCATCATGATCTCCTTGGCCTGCGAGATCCTGCTAGATGGAACACTCAAAAATATTCAGGACCTAATTGGCTAAAAGGGATTAATAATGTAAAAAACTTTACACCATTTTAAGGATTAATGACTGAGCAGTTGAAGATTGATGAAAACCTGACTCCATGACAGCCTTTCTTGACCCACCTGAAAGCAGGATCTCTATGGCTTGTATATTTGAAACTCACAAACCTCTTTTAGATGAGATTACTACAGTGACCATGCACATCCGTGACCTTTCTAAAAAGCAGCGTGTGAGTCATGGATGCATTCCCAGACACTAAATCATAGGTCTAAAAAAGGCTTAAGGGGACGGTTTGGGTCTGAACTGGGAATATGAAATTCTATTGATCAAGAAGTCTTAATAAATGAAGCACTGTGAGTTCTTATATTGGACAGACACAAACTCCTCTCAGATCAGCCCTGCTAACACTTGCCCAAACCCACAGCCTGGCAGCTAACCTATTAACCACCCTGGCCAACAATACACAGCAGGATTGTTTCCAGCAGTTGTTGGCTTTATGGGGAAACTACAGGGTAACATTTCTTTAGCATTTCAATGTAGACCAGCTCAGCTGTGGCTACGGTCTGTAATCTCAGGAAAACTTAAAAAAAGGAGAGCTGGCGAAATTGCCAAGAGAATTAACTAAATCATGAGTAAAAATGAAACCACAAAGGAGTTTGAAAAAGACTTCCACACTTGGTGGCAATTGGTCAGTTTCACATAGAATGAACAGAACCCTGCAGTCTTTTACATTAACCATTAAGAATGCAACAAAATACTGTGTAATTCCAATTTTGGCCCTTGGAGCTATAAGAACTCATGTAACTCTCAGTCCCATTCAGCATAATGTCTGGGCCATTTTCAACAAGAAAACTGGAAACTGGCAAACTCTTAGTATCAAAGCATGTGTGCCAAGGGATGCACTGAATTTTGTGTGCAAAAATGCAGGGCTTGACAGAGAGGATCGGTGTCTGCACACTGAGGGCAGCCCTTGTATTTGTGAAATGAGCCCAGTAACCCATGCACAGTCACAGGTATGTTATGTGGGAAGGGGATGTGCCTGGGTGAGATCTGCTTGCACAACTATTACAACAGATTCATTAAATGAAACTGCTAATGGTAATAACTTCTCTATTTTTAATTCACAACCAAAAGTGGATGTGACTTGAGCTGCACCACACAATAACTTCTCTTGAGATTATGCAGAATGCGTACGATGTGTATCATGAAGCACCCAAATTCCAAACTGGAAGGAACATTGATGTTCCAAAACAAATACTGTACCAGCCTAATATAGAATGGCTAGTGGCAGAAGTCAAAAATGCATCTCACAGAGCCTTATGGACACTCAAATTGCTATCAAAGAAGTTACCAAAATCATCACTAAAATACAGAAAGATAGAGAACATCATGAGTCAGATGTCTTCTTGTGATGGACAAATCTTCAATCACCAACAGCTCCTCAGATTTTTAGCTTCCTCAGCAAACCCGTTCTAATTTTTAAAAAAATGAACCCTCCTCTAAACCATCATGAACCTATGGATGTGGTAGAAAATTGAAAGAGCAGCATAACAGTACATATGTCCTGTGGACTGTGGAGGGAATCTTGCAAAAGAATTTGCATCAGGATAAAGAGAAGGGGAGGATGAAACAAGGCCTTTGTTTGACATAAGCACAAGCAATTCACTTAAGCAAACAAGTACTTAGCACAGACACAGGGAAGTACTTAGCACCAGTTAGCATAAGAAAAACCTGGCTGGCCTAACTTGACAGGAGAGGGACTTGAAAAAAGCTTTAGACACATTCCAGCAGAAGAAGGAAGGGCAAGTTGGCAATGAGCCCTGTGCAGGGAAGCCATGAGGAAGAAGTGCTGCTTTAGGGCATGGAGACCGCTCTGGCCAGCGCCTGGACATCAGCTTCAAGGACAGGAATCTGACAGAATGTATTTCTAACCCCCTGCCTATGCAATCACCTCAGCAGGGTAAAGATGGATGGTATTTTTGATGCAATTCCTACATCAACCCACTGAAATTTATACATGGCAGAGAAGCATTTTGGTGGGGTGCAGACCCCTGCCCTCCCGTCAGCTCAAGAAAAGGGCTTTTGGTGGACAGTGCATTTGTCTGCAGATTTCTTTGAATTAGGGAGACCCCTCGGGACTGCTGTATCCTGAGGGAACACCATGGGCCCTGACCTGTGCCTCAGCTTCCAGGGCTGCTCTTGGCCAGCATCCTGACGTGGATGCAGGACAGCTGCCAGGCACTGCTGGGACCCAGCGGGACAGGACCGGCTGTCTCGTGTCCACGGACCCCCCCTCACACAGCTAGGGCCACCCCGAACCCAGACAAAAGCTCACGTGTCAGCAGAGAGGAGCAAGGAGCACTGGGCTCCTCTCAGGGGATCTCAGCATGGTGCTCCAGTGGGAGGGGCAGGCAGGCCACCCACCTTCAGGGCATCCCCTGCATCAACAGGGCGTGCATTTTGGCCTTTTCATCCCTCCACACCACAACCAGGCCTGACATCTCCTCCTCTGCAGTTTTTCCACTTAGGACGTCATCTCACGCTTGGCCAGCGCATCAGATGAGGCCGCAATGGCTTCTGATACCACCTCCATGCCAACCACATCTCCATTGTGTGCTGTTCCTCTTTCACAGGTTGACTTCCCATCAACTGACCAATCCATTGTTTCTCTCAAGGGTCACATTCCCACCAGTTCAACCATAAGGTTTCCTTCACTGTCTGTTCTTCATTATCTTGCTGACGTGCACAGCAGCAGATCAAATGTGGCAGGGCCTTAGACACGACTTGGCTCCTGACTCACAGGCTCCTTGTGCCACTGCTGGCCTTCCGTGTGCTCAGCAGGATCTGTACCTGCACAGGGTTGTGGAACTGCACCTTCAGCACAGGGACCGTGCCAGCCTGAGCTGCCCTCGTTCCTCTGGGTCTGTGCACAAAACACGGCGTGGCAGAGAACGGCAGCAGGGGCCTGTGTGTCCCAGGGCCCCGGATTTGTTCTGCTGCAGCTCCACAGGGATGCAGGCAAAGTGAAGAAGCCAAACTGTTTATTCATGGAAGGCGAAGCAAAGGAGTGAGCAGGGTGGGGAAAAGGGGAAGGGCAGGATCTGAGGACTAGAGGGAAAGAGCCGTGAACAGGGAGGGAGAATGGAGGGAAAAAGAAGGGATGGGCAGAGTCTGAGGGCTGGAGGGAGGGAGCTATCTATAAGCAGGGAGAGGGCTGAAGCCATGCAAGTTTCCCACAGGCTCAGCTGTGCCAATCATCAGCGGTGCCTGGAGCTCCAGCTGGTCTCTTCTGGTCTCAAGGCAGTCTCATCTTCCATGGCATTTGCAGGTCTTCAACAATGTCTGGTTCTTCTGAGCCCGTTCTGCAGCTCTCCCACTGACTATCTGTTGAACTAACATGTATGCCTGGGAAGGGCTGTCATCTCTCCTCAGGGCTTGAAGGGCTGGAACGGAGAGGAACAGAGCCACAGTCAGAGCCTGGATCGGTGGGAATCCTAGGAGACCGTCCTGCCAGGGCCATCCCACCCAGCTCTGGCCATGGCCACAAGAGAAGGGGTGTCAACTGGATCAGCTGGCCATGAATCCACACTCCCACATCCCTGCAATCTCTCTGTGCTCTGCCCATGCCACCCCTCATCCACACAGGGAGTGAGCCTGCCGCAGCCAGGACAGGGATGGCAGCTCCCTGCCCAGGCACTGCAGCTCTCCTGCCAGTCCCGCTGTCAGCCCGCTGCCCTCACTCACTCTCAGTGAGGAGCTGGAGCTCTCCTGGCTGCCCCCTCAGGTGCCGCCCGGCCACCCCTGTGAACACAGAGCCTGTCACGGCGGCAGCGGCACAGCTCCCTGCCAGCGGCACTGCCAGCGCTGCGGCCACACGCCCTGCTGGCCCGGCAGGGCTCAGCCCGGGCCCTTGCCGCACGCTGCCGCCCAAGGGCACGGCTGCCAGAGGGCGGCAGCAGCGCCCGGGCCAGGCGGGGCTCCACGGCGCCGGGCCCGGATGGCGCTGCCGGGGCAGCGGGCGGGGCTGGGGCCGAGCTGCGGCGGGCCGGGGAGGGAGCCCGGCCTCGGGGCTCACCCATGAACCTGATGGCCGCCTCTCGCAGGGACTCCTGTGGGCTATCCAGGAACCGCAGGGCCCATTGCATGCGCTCGCTCGCTTGTCTCCTGTCCTCTAGCAGCTGCAGAGAGCGGCAGCAGGGAAGGCTTGGCGCGGGCTCAGCCCCTGTGGCGGGCGCTCCCTGCGCCCAGCCCCGGCCTCCCCTGCCCGCACAGCCCTGAGGCGCGGCCAGCAGCCGCCGGCGCCGGGCTCCGCAGGGGGCAGAGGGCCGGCTGCTGCCCGGGGAGCCGCGGGGCCGCCCCGCAGCACTGGGGCTCCATCGGGAGTCTCATTCCAGAATGAATTTGTGGTAGACTAAAGCCCCTCACTCCCCATGTCGAATAAATTAAATTCCTGCCCCATAGGCCTTATACTACGCAGTACTGTTTGCTTTGATTAATTTCTGGGCATCATTACGCAATGGATTTCAGTAGCATCATCCCAGGAAAGCTTTTGGTCCAGCCCTGCATCCCTATTTCAGATTGTACAGAAATTTTGTGGACTTGTTCCCACTCTACCTGGAATCTTCCAGCACTGCAGATGTTCAGCTATTACAGCCCTACATGGGAGAGACATTAATTCATCCAGGAAATGTTTCCAAAGGCTTTGTGGGCAATCCTTGCTTGGTTTCGGTAGTGAAATTCGTATCCTGGCAATGTTGGAACTCATTGACTTTTCCAGCATGTGTTTGCTGATGTTTGCATCTGGAAATGGAGAAGAGATTGTTGGAAGCTTGATATATTGCGATGCCTGAACTTCCCTGTTTGTGGCTCCCCAGTGCCGTGCTTAGCAGGCACCCAGTTGTGTTTGGACATGAGCTACCACTGTCAGACACGCAGCAGCTGGAGCATTGAACATCAAAGACTGAGCTGATGTTTTTCCCAGAACACAAGGAAAGATGGCAGTGCCTCTGTATAATCTGACTGTCCTGTGAAATTCAGCAGCTGGTGGTGTTCAGGTGCTGCTGCTGCTGTTATAGATACACAGTACAATACTGGCCTTTTCAAATGTTGAAATGGATTCTATATGTGTGGTGTTAAAAGAACTTTGCTATAAAGATCTCGTTTTCATTTCTGTTGTTAACTAAAACTTAGAAACAGCTGATGTAGTATGCTTGTGTTAAAATGCCTGCTTGCATGGGATACCATCCAATGAACGTGTGACGAGGACACCTGCTGCAGATATGCCAACTATCAGCACTCATGGTCTGAAGAAAATGTGGACCAAAACCTGTCACCGTTGAGTCAGGAACCGAAGTGAAGTGACACATTAACTCTCTTCAGCAGGTTAATGCTGAGTTTATTAGAAAGCCATTCCTTTTTATACACTGTTCCGATATAGCTGGACCTGACTGGTCATTTAATCAACACCCCGTCACCACTGGCTAATTAAGAAGATGCCCTTTGGTAAACATATTCTGAGAAAACAACTGTTCAAAACACCAGCCGCAAGATTGTTTTCATTCTTTCTCTCAGCCTTTTCAAAACTCCCCAGAACAATTCCTGGGAATGTTTATGTGGCCTTCTCACTGACCAGGCTGTCAGTATCCACAAAAGCCCGTAAATGGAGGTGATTATAAGAACGAACTAAAAGCACAAACAAGGAATACGCATGCTCTAAAAAGGCAGACGTGAGGAGGAGCCATGGAAAAGTTCTTGAAACATGGAAACTGGTTTGGAGAAAAGTTCAACATGCATAATTGTTTGTGAATATGTAACAGGCAGATGCAATAGAAATGGTATACAAAGAGTGTTTTCAAAATAGCTGGGATAGTCTAGGCTGAATGGCAAAAGGCATCCAGTCAAAAATATTTGCTTTATTCTCTCCTATTGTACTTTATTACATTTTCTAATTTTTTTACAGGAGAGTGAACCTTGTTTTTCACACTGCAATCCCTTCTATGAAAAAAATCATGACTAACAGCCTCTGCCTTCTCCCAGACACCAAGTGTTGCAGCAGTGCTCCAGGTGCTCCTGCCAACAGCCCCTGCAGGGAGGAGCACAGCTCCCAGTGCACGTGGGCTTTGGCTCCCTGTGGCACACAAGCCCCCCGGGGCACACATCTCTGGGGCAGGAGAGGGACAGCAGCGCTGCCAGGGCTCGGGGGGTGGCAGCTCTGCTTGGGCGGGGACTCTGCCACACCTGCTGATGGCAGCGCTGCCCGGGCCCCAGGGCTCAGAGCACCATTGGTGCCCTGGCCCACACGTTCCCTGTGCCTGTCACAGCCGCGGGTTTAGGATGGCCAGCAGCCGGGACGTGTCCCAAGGAGGCCGTGCCAGCTTCCGTGGAAGGCCCCGTGCCCTTGCCAGCGCGGCTGCCTCGGCAGCCCTGGGGGCTCCTTCTGCTGCCCTGAGCCCGCAGAGCAGGGCAGCGTTTGCTGATGGGCTGAGCCCTTCCTAAAGATCCTGTCGGGCTGCCTTAGACACTTGGGGCCAGGGATTCCTTCCAACCTGGGCCACTTTGGGTGGGCTGGGGGCGGCCCCAGGGCAGGTGGCAGTGGGTGCAAGGGCCCTTTGTGACACGCTGCAGCACTGGCATGGAACGGGACAGGGTGTCCTTTGTGACACGTGGTGACATAGGAGCTGGGGGTGACAAGAACACTCCACAGCGCTCGGAGCAGGCGACGGGACAGGACGGGACAGAGCGGTGCTGTGAGGAGCCCCTGCACAGCGCACTCGTTCGTGTCCCACCCGGAGCTTTTTCCAGACGCTGTTCCTGCAGCTGGCCTTGCGGCCAGACTGTGGCATTTGGTGACTCGGATCTTTTCCAAGACATCTATCCCTGTGGCCTGTGCACTCCAGGCCAGACCGCGGGATTTGGTGACCTGAATCGTTGTTGAGGAGTCTCCTGTGATTTTGGCAGGAGTCCTCAAGAACAAAGTGCAGGTCTTGCTGCTTGCTGTCCTGCTGCCTTCCTGAGGCTTCTCTCTTGCTGGTGCTTTCAGCAACTGCAAGACTTGTTGACTTGGCAATATCCTGAGGAACCTCTATTTAAGGTGCCCTCTAGGCCAGACTCTGACATGGCAGGCAGATTCCTTGGCTTGTTCAAAGTGCTCAGGGGGAAAAAAAACAAAGGCCCTGGAGCTGCCCCAGCAGAACAGCCTGAAGAGCCGGAGAAGATCCAGACACTGCAGGATGGTGAGTGTCAGAGCTGGGCCACAGGGCTGATGGCTGCAGCCAGTGTGGGCCCATCCCATCCCATCCCATCCCATCCCATCCCATCCCCTGGGGCCATGCCCATGGACAGGACGGAAGAGGGCCCAGGCAGACACCCCGCAGTGGCCGTGCTCCATCCCCCTGGGGCATCCCGGGGCTGTCCCTGCCTGGGGAGCGCAGGGCTGGGCTGTGTTCTCCGGCCTCTCCCGCAGCCCCTCAGCTCTGGCTGTGCTCGCTCTTTGCCAGATGCAGCCGTGGAGCACACACAAGAGCAGCAATCCAGCCGTGGCCGCTTCCACAGAACCCTGAAGGTACCTGCAGCCATCCCATCCATGGGCTGGGCCTGCTGTCCCTGCTCAGCCGAGCACTACGCTTGGAGAATGCCATGCAGCATCTCTGGCTTCCCTGTCCTGCAGATGTTCCGGAAGTTTCTGCGAGTTCAGCGCAGAGAGACCGGGACCAGTGCAGCTGAGGGCCCAGCTGAGCCTGACTCGGGGCTGACCGAGCTCCAGGCAGAGCCTGATTTCAGCCTGGATTCAGCTGAGCACTTTCAAGACTCTGACACCATAATGAATGAGGACACAGCAAACGGAGACAAGGCAGTGACTGAGGACGTGGCCATGACAAATGCCAACACTGGAGAGACTGAAGCCACCGCAAATCCTGACACCACGCCCACTCCAACTCTGATCGAGGAATTAATACCAGAGTATTTCAGGGACCCTTGTTTTTCGTCTCAGGAGCAGCTAAGCAGGCTGGGATCAGGCCTGGAGGCCTCCCAGGACTTTGTGCCCCCTCAAGCCGTGATCACTGGGGCCCCTCAGCCTTTGAGGCCAGCACAGTGTGGCGGGAAGGGAAGCTGGGGAAGTTGCTCCCTTGAAGAACGCTCCAAGTTTCCCCCAGGTGTCCTCCAGGTGCCAGCCATTGTAAGGAACATCCACCAGAGGCTGCTGTCCCATGACACTGTGGATGCCAGGCTGAAAATTGACATTGTGAGGCTGGCTGAAGAGCATCCTGTTGATGTGGTGCTGACCCTCCTGCGCTGTGCCCCAACGTGTGACAGGTACGGGGCCCACGTGCCTTGAGAGCTCAGGGCTCACCAGCCTTTAGGGCCCGTGGCCCATCACAGCCCATCCAATGGGCTCTGCCAGACAGGCAGAGAGCTCCAGGA
The DNA here is from genome assembly GCF_036417665.1 of Passer domesticus. NCBI lineage: Eukaryota > Metazoa > Chordata > Aves > Passeriformes > Passeridae > Passer > Passer domesticus. The sequence continues at coordinate 1,388,511 of NC_087506.1, read as the reverse complement.
CCCTCGGGCCCCTCTCTTTGCCCAGCCTGCTGCCAATGCTCCCTCCCTGCCCCTCAGGGCACCGGGGCTCTGTCACCTGTGCCCCCACAGCTGCACAGGGCATGGTACTGTGACTGAGACACCCCTGACACAGAGCCCTGATCCCACAGAGCTGCTGCAATGATGTGGAGAGCCATTGCTTCATCAAGACTAACAATGGAGAAAGTGCTGCCAACACTGGTCCGTGTAATGGAGGATTGGCCTCTGAGCAAAATGTGCACCTCCGATGGGGACAATCAGGATGTTTTTGCCCTGGCTGTGAGTTTCTGGAACTGGTCTCTTCTCAGCCCCCGGATGCCTCTCCAGCAGCTCTCCATCCTCTCCCTGCCTCAGTCACTGGGCTGAAACCTGGGCTAGGGCCAGGCTCAGGGGCCACCAGGCCCACTGCTCCCCCTGCATCTGCCCCTGGGCCCTGCCCCAAGGACACCTCGGCACTGAGCTCCGTTTTGGGCTGCTTCTCTTGCAGGCAACTCTGGTGATCTGGGTGATTGTCCAGGTGCCTCTGTACCATGAGACAAGGATTCATTCTTTCTACCCTCTGTTTACGGCTCTGCTCTTCCACGTTGTCATCACCACACAGCAGATGCCACCAGAGGAAGTTGAAAACTTCTGGAGAGCATGCCAGGAGGAAAATCGCCTTCCCTGCAGGCCCAACAGGTCCCAGTGCTCCTGTCCTTCCCATGCCCTTGTGGCCAGTACCAGTGCTCCCAGTGTGACCTGGGCTTTGCTCTGCACACAGGTTTGCAGTGCAGGCCATGAAGGCTCTGCTCTACCGACTGCAGTGTGACCAGGAGGTGATGGATATGGAGCGTAAGTGTGGCTGGGACACGCTGCTGACTGCTCACACCCAGCACTATGCTGTGGGACTGCTGGCCAGGTGAGACCCCCTTCTCCTCTACACTGCCCTCAGCATTTCTGCCCTGTGCCCGGGTGCCCCACACAGTCCCTGTGGTCAAGGGCCAGAGGGCCTTGACACCGAGGGACAGCCAAGGAGACTGGAAGAGGCTGGGAGACGAGGGTGCCCCAAAGGGGCCACCTCCCACAGCGCTCACATCCCCTCCAGGGAGGCTGGGGAAAGACCAGACCTCCGCGAGTCAGTCCTGGCAGAGGTTTGGTCCCCCCACCTCAGGGTCTTGGTGCCTTTTTCCCCCTTCCAGGGAGATGCGCCATGTCTTGACCTCCATGTGTTCCCATGTCGCATACCGCCTTCTCCTTGTGCTCAGCTGTGAAAAGCCAAGGTGGGATCTGCCCTTCCTGGCATTCCTTGTGGAGGTGAGCCTGGTGGCCAGCACTGCCTCGCTGAGCTGCCTCCCAGCTCTCTGCCCTCTCATAGCCACAGCTGCCCGGGACGGTGCCCGTGCCCTGTGCTGCTGCCTGGGCCCAGCCCTGTGCGTTTCCGGGCTGCTGCTGGCCGGGTCCCCCATCACTGCCTGTGCCTTTCAGGTCCTCGAGTGCCTGGACTTGAGTAAATGTGCTCACACTGTCCTGAAGATCATGTCAAGTTGCCTGCACAGCAAGTGCAGGGAGAGGCGTCGCCTGGCACTCAGAGGCCTCGTGGTGCTCAGCAAGGATCCCTCAATGGTGAGAAGGGGCAGCGGCTGAAGCTGCACTGGGGAAAGCAGCCCCATGGGCTGGCAGGGCTTCAGCAGCTGAGGCAGCTGCTCCCAGCTCTCTTGCCTCACCTGCCCCAGTGCTTTGGGTCAGGCCTTTGGCCTGTGGGCCCTGCAGCAGCAGGCTGGGGTCGCAGTGCCCGGGCGCTGTTGGCGCTGCAGCCGTCCATGGCCTCCCAGCTCAGCCTGGTGTTCCACACAGGCCAGACCTATACGCAGCGTGTCTCGAAGACTTCTGGAGCTGCTGGGTGATGCAGATGGACAGGTGGTCAGCATGTCCCTCTCTCTGTTGAAGAAGATGCTCCAGAAAAAACATCTCATGATATCCAGCACTTCTGCCCCAAAGCTAGCTGAGGCACTCCTGCCACTCTTTGACCGTGTAAGGCTCTGTGGCCCCAGCCATGGGCACTGGCCGCTGGCCAGAAATTTTGTGCTCTCTGGATATTCAGGCCTTTGCCCAGGAGTACTGGATGTGTGATGCTTAGGCCTTTTTCTCCTTCTTTCCTCCAGGACAACAGCCATCTGCAGCTGCTCTCCATTTCCCTCTTCTGCAAGGTGATGGAATTGGTAGTGGAAGAGGGTAAAAAGCCCCTGAAGAGAATTGTGAGCCAGAGCCTGCTCCCACTCTTCTTGCACTGCCATGAGGAGAACCAGCATGTGGCAGAGGTGAGGTTTTGTGTGATGCTGGTGGATCTCTGGCAGGGGGCTCGGCTGCCTCCTGCCCGGTGCCTGGTGGGCTGCAGCCTCCTCCAGGCCCTGGCACAGGAATGTGAGTCCGGTGCCCTGGGCTGTGGGGCCATCTCTGGCTCTCTGCTGCTCTCCAGGCCTCTATGAAAACGCTGTATTGTGCGGCTGGGTTCTTGGAGAAGGCGGATCTCCAGAGGGTTCTGAAGACAGAGCAGCCATTGAAAATTGATGAGTGCCTGGTAAGGACGGCCTGGAAGCACCAAGCTCAGCCTGGAGAAGGCCCCTGAGCGCGGTGCTCAGTGTGCGGGGCTGGCAGCTGTGCCCATGCCCGCTACTGCACCCAGAGGCGGCGCGGGCTCTTCTCCAGGCTGCTGTGGGCCCGAGCCGGGTGCCCATGGAGCCCCGGCGTGGCGGGGCTGCGGGGCGGCCCCGCGGCTCCCCGGGCAGCAGCCGGCCCTCTGCCCCCTGCGGAGCCCGGCGCCAGCGGCTGCTGGCCGCGCCTCGGGGCTGTGCGGGCAGGGGAGGCCGGGGCTGGGCGCAGGGAGCGCCCGCCACAGGGGCTGAGCCCGCGCCAAGCCTTCCCTGCTGCCGCTCTCTGCAGCTGCTAGAGGACAGGAGACAAGCGAGCGAGCGCATGCAATGGGCCCTGCGGTTCCTGGATAGCCCACAGGAGTCCCTGCGAGAGGCGGCCTTCAGGATCATCGGTGAGCCACGAGGCCGGGCTCCCTCCCCGGCCCGCCGCAGCTCGGCCCCAGCCCCGCCCGCTGCCCCGGCAGCGCCATCCGGGCCCGGCGCCGTGGAGCCCCGCCTGGCCCGGGCGCTGCTGCCGCCCTCTGGCAGCCGTGCCCTTGGGCGGCAGCGTGCGGCAAGGGCCCGGGCTGAGCCCTGCCGGGCCAGCAGGGCGTGTGGCCGCAGCGCTGGCAGCGCCGCTGGCAGGGAGCTGTGCCGCTGCCGCCGTGACAGGCTCTGTGTTCACAGGGATGGCCGCGCGCTACCTGTCGAGGAAGAGGGAAGAGCTCCAGTTCCACAGTCAGGGTGAGTCAGGGCAGCGGGCTGGTAGCGGGGCTGCCAGGGAGAGCTGCAATGCCCGGGCAGGGAGCTGCCATCCCTGTCCCGGCTGCGGTGGGCTTCGCTCCTTGTGTGCATGAGGGATGGCGTGGCCAGAGCACACAGAGCGATTGCAGGGACACTGCTGGGGGGATTCATGGCCAGCGTCTTGTGGCTGATCCCGTGGGCCCCTCCTCTCTTCTGGCCGATAGAAGAGCTGAGTGGGACACCCTTGATGTAGTGGTTTTGCTTTGCCAATTTAGGATTTCCTGGCCAATGTGCCAGTTGCTGTGGTGGGTTCAGTTCTGGTTAATCAGCAGTTCGCTCACCAGAATGTATTTACTCATTTCCCCTTTGAGATAGAATTAAGAGAAAGCCAAAGCAGGCTCGAGCCTTTAAAAGGGTATGAAGAACAATTTAAGAGTAACTAAAAGAAAGAGTAATAAGAGTCAGAAGAAAACCTTCGGAACACTTCTCCTCCCCCTACAACCTTTTCTTTCCCACTGACAATGTAAAGAGACCAAACCAAAATGTTGAGTCAGTTTACTACCTTTGCAATAGTCTTTTGTCTCTTTGCTTAAGGAGAGAAGTCCCTCTTATTAATGTTATGGAGACTTTTCCATAAGAAAACAGTTCTCTCGTGGCTCTCAATTTCCATGAATAGCAGCCACCCAGGGAAATGTGCAATGCTGAAATCAGTCCCATTTTCCACAAGCTTTTCTCACAGCTGGGTTTATGTGGCATGTCAACTTATGGGCTACTGTTTTAAAGATGAGCTGTTCAAAAGCAAAGTTCTTGTTCTCTAAAATCATCTTCATCTCTAGCAAGAGAGATCTTCTGTTCCTGGGGGCACAGAATCTTCATCACTCTTCTCCCTGTCTCTGTTGAAACTTCTCAAAGAATCACAGCTATGTTAACATCTGCTGACTTTAGCATGGAGGTCTTTGCTCAATACCTACCATTTGAACACTTTCATCTCCCCATACCTTCATGCGTTATAGGGAAAAAAGTATCATTCTCCATATACAGGAGAATTACAAGAGAATTTTGGCCTAAAACTAAAGACATCTCCTCATCTTTCCCATCTAGGGCTTGACTTCTTCTTCACGGACCTCAGCCAGGCCTTGGCTGGGCCAGCAGTGTTACCTCTTTGTCGGCCAGAAGGGAAAAGAGAAAGTTCCCCGAGTTTCTTTTGTTTTTAAGATGTGTTTTTCACAGAGGCTTTTGTGTACAGCTTTCCAGATTATCAATTCCCAACGGCAGCCATTGATTGGTTTCCTAGCAGACACGGAGGAAGCTGCCAGCAGCTTCTCCCAAAACATGACGTCTGGGGTGCACAAAGCAGCACACCTTGGCAGGAGGGTCTCCTAGGATTCATGCAGATGTGGGTGCTGACTGTGGCTCTCTTCTTTGTTCCAGCCATTTCAGTCCCAAGGAAAGACACTAGTCTGTCCCACTGAAACCTGAATATTCACGCCCGGTTTGCCAGAAGAGCTGAAGAATTAGGTCCATCTTCAGGATGCGGTGAACCAGTGTCCCAAGAACAGCACCAGGAGACACTGAACAGGACACCATCTCCCATTGCCGCTGGAGCTCCAGGCACAGCTGATGATTGGTACAGCTGAGCCTGTGGGAAGCTCGCATGGCTTCTGGCCTTTCCCTGCCTGTAGATACCTCCCTCCCTCCAGCCCTCAGACACTGCCCATTCCCTCTTCCCCTGCCATATCACCCGTTGTTTTTGGCTTTCATTAATAAACGGTTTGGCTTCTTCACTTTGCCTGCATCCCTGTGGAGCTGCAGCAGAACAAATCCGGGGCCCTGGGACACACAGGCCCCTGCTGCCGTTCTCTGCCACGCCGTGTTTTGTGCACAGGAACGAGGGCAGGTCAGGCTGGCATGGTCCCTGTGCTGAAGCTGCAGTTCCACAACCCTGTGCAGTTACAGATCCTGCTGAGCACACGGAAGGCCAGCAGTGGCACAAGGAGCCTGTGTGTCAGGAGCCAAGTCGTGTCTAAGGCCCTGCCACATTTGATCTGCTGCTGTGCACGTCAGCAAGACAATGAAGAACAGACAGTGAAGGAAACCTTATGGATGAACTGGTGGGAATGTGACCCTTGAGAGAAACAATGGATTGGTCAATCGATGGGAAGTTAACCTGTGAAAGAGGAACAACACCCAATGGAGCTGTGTTTGGCATGGAGGTGGCATCACAAGCCATTGCAGCCTCTTCTCACGTGCTGACCAAGCATGAGATGACGTTATAACAGGAAAAACTCCGCTCCAGAGGAGGAGATGTCAGGCCTGGTTGTGGGGTGGAGGGATGAGAGGGACAACATGCATGTCCTTCTGATGGAGGAGATGCCCTGAATGTGGGCGGCCTGCCTGCCCCTCCCAATGAAGCACCATGCTGCATCTCCTGCTCAGTGGCTTTTCACCATTCCAGGGGTTGGTACATATTCTTTGCAAGAGCAGCTGATCAAACAAAACTGGATTTCCAATCACAAGTACAATTAAGTCTTTCTGCATGGGAATCCTCCAGAACCTGTAACACCCCTGATTTTAGAAGAGCCAATCTGAGGATGCTCTGAACCCAGCTGAGAGGGATTCCATGGCAGGCATCCAATGGAGAGCACAGGGGCTGGGAATGCTGGAAGTTTTCAAGAATAGCATTCTGAAAGCACGGCAGGGCTCCATCCGTGCACAGCATCATCAGGAAGAGGGCAGAACTGATGGAGAAGGAAGACTCGCTCACCAGATGATGATCGACAAGTCTCGTCTTTATTCCCGAATCGCCAATTATTATACACCTTTTAATTAGCTCATGCATAGTGCAAATCCCAGCTCACCATTGGCTAATTAGTTATCAGCTATCTACGTGCTGTTTTGGTATAACTACTTACTACTTTCCCAGGCTGTTTGGCTTTACCACCTGTGTCTGTGCATTTCTTCATCCGTGGGCCAAGGACACAGTTTAATTGGAATGGCAACTCCCCTCATTCTCTATCTCGGTCAAATTAATCTCACAGTGACCTTTAGCTCGGAGCTAGCTTGTTACAAAGCTCCCAACATTTCCCCTGTTTTCTTTTTGGGCCAGAAGTGTTGTTTTCCAAGCCCTTCCCATCATCTGACTCACTATTCTTTGTACGCAATTAAGCAAGCATGGTAATACAAGCAATACTATTACACCTAATATCCCTATAGCATACATTGCTGCTCTATTCTGCAGTATTGCATGATTTACACTTTGTACATCTTGAGACAGCATGTCCAATATCTGTCTGTCTTCTTTGCTTGTTGAATGGTCAATGTTTCTCTTGCTCTTGATAGAGTTACACATTCTTCATTGAAATCCATCTGGACTTTGCACCTGTTAAAACACAAACAAATCCCATGTCCCTGCAGGACTGAAGAATCTTCTCAAAATCCTGGAGGTGAAGAATGGGTCCTGGTTTCATTTTGCAATGTTACATAGAGAAATGTTAAGATAAGAGTAATTAGGAATCAATTTATATAATACACACAATCAACAACACATACAAGATCAGAAAATTACTAAACACTACAACACTGAACTTTTATCCCAGAGTCTGCGACAGCTGATAAACCTTAAAATGACAGAGAATTGGAGAAATCATGTCCGGATTCATGTTTCCCCCAACTCCCTCTGAAAATGGCTCAGCTATCATAGATGGTCAAATCGCCAAGTCAAAAGGACTTGAATACTTTTTGATGCAGAAAACATCTGGGTTGATTGTCAGTCACTCCATCCAAATAGAGCTAGAGCTTGGCCAGAGCCCAAACTCTAATTGGTGAGTGTCACTTAACACATTTTTTAAACAGGACTTTTTAAAAACAACTTATAAACAAGAAACCTTAGGGTTACAAACTAATCAAACTATCAAACAATTGAATCTTTCTGAAGTTTCTGTCAAGACAGAGATTTTCCAAACACAGCAAACTTCTTGAATTCTCTGCTGGAGTATTCCTGTAATAATAATTAAAAGAACCACAAAACTGGCAATTTGGATAAAAACTTTCAGAAACATCTAAACAGTTAGGAAATAAAAGACAGGATCTTGAAGAGACCCGTGTCTTGCAGGTGATCACACAAAAAAAATAGAAAAACACATGAAAGCTGGCTGTAAATACTACAACAATACCTTAATAATTCTTATCACAAAAATCAGAGAATTCACATAATGTAATCAATTTATCAGCAGCAAGTGTTCAAGCAAGTTAAGACAACCCTTTTTCTAAGCATTCATGTAATATTAACAACAATCACTATCTATCAGCATTACTTACAAAAACTAAAAATAACAAAGGTTATAAACTTAATATAAATAATTCTTAAAACTTTGAATCATTGGGGAATCGACTGATGACCCCATAACAGGGTCTGATTGACCTTTTCCAAATGCTCTGTCTTCCAAGACACCTTGGGTAATTGAATCTTTACTAATACTTTCATCTTTACATGACATTTTGTTTCCCTGGGAATAATTTTTTACAATAAAAGCAGTTCCTCTGGCATTTTGTTACACTGAGATTTCTTACTGATTGACAACAATCATTAACTGAAGGATAACAGGCTGGTAAAGCTGGACAGTTTGCATAGATATTTAAAAACAAAACTGAGAAAGATGACAGATAATTTTAAACACAAATAATTTCACTTAAAATAAGGACAGTACAAAAACAATTAGCACATTTACATCCATTTATCTAATGCCATCTTTTAATGAATAGAAGAGAGCAAAGACCATAAAGACTATAGTATACAGAAATATTACAGTTTAAATCTTCTCACATGTAGTCCAAACAGAAACTAGGAAGTTTACTTAGACTCTGCCCCCTAAAAGGTTGCTCCCGCCTCAGGCAAGGGAAAGGCAATGAAGTCATCAAACTTAAAGCTATCAAACCCAAATACTCAATCACTTTTAGAAAAGCAAACACATTTACAAAAAAAACTGGTAAACTAACTGTAAAGCCTGTGGAACAGTTGGGTGAAATGCTCCGTATAACATCTGCTGCATGATGAAGCACTGAGTGAATTTGCAGAAGTTTTCCATCCTGATCTTGAAGAAAATTCCTGACCTGTTTTTTCTCAGACACTTGTTTGAATTGCTGCGATGGGCTGGCTGCTGTGGTTGCCAGGCAGCTGTGACAGGGCGGTGCCCTGAGGAATGTCTGCCCACGCCCGTCCCCGCCTGCTTGGGCACAGCTTCAGCCTGCGCCACCTTGGGGGTGCGGAAAGAAACGCCCTCGCCCGGACCCGCGCAGCCCCGATCTCCTTTGGGCTCCGCTCTGCCTGGATTTCCGCTCGGGCTGGTTCCCCCTGGCTCTGCGCCAACACCTGCAGCCAGCGGGAGCATGTCCCACACCGCTGGTGCTTTTGTGGGGTTGCAAAAAGTGAAAAAGCCCTCCCAGCTCCAGCTTTCGGGTTTCGCGTTACTGGTGCGCATCCGCCGCTGCTACCACCGGCACTGTGCTTGACGCTGCCGCGTATTTGGCCCCCGCGTCTCGCCTTGGCTGGCCCGGCCCCGGCTGGCACTTCCCTCGCGATCTGTGCTCTTTCCCTACGGACAGCTGCCGTGCGAGTTTTTGTCACCGTGCGTGTCACTGGACCCGCAGTGCGTGTAACCGCCGCCAGCACCGAGCATGCCGCCTCTGCAGCGCTCGGTCCGCTCCGCCGCTGCACCACTGGGACCGCCGCCAGCACCGAGCATGCCGCCGCCACCATACGCGTTCTTGCCGCCGCGTCCGCCCCGGGCTCTCCCGCGGCCCCTGTCGCTTTCCTGGTCCCGAACTTACGCCACTCTGTTAATTCATGTACTAAATAAGGATTTTGAGAAACTCCTTGTGCATACTCGTAAGCTAACAACTGTGGGAGCTGTTTCTGCAAGTCTATGTCCTTAATCTGCTGCTTTTTTAAAAAGCAAGTAAATAAATCATATGCTGCTTGCCTTTCCATTTCTAATCAGCGCTGTTGCAAGGCTTTCAGACTCCGGAAGCACGTAGGCTGGGACTATCTATATAGCTCCCAGGGCCGCGAACTCACAGTGGATCGTTTGCCGTCCCCCCCTTGCTTCAGAGGGACCCGCTCCTACTTCCCGATCCGTGGCAGCCGTGTCCGTCCGTAGTCGTCTTACGGGTTCACGTCGGGGTCAGCCATTTGATGGAGAAGGAAGACTCGTTCACCAGATGATGATCTACAAGTCTCGTCTTTATTCCCGAATCACCAATTATTATACACCCTTTAATTAGCTCATGCATAGTGCAAAATCCCAGCTCACCATTGGCTAATTAGTTATCAGCTATCTACGTGCTGTTTTGGTGTAACTATCACTACTTTTCCCAAGCTGTTTTGCTTTACCACCTGTTTCTGTGCATTTCTTCATCTGTGGGCCAAGGACACAGTTTAATTGGAATGGCAACTCCCCTCATTCTGTATCTCGGTCAAATTAATCTCACTGTGACCTTTAGCTCGGAGCTAGCTTGTTACAAAGCTCCCAAAAACTATTGATATTGCCAATGCATTTTTCTCCACTCCGCTGGCAGCAGAATGCAGGCCACAGTTTGCCTTCACCTGGAGAAGCTCCAAAACATCTGCACTATATTGATGACATCATTGTATGGGGGAAGACGGCAGCAGAAGTGTTTGAGAAAGGAGAGAAAATCATCCAGATTCTCCTGAAAGCTGGCTTTGCCATCAAGAAGAGCAAAGTCAAGGGACCTGCTCAAGAGATCCAGTTTCTGGGAGTGAAGTGGCAAGACGGACGACATCAGATTCCCACTGATGTCATCAACAAGATCACAGCAATGTCTCCACCATCCAACAAGAAGGAAACACAAGCTTTCCTAGGTGCCATAGGTTTTTGGAGAATGCACATTCCTGAGTACAGTCAGTTCGTGAGCCCTCTCTATCTAGTCACCCGTAAGAAGAACATTTTCCGCTGGAGCCCTGAGCAGCAACAAGCCTTCGTCCAGATTAAGCAGGAGATCACTCACGCGGTAGCCCTTGGTGCAGTCAGGACAGGACCAGATGTGAAGAATGTGCTCTACTCTGCAGCCGGGAACCATGGTTTGTCCTGGAGCCTGTGGCAGAAGGTGCCTGGGGAGACTCGAGGCTAACCACTAAGATTTTGGAGTCGAAGCTAAAGAGGGTCTGAAGCCAAACATATTCCAACAGAGAAGGAAATTTTAGCAGCCTATGAAGGAGTCCAAGCTGCCTCAGAGGTAATAGGCACCAAAGCACAACTCCTCCTGGCACCCCGACTACCAGTACTGGGGTGGATGTTCAAAGCAAAGGTTCCCTCTACCCACCATGCCACCAGTGCTACATGGAGTAAGTGGATTGCTCTCATAACACAGCATGCCCGTATTGGAAAGCTGAATTGCCCTGGGATTCTGGAAATAATTACAAACTGGCCAGAAGGTGAAAACTTCAGTCTCACTGATGAAGAGGAACAAGAAGTGACACGTGCTGAAGAAGCTCCTCCATATAACCAACTGCCAGCGGAAGAAACACAATATGCTCTTTTTACAGATGGTTCCTGTCGCATGGTAGGAATGAATCGGAAGTGGAAAGCAGCCGTATGGAGCCCCACACGACAGGTTGCAGAGGCCACTGAAGGAGAAGGTGGATCAAGCCAACTTGCTGAACTCAAAGCTGTTCAACTGGCCCTGGACATTGCTGAAAGAGAGAGGTGGCCAAAGCTCTACCTCTACACTGATTCATGGATGGCAGCCAACGCTCTGTGGGGATGGCTGGAGAGGTGGAAAGAGGCTAATTGGCAGCGTAGAGGAAAAGCAGTTTGGGCTGTTGAAGAGTGGAAAGACATCGCTACCAGGGTAGGGAGGCTACCTGTGAAGGTCCGCCATGTAGATGCCCATGTCCCCAAGAGTAGAGCCAATGAGGAGCACAAAAACAATGAGCAGATAGACCAGGCTGCAAAGATAGGCGTGTCCAAGATAGACCTAGACTGGGAGCACAAGGGAGAGTTATTCCTAGCTCGAGGGGCCCATGATGCCTCAGGTCATCAGGGCAGAGAGATGCCACCTATAAGTGGGCACGAGACTGAGGGGTGGATTTAACCATGGACAGTATTTCTCAGTTAATCCACGACTGTGAGACGTGTGCTGCCATCAAACAGGCCAAGAGGGTGAAGCCCCTATGGTATGGTGGGCGGTGGTCCAAGTACAAGTATGGCGAGGCCTGGCAGATTGACTACATCACACTGCCCCAGACACGCCAAGGCAAGCGCTGCGTGCTCACAATGGTAGAAGCCACCACGGGATGGTTGGAGACCTATCCTGTGCCTCATGCTACTGCCCGTAACACCATCCTGTGTCTTGAAAAGCAAGTCCTGTGGAGACATGGTACCCCTGAGAGGATTGAGTCAGACAATGGGACTCATTTCAAGAACAGCCTTATCAGCACCTGGACCAGAGAATATGGCATTGAGTGCGTGTACCGTATCCCCTACCATGCACCAGCTTCGGGCAAAGTGGAAAGGTACAATGGGCTGCTAAAAAGCACCTTGAAAGCCTTAGGTGGGGGATCTTTCAAAAACTGGGAGCAGCATCTGGCAAAGGCCACCTGGTTAGTTAATACCCGTATTAAGTTCTGTTTTGTCGGGCCAGGGTTTTATGAGCCCTTAAAAGGGAACTTAATACACCAAGGATAGCTCAGCTATTACCTTTGGAGGCAAATAATGAGCAGGATGGCTTCTGCTGCAGTGTTGGAAACAAAAAGGTTTAATAAAAGGAAAAACAATAAACAGAAAATCCGATCCAGGTACAGAGGTCTGCTCCTGGTAAAACACCTTCACAAAAGCCTCGTGGTTCTTTTGTTCTCTCTTTTTCTACCTGATGACCCAGGCGGGATCTTTTGGCTCTCATCCAATTAGGTGACCCCAAGGTTTTAGTGAAGTGTCTGGGGTCCTATAAGGTGTCTTTTCACCTGATCATTGGGAGAAACTTCTGGGCCTCCTTCCTTTTTTGGGGGACAAAGGCTAGTTTGTCCCTCTCTCATTGGGGGCATCCCCCTACACTCCTTCATACCCGAGGCTCTACTAACCAAGTGGGCCCTGCCCAATATGAGCCTTTGCACAGTATAGATGGAAACAAAGTCCCAGTGGTACATGTCAGGGGTTTGTTAGGGAAGACAGTTTGGATCAATCCTGCCTCGAGTACAGACAAACCCATTCGCGGGGTTGTTTGTGCTCAGGGACCAGGTTGCACATGGTGGATAATGCAAAAAGATGGAAGAACACGATGTGTACCTCAGGGAGATCTGATTGTTGGGTGAGAACCATGTATAAATATCACTGCTGAATGTTGCCACCATTGTCTGTGTATAGCTGTATATTAGATGTATAATGTATGTGTTTGTAGACTTAAAATATATATTAGTTTTAGTAGTAAGCCGACGATATGGCGATAAGGGGTGGAATGTCCTGGGTTGACTATATGACGCTTTAATCCCCAATCGTCTTGTTCTCTTTATACTGAAGAATAATTTTTACACCTTTAAGACTCTCTTCCAGACAGTGGAGAGGGCAGGGAAGAAGCGCACAGTTTGTTTTCAGACTGCTCTCAGTCCTCCACATTCCTGCTCCTGGACTGCGTTGTCTGCGGATGGACAGACAGCCGGACAGAGCTCCTTTTTTCCTTTTTCTTGCTTTTAGTTAGTTTTAGCTAGCTGAGGCAAAGAAGTTCTCCGGATTGTGATTTTTTCCTTTTTTCTTGGACCTGTTCAAGCCTGCTCCGCACTGAACACCCAGAAGAGCACCGGCAGCTCCACCTGTGGCCCCTGGCCGGGCCTGGGCAGCAGCATTTCCAGCACCAGAGAGACTGATCAAAGACTGAGTGAGCCAAGCTGCAACCCGGGGAGGGGACTGTTCTGAGTTTGCTTTCCTTGGATCAGTGAGAAGTTTTATTGCTTAATATTGTTTGGTTTCTATTGTTTAATAAACAGGTTTCTTTCCATTTTTCTGCAAGGAGATATTTTCTCCCGAACTGGTTGGAGGGGGGAGGGGCAATTGAATCTGCTTTTGTAGAGAAGCCCCTTTGGGGGTTATCTCCCAAACTTGCCCTAAACCAGGACAAATACAGTTAGTGGCGCCCAACGCGTGGCTTGAGAAAATGGAAAAAAACCTTTTATTGATTGTAGGTGTCCCTGTCTGTGATGTCCACTGTTCCTGGAAGAAAAGCAAGTGCCACGGTCACTCCAGTCAGGCACAGAGGGTTCTTCCATGTGCCCCCAGGCTGGCAGACACTGGCACAGCAGCAGGACTCTGCTACCAGAACTGAGCCTGGCTGGGTCTGGGATGGAGCTTGTGCGGAGCAAAGCAGGCACAGGACAGGCTGTGGATGGCCACCAGAATGCAGTGCCCTGGGTACAATGTCCCTGAGCAGGGAGCACCCAGCCCAGCCCCAGCCTGGCAGCAGGAGACCCACTCTGCCTGTCCTGCTGCTGGCATTGGTCTTCAGCCCAAGATCACGGCCTCTTCCTCACCTTTTCAATCAATGTCCATGTCCTCAATGGAATCTTCCATATCAACATCCATCTCCTCTTCCTCATCCACATCCACGTCCATCTCTTCCTCTCCAGAGTCTTCTCCGTCAATTTCCATCTCCTCATCCATATCAATCTTTGTATCCACCTCCATCTCCTCCTCTCCGTCTGGGACAGCCTGCAGAGGTAGCAAAACCTCAGAGTGGGCTCCCTGTCCCACTCCATCCCCACAGAGTTCCAGCCCACCCGGGCAGGTGGGGGGTGTCCACCTCCATGGAATGGCACCATACCTTCCTCAGGACAAAGGGGAGCATCCTGCAGGGCTGGATGATGAAATCCAGGCACTCAGGAGCTGTCAGGAATGATCGGGGTATCGGGGGGATAAGAAGAGTGAAAGGCGAGGGCAGGAGCAAGGTGCAGAGCGTGTCAACACAGCGGCCAACGGTTGTGTTGTGCCCTTTGCTGGGCGCTGGACGTTCCAGCTGGAGCGTGGGCTGTGACATCACAGTTCCCAGGCTCCATCTGAAGTGGACAGTGGAGACCATGGAATGATGGAGTCCCTGAATGGTTGGGCTTGGAAGGGAGCCTGAAGAAACATCTTGTTCCAAGCTGAGCAATCTTCCCCCAGAGCAGGCTGCTCAGAGCCCTGTTGCCAAGGATGGGGCATGCACAGCCTCTGTGCACAGCCTGGGCCAGTGCCCCACCACCCCCAGTGGAAAAGAGCAGCTTCCTTAGATGCAGCTTCAATCAACCTGCTGCAGCTGAAAGCCATCCCCCTTGTCCTGTCAGCTCAGGCCCTGCTGAACACTCTGTCCCCTTCTTTCCTGTGGGAGCCTTCCACTCCTCCACAGCCACAGGGAGGCCTCCCAGTGTCTCCTCTCTCCAGGCTGAGCATCCCCAGCCCCACTTGCCCAGTAGTCAGTCACATCAGGGCCAGTCAAGGCTGAAGGGTAGCAAATAGCATCAGGAACTGCGAGATGCAAGCTTTAGACCCAGCTTTGTCTCTAAATGTACAAAATTAATAACAGTGGATGGGAAGATGGTGGGACACTGGTTCTGTTCTAACTGGTGATTTATTTTTCTTCTTTTCTGTCATGCTGCCCCAGGTTTTTCTGTTTGAAAGGAAGCTTGGCACAATGTCCATTGTCTTCTCCATTTGTGAAACACCAAGCGGAGTCTGGGCAGGCTGATGATGCAGAGCAAAACCTGAAAATATACTAGTGATCCTGAGCCTAGGGGATGCAGCTAAACCCAGCCAAAAGGAATTTCTGAAAAGCTGATCCTGGTTTACATTATCTTGAGTTTGGCTTTGCCAACTTCACCAGTCATTTATGAAAAAGCAAACAAAAAACTCAAGCCAAATCAGACATAAACACAAACAAACAAACAAACAAACAAACAAACAAACCCATGCAGCAAACCAATCAAACAAATAGATAAAAAAACCCCAAATAAAACCAAAGGGAATGAAGAGTTAGTACTAGTTGTGAGGATAGCACAGCAGGCAAATGGCTGCTTCCCACAGGATCATCATCAAAAGCCACATAGAACAGCTGCTCCAAAATATACCCCAAGAGGAGAAAAAGTAAAAGTGATGCATGGCAACTTTGGGGGCAGCTCCACATTCAGGTGAAGGATGAGCACGCAGTGGTACAGATCCAGCATTGCCCACCCTCCAGGCTGCTCTTTGCTCCTGATGAAAGACCCTTGCAGGACTGTGGCCCCTCTCAGTGCAGTGTCAGTCACTGCCAGAGCTCTCAGCTGAGCCACTGGCATTTCCAGAGTGACATCCAGGCACAATCCTGCTGCCTGCTGAGCACCTGTGGAAGATCCTGAGCATCTTCATGCCTAGCAGCACAAAACAGCTCAGGATTTCTCTGAACTGCTTTTCAGGAGAGGTTTCCATATCCCCGTGAGATCTGTTCATCCCTCAACACGTCTGACTTGGTGTACAACGATGCATTTGGGTTCCTCCCTTCCTCCTGTGTGCCAGTGAGAAACCATCCATGGGAATGGAGGATGTTGTGTGCAGGGCAATGTATTCCTGGCTTGCCATTTTGCTTCACTGTCACTCAGCTGAACACGGTCCTTGTCTAAGAAGGACTTCGAAGAAATGGGTAGGAATTTTGGCTCTGAGAGGAGCAGAAAGCATATTTTCTAGACCACATTGCCAGCAGATGCCGTTTCCCTGGCAGAACAGTGATTGCCACTCATCTTCCTGGGAAGAATGTCAAGACCCATTCAGAGATCCCAGGTTCAGCTGGCCTTTGGCTTTGTCTGTCTCATTTCACACATCCACTTTCAAGGGCCATTAGAAGAGGCACATGTCTGCCTTGCTACCCAGAAGTGCTGTAGTTATTCCCAGGAAAAAAAAAAAAAAACAAAAACAAAAACTGGCTGTCCTGTGGTGTGGTAGAAATCCCATCACAGTTGTGACTCTGTGAGCAAAGACAACCGGTGCTTTTTGGGGCTGTAACAGCTGAGAGTGTGGCAGAGCAGGTTTGATATTCTTTTTAGAGTCCTGAAAACATTGTTCCCAAACAATCTTTCTCTCCTGTCTTCTGTCATCAACTGTGGAACAGAGGAAATGGAAGGGATCAGAGGTTTGTTTAAATTTGCGCTTATTTTTAAGTCTTCAAATAGTGTCAGCTCGATGCGTGATACTTTAGAAATTGGATGAGTAGCACCTGTTTCATCCCAGCGAGAGGTGGGATTGAAGACTTCCAACAACAGAAACACTGGATGTGCAAGAGCTCAGTTTTCCACCCCTCACACAAGTAACTTGCTGTACTATTTTCAGCAGCCTCAGCCAGATCGATTAAAATCCTGCTCCAAACAACAACAGAATGAAAATGTTCCACCAAATGGGGAAAAGGAAGAAAAGTGGGCCGCAGCCCTTTCTTCAGAGCTTGTGTTGATTTTGCCAAGTCAGATGCAAACAAGGTTTGCCATATTTCCTTCCTAGAAAAATGCAGCTCTTGAATAGAAATCTATCTCTGAGGCTGCTAAGTTGAGTGCGATTTTAGAGCTGGGAGGAGCAAAACAGGTTCCAGAGAAGCTGTGGTTGTGTCACCCTTGGAAGTGTTCAGGGCCAGGTTGGGTGAGCAGGTTGGAGCAACCTTATTAGCGGAAGGTGTCCTGAGTCTGGTGAGTCCCTGAAAAGAAACTTTTGGTTTTCCTGAAATGCTGCCTTTGCAAGGGGAGGTCACAACTACCCCACGTCATTTGAAATGCCCTGAGCAGAACCCAACTGTGTTTTCTCACAGGTGAGGAGGGATTTTCACTTGTATTTTATGGGGGATTTTGACAGGGCAGAGCAAGAGCAGCTGAATGGGTTTGACAGGCAAAGAGGGCCAGTGTGGCAGCAGCTTAATTCCATGGAGCTTTTCCTTCTGTGATCCTGTACAACCTGAGGCAGCACTCTGGGGCTCTTGAACCTGGCAGCTGGGCAAGTTAATCATTGGAACAAGTGATAAATTAACCTGCTCCACTCTCTTGAGCATGGGTGTGATGAGCCTTAAGTAAACCTGTGGGCACTTGTCAGGATGGGAGCTTGTTCTTTGCCAGGGAGGAGGGAGAAAATATTGCTTGGAGTAAATAAAGCAACTCTGCTTCCCCTGGAAGAGGAAAAGAAGGAATTAAATATGTGAATGCTGCATGGAATCATTTGCACAAGGCTATATCTTGTCTGCTATGCAGGAATGTTCCCAATAAACCATGCTTCTCCTGGCCATTATTTTTCTGGGTTTCCACCACATGATACAAAAGACTCTCAAGAGACTCCCGTCCCCCGGGGACCACAGCCTCCCCCAGAGGATGTTCCATGAGATTGACCCCAGAGCCTCATATGGGGCTGTGGGGGGTGGGACAGGGGGACAGGGACCCCCCGTCAGCATCCCCGTGTCCCCCAGGGCCAGAGCCTGGGCCAGGGCTCCTTCACCCTGCTATGAACAAGGGCTTGAGAGCACTGAAAAATCCCCAGCAAGGGATCAGCAAAAACCAGATTTAATATTAAGCAACTGCACCGCAAAGTTCCTTGGCAAGAGTCACTCTGGTCCTGACTGGACACTGCAGGCACAGCAAGGAAAAAAAGCAACAACAAAATCAAACCAAATCCAGGCAACCAAACCAGAAATGAAACAAGAACTATGGCTTTCAATTCTGTGGAAAAGAATTGTCCTTCTCAGCCAGGTGATCATTGCCAAAATTGAAGTTTCACCTCCAACATTCCCTATTGTGACAGACTGGAGGAGATTGTTGGCTAGGAACATCTCGTGTGTGGGGGAGGAAGGGGCAGGTCCAGCCTTGCCCTGCCCCAGAACCCCAGCGCTGCCCTGCCCTAGAACCCCAATCCCCCCAGAGCCTCTATCCCAGCCCAGCAGTGGCTGCCAGTCCCTCTGGAGCCCCAGCCCAGCTCCTGAGTGACCAAATGAGCCCAAGTCCCACCTGGGGGGAAGGGCCCAGCAAGACCAAGGGGTATTGAAGGCTGACCACAAGGTGAGCACACATCCTGACCCTACCTCCTCTTGGCATTTCCATCTGAACGCTGCTGGAATCCAGGAGTTGGTAGCTCTGTGTTTGTGCCTCTCTGTATCTTTTTCGTCTTTCTCACTCTGTGTCTTCTTCAAATTCCCTCCTCTTTCAAATTTTGAGCAACGTTAAATTGAACAGTCTTAGAATTTGTATAATTGAATGGGAAAAGTTAATGCTTTGAGAAGTGTTTTTTTTGTTGATTGAATGTCATATTAAACCTTTTGCCATAGTTTCTCTGATTTTATAAAGTTCCCAGTAAAGGCTCTTTTATTAATTTGAGCTCCCGAGAATCTCTTGTCAGTATTTCTCCAGTGAGTCCAACTCAGGGTACACAAACAATTGTAATTCTTTTTCAATGTCTCCTTCAGAGAGTTGTTTGGGGGGTGGGGGTCAGGGCTTGTCTGTCCTGCTTGGCACAGCCCAGGCAGGGCTTTCCCAGCCACATTCCATGCTCCATTTCCCAGCTGGAGCCGCTGGTGCCTCTGAGTTCTGCTGGCCCAGCCCCAGGGATGCTCTCCTTGTCTGCCCATTCCCCCACGCTCTCTGGGCAGGGATGGCCTCAGTGGGGGCTGCTGACATCCTCAGCAACTTGGAGGCTGCTGCTGGATTTTACTGCTCCAGAGGCTTGTTCAGCCTTCAGCTCTTCAGTGCAGGAATTCAGTGCCCCAGGGCTCATTAACATTCAGAACACGTTAACAAGCCAAGCCTTTGGGAATAATTTGATTTTAGCTTTCAAATCTTGTGTGGTGAATTCAACACATTTCATAAGTGTATTCAAAGTGAATGTATAATTGAATGAATATTTACAAAGAGAGTGAGAAAACATTTTTTAGGTCCTAATTTGTTTTTTCCTGATGATAAATTGATATGTGCAATCTCCAATTGGCACTGAATCCAAGTACCTCCTCATGTAGTTTGAATAGATATGAATAGATATAGCCAATACCCTTCATGGCTGACAATCAATCAGACTCTGTCCCTACCCCCTCCCCACCATTTCCCCCATCCAAGCCCTGGCACTCAGAGCAGCCTTGTGCAAATCTGAGCTCCCTCCAGCCCAGGCTGCACCTGCAGCTTTCAGCTGCTTGGCTCCAACTCCCACCTGCTTTCCTTGGAGAAGGAGCTGCCTGAGACACAGAGGGATGTTCATTGATTGTCAGCCAACAAAGCCAAGGGAAGGCACAGCTCCATCAAATGCAAAAGTCATTCTTCTCCCTGGCTCTGCCCTGGCCCTGATCCCCACAGCCTGTCCTCTTTCCTTCATCCCTCCTTTGCCAGGCACTTTCTGGGACAAATAAGCTCTGCTTTGGCTATGGAGGGAGATCCAAGTGCAGCCACAGGAATGGGAACCACAACTCATCAGGTTTGTGTCTTTTGAGGGAGCAGGAACTGGTGAGACTCAGAGGCACAGAAGGGTTTCTCTTCATGGCCAATATAAAAAATGTGAACATGATAAAATTGAATAAATTTAATAAACATTAAAACCCTTCCCTGAGCTCCTTGTAACAGCAAGATCTGACATGTCCACCATCCACAATGGATTGCCATACGGGAAGGATTTTAGACAGAGACAGAGGTGATATAAAAGATAAAAACACAACTAAGATGCTGACTAAGAAGGTATTTAAAGTTTTGAAAAATTGGGCAACTCCCTGATTCTCAAAGCATGAAGCCAGTCAAGGGAGACACATTTGAATAACCAGAGAACAGCTGCAGGAGGAAATGTGGGAGCAAGGGGAAGGGCATAGATCCAGCTGCTCTAAATGAACAGATGTCCTTAGACACGGCCATTTTATCAGGAGAGCTGGAAACAGCTAAAGGAAGAGGGCCGTGAAATACTAGACTGAATGTTGCTGGCAAAGGTAGAGGGGAAGATCAGTATTTTTTCTCCTGCCATCAGTAGAAGAAATCATGAGGTCCAGAAAACTCCTGTTTCTGGTGGGAAAACGTCGCCATTTCTTAGAAGTACTCAAGTAATCCAGATAAGAAATATTTTCTTGTATATTATGAAACTAACGGGTATTAAAACCAGTGCCCCTTTCCAGGCAGACATCAGCTGTGTGCCCAAGAACAGGCAATGCCACTTGTGCCCTGAGGGGCCCAGCTGGGATTGGATCTCTCTGAGAGCACCTGAGGGAGAGCAGAGCACCTTGCAAGCTGCAGGTCCCTGCCAGCCCCGCAGGGCTCCTGTCCCATCAACATCTGCTCTGCTGCCAATCACAGCTGGGATAGCACCGCCCCTGCTGTGTGATTGACAGCTCTGCCAGGGTTGGGGGCGGGGCTCTGTCCCACCACAAACCAAGGCCTGACCCGGCCCTGGCCCCACACGGGCATTCCGAGCATCCCGAGGTGTCTCGGGACATCGATCTCATCCAGACTCTGACAGCGACCACGGTGACACTACGGAACCTCATGGAACCAAGTGTCACTGTAACGATGTGGTCCAAGGAAACTATGGTGGGACTGTGGAACTTCATGGAATCAAGGAAACCATTGTGCAATTCAGGGGCCCTGTGGAAGCAAGGGTCAATGATCAAACTGTGGGGCCCATAGAAACAAGGAGCCATTGTGACACAGCAGGGCCGCATGGAGCCAAGGGACCACTGTGACTCTGTTGGAGCTCCTGAAACCAAGAAGCCATTGTGACATTGTGAGACTTCATGGAATCAAGGAGACCATTGTGATGGTGTGGGGACCCATGATATCAGCGGAACATGGAACAGGTCTGCCTGCTTTGGCCTCCTGGGGCCTGTCTGACAGGTCCCGCTGAATTTGACATGTCAAGGGCCACTTCCCATCTGACTGTGAAGCACTGGGGCTCCGTGCCTTCCTTCCTATGGAAAAGAACTGTCTTTCTTGTCTAGGCTCCCATGGCTGAAATTAGGATTCCACCTCTAAAATGCCCTATATCCAAGGCTTTCTCCCAGACAAAATCTGCCAATACAGTCAAGTCTGGCTAGCCTTGGCCTCTGGTGACTGCCTCTCATCTGCCCCTGGGGCTCGGCTGTTTTCTTCCTGTGGAGACCACTGAGACACTGTGGGGCATTGTGGAGCCAAAGGCATTGTTACACTGTAGGAACTTGTGGAACCAAGGGGATCATTGTGACACTTTGGGGTCTTGAGGAACCATGGGATCA
Source organism: Passer domesticus (assembly GCF_036417665.1). Taxonomy (NCBI): domain Eukaryota; kingdom Metazoa; phylum Chordata; class Aves; order Passeriformes; family Passeridae; genus Passer; species Passer domesticus. The sequence continues at coordinate 1,366,936 of NC_087506.1, read as the reverse complement.
TTGTGACACCATAGGATCTTCAGGAACCATGGAGACCAATGTGACACTTTGGGGTCTTGTGAAATGCAGGGGCATTGTGACACTGCAGAGCACTATGGATCCAAGAGACCATTGTGGCACTGTGGAGCCTCACAGAACCAAGGACAACGCTGTGGCTCTGTTGGGCTTCATGGTCCCAAGGGGCCAGTGTGAAGCAGCAGGGCTTTGTGGAACCAAGAGGCCATTGTTGCATTTCAGGGCCTCGTGGAGCCAAAGGGCCGTTGTGATCCTGTGGGGCACCGTGGATCCATGGAGACCATTGTGGCACTGCAAGGCCCCATGGAATCATTGTGACAGTGTGGGTCCCCAGGGAACCAAAGAGTCATTGTGACCCTGCAGGGCCTCATGAAGGGAAGGGGTCATTGTGACACTGTGGGAAGCTGTGGAACCATTGTTGCACTACTGGGCCCCAACAGAACCAAGGGGCCGTGGTGACACAGCAGGGCTTCATGGCACACAAAGACCATTATGACACTGTGGGGTCTTTTGGAACCATGGAGACCATTAAAATCCTTAAGGACTTGTGTAACCAAGGGGCCATTATGATGCCACAGGACATCATGGAAGCAAGAGAACCACTGTGATGTTGCAAGACTTCATGGAAGCATAGAGCCATTGTGACACTGCAGGGCCCTATGGAACCAAGAGAACGCAAAATAGATCTGGCTGCCTTGGCCTCCCAGAAGTCACCTGACAGGTCTGGCTGACCATGGAATGTGGAAGGCCGCTCCCATCTGCCCGTGAAACACTGGGGCTCTGGGCTTTCCTTTGTATGGAAAAGAACTGTCCATCTTTTCCAGGTATCCATGGGCAAAATTAGGATTCCACCTCCAAATTTCTGTGTATCCAAGGATTGCTGCCAGAGAAAAGCTGCCAGGACAGACAGGTCTGGATGGTCTTTAACTCCCGAGTGCCAGCACTGACCTATTTTCCAAACACTGGAAAGGTATCTATGCTTTTCGTGGGAAAAAATCATCCTTCTCCAGGCACAAATGTCTGAAATTAGGATTCCACATTCATAATTTTGAATATCCAAGGGTTGCTGCCAGACAAACCTGCCAGGACAGACAGGTCAGGCTTGCCTTGGCCTCTGGTGGCTGCCGTTCATCAGCTCCTGAAACATGGGGGTTCTGTGGTTTCCTTCTTATGGAGACCATTGTGACATTGTGTAGCCTTGTGGAACCAAGGACATCACTGTGGCTCTGTTGGGCCCCATGGTCCCAAGGGGCCAGTGCAAAGCAGCAGTGTGGGAGTTAGCTCGGCTGTAACTCAGAGTCAGCCAGATTTTACCCCAAAAGGACCTGGCGTGAGGTTCAAACCTTGGGAATCATTTGTTTAACTTAGGATGAGCTTGGGAGTTCCCTGATAAGCTTTTAGTGTTGTTATGTTAAGTTGTCCAAATTCTGCTTCCCTACTGGTAACTTATTTCCCCTGTATGGGGATTGTTCTAGTTCTCTAGCCCCAAGTGTATATGTTGTTGCTTCCCCTTTATCTCAGGTCTTTGGATCCTGCCCTTTGTACTGTGCTCAACTTCTCCATGTTTATTGTTTTTCATCCTGTTATTGAAGTTCTTTTTGGGCAACTCCACTGAACCCGCTCCTTTTCATTTTTGCCACCCTCGCTCTGAAGTCAGGGAACCAGAGAGATTTGTCTCAGCCACCTTCACTGCGACATCTGGACCCTGAGCAGGGACCCTGACATTCAGTTGCGTCAGCTGGGGTAAGCTGAGAGATAGGCCAGCGCTCCTGGGACTGTGGATTGTGCCCAGTGGATTTCCCATCACTTCGAGGGACCTGAGCCAGCATTGGTGGGGATGATGACGGTTTCCTCCTGTGGAGGATTGCAGGTGGGTTTGGGAAAATGCAGGACATTTATCACCTATTTTGCCACTGTGTTTTTAAAATACAGATCCACATCCCATAATTGATTTGGGGCGTCCCGGTGCCTGTTCCCCCCAAGGCGGAGAAGGAGAAAAATGGGTGGTCAGTTGTCCAAAGTAGAAAGGAGCTTATATGGACACTTTAAGTTAATTCTCACTGATCATGACAAAATATTTTTAAAGAACAAATTAAAATCAATTGTGAGGTGGATCATAAAAAATTTTCCAGACACTTATGCTGACGAAATCCATACTGTGACTCTGTGGGATTTAAATTGTACAACCTTTCAATCAAAAGGGACCCCATTGCACCCCGTATGCTCCCCTTCTTCTACATCATCCTTGAGACACTTCACCAGCAAGCTGTGTGTTGAAAACTTGATCCATCAGTCCCTCCTAACCCGGGACCTCCTCTGAAACCTGCCTTTCTTGGACTTTCCATGATGGTCCAAGATGGCAATGGCCACGCTGTCTTGGAGAATTGTGCCCTGGAGACCCAAGATGGAAGAAGCCCGAATGTGGCTCGGGAGCCTGGCCATCCTCCCTCCATCTTGGCTCCTCCACTTCCTGCTACCACAACCTTCTCTTCCACTCTGAACGAACCTCCAGACTCCACCGCCGTGCCTGCAGGTCACGCCTCCACTGTCATTCATTCCACCTCCACCCTGGGCCACAGCTCCAGAAAATGACAAAATGGCAGCGCCCTTTACTCACCGTCCGGCAACAATATAAACCCCATGGTCAAGGATACTAGCCAAACTGTCACACTATTTATAATCCAATTGTTTCTGCTCCAAGTAACTCTTCCATCCCAGAAGACAGTTTGGATTCCCCAGAGCCATCTCTCCCCTCAACCCTAGAAGATCCCTGGGAAAAGATCTGGAAGGAAGCAGTTCAGGAAGGAGACTGGCAAATAATCTTGAAACTCCTCATTGCCCCAGGACATGATGAAAGAAGGGAGCAGAATCCCAGGTATCAGCCATTGGTTTATGGGGAAATCAAGGAGCTGTGTAGGGCAGCTAAAGACTAGAGGCAGGACTCACCTTGTTTTAATGGCCTAATGAGGGCCATGTTCACAGCACATGTAACCCCCTATGATTTAAAATATATTATGACCATGTTTCTATCACCTACAGAATACACCCTGTGGGAAAGGGGGATGGAAATGTTTACTAAATCAATTAATGGCAGACTATGCTAATAATGAGGCAAGGGCACAATTGACAATCAGCCATCTAGCTGTAAAAAGGACAACACAGCCTGCCAGATGATCAAGCAGCAGGTATCCCCAGAGAAGTATTGGATGATATAAAAGAGATGGCTTTGAAAGCTTTAATCCAGGTACCGGATGGTAGCACCCCCAGTTTGGACTATGTAAGCATAAGACAAGAACCCGGAGAGCCCTGCATGAAATTGATTGATTGCCTTAAACAGGCACTAGAGAAACAAGTCCGGGATGAAAAGACTCAAAATGAATTACTAAACTCATTGGGGGTAGCCAATGCCAACCTGGAATGTAAGAAAGGGCTGCGTGCCCTTCCACTAGAGATGGAAACCCCACTCCTGCAGATGATTGAGGCTGTAATTGCCTCAGGACCACAGAAGACAGAGCAGCCATACAAGCCCAGGCCATTGGGCAAGGAGTTGCAGAGGCCCTAGTGGCCATGCCATTCCCCTTTAAGGGGCCCCAGCAACAATTACAGGGCCCAAAAATATGTTTCTGGTGTGGTCAACAAGGACATTTTAGAAAATATTGTCTCTGGGGTAGGGGGGTATCCGGTCCCTAACAGAAATCAACGTCAAACTAGGCAGAATTTCGCTTTTTGCAATGGCCCAGTGCAGGTTGGGATGATGATCCACCCTCACAGCCGGCCCAGGGCAGGCCAGGAGTGGCCTTGGTGGCACCTTGGTGGCACCTTGGGCTTGGCACAGCCTTGAGGATGGTCTATGTTTTCAACAGAGAAACTCAAGAGTTTTAGAGTGCATCAAAGAATTAAAAAGACAAAACCCCTCTTTGGCTGTGTGCAGTCAGATCTCCAAGCAAAGCAGATCCCAAGTGAGTGAGGAGAGACAGGATGGGGATGGGGAATGTGGAGCAAGGTTGTCCACACTGGGTCAGAGCTCAAGGCACAGCTACTCTGACCAGGCCAGACCTCCTTAGCAGAATCCCTGGATCAATATCAGTCACAGAATACTGCAATCACCTCTTGTGTAATAGGAAAAAAAAATATCCTTGAAAATAGGAATACATATTTACTAGAAAATCTTTCAAATATTTCTCCAGGAGGAAAACTTCCTGATGAACAGCACTAGAGCAGAGGGAAATCAAGGCAGAGCCATAGTTTGTCAGGACTGGCTTGATGCTAATAAGGCCCATGGTGCATTTGGAGCTGAGCCCTGGAACCTCAGGGTTTCAGAGGAGATTGCACAAACCTGTCCAAGAGTCAAAGTCAGAAGAAAACCCCAAAGTGTGTTGAGGCATGAATGGGTCCCACTAAGGTCCATCCCCAACACAGGCTTCTCGTGGAGTCCTTGGAGGAGAGAATTGGAGGCCAGGATGGCACAAAAACCTCTCAGAGACTCAGTGAGAAAAGGAAAATTCAAAGTACTTTAAAAACCTTGAGTATCTCAAAGTATTAATGAGCCCCAATGAGTGTCAGTATGAAGCTCTCAGGGGACTCGTTAAAGCAGATAATTGGGGCCATGATTGCACAAACCTCTCACAGAGTCTGGATCAAAAGGGAAACACCAAGTACCTTCAAATAACTGAAGTACCTTGAAGCATTAATGAGCCCCACTGAGTGCTGTTACTGACAAAGCCTCTCCAGGGACTAATTACACCAGATAATTGGAGGCCAAGATTGCACAAACCTCTCAGAGACTCCAAGGCAAAAGCCAAACCCAAAGTCCTTGGAAAAACCTGCAGTCCCTGTGGGCTAGGGGAGGATGCTGAGGGCAGGACAAGGGGCTGACAGTGCCCAGCCTGGCTGGGGCTGTGCCAGGAGGCCCCAGGGCCTCAGGACAAGGTGTCCTCTCCCAGCCCTTGGTGGCACAGACCCTGCTGTGCCCCAGGGCACCAAGACTTGGCTTCTCTTTGTCCCCACCTGTCATCAGTGCCTCCAGTTCTCTGCTCTGCCTGGGGCCTGGGGACACTTTCTCAGTTGTGTCCCTCAGTGGGACCCATTAAAAGTCCAAGAAACTTTGGAGTTGGATTCTCACTTGCAGTTCTGGAGAGGTTTCTTCAGCTGCCTCTGAGGCACTGATGTTCAGGGCCTGAGCACAAAGTCCCAGAGGATCATTAAAGTCCTTGTGCTGTGTCTGTGCTGCTGGGCTGGGCTGGGCTCCTGGCACAGAGGCAGTTGCTGGTAAGCAAGAAGAGCTTCAAAAGCACATTTCTTTTGATGAGCAGCTCTTCTGCCAGCCCAGCAGGGCTGGGGCACTGCCTGCAGCCAGCCTGGGCACAGCCCAGAGGCACAGAGAGCTTCAATCAGTCAGGGCTGGGAAGGTGCTGAGAAGTGCCTGGGGCAGAATCACTGCCAGCCCTTGGCACAGGAACCTCTGGCTGCAGGACAATGCAGCTGCAGCTCCTGGAGTGATCTCCTCAAGCTGGAACATCCCAATGCCTACAGACCCTGTGAGTACATTCTCTGATTCTCTTTTGTGCAGAGCAGCCAGGCGTGCCCAGGGCTGTCCTGCAGAGCAGGCTCCTGCAGCCCAGGATGCTGTGCTGGGGCAGGGACTCTGCTGCCTGCCAGGGACAGCTCTCAGCCGGCCCGGGGAGCTGCTCCCAGCACTGGGGGACAAGATCGGGGTGGAAGGAGACAGCTGGTATGGCTTGGAAGTGTTCTCCTTGTGTGGGGAGGATGCTGCATTGTTCAGGATCGCTCCCAGAATGACATTTAACTGCAGAATATTTCTAAGTAGATTATACAGGGAGCACAGCAAGTCAGTGGTGGCATCAAAAGGAGAATCCTGTTTTTTTAATCTACGGCTCTGGCTTGCCTGGACGGGAGATTGCACAGAGATATTCATCACTTTGTTCAAGTGGAGAAAACAAAAAAATTCCCTCATTTGAATAAACCGGGGAGTTACTGAGATCAGCACAGGGCCCCTTAGAGGCAGCATCAGTGTCGCTGTTCCAGCCTCCTCAGGGTTACTCTGACATTGACATCAGAGCCTGCAGAGCCAGAGCTGCCCCTGGGCAGTGCCAGAGCTGGGAGGGGTCTGCAGGGCAGAGCTGAGCCCCCAGGGCTGGGCTGGGCTCTGGCAGCACTGTCAGGGCCCAGCCCTGGGCACAGGGAAGCAACTGCTGGCAGGGACAGCTCCAGGCAGCAGAGCCCTAGGCAGGCAGTGGGGGAAAGTGCACCCAGGCTGTGCTGGGATATTTAAAGTCCTCTCCAAATCCAACTATTCCATGATTACGTTTTTTTTACAGAACTCCATGCCAAGGCACCACAAATGTCCAACAGCAGCTGCATCAGCCACTTCCTCCTGCTGGCATTGGCAGACACGCGGCAGCTGCAGCTCCTGCACTTCTGCCTCTTGCTGGGCATCTCCCTGGCTGCCCTCCTGGGCAACGGCCTCATCATCAGCGCCGTAGCCTGCGGCCACCACCTGCACACGCCCATGTTCTTCTTCCTGCTCAACCTGGCCCTCAGCGACCTGGGCTCCATCTGCACCACTGTGCCCAAAGCCATGCACAATTCCCTCTGGGACACCACCACCATCTCCTACACAGGATGTGCTGCCCAAGTATTTTTTTTTCTTTTCTGCGCAGCAACAGAGATTTATCTCCTGACCATCATGTGCTACGACCGCTACGTGTCCATCTGCAAACCCCTGCACTACGGGACCCTCCTGGGCAGCAGAGCTTGTGCCCACATGGCAGCAGCTGCCTGGGCCAGTGGCTTTCTCACTGCTCTGCTGCTCACGGCCAATACATTTTCCCTGCCCCTCTGCCATGGCAATGCCCTGGGCCAATTCTTCTGTGAAGTGCCACAGATCCTCAAGCTCTCCTGCTCAAAATCCTATGTCCGGGAATTTGGGCTCATTACAGTTAGTGCCTGTTTATCATTTGGTTGTTTTGTGTTCATTGTTTTCTCCTATGTGCAGATCTTCAGGGCCGTGCTGAGGATCCCCTCTGAGCAGGGACGGCACAAAGCCTTTTCCACCTGCCTCCCTCATCTGGTTGTTGTGTCTCTGTTCCTCAGCACGGGTGCATTTGCACACCTGAAGCCCCCTTCCATGTCCTCCCCATCCTTGGATCTGGCCGTGTCAGTTCTGTACTCGGTGGTGCCTCCTGCCCTGAACCCCCTCATCTACAGCCTGAGGAACCAGGAGCTCAAGGCTGCAGTGTGGAGACTGGTGACTGGATGGTTTGAGGGACATTAAACTGCTGGCCACTTTGTGCATATCACTTATAATAAAAGTAATCTTTTCTATTTCTTGTTAGTTTCATTTTGTTAATCTTTTATATTTCTTGTTAGTTTCATTTTGTAGGTTCTTTTCCTTTGTTATAATTTTTGCATACTGTCCGAAAATAAATGTTATTGTGCCATGTCTCATTTTGTTTCTCTCCACCATACCTCTGGCCACAGACTGTGTCAATGAGGGGTAATGCTTTTGGTGGCTTTAAAGGAGCTAAAGAATCTCCCAGCAGAGTTTTCTCCAAAGATGCCCTTTTGTTGTCTTCTCTGGAGCTGCAGCAGCAATGTCGGTGTGCAGAGCTGGGGCAGATCAGTGCTGGCACAGCAGCTGTGCCCAGCAGCAGCAGCAGCACTTGGTGTTGCCAGTGCTGCTGCCGTGGCCCTGCCCCGCTGCCCTGGTGGCCCTGGTGTTGCTGCAGGGCCTGAGTGCTCTCGGGGCCGGGCACAGTCCTGGGGGTGGCAGTGCCGGGGCTGCAGCAGGGACAGGCCATGGGCACTGCTGGGGCAGCGCTGACGCCTCAGGCCAGGCCCTGGGGGCTGCAGGCTCCTTGCCCAGGCTCTCTCAAGAACACGGCCAGGCCAATGCTCAGCACAGAAAAGCCCCAGGGTGAGCAGCCCCAGGCTGGCCGTGGGCAGGCTGGGGGCAAACAGCATGGCTGGGGCTCTGCAAGGGCCCTGGGGGAGACGGGAAGGAGCAGCAGAGCAGGGGCTGATCCATCCCCAGGGTGCTGCACAGCCCAGGGCAGCGTCCCAGAGCATCCTCATGGAGCTGCCAACAACATCCCCCCTCTGCAGCCCTGGCCTCTCCCCCAGCTCACAGAGGTGCTGCATCCTTGCAGGCACAGCCATGGCAGCACTGGCTCAGGAGCCCCTGTTTGCATTGCACAGAGCAGGCAGGAGCACACCCATGCTGGTGCTGTGGGGACATGAACCTGAGGGAGCACAAATGCCATCAGCCCCTGGGGCCAGCAAGGGCTGGGGACAGCAGGGAAACCACTCAGCTTTGTCCTGGCCTCTGCAGTCAGCCAGAAACTTTGTTCCCATTAGCTGGGAGATTCCTGTCCCACTGCAGATGCTGTTGCTCAGAGCCAGGGCTGCCTGACAGCCACCCCTGAACTGCCCTGAGCATTTCCTTGGCTTCACCTCTGCTTTCTTTACTCTTCCCTTGTACAAATTTCTTCCTGTTGCCCACCCCTGTTCCCTCCCCTGCAAAAAGCCCATCCCTGTTTGCCCTTTCCTCTCTGGCCCCACTCCCCATTGCAGTTCCTGACTTGGCACCATGGGAACGTCCCTTGGGGAGCAGGATCATCCTCCAAGTGCTGCAGGAATTGTCTGCAGGCTCCTGCAGTGCCTGGTGCTGCTCCCTTGCCAGAGGCACCACAGGCCAGGGGGGCACATCTGGGCTGCTGTGTCTGCCTGTGGGGCTCCCTGTTCTGGGCAATGAGGAGGAGCTGCAGAGGCTCTGAGGACTGACAGGATGGGCTTTGGGGCTGGGAGGAGAAGCTGAGGCACCTGGGCTGCTGGAGCTTCTGAAGAGGAGGCCCAGGGCTCATCGTGCAACTGCTGCAAGGGTGGTTTCAGAGAATCCCAGAATCAGCAAGGTTGGAAAAGACCTTGGAGATCATCAAGTCCAACCTGTGCCCTGACACCACCTTGTCTCCCCTGGGCCTCCTCTTCTCCAGAATAAATGAACTCAGTTCCCTCACCTGCTTCTCACAGGACTTGTGCTGCAGACCCCTTCACCAGCCTTGTTGCCCTTCTCTGGACACGCTCCAGCCCCTCCATGTCCTTCCTAAATTGAGGGGCCCAGAACTGGACACAGCACTCGAGGTGCTGCCCAACCAGTGCTGAGCACAGGGGAAGAATCACTGCCCTGCTCCTGCTGGCCACACCAATCCTCATCCAGGCCAGGAGCCATTGGCCTTCTTGCCCACCTGGGCACACTGCTGGCTCCTGTCCAGCCTGCTGTCCATCAGTCCCTGCAGGTCCCTTTCTGCCTGGCTGCTGTCCAGCCACTCTGTCCCCAGCCTGTAGTGGTGCAGGGGTTGTTGTGGCTAAAGTTCAGGACCCAGCAGTTGGACTTGTTAAGCCTCACCTTGTTGGATTTGGGCCCTGGATCCAGCCTGTCCAGGGCCCTGTGCAGAGCCTTTCTACCCTCCAGCAGATCAAGACTCACACCCAGCTGGTGTCATCTGCAAAGATGTCCTTGGCTCCATGTGGCCTCTCAGTGTCACAATGGCCCTTTGGTTACACCAGGCCCTGCACTGTCACACTCATTTCCTTGGTTCCATGAGGCCATGCTGAGCAACAATGCTCTCCTTGGTTCCATGGGGCCCCAAAATGTGACAATGTTCTTCTTGGTTCCATGGGGCTTCACAGTGTCACAGTGTTCTCACTGTTGCCACAGTTTCATAGTGGCCCCTTTTTTCCATGGGGCCCTAGAATGTCACAATTGCCCCGTGGTTACATGAGGTCCCACACTGTCACCATGGTCTCTGTGGTTCCACAAGTCCCCTGAGTGTCACAATGGACTTCTTGTTTCCACAAGGCCACACAGTGTCACAACTGTCTTCCAGATCCCTTGAGGCCCAATTGTGTCACAGTGGCCCCTTGGTTACACAGGATCCTGCAGTGTCACAATGTCCCCTTGGTTCCATGAGGCCTTGCAGTGTCAGAACGGCCCCTTGGTTCCACTGGGCCCTGGAGTCTCCCAATGGTCTCCTTGGTTTTGCAGTGTCAAAATGGTGAAACCCCTTGGTTCCACAAGGCCCTGGAGTGTCACAATAGCCTCTGTGGTTCCACAAGGACCGAGAGTGTCACGGTGCACTCCCTGGTTCCATTTGGCCCACAGCACCACAATGGACCCCTGGTTCTATGGGGCTGCAGTGTCATCATGGTCCCCTTGGTTCCATGAGGCTCTGCAGTGTCACAACGGTCCCAGAGTGTCCCAATCATCAGAGAATGACAGAATCAAATTGGCTGGAAAAGACCTTTGGGATCATCAAGTCCAAACAATGCCCTAACACCGCCTTGTCACCCAGACCATGCCACCGACTGCCACTGGAGAAGGACAGTGACTCCACCACCTCCCCGCTGGCCTGCCCATTCCAATGCCCAATCACCCTCTCTGTGAAGAATTCCTATTGTCCAGCCTAAACCTCCCCTGGTGCAGCTTAAGGCTGTGTCTTCTTGTCCTGCCCTCCAGCAGATCCACACTCACACTCAGCTTGGTGCCATCTGCAAATTTGTGAATGGTGGACTGGATCCCCTCACCCAGATCATCAGTGAAGATGTTAAACAGGACTGGGCCCAACACAGATCCCTGGGGGACACCATCAGTGACTGGCCACCAGCTGGGTGCAGCACCATCCCCACCACTCTCTGGGCCCAGCCTCCAGCCAGCTCTTAAATCTCCCAGCGAGGAGAGAACCTGCCCAAGCCGTGGGCTCCAGCTTTTCCAGGGAATGCTGTCAGAGACAGTGTCAAAGGCCTTGCTGAATTCCAGGCACAAAACATCCACAGCCTTCCCTACATCCACCAGTGGGTCAGCTGGCCATAAAAGGAGAGACCAGGTTGGTCAGGCAGGACCTGCCACCCCTAAATCCACGCTGGCTGGCTCTGATCCCTCGGCCATCCTGTGGGTGCCCTGTGATGGCTCTCAAGGTGATCTGTTCCAGAACCTTGCCAGGCACCCAGGTCGGGCTGACAGGCCTGGAGCTCCCCAGATCCTCCTTCCAGCCCTTCTTGGGGATGGGCTCACACTGGCACCTCCACTCCTCTGGGACCTCCCTGGTGATCCAGAACTGATGGTAAATGATGGAGAGCAGCTTGGGGAGCTCATCCACCAGCTTCCTCATTCTCCCAGAATGGATCCCATCCAAACCCATATACCTTTGAGCATCTGAGTGTCTCAGCAGGTCCCCAGCTGCTTCCTCCTGGATTGCAGGGGGCTGTTCTGCTCCCTGTGCCCATCTACCAGCTCAGGAGAACACTTGTCCTGAGGGCAACCTGTCCTAATATTGAAAATTGAGACAAACAAGGAGTTAAGCAGCTCAGCCTTTTCCTTATCTTTAGTTATTATATTCTCCACTGCATCCAATAAAGAGTAGAGGTTCTCCTTATCCCTCCTTTTGCCATTAATTCTTTATAAAACTTTTCTTTTTTTTAATTTCTTTTTTTTTTTTTTTTTTTTACAGAAGCCACCAGGTTAAGTTCTAATGAGCTTTCACCTCTCAAGCTTTCTTTCTCTATAAACTAACAACATCCTTAAACACTTCCTGATTTGCTGGTCCTTTTTAGCCCAGAGTTCCCACAAAAGCTCGATGGGCAGCCAGGCCAGTAACTTCCCTCACCAGCTCATCTTTTGCCACAATGGGACAGGCTGTTCCTTCCCCTTTAGGATGACATTCTTGAAGTGTGTCCATTTTTCCCTTTGTTTTTAAGGGCTGTTTCCCTTAAAAAAATCAGTACCTGATTCAGTACTCCCCAGATCTTCGTCCTAAATAGTCCAAAGTCTGCCCTTCTTAATTCCAGTGCAGAAGTTTTGTTGCTGCCCCTCCTTCTTTCATAGAACATTGAAAACTTGATTATTTCATCATCACTGTGCCCCAGGCAGCCTCTGACCCCCTCATCTGCCACCAGCCCTTCTCTGTTTGTGAACAGCAGGAGACAGAGCTTTCCTTGGCAGTGGGAGTGTTACCAAAAATTCGGTAAAACAGAAAACTCCTTAACACCAATGCAGCATTAAGCAGCAGCATTCTTTATTCAGGCGGATGCATGGGGGATGGCTCCTCCCAAAGCCGTGCAGGCTGAGTACAGGAAGGTTTCTGTTTATTTTCTGTATTTTGCACACATATTCATTGATTGTCCTCAACTAAACACACATATGATAATCATTTCCCCAAAATCATTAACATATTTCCCCTCCCTTTACCAATGCATTCTTCTGTCCTGGGGGTGTCTCTGGTCGTCCCTGGTGGTCGTGGACCCCAATGTTCCAGTGGCCTGGCTGAGCTGGCAGGACACTGAGGCTGATGAACTTCCAGTTCCTCTTCTGACACAATGGGCACTGTGTGGTTTCCACAGGCCTGGGGTTTTGGAGAACAAGCTCCAGGTGTCAGCTATGACATCAGAGAGTCAGTTGTGACATCAGAGACCAGCTGTGTGACACTACAGAATGGGCTGTGACATCACAGAGGGGGCTGTGTGACATCCCAGAGGGGCTGTGTGAGGTCACTGGGTTGCTCACTCCGCCCCAGCTCCCCCTCACAGTTTCTCCCAACAAATCCAATGCTGTTCATGCCCAGCGGGGTCCCTGTCCCCCGTATCTGCCCAGCCCACCTGGAGCCACAGCCTCCACCAAAGGATGTTCCACAGGATCCACCCCAGGGACTGACTGGACACAAACCTGATGAGTTGTGGTTTATTGGTGTTTCCCAATATTACTGACAAAACTGCTTAGGTCACATAGCGGCACCTGTGCTCCTTCCTACCCAGTGACGCTATTCACTTGCCTGTGGTCAAGCTGGGCACATGGAGACAAGTCCAGGCATACCCCGAGGTCATGGAGACGCCATCAGGTGCCATAGACAGGGATTTGGGACAGGGAGGCTCCCTCAGGTGCCAGAGACAGGGATTTGGGACAGGGAGGCTCCCTCAGGTGCCATAGACAGGGATTTGGGACAGGGAGGCTCCCTCAGGTGCCAGAGACAGGGATTTGGGACAGGGAGGCTCCCTCAGGTGCCATAGACAGGGATTTGGGACAGGGAGGCTCCCTCAGGTACCGCACACAGGGATTTGGGACAGGGAGGCTCCCTCAGGTGCCGCACACAGGGATTTGGGACAGGGAGGCTCCCTCAGGTGCCTTGGACAGGGATTTGGGACAGGGAGGCTCCCTCAGGTGCCAGAGACAGGGATTTGGGACAGGGAGGCTCCCTCAGGTGCCGCACACAGGGATTTGGGACAGGGAGGCTCCCTCAGGTGCCTTGGACAGGGATTTGGGACAGGGAGGCTCCCTCAGGTGCCATAGACAGGGATTTGGGACAGGGAGGCTCCCTCAGGTGCCATAGACAGGGATTTGGGACAGGGAGGCTCCCTCAGGTGCCATAGACAGGGATTTGGGACAGGGAGGCTCCCTCAGGTGCCAGAGACAGGGATTTGGGACAGGGAGGCTCCCTCAGGTGCCGCACACAGGGATTTGGGACAGGGAGGCTCCCTCAGGTGCCGCACACAGGGATTTGGGACAGGGAGGCTCCCTCAGGTGCCGCACACAGGGATTTGGGACAGGGAGGCTCCCTCAGGTGCCAGCGACAGGGATTTGGGACAGGGAGGCTCCCTCAGGTGCCATAGACAGGGATTTGGGACAGGGAGGCTCCCTCAGGTGCCACAGACAGGGATTTGGGACAGGGAGGCTCCCTCAGGTGCCGCAGACAGGGATTTGGGACAGGGAGGCTCCCTCAGGTGCCATAGACAGGGATTTGGGACAGGGAGGCTCCCTCAGGTGCCATGGACAGGGATTTGGGACAGGGAGGCTCCCTCAGGTGCCGCACACAGGGATTTGGGACAGGGAGGCTCCCTCAGGTGCCGCACACAGGGATTTGGGACAGGGAGGCTCCCTCAGGCGCCAGAGACAGGGATTTGGGACAGGGAGGCTCCCTCAGGTGCCATAAACAGGGATTTGGGACAGGGAGGCTCTCTCAGGTGCCACACACAGGGATTTGGGACAGGGAGGCTCCCTCAGGTGCCACAGACAGGGATTTGGGACAGGGAGGCTCCCTCAGGTGCCGCACACAGGGATTTGGGACAGGGAGGCTCCCTCAAGTGCCATAGACAGGGATTTGGGACAGGGAGGCTCCCTCAGGTGCCGCAGACAGGGATTTGGGACAGGGAGGCTCCCTCAGGTGCCGCAGACAGGGATTTGGGACAGGGAGGCTCCCTCAGGTGCCAGAGACAGGGATTTGGGACAGGGAGGCTCCCTCAGGCGCCTCGGACAGGGATTTGGGACAGGGAGGCTCCCTCAGGTGCCACAGACAGGGATTTGGGACAGGGAGGCTCCCTCAGGTGCCATGGAGAGGGATTTGGGACAGGGAGGCTCCCTCAGGTGCCGCACACAGGGATTTGGGACAGGGAGGCTCCCTCAGGTGCCATAGACAGGGATTTGGGACAGGGAGGCTCCCTCAGGTGCCATGGACAGGGATTTGGGACAGGGAGGCTCCCTCAGGTGCCGCAGACAGGGATTTGGGACAGGGAGGCTCCCTCAGGTGCCATAGACAGGGATTTGGGACAGGGAGGCTCCCTCAGGTGCCGCAGACAGGGATTTGGGACAGGGAGGCTCCCTCAGGTGCCATAGACAGGGATTTGGGACAGGGAGGCTCCCTCAGGTGCCGCAGACAGGGATTTGGAACAGGGAGGCTCCCTCAGGTGCCGCACACAGGGATTTGGGACAGGGAGGCTCCCTCAGGTGCCGCACACAGGGATTAGGGACAGGGAGGCTACCTCAGGTGCCGCAGACAGGGATTTGGGACAGGGAGGCTCCCTCAGGTGCCAGAGACAGGGATTTGGGACAGGGAGGCTCCCTCAGGTGCCATGGACAGGGATTTGGGACAGCGAGGCTCCCTCAGGAGCCATAGACAGGAATTTGGGACAGGGAGGCTCCCTCAGGTGCCATATTCAGGGATTTGGGACAGGGAGGCTCCCTCAGGTGCCATATTCAGGGATTTGGGACAGGGAGGCTCCCTCAGGTGCCATAGACAGGGATTTGGGACAGGGAGGCTCCCTCAGGTGCCGCAGACAGGGATTTGGGACAGGGAGGCTCCCTCAGGTGCCGCAGACAGGGATTTGGGACAGGGAGGCTCCCTCAGGTGCCAGAGACAGGGATTTGGGACAGGGAGGCTCCCTCAGGTGCCGCACACAGGGATTTGGGACAGGGAGGCTCCCTCAGGTGCCAGAGACAGGGATTTGGGACAGGGAGGCTCCCTCAGGTGCCGCACACAGGGATGTGGGACAGGGAGGCTCCCTCAGGTACCGCACACAGGGATTTGGGACAGGGAGGCTCCCTCAGGTGCCAGAGACAGGGATTTGGGACAGGGAGGCTCCCTCAGGTGCCAGAGACAGGGATTTGGGACAGGGAGGCTCCCTCAGGTGCCGCACACAGGGATTTGGGACAGGGAGGCTCCCTCAGGTGCCTTGGAGAGGGATTTGGGACAGGGAGGCTCCCTCAGGTGCCAGAGACAGGGATTTGGGACAGGGAGGCTCCCTCAGGTGCCTTGGAGAGGGATTTGGGACAGGGAGGCTCCCTCAGGTGCCAGAGACAGGGATTTGGGACAGGGAGGCTCCCTCAGGTGCCAGAGACAGGGATTTGGGACAGGGAGGCTCCCTCAGGTGCCGCACACAGGGATTTGGGACAGGGAGGCTCCCTCAGGTGCCATGGACAGGGATTTGGGACAGGGAGGCTCCCTCCGGTGCCGCACACGGGGATTTGGGACAGGGAGGCTCCCTCAGGTGCCAGAGACAGGGATTTGGGACAGGGAGGCTCCCTCAGGTGCCATGGACAGGGATTTGGGACAGGGAGGCTCCCTCAGGAGCCATAGACAGGAATTTGGGACAGGGAGGCTACCTCAGGTGCCGCAGACAGGGATTTGGGACAGGGAGGCTCCCTCAGGTTCCATAGACAGGGATTTGGGACAGGGAGGCTCCCTCAGGTGCCGCACACAGGGATTTGGGACAGGGAGGCTCCCTCAGGTGCCATGGACAGGGATTTGGGACAGGGAGGCTCCCTCAGGTGCCGCACACAGGGATTTGGGACAGGGAGGCTCCCTCAGGTGCCAGAGACAGGGATTTGGGACAGGGAGGCTCCCTCAGGTGCCGCACACAGGGATTTGGGACAGGGAGGCTCCCTCAGGTGCCACAGACAGGGATTTGGGACAGGGAGGCTCCCTCAGGTGCCATATTCAGAGATTTGGGACAGGGAGGCTCCCTCAGGTGCCGCACACAGGGATTTGGGACAGGGAGGCTCCCTCAGGTGCCCCAGACAGGGATTTGGGACAGGGAGGCTCCCTCAGGTGCCATAGACACAGGGATTTGGGACAGGGAGCCTCCCTCAGGTGCCGCAGACAGGGATTTGGGACAGGGAGGCTCCCTCAGGTGCCAGAGACAGGGATTTGGGACAGGGAGGCTTCCTCAGGTGCCATAGACAGGGATTTGGGACAGGGAGGCTCCCTCAGGTGCCGCACACAGGGATTTGGGACAGGGAGGCTCCCTCAGGTGCCATAGACAGGGATTTGGGACAGGGAGGCTCCCTCAGGTGCCATAAACAGGGATTTGGGACAGGGAGGCTCCCTCAGGTGCCAGAGACAGGGATTTGGGACAGGGAGGATCCCTCAGGTGCCGCACACAGGGATTTGGGACAGGGAGGCTCCCTCAGGTGCCGCAGACAGGGATTTGGGACAGGGAGGCTCCCTCAGGTGCCAGAGACAGGGATTTGGGACAGGGAGGCTCCCTCAGGTGCCATATTCAGGGATTTGGGACAGGGAGGCTCCCTCAGGTGCCATATTCAGGGATTTGGGACAGGGAGGCTCCCTCAGGTGCCATAGACAGGGATTTGGGACAGGGAGGCTCCCTCAGGTGCCGCAGACAGGGATTTGGGACAGGGAGGCTCCCTCAGGTGCCGCAGACAGGGATTTGGGACAGGGAGGCTCCCTCAGGTGCCAGAGACAGGGATTTGGGACAGGGAGGCTCCCTCAGGTGCCGCACACAGGGATTTGGGACAGGGAGGCTCCCTCAGGTGCCGCACACAGGGATTTGGGACAGGGAGGCTCCCTCAGGTGCCAGAGACAGGGATTTGGGACAGGGAGGCTCCCTCAGGTGCCAGAGACAGGGATTTGGGACAGGGAGGCTCCCTCAGGTGCCATAGACAGGGATTTGGGACAGGGAGGCTCCCTCAGGTGCCAGAGACAGGGATTTGGGACAGGGAGGCTCCCTCAGGTGCCGCACACAGGGATGTGGGACAGGGAGGCTCCCTCAGGTACCGCACACAGGGATTTGGGACAGGGAGGCTCCCTCAGGTGCCGCAGACAGGGATTTGGGACAGGGAGGCTCCCTCAGGTGCCAGAGACAGGGATTTGGGACAGGGAGGCTCCCTCAGGTGCCATAGACAGGGATTTGGGACAGGGAGGCTCCCTCAGGTGCCAGAGACAGGGATTTGGGACAGGGAGGCTCCCTCAGGTGCCGCACACAGGGATTTGGGACAGGGAGGCTCCCTCAGGTGCCAGAGACAGGGATTTGGGACAGGGAGGCTCCCTCAGGTGCCGCACACAGGGATTTGGGACAGGGAGGCTCCCTCAGGTGCCTTGGAGAGGGATTTGGGACAGGGAGGCTCCCTCAGGTGCCAGAGACAGGGATTTGGGACAGGGAGGCTCCCTCAGGTGCCATAGACAGGGATTTGGGACAGGGAGGCTCCCTCAGGTGCCTTGGAGAGGGATTTGGGACAGGGAGGCTCCCTCAGGTGCCAGAGACAGGGATTTGGGACAGGGAGGCTCCCTCAGGTGCCAGAGACAGGGATTTGGGACAGGGAGGCTCCCTCAGGTGCCGCACACAGGGATTTGGGACAGGGAGGCTCCCTCAGGTGCCATGGACAGGGATTTGGGACAGGGAGGCTCCCTCAGGTGCCAGAGACAGGGATTTGGGACAGGGAGGCTCCCTCAGGTGCCAGAGACAGGGATTTGGGACAGGGAGGCTCCCTCAGGTGCCAGAGACAGGGATTTGGGACAGGGAGGCTCCCTCAGGTGCCATGGACAGGGATTTGGGACAGGGAGGCTCCCTCAGGAGCCATAGAGAGGAATTTGGGACAGGGAGGCTCCCTCAGGTGCCGCAGACAGGGATTTGGGACAGGGAGGCTCCCTCAGGTTCCATAGACAGGGATTTGGGACAGGGAGGCTCCCTCAGGTGCCGCACACAGGGATTTGGGACAGGGAGGCTCCCTCAGGTGCCATGGACAGGGATTTGGGACAGGGAGGCTCCCTCAGGTGCCATAGACAGGGATTTGGGACAGGGAGGCTCCCTCAGGTGCCGCACACAGGGATTTGGGACAGGGAGGCTTCCTCAGGTGCCATAGACAGCGATTTGGGACAGGGAGGCTGCCTCAGGTGCCGGACACAGGGATTTGGGACAGGGAGGCTCCCTCAGGTGCCAGAGACAGGGATTTGGGACAGGGAGGCTCCCTCAGGTGCCGCACACAGGGATTTGGGACAGGGAGGCTCCCTCAGGTGCCATATTCAGAGATTTGGGACAGGGAGGCTCCCTCAGGTGCCGCACACAGGGATTTGGGACAGGGAGGCTCCCTCAGGTGCCCCAGACAGGGATTTGGGACAGGGAGGCTCCCTCAGGTGCCATAGACACAGGGATTTGGGACAGGGAGCCTCCCTCAGGTGCCGCAGACAGGGATTTGGGACAGGGAGGCTCCCTCAGGTGCCAGAGACAGGGATTTGGGACAGGGAGGCTTCCTCAGGTGCCATAGACAGGGATTTGGGACAGGGAGGCTCCCTCAGGTGCCGCACACAGGGATTTGGGACAGGGAGGCTCCCTCAGGTGCCAGAGACAGGGATTTGGGACAGGGAGGCTTCCTCAGGTGCCATAGACAGGGATTTGGGACAGGGAGGCTCCCTCAGGTGCCGGACACAGGGATTTGGGACAGGGAGGCTCCCTCAGGTGCCATAGACAGGGATTTGGGACAGGGAGGCTCCCTCAGGTGCCATAAACAGGGATTTGGGACAGGGAGGCTCCCTCAGGTGCCAGAGACAGGGATTTGGGACAGGGAGGATCCCTCAGGTGCCGCACACAGGGATTTGGGACAGGGAGGCTCCCTCAGGTACCGCACACAGGGATTTGGGACAGGGAGGCTCCCTCAGGTGCCGCAGACAGGGATTTGGGACAGGGAGGCTCCCTCAGGTGCCAGAGACAGGGATTTGGGACAGGGAGGCTCCCTCAGGTGCCATAGACAGGGATTTGGGACAGGGAGGCTCCCTCAGGTGCCACAGACAGGGATTTGGGACAGGGAGGCTCCCTCAGGTGCCATAGACAGGGATTTGGGACAGGGAGGCTCCCTCAGGTGCCAGAGACAGGGATTTGGGACAGGGAGGCTCCCTCAGGTGCCGCACACAGGGATGTGGGACAGGGAGGCTCCCTCAGGTACCGCACACAGGGATTTGGGACAGGGAGGCTCCCTCAGGTGCCGCAGACAGGGATTTGGGACAGGGAGGCTCCCTCAGGTGCCAGAGACAGGGATTTGGGACAGGGAGGCTCCCTCAGGTGCCATAGACAGGGATTTGGGACAGGGAGGCTCCCTCAGGTGCCAGAGACAGGGATTTGGGACAGGGAGGCTCCCTCAGGTGCCGCACACAGGGATTTGGGACAGGGAGGCTCCCTCAGGTGCCAGAGACAGGGATTTGGGACAGGGAGGCTCCCTCAGGTGCCGCACACAGGGATTTGGGACAGGGAGGCTCCCTCAGGTGCCTTGGAGAGGGATTTGGGACAGGGAGGCTCCCTCAGGTGCCAGAGACAGGGATTTGGGACAGGGAGGCTCCCTCAGGTGCCAGACACAGGGATTTGGGACAGGGAGGCTCCCTCAGGTGCCACAGACAGGGATTTGGGACAGGGAGGCTCCCTCAGGTGCCAGAGACAGGGATTTGGGACAGGGAGGCTCCCTCAGGTGCCAGAGACAGGGATTTGGGACAGGGAGGCTCCCTCAGGTGCCGCACACAGGGATTTGGGACAGGGAGGCTCCCTCAGGTGCCGCACACAGGGATTTGGGACAGGGAGGCTCCTTCAGGTGCCATAGACAGGGATTTGGGACAGGGAGGCTCCCTCAGGTGCCATACACAGGGATTTGGGACAGGGAGGCTCCCTCAGGTGCCATATTCAGAGATTTGGGACAGGGAGGCTCCCTCAGGTGCCATATTCAGGGATTTGGGACAGGGAGGCTCCCTCAGGTGCTGCACACAGGGATTTGGGACAGGGAGGCTCCCTCAGGTGCCATAGACAGGGATTTGGGACAGGGAGGCTCCCTCAGGTGCCAGAGACAGGGATTTGGGACAGGGAGGCTCCCTCAGGTGCCATAGACAGGGAT
This sequence comes from Passer domesticus, assembly GCF_036417665.1. Classification (NCBI taxonomy): domain Eukaryota; kingdom Metazoa; phylum Chordata; class Aves; order Passeriformes; family Passeridae; genus Passer; species Passer domesticus. The sequence continues at coordinate 1,346,472 of NC_087506.1, read as the reverse complement.
TTGGGACAGGGAGGCTCCCTCAGGTGCCAGAGACAGGGATTTGGGACAGGGAGGCTCCCTCAGGTGCCGCACACAGGGATGTGGGACAGGGAGGCTCCCTCAGGTACCGCACACAGGGATTTGGGACAGGGAGGCTCCCTCAGGTGCCGCAGACAGGGATTTGGGACAGGGAGGCTCCCTCAGGTGCCAGAGACAGGGATTTGGGACAGGGAGGCTCCCTCAGGTGCCATAGACAGGGATTTGGGACAGGGAGGCTCCCTCAGGTGCCAGAGACAGGGATTTGGGACAGGGAGGCTCCCTCAGGTGCCGCACACAGGGATTTGGGACAGGGAGGCTCCCTCAGGTGCCAGAGACAGGGATTTGGGACAGGGAGGCTCCCTCAGGTGCCGCACACAGGGATTTGGGACAGGGAGGCTCCCTCAGGTGCCTTGGAGAGGGATTTGGGACAGGGAGGCTCCCTCAGGTGCCAGAGACAGGGATTTGGGACAGGGAGGCTCCCTCAGGTGCCATAGACAGGGATTTGGGACAGGGAGGCTCCCTCAGGTGCCTTGGAGAGGGATTTGGGACAGGGAGGCTCCCTCAGGTGCCAGAGACAGGGATTTGGGACAGGGAGGCTCCCTCAGGTGCCAGAGACAGGGATTTGGGACAGGGAGGCTCCCTCAGGTGCCGCACACAGGGATTTGGGACAGGGAGGCTCCCTCAGGTGCCATGGACAGGGATTTGGGACAGGGAGGCTCCCTCAGGTGCCAGAGACAGGGATTTGGGACAGGGAGGCTCCCTCAGGTGCCACACACAGGGATTTGGGACAGGGAGGCTCCCTCAGGTGCCAGAGACAGGGATTTGGGACAGGGAGGCTCCCTCAGGTGCCATGGACAGGGATTTGGGACAGGGAGGCTCCCTCAGGAGCCATAGAGAGGAATTTGGGACAGGGAGGCTCCCTCAGGTGCCGCAGACAGGGATTTGGGACAGGGAGGCTCCCTCAGGTTCCATAGACAGGGATTTGGGACAGGGAGGCTCCCTCAGGTGCCGCACACAGGGATTTGGGACAGGGAGGCTCCCTCAGGTGCCATGGACAGGGATTTGGGACAGGGAGGCTCCCTCAGGTGCCATAGACAGGGATTTGGGACAGGGAGGCTCCCTCAGGTGCCGCACACAGGGATTTGGGACAGGGAGGCTTCCTCAGGTGCCATAGACAGCGATTTGGGACAGGGAGGCTGCCTCAGGTGCCGGACACAGGGATTTGGGACAGGGAGGCTCCCTCAGGTGCCAGAGACAGGGATTTGGGACAGGGAGGCTCCCTCAGGTGCCGCACACAGGGATTTGGGACAGGGAGGCTCCCTCAGGTGCCATATTCAGAGATTTGGGACAGGGAGGCTCCCTCAGGTGCCGCACACAGGGATTTGGGACAGGGAGGCTCCCTCAGGTGCCCCAGACAGGGATTTGGGACAGGGAGGCTCCCTCAGGTGCCATAGACACAGGGATTTGGGACAGGGAGCCTCCCTCAGGTGCCGCAGACAGGGATTTGGGACAGGGAGGCTCCCTCAGGTGCCAGAGACAGGGATTTGGGACAGGGAGGCTTCCTCAGGTGCCATAGACAGGGATTTGGGACAGGGAGGCTCCCTCAGGTGCCGCACACAGGGATTTGGGACAGGGAGGCTCCCTCAGGTGCCAGAGACAGGGATTTGGGACAGGGAGGCTTCCTCAGGTGCCATAGACAGGGATTTGGGACAGGGAGGCTCCCTCAGGTGCCGGACACAGGGATTTGGGACAGGGAGGCTCCCTCAGGTGCCATAGACAGGGATTTGGGACAGGGAGGCTCCCTCAGGTGCCATAAACAGGGATTTGGGACAGGGAGGCTCCCTCAGGTGCCAGAGACAGGGATTTGGGACAGGGAGGATCCCTCAGGTGCCGCACACAGGGATTTGGGACAGGGAGGCTCCCTCAGGTGCCGCAGACAGGGATTTGGGACAGGGAGGCTCCCTCAGGTGCCAGAGACAGGGATTTGGGACAGGGAGGCTCCCTCAGGTGCCAGAGACAGGGATTTGGGACAGGGAGGCTACCTCAGGTGCCGCAGACAGGGATTTGGGACAGGGAGGCTCCCTCAGGTGCCAGAGACAGGAATTTGGGACAGGGAGGCTCCCTCAGGTGCCTTGGAGAGGGATTTGGGACAGGGAGGCTCCCTCAGGTGCCATAGACAGGGATTTGGGACAGGGAGGCTCCCTCAGGTGCCATAGACAGGGATTTGGGACAGGGAGGCTCCCTCAGGTGCCAGAGACAGGGATTTGGGACAGGGAGGCTCCCTCAGGTACCGCACACAGGGATTTGGGACAGGGAGGCTCCCTCAGGTGCCGCACACAGGGATTTGGGACAGGGAGGCTCCCTCAGGTGCCGCACACAGGGATTTGGGACAGGGAGGCTCCCTCAGGTGCCACACACAGGGATTTGGGACAGGGAGGCTCCCTCAGGTGCCATAGACAGGGATTTGGGACAGGGAGGCTCCCTCAGGTGCCAGAGACAGGGATTTGGGACAGGGAGGCTCCCTCAGGTGCCGCACACAGGGATTTGGGACAGGGAGGCTCCCTCAGGTGCCGCACACAGGGATTTGGGACAGGGAGGCTCCCTCAGGTACCGCACACAGGGATTTGGGACAGGGAGGCTCCCTCAGGTGCCAGAGACAGGGATTTGGGACAGGGAGGCTCCCTCAGGTGCCGCACACAGGGATTTGGGACAGGGAGGCTCCCTCAGGTGCCGCAGACAGGGATTTGGGACAGGGAGGCTCCCTCAGGTGCCGCACACAGGGATTTGGGACAGGGAGGCTCCCTCAGGTGCCGCACACAGGGATTTGGGACAGGGAGGCTCCCTCAGGTGCCGCACACAGGGATTTGGGACAGGGAGGCTCCCTCAGGTGCCATAGACAGGGATTTGGGACAGGGAGGCTCCCTCAGGTGCCCTTGTGAGGGATTTGGGACAGGGAGGCTCCCTCAGGTGCCATAGACAGGGATTTGGGACAGGGAGGCTCCCTCAGGTGCCGCACACAGGGATTTGGGACAGGGAGGCTCCCTCAGGTGCCGCACACAGGGATTTGGGACAGGGAGGCTCCCTCAGGTGCCGGACACAGGGATTTGGGACAGGGAGGCTCCCTCAGGTGCCAGAGACAGGGATTTGGGACAGGGAGGCTCCCTCAGGTGCCGCACACAGGGATTTGGGACAGGGAGGCTCCCTCAGGTGCCGCACACAGGGATTTGGGACAGGGAGGCTCCCTCAGGTGCCAGAGACAGGGATTTGGGACAGGGAGGCTCCCTCAGGTGCCCTTGTGAGGGATTTGGGACAGGGAGGCTCCCTCAGGTGCCATAGACAGGGATTTGGGACAGGGAGGCTCCCTCAGGTGCCGCACACAGGGATTTGGGACAGGGAGGCTCCCTCAGGTGCCATTGTAAGGGATTTGGGACAGGGAGGCTCCCTCAGGTGCCATTGTAAGGGATTTGGGACAGGGAGGCTCCCTCAGGTGCCATAGACAGGGATTTGGGACAGGGAGGCTCCCTCAGGTGCCGCACACAGGGATTTGGGACAGGGAGGCTCCCTCAGGTGCCATAGACAGGGATTTGGGACAGGGAGGCTCCCTCAGGTGCCATAGACAGGGATTTGGGACAGGGAGGCTCCCTCAGGTGCCCCAGACAGGGATTTGGGACAGGGAGGCTCCCTCAGGTGCCGCAGACAGGGATTTGGGACAGGGAGGCTCCCTCAGGTGCCAGAGACAGGGATTTGGGACAGGGAGGCTCCCTCAGGTGCCAGACACAGGGATTTGGGACAGGGAGGCTCCCTCAGGTGCCAGAGACAGGGATTTGGGACAGGGAGGCTCCCTCAGGTGCCAGAGACAGGGATTTGGGACAGGGAGGCTCCCTCAGGTGCCAGAGACAGGGATTTGGGACAGGGAGGCTCCCTCAGGTGCCGCACACAGGGATTTGGGACAGGGAGGCTCCCTCAGGTGCCGCACACAGGGATTTGGGACAGGGAGGCTCCTTCAGGTGCCATAGACAGGGATTTGGGACAGGGAGGCTCCCTCAGGTGCCGCACACAGGGATTTGGGACAGGGAGGCTCCCTCAGGTGCCATATTCAGAGATTTGGGACAGGGAGGCTCCCTCAGGTGCCATATTCAGGGATTTGGGACAGGGAGGCTCCCTCAGGTGCTGCACACAGGGATTTGGGACAGGGAGGCTCCCTCAGGTGCCATAGACAGGGATTTGGGACAGGGAGGCTCCCTCAGGTGCCACAGACAGGGATTTGGGACAGGGAGGCTCCCTCAGGTGCCAGAGACAGGGATTTGGGACAGGGAGGCTCCCTCAGGTGCCGCAGACAGGGATTTGGGACAGGGAGGCTCCCTCAGGTGCCGCAGAGAGGGATTTGGGACAGGGAGGCTCCCTCAGGTGCCATACACAGGGATTTGGGACAGGGAGGCTCCCTCAGGTGCCATGGACAGGGATTTGGGACAGGGAGGCTCCCTCAGGTGCCGCACACAGGGATTTGGGACAGGGAGGCTCCCTCAGGTGCCGCAGACAGGGATTTGGGACAGGGAGGCTCCCTCAGGTGCCAGAGACAGGGATTTGGGACAGGGAGGCTCCCTCAGGTGCCAGAGACAGGGATTTGGGACGGGGAGGCTCCCTCAGGTGCCGCACACAGGGATTTGGGACAGGGAGGCTCCCTCAGGTGCCATGGACAGGGATTTGGGACAGGGAGGCTCCCTCAGGTGCCAGAGACAGGGATTTGGGACAGGGAGGCTCCCTCAGGTGCCACAGACAGGGATTTGGGACAGGGAGGCTCCCTCAGGTGCCATAGACAGGGATTTGGGACAGGGAGGCTCCCTCAGGTGCCGCAGACAGGGATTTGGGACAGGGAGGCTCCCTCAGGTGCCCCAGACAGGGATTTGGGACAGGGAGGCTCCCTCAGGTGCCAGAGACAGGGATTTGGGACAGGGAGGCTCCCTCAGGTGCCGCACACAGGGATTTGGGACAGGGAGGCTCCCTCAGGTGCCATAGACACAGGGATTTGGGACAGGGAGCCTCCCTCAGGTGCCGCAGACAGGGATTTGGGACAGGGAGGCTCCCTCAGGTGCCATAGACACAGGGATTTGGGACAGGGAGGCTCCCTCAGGTGCCATAGACAGGGATTTGGGACAGGGAGGCTCCCTCAGGTGCCAGAGACAGGGATTTGGGACAGGGAGGCTCCCTCAGGTACCGCACACAGGGATTTGGGACAGGGAGGCTCCCTCAGGTGCCGCACACAGGGATTTGGGACAGGGAGGCTCCCTCAGGTGCCATAGACAGGGATTTGGGACAGGGAGGCTCCCTCAGGTGCCGCACACAGGGATTTGGGACAGGGAGGCTCCCTCAGGTGCCAGAGACAGGGATTTGGGACAGGGAGGCTCCCTCAGGTGCCATAGACAGGGATTTGGGACAGGGAGGCTCCCTCAGGTGCCGGACACAGGGATTTGGGACAGGGAGGCTCCCTCAGGTGCCAGAGACAGGGATTTGGGACAGGGAGGCTCCCTCAGGTGCCAGCGACAGGGATTTGGGACAGGGAGGCTCCCTCAGGTGCCATGGAGAGGGATTTGGGACAGGGAGGCTCCCTCAGGTGCCGCACACAGGGATTTGGGACAGGGAGGCTCCCTCAGGTGCCATAGACAGGGATTTGGGACAGGGAGGCTCCCTCAGGTGCCGCACACAGGGATTTGGGACAGGGAGGCTCCCTCAGGTGCCATGGACAGGGATTTGGGACAGGGAGGCTCCCTCAGGTGCCGCACACAGGGATTTGGGACAGGGAGGCTCCCTCAGGTGCCGCACACAGGGATTTGGGACAGGGAGGCTCCCTCAGGTGCCACAGACAGGGATTTGGGACAGGGAGGCTCCCTCAGGTGCCAGAGACAGGGATTTGGGACAGGGAGGCTCCCTCAGGTGCCATTGAGTGGGATTTGGGACAGGGAGGCTTCCTCAGGTGCCATAGACAGGGATTTGGGACAGGGAGGCTCCCTCAGGTGCCATGGACAGGGATTTGGGACAGGGAGGCTCCCTCAGGTGCCGCAGACAGGGATTTGGGACAGGGAGGCTCCCTCAGGTGCCATGGACAGGGATTTGGGACAGCGAGGCTCCCTCAGGAGCCATAGACAGGGATTTGGGACAGGGAGGCTCCCTCAGGTGCCGCACACAGGGATTTGGGACAGGGAGGCTCCCTCAGGTGCCATATTCAGGGATTTGGGACAGGGAGGCTCCCTCAGGTGCCATATTCAGGGATTTGGGACAGGGAGGCTCCCTCAGGTGCCGCAGACAGGGATTTGGGACAGGGAGGCTCCCTCAGGTGCCAGAGACAGGGATTTGGGACAGGGAGGCTCCCTCAGGTGCCAGAGACAGGGATTTGGGAAAGGGAGGCTCCCTCAGGTGCCCCAGACAGGGATTTGGGACAGGGAGGCTCCCTCAGGTGCCGCACACAGGGATTTGGGACAGGGAGGCTCCCTCAGGTGCCAGAGACAGGGATTTGGGACAGGGAGGCTCCCTCAGGTGCCATAGACAGGGATTTGGGACAGGGAGGCTCCCTCAGGTGCCATAGACAGGGATTTGGGACAGGGAGGCTCCCTCAGGTGCCATAGACAGGGATTTGGGACAGGGAGGCTCCCTCAGGTGCCAGAGACAGGGATTTGGGACAGGGAGGCTCCCTCAGGTGCCATAGACAGGGATTTGGGACAGGGAGGCTCCCTCAGGTGCCATACACAGGGATTTGGGACAGGGAGGCTCCCTCAGGTGCCGCACACAGGGATTTGGGACAGGGAGGCTCCCTCAGGTGCCGCACACAGGGATTAGGGACAGGGAGGCTCCCTCAGGTGCCATTGAGAGGGATTTGGGACAGGGAGGCTCCCTCAGGTGCCGCAGACAGGGATTTGGGACAGGGAGGCTCCCTCAGGTGCCGCAGACAGGGATTTGGGACAGGGAGGCTCCCTCAGGTGCCAGAGACAGGGATTTGGGACAGGGAGGCTCCCTCAGGTGCCATAGACACAGGGATTTGGGACAGGGAGCCTCCCTCAGGTGCCGCAGACAGGGATTTGGGACAGGGAGGCTCCCTCAGGTGCCATAGACACAGGGATTTGGGACAGGGAGGCTCCCTCAGGTGCCATAGACAGGGATTTGGGACAGGGAGGCTCCCTCAGGTGCCAGAGACAGGGATTTGGGACAGGGAGGCTCCCTCAGGTGCCGCACACAGGGATTTGGGACAGGGAGGCTCCCTCAGGTGCCGCAGACAGGGATTTGGGACAGGGAGGCTCCCTCAGGTGCCAGAGACAGGGATTTGGGACAGGGAGGCTCCCTCAGGTGCCAGAGACAGGGATTTGGGACAGGGAGGCTCCCTCAGGTGCCGCACACAGGGATTTGGGACAGGGAGGCTCCCTCGGGTGCCGCAGACAGGGATTTGGGACAGGGAGGCTCCCTCAGGTGCCATAGACAGGGATTTGGGACAGGGAGGCTCCCTCAGGTGCCAGAGACAGGGATTTGGGACAGGGAGGCTCCCTCAGGTACCGCACACAGGGATTTGGGACAGGGAGCCTCCCTCAGGTGCCGCAGACAGGGATTTGGGACAGGGAGGCTCCCTCAGGTGCCAGAGACAGGGATTTGGGACAGGGAGGCTCCCTCAGGTGCCATAGACAGGGATTTGGGACAGGGAGGCTCCCTTAGGTGCCGCACACAGGGATTTGGGACAGGGAGGCTCCCTCAGGTGCCATAGACAGGGATTTGGGACAGGGAGGCTCCCTCAGGTGCCAGAGACAGGGATTTGGGACAGGGAGGCTCCCTCAGGTGCCAGAGACAGGGATTTGGGACAGGGAGGCTCCCTCAGGTGCCAGAGACAGGGATTTGGGACAGGGAGGCTCCCTCAGGTGCCGCACACAGGGATTTGGGACAGGGAGGCTCCCTCAGGTGCCGCACACAGGGATTTGGGACAGGGAGGCTCCCTCAGGTGCCAGAGACAGGGATTTGGGACAGGGAGGCTCCCTCAGGTGCCAGAGACAGGGATTTGGGACAGGGAGGCTCCCTCAGGTGCCGCACACAGGGATTTGGGACAGGGAGGCTCCCTCAGGTGCCAGAGACAGGGATTTGGGACAGGGAGGCTCCCTCAGGTGCCAGAGACAGGGATTTGGGACAGGGAGGCTCCCTCAGGTGCCGCACACAGGGATTTGGGACAGGGAGGCTCCCTCAGGTGCCATATTCAGAGATTTGGGACAGGGAGGCTCCCTCAGGTGCCATATTCAGGGATTTGGGACAGGGAGGCTCCCTCAGGTGCTGCACACAGGGATTTGGGACAGGGAGGCTCCCTCAGGTGCCACAGACAGGGATTTGGGACAGGGAGGCTCCCTCAGGTGCCAGAGACAGGGATTTGGGACAGGGAGGCTCCCTCAGGTGCCGCAGACAGGGATTTGGGACAGGGAGGCTCCCTCAGGTGCCAGAGGCAGGGATTTGGGACAGGGAGGCTCCCTCAGGTGCCGCAGAGAGGGATTTGGGACAGGGAGGCTCCCTCAGGTGCCGCACACAGGGATTTGGGACAGGGAGGCTCCCTCAGGTGCCGCACACAGGGATTTGGGACAGGGAGGCTCCCTCAGGTGCCAGAGACAGGGATTTGGGACAGGGAGGCTCCCTCAGGTGCCAGAGACAGGGATTTGGGACGGGGAGGCTCCCTCAGGTGCCGCACACAGGGATTTGGGACAGGGAGGCTCCCTCAGGTGCCGCACACAGGGATTAGGGACAGGGAGGCTCCCTCAGGTGCCATAGACAGGGATTTGGGACAGGGAGGCTCCCTCAGGTGCCGCAGACAGGGATTTGGGACAGGGAGGCTCCCTCAGGTGCCCCAGACAGGGATTTGGGACAGGGAGGCTCCCTCAGGTGCCAGAGACAGGGATTTGGGACAGGGAGGCTCCCTCAGGTGCCGCACACAGGGATTTGGGACAGGGAGGCTCCCTCAGGTGCCATAGACACAGGGATTTGGGACAGGGAGCCTCCCTCAGGTGCCGCAGACAGGGATTTGGGACAGGGAGGCTCCCTCAGGTGCCATAGACAGGGATTTGGGACAGGGAGGCTCCCTCAGGTGCCAGAGACAGGGATTTGGGACAGGGAGGCTCCCTCAGGTACCGCACACAGGGATTTGGGACAGGGAGGCTCCCTCAGGTGCCGCACACAGGGATTTGGGACAGGGAGGCTCCCTCAGGTGCCAGAGACAGGGATTTGGGACAGGGAGGCTTCCTCAGGTGCCATAGACAGGGATTTGGGACAGGGAGGCTCCCTCAGGTGCCGGACACAGGGATTTGGGACAGGGAGGCTCCCTCAGGTGCCAGAGACAGGGATTTGGGACAGGGAGGCTCCCTCAGGTGCCAGCGACAGGGATTTGGGACAGGGAGGCTCCCTCAGGTGCCATGGAGAGGGATTTGGGACAGGGAGGCTCCCTCAGGTGCCGCACACAGGGATTTGGGACAGGGAGGCTCCCTCAGGTGCCATAGACAGGGATTTGGGACAGGGAGGCTCCCTCAGGTGCCGCACACAGGGATTTGGGACAGGGAGGCTCCCTCAGGTGCCGCACACAGGGATTTGGGACAGGGAGGCTCCCTCAGGTGCCGCACACAGGGATTTGGGACAGGGAGGCTCCCTCAGGTGCCATGGACAGGGATTTGGGACAGGGAGGCTCCCTCAGGTGCCGCACACAGGGATTTGGGACAGGGAGGCTCCCTCAGGTGCCGCACACAGGGATTTGGGACAGGGAGGCTCCCTCAGGTGCCACAGACAGGGATTTGGGACAGGGAGGCTCCCTCAGGTGCCAGAGACAGGGATTTGGGACAGGGAGGCTCCCTCAGGTGCCATTGAGTGGGATTTGGGACAGGGAGGCTCCCTCAGGTGCCATGGACAGGGATTTGGGACAGGGAGGCTCCCTCAGGTGCCGCAGACAGGGATTTGGGACAGGGAGGCTCCCTCAGGTGCCAGAGACAGGGATTTGGGACCGGGAGGCTCCCTCAGGTGCCACAGACAGGGATTTGGGACAGGGAGGCCCCCTCAGGTGCCGCACACAGGGATTTGGGACAGGGAGGCTCCCTCAGGTGCCAGAGACAGGGATTTGGGACAGGGAGGCTCCCTCAGGTGCCGCACACAGGGATTTGGGACAGGGAGGCTCCCTCAGGTGCCGCACACAGGGATTTGGGACAGGGAGGCTCCCTCAGGTGCCGCACACAGGGATTAGGGACAGGGAGGCTACCTCAGGTGCCGCAGACAGGGATTTGGGACAGGGAGGCTCCCTCAGGTGCCAGAGACAGGGATTTGGGACAGGGAGGCTCCCTCAGGTGCCATGGACAGGGATTTGGGACAGCGAGGCTCCCTCAGGAGCCATAGACAGGGATTTGGGACAGGGAGGCTCCCTCAGGTGCCGCACACAGGGATTTGGGACAGGGAGGCTCCCTCAGGTGCCATATTCAGGGATTTGGGACAGGGAGGCTCCCTCAGGTGCCATATTCAGGGATTTGGGACAGGGAGGCTCCCTCAGGTGCCGCACACAGGGATTTGGGACAGGGAGGCTCCCTCAGGTGCCGCAGACAGGGATTTGGGACAGGGAGGCTCCCTCAGGTGCCGCAGACAGGGATTTGGGACAGGGAGGCTCCCTCAGGTGCCGCAGACAGGGATTTGGGACAGGGAGGCTCCCTCAGGTGCCAGAGACAGGGATTTGGGACAGGGAGGCTCCCTCAGGTGCCAGAGACAGGGATTTGGGAAAGGGAGGCTCCCTCAGGTGCCCCAGACAGGGATTTGGGACAGGGAGGCTCCCTCAGGTGCCGCACACAGGGATTTGGGACAGGGAGGCTCCCTCAGGTGCCATAGACAGGGATTTGGGACAGGGAGGCTCCCTCAGGTGCCGCAGACAGGGATTTGGGACAGGGAGGCTCCCTCAGGTGCCAGAGACAGGGATTTGGGACAGGGAGGCTCCCTCAGGTGCCGCACACAGGGATTTGGGACAGGGAGGCTCCCTCAGGTGCCGCACACAGGGATTAGGGACAGGGAGGCTCCCTCAGGTGCCATAGACAGGGATTTGGGACAGGGAGGCTCCCTCAGGTGCCGCAGACAGGGATTTGGGACAGGGAGGCTCCCTCAGGTGCCAGAGACAGGGATTTGGGACAGGGAGGCTCCCTCAGGTGCCGCAGACAGGGATTTGGGACAGGGAGGCTCCCTCAGGTGCCAGAGACAGGGATTTGGGACAGGGAGGCTCCCTCAGGTGCCGCACACAGGGATTTGGGACAGGGAGGCTCCCTCAGGTGCCAGAGACAGGGATTTGGGACAGGGAGGCTTCCTCAGGTGCCGCACACAGGGATTTGGGACAGGGAGGCTCCCTCAGGTGCCAGAGACAGGGATTTGGGACAGGGAGGCTCCCTCAGGTGCCAGAGACAGGGATTTGGGACAGGGAGGCTCCCTCAGGTGCCAGAGACAGGGATTTGAGACAGGGAGGCTCCCTCAGGTGCCAGAGACAGGGATTTGGGACAGGGAGGCTCCCTCAGGTGCCGCACACAGGGATTCGGGACAGGGAGGCTCCCTCAGGTGCCAGAGACAGGGATTTGGGACAGGGAGGCTCCCTCAGGTGCCAGAGACAGGGATTTGGGACAGGGAGGCTCCCTCAGGTGCCGCACACAGGGATTCGGGACAGGGAGGCTCCCTCAGGTGCCAGAGACAGGGATTTGGGACAGGGAGGCTCCCTCAGGTGCCATAGACAGGGATTTGGGACAGGGAGGCTCCCTCAGGTGCCATGGACAGGGATTTGGGACAGGGAGGCTCCCTCAGGTGCGGCACACAGGGATTTGGGACAGGGAGGCTCCCTCAGGTGCCAGAGACAGGGATTTGGGACAGGGAGGCTCCCTCAGGTGCCGCACACAGGGATTAGGGACAGGGAGGCTACCTCAGGTGCCGCAGACAGGGATTTGGGACAGGGAGGCTCCCTCAGGTGCCAGAGACAGGGATTTGGGACAGGGAGGCTCCCTCAGGTGCCATGGACAGGGATTTGGGACAGCGAGGCTCCCTCAGGAGCCATAGACAGGGATTTGGGACAGGGAGGCTCCCTCAGGTGCCGCACACAGGGATTTGGGACAGGGAGGCTCCCTCAGGTGCCATATTCAGGGATTTGGGACAGGGAGGCTCCCTCAGGTGCCATATTCAGGGATTTGGGACAGGGAGGCTCCCTCAGGTGCCGCAGACAGGGATTTGGGACAGGGAGGCTCCCTCAGGTGCCAGAGACAGGGATTTGGGAAAGGGAGGCTCCCTCAGGTGCCCCAGACAGGGATTTGGGACAGGGAGGCTCCCTCAGGTGCCGCACACAGGGATTTGGGACAGGGAGGCTCCCTCAGGTGCCATAGACAGGGATTTGGGACAGGGAGGCTCCCTCAGGTGCCGCACACAGGGATTTGGGACAGGGAGGCTCCCTCAGGTGCCAGAGACAGGGATTTGGGACAGGGAGGCTCCCTCAGGTGCCGCACACAGGGATTTGGGACAGGGAGGCTCCCTCAGGTGCCGCACACAGGGATTAGGGACAGGGAGGCTCCCTCAGGTGCCATAGACAGGGATTTGGGACAGGGAGGCTCCCTCAGGTGCCGCAGACAGGGATTTGGGACAGGGAGGCTCCCTCAGGTGCCGCAGACAGGGATTTGGGACAGGGAGGCTCCCTCAGGTGCCAGAGACAGGGATTTGGGACAGGGAGGCTCCCTCAGGTGCCGCAGACAGGGATTTGGGACAGGGAGGCTCCCTCAGGTGCCGCACACAGGGATTTGGGACAGGGAGGCTCCCTCAGGTGCCATAGACACAGGGATTTGGGACAGGGAGCCTCCCTCAGGTGCCGCAGACAGGGATTTGGGACAGGGAGGCTCCCTCAGGTGCCATAGACACAGGGATTTGGGACAGGGAGGCTCCCTCAGGTGCCATAGACACAGGGATTTGGGACAGGGAGGCTCCCTCAGGTGCCATAGACAGGGATTTGGGACAGGGAGGCTCCCTCAGGTGCCATAGACAGGGATTTGGGACAGGGAGGCTCCCTCAGGTGCCGCAGACAGGGATTTGGGACAGGGAGGCTCCCTCAGGTGCCAGAGACAGGGATTTGGGACAGGGAGGCCCCCTCAGGTGCCGCACACAGGGATTTGGGACAGGGAGGCTCCCTCAGGTGCCAGAGACAGGGATTTGGGACAGGGAGGCTCCCTCAGGTGCCAGAGACAGGGATTTGGGACAGGGAGGCTCCCTCAGGTGCCGCACACAGGGATTTGGGACAGGGAGGCTCCCTCAGGTGCGGCACACAGGGATTTGGGACAGGGAGGCTCCCTCAGGTGCCAGAGACAGGGATTTGGGACAGGGAGGCTCCCTCAGGTGCCGCACACAGGGATTTGGGACAGGGAGGCTCCCTCAGGTGCCGCACACAGGGATTAGGGACAGGGAGGCTACCTCAGGTGCCGCAGACAGGGATTTGGGACAGGGAGGCTCCCTCAGGTGCCGCAGACAGGGATTTGGGACAGGGAGGCTCCCTCAGGTGCCGCAGACAGGGATTTGGGACAGGGAGGCTCCCTCAGGTGCCATGGACAGGGATTTGGGACAGCGAGGCTCCCTCAGGAGCCATAGACAGGGATTTGGGACAGGGAGGCTCCCTCAGGTGCCGCACACAGGGATTTGGGACAGGGAGGCTCCCTCAGGTGCCATATTCAGGGATTTGGGACAGGGAGGCTCCCTCAGGTGCCATATTCAGGGATTTGGGACAGGGAGGCTCCCTCAGGTGCCGCACACAGGGATTTGGGACAGGGAGGCTCCCTCAGGTGCCGCAGACAGGGATTTGGGACAGGGAGGCTCCCTCAGGTGCCGCAGACAGGGATTTGGGAAAGGGAGGCTCCCTCAGGTGCCCCAGACAGGGATTTGGGACAGGGAGGCTCCCTCAGGTGCCAGAGACAGGGATTTGGGACAGGGAGGCTCCCTCAGGTGCCATGGACAGGGATTTGGGAAAGGGAGGCTCCCTCAGGTGCCCCAGACAGGGATTTGGGACAGGGAGGCTCCCTCAGGTGCCGCACACAGGGATTTGGGACAGGGAGGCTCCCTCAGGTGCCATAGACAGGGATTTGGGACAGGGAGGCTCCCTCAGGTGCCATAGACAGGGATTTGGGACAGGGAGGCTCCCTCAGGTGCCGCACACAGGGATTTGGGACAGGGAGGCTCCCTCAGGTGCCAGAGACAGGGATTTGGGACAGGGAGGCTCCCTCAGGTGCCGCACACAGGGATTTGGGACAGGGAGGCTCCCTCAGGTGCCGCACACAGGGATTAGGGACAGGGAGGCTCCCTCAGGTGCCATAGACAGGGATTTGGGACAGGGAGGCTCCCTCAGGTGCCGCAGACAGGGATTTGGGACAGGGAGGCTCCCTCAGGTGCCAGAGACAGGGATTTGGGACAGGGAGGCTCCCTCAGGTGCCGCACACAGGGATTTGGGACAGGGAGGCTCCCTCAGGTGCCGCACACAGGGATTTGGGACAGGGAGGCTCCCTCAGGTGCCAGAGACAGGGATTTGGGACAGGGAGGCTCCCTCAGGTGCCATAGACAGGGATTTGGGACAGGGAGGCTCCCTCAGGTGCCGCACACAGGGATTTGGGACAGGGAGGCTCCCTCAGGTGCCGCACACAGGGATTTGGGACAGGGAGGCTCCCTCAGGTGCCAGAGACAGGGATTTGGGACAGGGAGGCTTCCTCAGGTGCCGCACACAGGGATTTGGGACAGGGAGGCTCCCTCAGGTGCCAGAGACAGGGATTTGGGACAGGGAGGCTCCCTCAGGTGCCAGAGACAGGGATTTGGGACAGGGAGGCTCCCTCAGGTGCCAGAGACAGGGATTTGAGACAGGGAGGCTCCCTCAGGTGCCGCACACAGGGATTAGGGACAGGGAGGCTCCCTCAGGTGCCAGAGACAGGGATTTGGGACAGGGAGGCTCCCTCAGGTGCCATAGACAGGGATTTGGGACAGGGAGGCTCCCTCAGGTGCCATGGACAGGGATTTGGGACAGGGAGGCTCCCTCAGGTGCGGCACACAGGGATTTGGGACAGGGAGGCTCCCTCAGGTGCCAGAGACAGGGATTTGGGACAGGGAGGCTCCCTCAGGTGCCGCACACAGGGATTTGGGACAGGGAGGCTCCCTCAGGTGCCGCACACAGGGATTTGGGACAGGGAGGCTACCTCAGGTGCCGCAGACAGGGATTTGGGACAGGGAGGCTCCCTCAGGTGCCAGAGACAGGGATTTGGGACAGGGAGGCTCCCTCAGGTGCCATGGACAGGGATTTGGGACAGCGAGGCTCCCTCAGGAGCCATAGACAGGGATTTGGGACAGGGAGGCTCCCTCAGGTGCCGCACACAGGGATTTGGGACAGGGAGGCTCCCTCAGGTGCCATATTCAGGGATTTGGGACAGGGAGGCTCCCTCAGGTGCCATATTCAGGGATTTGGGACAGGGAGGCTCCCTCAGGTGCCGCAGACAGGGATTTGGGACAGGGAGGCTCCCTCAGGTGCCAGAGACAGGGATTTGGGAAAGGGAGGCTCCCTCAGGTGCCCCAGACAGGGATTTGGGACAGGGAGGCTCCCTCAGGTGCCCGAGACAGGGATTTGGGACAGGGAGGCTCCCTCAGGTGCCATAGACAGGGATTTGGGACAGGGAGGCTCCCTCAGGTGCCATAGACAGGGATTTGGGACAGGGAGGCTCCCTCAGGTGCCGCAGACAGGGATTTGGGACAGGGAGGCTCCCTCAGGTGCCAGAGACAGGGATTTGGGACAGGGAGGCTCCCTCAGGTGCCGCACACAGGGATTTGGGACAGGGAGGCTCCCTCAGGTGCCAGAGACAGGGATTTGGGACAGGGAGGCTCCCTCAGGTGCCGCAGAGAGGGATTTGGGACAGGGAGGCTCCCTCAGGTGCCGCACACAGGGATTAGGGACAGGGAGGCTCCCTCAGGTGCCATAGACAGGGATTTGGGACAGGGAGGCTCCCTCAGGTGCCGCAGACAGGGATTTGGGACAGGGAGGCTCCCTCAGGTGCCGCACACAGGGATTAGGGACAGGGAGGCTCCCTCAGGTGCCAGAGACAGGGATTTGGGACAGGGAGGCTCCCTCAGGTGCCATAGACAGGGATTTGGGACAGGGAGGCTCCCTCAGGTGCCGCACACAGGGATTTGGGACAGGGAGGCTCCCTCAGGTGCCGCACACAGGGATTTGGGACAGGGAGGCTCCCTCAGGTGCCAGAGACAGGGATTTGGGACAGGGAGGCTCCCTCAGGTGCCGCACACAGGGATGTGGGACAGGGAGGCTCCCTCAGGTGCCGCACACAGGGATTTGGGACAGGGAGGCTCCCTCAGGTGCCGCACACAGGGATTTGGGACAGGGAGGCTCCCTCAGGTGCCCGAGACAGGGATTTGGGACAGGGAGGCTCCCTCAGGTGCCATAGACAGGGATTTGGGACAGGGAGGCTCCCTCAGGTGCCAGCGACAGGGATTTGGGACAGGGAGGCTCCCTCAGGTGCCATAGACAGGGATTTGGGACAGGGAGGCTCCCTCAGGTGCCACAGACAGGGATTTGGGACAGGGAGGCTCCCTCAGGTGCCGCAGACAGGGATTTGGGACAGGGAGGCTCCCTCAGGTGCCATAGACAGGGATTTGGGACAGGGAGGCTCCCTCAGGTGCCAGAGACAGGGATTTGGGACAGGGAGGCTCCCTCAGGTGCCGCACACAGGGATTTGGGACAGGGAGGCTCCCTCAGGTGCCGCACACAGGGATTTGGGACAGGGAGGCTCCCTCAGGTGCCAGAGACAGGGATTTGGGACAGGGAGGCTCCCTCAGGTGCCGCAGACAGGGATTTGGGACAGGGAGGCTCCCTCAGGTGCCGCAGACAGGGATTTGGGACAGGGAGGCTCCCTCAGGTGCCGCACACAGGGATTTGGGACAGGGAGGCTCCCTCAGGTGCCGCACACAGGGATTTGGGACAGGGAGGCTCCCTCAGGTGCCATAAACAGGGATTTGGGACAGGGAGGCTCCCTCAGGTGCCACACACAGGGATTTGGGACAGGGAGGCTCCCTCAGGTGCCACAGACAGGGATTTGGGACAGGGAGGCTCCCTCAGGTGCCAGAGACAGGGATTTGGGACAGGGAGGCTCCCTCAGGTGCCGCACACAGGGATTTGGGACAGGGAGGCTCCCTCAGGTGCCGCACACAGGGATTTGGGACAGGGAGGCTCCCTCAGGTGCCGCACACAGGGATTTGGGACAGGGAGGCTCCCTCAGGTGCCATAGACAGGGATTTGGGACAGGGAGGCTCCCTCAGGTGCCGCAGACAGGGATTTGGGACAGGGAGGCTCCCTCAGGTGCCATAGACAGGGATTTGGGACAGGGAGGCTCCCTCAGGTGCTATGGAGAGGGATTTGGGACAGGGAGGCTCCCTCAGGTGCCGCACACAGGGATTTGGGACAGGGAGGCTCCCTCAGGTGCCATAGACAGGGATTTGGGACAGGGAGGCTCCCTCAGGTGCCATGGACAGGGATTTGGGACAGGGAGGCTCCCTCAGGTGCCGCACACAGGGATTTGGGACAGGGAGGCTCCCTCAGGTGCTGCACACAGGGATTTGGGACAGGGAGGCTCCCTCAGGTGCCAGAGACAGGGATTTGGGACAGGGAGGCTCCCTCAGGTGCCGCAGACAGGGATTTGGGACAGGGAGGCTCCCTCAGGTGCCAGAGACAGGGATTTGGGACAGGGAGGCTCCCTCAGGTGCCACAGACAGGGATTTGGGACAGGGAGGCTCCCTCAGGTGCCATTGAGTGGGATTTGGGACAGGGAGGCTCCCTCAGGTGCCAGAGACAGGGATTTGGGACAGGGAGGCTCCCTCAGGTGCCATGGACAGGGATTTGGGACAGCGAGGCTCCCTCAGGTGCCAGAGACAGGGATTTGGGACAGGGAGGCTCCCTCAGGTGCCATGGACAGGGATTTGGGACAGCGAGGCTCCCTCAGGTGCCATGGACAGGGATTTGGGACAGGGAGGCTCCCTCAGGTGCCAGAGACAGGGATTTGGGACAGGGAGGCTCCCTCAGGTGCCACAGACAGGGATTTGGGACAGGGAGGCTCCCTCAGGTGCCATTGAGTGGGATTTGGGACAGGGAGGCTCCCTCAGGTGCCAGAGACAGGGATTTGGGACAGGGAGGCTCCCTCAGGTGCCAGAGACAGGGATTTGGGTCAGGGAGGCTCCCTCAGGTGCCGCACACAGGGATTTGGGACAGGGAGGCTCCCTCAGGTGCCAGAGACAGGGATTTGGGACAGGGAGGCTCCCTCAGGTGCCGCACACAGGGATTTGGGACAGGGAGGCTCCCTCAGGTGCCACAGACAGGGATTTGGGACAGGGAGGCTCCCTCAGGTGCCAGAGACAGGGATTTGAGACAGGGAGGCTCCCTCAGGTGCCGCACACAGGGATTTGGGACAGGGAGGCTCCCTCAGGTGCCAGAGACAGGGATTTGGGACAGGGAGGCTCCCTCAGGTGCCATAGACAGGGATTTGGGACAGGGAGGCTCCCTCAGGTGCCATGGACAGGGATTTGGGACAGGGAGGCTCCCTCAGGTGCCATAGACAGGGATTTGGGACAGGGAGGCTCCCTCAGGTGCCGCACACAGGGATTTGGGACAGGGAGGCTCCCTCAGGTGCCAGAGACAGGGATTTGGGACAGGGAGGCTCCCTCAGGTGCCAGAGACAGGGATTTGAGACAGGGAGGCTCCCTCAGGTGCCGCACACAGGGATTTGGGACAGGGAGGCTCCCTCAGGTGCCAGAGACAGGGATTTGGGACAGGGAGGCTCCCTCAGGTGCCGCACACAGGGATTTGGGACAGGGAGGCTCCCTCAGGTGCCATGGACAGGGATTTGGGACAGGGAGGCTCCCTCAGGTGCCAGAGACAGGGATTTGGGACAGGGAGTCTCCCTCAGGTGCCGCACACAGGGATTTGGGACAGGGAGGCTCCCTCAGGTGCCGCACACAGGGATTAGGGACAGGGAGGCTACCTCAGGTGCCGCAGACAGGGATTTGGGACAGGGAGGCTCCCTCAGGTGCCAGAGACAGGGATTTGGGACAGCGAGGCTCCCTCAGGTGCCAGAGACAGGGATTTGGGACAGCGAGGCTCCCTCAGGTGCCGCAGACAGGAATTTGGGACAGGGAGGCTCCCTCAGGTGCCATATTCAGGGATTTGGGACAGGGAGGCTCCCTCAGGTGCCATATTCAGGGATTTGGGACAGGGAGGCTCCCTCAGGTGCCGCAGACAGGGATTTGGGACAGGGAGGCTCCCTCAGGTGCCAGAGACAGGGATTTGGGACAGGGAGGCTCCCTCAGGTGCCGCACACAGGGATTTGGGACAGGGAAGCTCCCTCAGGTGCCGCACACAGGGATTTGGGACAGGGAGGCTCCCTCAGGTGCCGCAGACAGGGATTTCGGATAGGGAGGCTCCCTCAGGTGCTGCACACAGGGATTTGGGACAGGGAGGCTCCCTCAGGTGCCGCACACAGGGATTTGGGACAGGGAGGCTCCCTCAGGTGCCATACACAGGGATTTGGGACAGGGAGGCTCCCTCAGGTACCGCACACAGGGATTTGGGACAGGGAGGCTCCCTCAGGTGCCGCACACAGGGATTTGGGACAGGGAGGCTCCCTCAGGTGCCATAGACAGGGATTTGGGACAGGGAGGCTCCCTCAGGTGCCAGAGACAGGGATTTGGGACAGGGAGGCTCCCTCAGGTGCCAGAGACAGGGATTTGGGACAGGGAGGCTCCCTCAGGTGCCATAGACAGGGATTTGGGACAGGGAGGCTCCCTCAGGTGCCGCACACAGGGATTTGGGACAGGGAGGCTCCCTCAGGTGCCGCACACAGGGATTTGGGACAGGGAGGCTCCCTCAGGTGCCATAGACAGGGATTTGGGACAGGGAAGCTCCCTCAGGTGCCGCACACAGGGATTTGGGACAGGGAGGCTCCCTCAGGTGCCAGAGACAGGGATTTGGGACAGGGAGGCTCCCTTAGGTGCCGCACACAGGGATTTGGGACAGGGAGGCTCCCTCAGGTGCCATGGACAGGGATTTGGGACAGGGAGGCTCCCTCAGGTGCCGCACACAGGGATTTGGGACAGGGAGGCTCCCTCAGGTGCCAGAGACAGGGATTTGGGACAGGGAGGCTCCCTCAGGTGCCATGGACAGGGATTTGGGACAGGGAGGCTCCCTCAGGTGCCGCACACAGGGATTTGGGACAGGGAGGCTCCCTCAGGTGCCGCACACAGGGATTTGGGACAGGGAGGCTCCCTCAGGTGCCAGAGACAGGGATTTGGGACAGGGAGGCTCCCTCAGGTGCCGCAGACAGGGATTTGGGAAAGGGAGGCTCCCTCAGGTGCCGCAGACAGGGATTTGGGACAGGGAGGCTCCCTCAGGTGCCGCACACAGGGATTTGGGACAGGGAGGCTCCCTCAGGTGCCATAAACAGGGATTTGGGACAGGGAGGCTCCCTCAGGTGCCAGAGACAGGGATTTGGGACAGGGAGGCTCCCTCAGGTGCCGCACACAGGGATTTGGGACAGGGAGGCTCCCTCAGGTGCCACAGACAGGGATTTGGGACAGGGAGGCTCCCTCAGGTGCCAGAGACAGGGATTTGGGACAGGGAGGCTCCCTCAGGTGCCAGAGACAGGGATTTGGGACAGGGAGGCTCCCTCAGGTGCCAGAGACAGGGATTTGGGACAGGGAGGCTCCCTCAGGTGCCATAGACAGGGATTTGGGACAGGGAGGCTCCCTCAGGTGCCAGAGACAGGGATTTGGGACAGGGAAGCTCCCTCAGGTGCCGCACACAGGGATTTGGGACAGGGAGGCTCCCTCAGGTGCCGCACACAGGGATTTGGGACAGGGAGGCTCCCTCAGGTGCCCCAAAAAGGGATTTGGGACAGGGAGGCTCCCTCAGGTGCCATAGACAGGGATTTGGGACAGGGAGGCTCCCTCAGGTGCCGCAGACAGGGATTTGGGACAGGGAGGCTCCCTCAGGTGCCGCACACAGGGATTTGGGACAGGGAGGCTCCCTCAGGTGCCACAGACAGGGATTTGGGACAGGGAGGCTCCCTCAGGTGCCAGAGACAGGGATTTGGGACAGGGAGGCTCCCTCAGGTGCCAGAGACAGGGATTTGGGACAGGGAGGCTCCCTCAGGTGCCAGAGACAGGGATTTGGGACAGGGAGGCTCCCTCAGGTGCCATAGACAGGGATTTGGGACAGGGAGGCTCCCTCAGGTGCCAGAGACAGGGATTTGGGACAGGGAAGCTCCCTCAGGTGCCGCACACAGGGATTTGGGACAGGGAGGCTCCCTCAGGTGCCGCACACAGGGATTTGGGACAGGGAGGCTCCCTCAGGTGCCCCAAAAAGGGATTTGGGACAGGGAGGCTCCCTCAGGTGCCATAGACAGGGATTTGGGACAGGGAGGCTCCCTCAGGTGCCAGAGACAGGGATTTGGGACAGGGAGGCTCCCTCAGGTGCCAGAGACAGGGATTTGGGACAGGGAGGCTCCCTCAGGTGCCGCACACAGGGATTTGGGACAGGGAGGCTCCCTCAGGTGCCAGAGACAGGGATTTGGGACAGGGAGGCTCCCTCAGGTGCCAGAGACAGGGATTTGGGACAGGGAGGCTCCCTCAGGTACCGCACACAGGGATTTGGGACAGGGAGGCTCCCTCAGGTACCGCACACAGGGATTTGGGACAGGGAGGCTCCCTCAGGTGCCATAGACAGGGATTTGGGACAGGGAAGCTCCCTCAGGTGCCGCACACAGGGATTTGGGACAGGGAGGCTCCCTCAGGTGCCAGAGACAGGGATTTGGGACAGGGAGGCTCCCTCAGGTGCCGCACACAGGGATTTGGGACAGGGAGGCTCCCTCAGGTGCCATGGACAGGGATTTGGGACAGGGAGGCTCCCTCAGGTGCCGCACACAGGGATTTGGGACAGGGAGGCTCCCTCAGGTGCCAGAGACAGGGATTTGGGACAGGGAGGCTCCCTCAGGTGCCATGGACAGGGATTTGGGACAGGGAGGCTCCCTCAGGTGCCGCACACAGGGATTTGGGACAGGGAGGCTCCCTCAGGTGCCGCACACAGGGATTTGGGACAGGGAGGCTCCCTCAGGTGCCAGAGACAGGGATTTGGGACAGGGAGGCTCCCTCAGGTGCCGCAGACAGGGATTTGGGAAAGGGAGGCTCCCTCAGGTGCCGCAGACAGGGATTTGGGACAGGGAGGCTCCCTCAGGTGCCGCACACAGGGATTTGGGACAGGGAGGCTCCCTCAGGTGCCATAAACAGGGATTTGGGACAGGGAGGCTCCCTCAGGTGCCACACACAGGGATTTGGGACAGGGAGGCTCCCTCAGGTGCCGCACACAGGGATTTGGGACAGGGAGGCTCCCTCAGGTGCCACAGACAGGGATTTGGGACAGGGAGGCTCCCTCAGGTGCCAGAGACAGGGATTTGGGACAGGGAGGCTCCCTCAGGTGCCAGAGACAGGGATTTGGGACAGGGAGGCTCCCTCAGGTGCCAGAGACAGGGATTTGGGACAGGGAGGCTCCCTCAGGTGCCATAGACAGGGATTTGGGACAGGGAGGCTCCCTCAGGTGCCAGAGACAGGGATTTGGGACAGGGAAGCTCCCTCAGGTGCCGCACACAGGGATTTGGGACAGGGAGGCTCCCTCAGGTGCCGCACACAGGGATTTGGGACAGGGAGGCTCCCTCAGGTGCCCCAAAAAGGGATTTGGGACAGGGAGGCTCCCTCAGGTGCCATAGACAGGGATTTGGGACAGGGAGGCTCCCTCAGGTGCCGCAGACAGGGATTTGGGACAGGGAGGCTCCCTCAGGTGCCGCACACAGGGATTTGGGACAGGGAGGCTCCCTCAGGTGCCACAGACAGGGATTTGGGACAGGGAGGCTCCCTCAGGTGCCAGAGACAGGGATTTGGGACAGGGAGGCTCCCTCAGGTGCCAGAGACAGGGATTTGGGACAGGGAGGCTCCCTCAGGTGCCAGAGACAGGGATTTGGGACAGGGAGGCTCCCTCAGGTGCCATAGACAGGGATTTGGGACAGGGAGGCTCCCTCAGGTGCCAGAGACAGGGATTTGGGACAGGGAAGCTCCCTCAGGTGCCGCACACAGGGATTTGGGACAGGGAGGCTCCCTCAGGTGCCGCACACAGGGATTTGGGACAGGGAGGCTCCCTCAGGTGCCCCAAAAAGGGATTTGGGACAGGGAGGCTCCCTCAGGTGCCATAGACAGGGATTTGGGACAGGGAGGCTCCCTCAGGTGCCGCACACAGGGATTTGGGACAGGGAGGCTCCCTCAGGTGCCCCAAAAAGGGATTTGGGACAGGGAGGCTCCCTCAGGTGCCAGAGACAGGGATTTGGGACAGGGAGGCTCCCTCAGGTGCCGCACACAGGGATTTGGGACAGGGAGGCTCCCTCAGGTGCCAGAGACAGGGATTTGGGACAGGGAGGCTCCCTCAGGTGCCATAGACAGGGATTTGGGACAGGGAGGCTCCCTCAGGTGCCAGAGACAGGGATTTGGGACAGGGAGGCTCCCTCAGGTGCCAGAGACAGGGATTTGGGACAGGGAGGCTCCCTCAGGTGCCGCACACAGGGATTTGGGACAGGGAGGCTCCCTCAGGTGCCAGAGACAGGGATTTGGGACAGGGAGGCTCCCTCAGGTGCCATAGACAGGGATTTGGGACAGGGAGGCTCCCTCAGGTGCCGCACACAGGGATTTGGGACAGGGAGGCTCCCTCAGGTGCCGCACACAGGGATTTGGGACAGGGAGGCTCCCTCAGGTGCCAGAGACAGGGATTTGGGACAGGGAGGCTCCCTCAGGTGCCATAGACAGGGATTTGGGACAGGGAGGCTCCCTCAGGTGCCATAGACAGGGATTTGGGACAGGGAGGCTCCCTCAGGTGCCAGAGACAGGGATTTGGGACAGGGAGGCTCCCTCAGGTACCAGAGACAGGGATTTGGGACAGGGAGGCTCCCTCAGGTGCCAGAGACAGGGATTTGGGACAGGGAGGCTCCCTCAGGTGCCAGAGACAGGGATTTGGGACAGGGAGGCTCCCTCAGGTGCCGCACACAGGGATTTGGGACAGGGAGGCTCCCTCAGGTGCCAGAGACAGGGATTTGGCACAGGGAGGCTCCCTCAGGTGCCACAGACAGGGATTTGGGACAGGGAGGCTCCCTCAGGTGCTGCAGACAGGGATTTGGGACAGGGAGGCTCCCTCAGGTACCAGAGACAGGGATTTGGGACAGGGAGGCTCCCTCAGGTACCAGAGACAGGGATTTGGGACAGGGAGGCTCCCTCAGGTGCCAGAGACAGGGATTTGGGACAGGGAGGCTCCCTCAGGTGCCAGAGACAGGGATTTGGGACAGGGAGGCTCCCTCAGGTGCCGCACACAGGGATTTGGGACAGGGAGGCTCCCTCAGGTGCCTTGGACAGGGATTTGGGACAGGGAGGCTCCCTCAGGTGCCATAGACAGGGATTTGGCACAGGGAGGCTCCCTCAGGTGCCAGAGACAGGGATTTGGGACAGGGAGGCTCCCTCAGGTGCCAGAGACAGGGATTTGGGACAGGGAGGCTCCCTCAGGTGCCGCACACAGGGATTTGGGACAGGGAGGCTCCCTCAGGTGCCATGGACAGGGATTTGGGACAGGGAGGCTCCCTCAGGTGCCATAGACAGGGATTTGGGACAGGGAGGCTCCCTCAGGTGCCGCACACAGGGATTTGGGACAGGGAGGCTCCCTCAGGTGCCAGAGACAGGGATTTGGGACAGGGAGGCTCCCTCAGGTGCCATAGACAGGGATTTGGGACAGGGAGGCTCCCTCAGGTGCCATAGACAGGGATTTGGGACAGGGAGGCTCCCTCAGGTGCCAGAGACAGGGATTTGGGACAGGGAGGCTCCCTCAGGTGCCGCACACAGGGATTTGGGACAGGGAGGCTCCCTCAGGTGCCGCACACAGGGATTTGGGACAGGGAGGCTCCCTCAGGTGCCATAGACAGGGATTTGGGACAGGGAGGCTCCCTCAGGTGCCAGAGACAGGGATTTGGGACAGGGAGGCTCCCTCAGGTGCCAGAGACAGGGATTTGGGACAGGGAGGCTCCCTCAGGTGCCAGAGACAGGGATTTGGGACAGGGAGGCTCCCTCAGGTGCCATAGACAGGGATTTGGGACAGGGAGGCTCCCTCAGGTGCCAGAGACAGGGATTTGGCACAGGGAGGCTCCCTCAGGTGCTCCAGACAGGGATTTGGGACAGGGAGGCTCCCTCAGGTGCCGCACACAGGGATTTGGGACAGGGAGGCTCCCTCAGGTGCCATAGACAGGGATTTGGCACAGGGAGGCTCCCTCAGGTGCCAGAGACAGGGATTTGGGACAGGGAGGCTCCCTCAGGTGCCAGAGACAGGGATTTGGGACAGGGAGGCTCCCTCAGGTGCCGCACACAGGGATTTGGGACAGGGAGGCTCCCTCAGGTGCCAGAGACAGGGATTTGGGACAGGGAGGCTCCCTCAGGTGCCGTAGACAGGGATTTGGGACAGGGAGGCTCCCTCAGGTGCCAGAGACAGGGATTTGGGACAGGGAGGCTCCCTCAGGTGCCATAGACAGGGATTTGGGACAGGGAGGCTCCCTCAGGTGCCGCACACAGGGATTTGGGACAGGGAGGCTCCCTCAGGTGCCAGAGACAGGGATTTGGGACAGGGAGGCTCCCTCAGGTGCCATAGACAGGGATTTGGGACAGGGAGGCTCCCTCAGGTGCCATAGACAGGGATTTGGGACAGGGAGGCTCCCTCAGGTGCCATAGACAGGGATTTGGGACAGGGAGGCTCCCTCAGGTGCCCCAGACAGGGATTTGGGACAGGGAGGCTCCCTCAGGTGCCAGAGACAGGGATTTGGGACAGGGAGGCTCCCTCAGGTGCCGCACACAGGGATTTGGGACAGGGAGGCTCCCTCAGGTGCCGCACACAGGGATTTGGGACAGGGAGGCTCCCTCAGGTGCCATAGACAGGGATTTGGGACAGGGAGGCTCCCTCAGGTGCTGCAGACAGGGATTTGGCACAGGGAGGCTCCCTCAGGTGCCGCACACAGGGATTTGGGACAGGGAGGCTCCCTCAGGTGCCGCACACAGGGATTTGGGACAGGGAGGCTCCCTCAGGTGCCATAGACAGGGATTTGGCACAGGGAGGCTCCCTCAGGTGCCAGAGACAGGGATTTGGGACAGGGAGGCTCCCTCAGGTGCCAGAGACAGGGATTTGGGACAGGGAGGCTCCCTCAGGTGCCATAGACAGGGATTTGGGACAGGGAGGCTCCCTCAGGTGCCGTAGACAGGGATTTGGGACAGGGAGGCTCCCTCAGGTGCCAGAGACAGGGATTTGGGACAGGGAGGCTCCCTCAGGTGCCATAGACAGGGATTTGGGACAGGGAGGCTCCCTCAGGTGCCATAGACAGGGATTTGGGACAGGGAGGCTCCCTCAGGTGCCATAGACAGGGATTTGGGACAGGGAGGCTCCCTCAGGTGCCGCACACAGGGATTTGGGACAGGGAGGCTCCCTCAGGTGCCGCACACAGGGATTTGGGACAGGGAGGCTCCCTCAGGTGCCACACACAGGGATTTGGGACAGGGAGGCTCCCTCAGGTGCCATAGACAGGGATTTGGGACAGGGAGGCTCCCTCAGGTGCCAGAGACAGGGATTTGGGACAGGGAGGCTCCCTCAGGTGCCACACACAGGGATTTGGGACAGGGAGGCTCCCTCAGGTGCCGCACACAGGGATTTGGGACAGGGAGGCTCCCTCAGGTGCCAGAGACAGGGATTTGGGACAGGGAGGCTCCCTCAGGTGCCAGAGACAGGGATTTGGGACAGGGAGGCTCCCTCAGGTGCCAGAGACAGGGATTTGGGACAGGGAGGCTCCCTCAGGTGCCGCACACAGGGATTTGGGACAGGGAGGCTCCCTCAGGTGCCAGAGACAGGGATTTGGGACAGGGAGGCTCCCTCAGGTGCCATAGACAGGGATTTGGGACAGGGAGGCTCCCTCAGGTGCCATAGACAGGGATTTGGGACAGGGAGGCTCCCTCAGGTGCCGCACACGGGGATTTGGGACAGGGAGGCTCCCTCCGGTGCCAGAGACAGGGATTTGGGACAGGGAGGCTCCCTCAGGTGCCACACACAGGGATTTGGGACAGGGAGGCTCCCTCAGGTGCCATAGACAGGGATTTGGGACAGGGAGGCTCCCTCAGGTGCCATAGACAGGGATTTGGGACAGGGAGGCTCCCTCAGGTGCCATAGAGAGGGATTTGGGACAGGGAGGCTCCCTCAGGTGCCAGAGACAGGGATTTGGGACAGGGAGGCTCCCTCAGGTGCCGCACACAGGGATTTGGGACAGGGAGGCTCCCTCAGGTGCCGCACACAGGGATTTGGGACAGGGAGGCTCCCTCAGGTGCCGCACACAGGGATTTGGGACAGGGAGGCTCCCTCAGGTGCCGCACACAGGGATTTGGGACAGGGAGGCTCCCTCAGGTGCCATAGACAGGGATTTGGGACAGGGAGGCTCCCTCAGGTGCCAGAGACAGGGATTTGGGAATTGGGAGGCTCCCTCAGGTGCCGCACACAGGGATTTGGGACAGGGAGGCTCCCTCAGGTGCCACACACAGGGATTTGGGACAGGGAGGCTCCCTCAGGTGCCATAGACAGGGATTTGGGACAGGGAGGCTCCCTCAGGTGCCCTTGTGAGGGATTTGGGACAGGGAGGCTCCCTCAGGTGCCATGGACAGGAATTTGGGACAGGGAGGCTCCCTCAGGTGCCGCACACAGGGATTTGGGACAGAGACGCTCCCTCAGGTGCCGCACACAGGGATTTGGGACAGGGAGGCTCCCTCAGGTGCCACAGACAGGGATTTGGGACAGGGAGGCTCCCTCAGGTGCCGCACACAGGGATTTGGGACAGGGAGGCTCCCTCAGGTGCCGCACACAGGGATTTGGGACAGGAAGGCTCCCTCAGGTGCCAGAGACAGGGATTTGGGACAGGGAGGCTCCCTCAGGTGCCATAGACAGGGATTTGGGACAGGGAGGCTCCCTCAGGTGCCTTGGACAGGGATTTGGGACAGGGAGGCTCCCTCAGGTGCCATAGACAGGGATTTGGGACAGGGAGGCTCCCTCAGGTGCCGCAGACAGGGATTTGGGACAGGGAGGCTCCCTCAGGTGCCGCACACAGGGATTTGGGACAGGGAGGCTCCCTCAGGTGCCATAGACAGGGATTTGGGACAGGGAGGCTCCCTCAGGTGCCGCACACAGGGATTTGGGACAGGGAGGCTCCCTCAGGTGCCATAGACAGGGATTTGGGACAGGGAGGCTCCCTCAGGTGCCACAGACAGGGATTTGGGACAGGGAGGCTCCCTCAGGTGCCGCACACAGGGATTTGGGACAGGGAGGCTCCCTCAGGTGCCACAGACAGGGATTTGGGACAGGGAGGCTCCCTCAGGTGCCGCAGACAGGGATTTGGGACAGGGAGGCTCCCTCAGGTGCCGCACACAGGGATTTGGGACAGGGAGGCTCCCTCAGGTGCCAGAGACAGGGATTTGGGACAGGGAGGCTCCCTCAGGTGCCACAGACAGGGATTTGGGACAGGGAGGCTCCCTCAGGTGCCATGGACAGGGATTTGGGACAGGGAGGCTCCCTCAGGTGCCGCACACAGGGATTTGGGACAGGGAGGCTCCCTCAGGAGCCCCACACATGGATTTGGGACAGGGAGGCTCCCTCAGGTGCCGCACACAGGGATTTGGGACAGGGAGGCTCCCTCAGGTGCCGCACACAGGGATTTGGGACAGGGAGGCTCCCTCAGGTGCCGCACACAGGGATTTGGGACAGGGAGGCTCCCTCAGGTGCCGCACACAGGGATTTGGGACAGGGAGGCTCCCTCAGGTGCCACAGACAGGGATTTGGGACAGGGAGGCTCCCTCAGGTGCCAGAGACAGGGATTTGGGACAGGGAGGCTCCCTCAGGTGCCGCAGACAGGGATTTGGGACAGGGAGGCTCCCTCAGATGCCAGAGACAGGGATTTGGGACAGGGAGGCTCCCTCAGGTGCCGCAGACAGGGATTTGGGACAGGGAGGCTCCCTCAGGTGCCAGAGACAGGGATTTGGGACAGGGAGGCTCCCTCAGGTGCCAGAGACAGGGATTTGGGACAGGGACGCTCCCTCAGGAGCCCCACACATGGATTTGGGACAGGGAGGCTCCCTCAGGTGCCGCACACAGGGATTTGGGACAGGGAGGCTCCCTCAGATGCCAGAGACAGGGATTTGGGACAGGGAGGCTCCCTCAGGTGCCACAGACAGGGATTTGGGACAGGGAGGCTCCCTCTGGTGCCCCAGAGAGGGATTTGGGACAGGGAGGCTCCCTCAGGTGCCATAGACAGGGATTTGGGACAGGGAGGCTCCCTCAGGTGCCATAGACAGGGATTTGGGACAGGGAGGCTCCCTCAGGTGCCATAGACAGGGATTTGGGACAGGGAGGCTCCCTCAGGTGCCAGAGACAGGGATTTGGGACAGGGAGGCTCCCTCAGGTGCCAGAGACAGGGATTTGGGACAGGGAGGCTCCCTCAGGTGCCACAGACAGGGATTTGGGACAGGGAGGCTCCCTCAGGTGCCATAGACAGGGATTTGGGACAGGGAGGCTCCCTCAGGTGCCAGAGACAGGGATTTGGGACAGGGAGGCTCCCTCAGGTGCCACAGACAGGGATTTGGGACAGGGAGGCTCCCTCAGGTGCCATAGACAGGGATTTGGGACAGGGAGGCTCCCTCAGGTGCCGCAGGCAGGGATTTGGGACAGGGAGGCTCCCTCCGGTGCCGCACACAGGGATTTGGGACAGGGAGGCTCCCTCAGGTGCCGCACACAGGGATTTGGGACAGGGAGGCTCCCTCAGGTGCCGCACACAGGGATTTGGGACAGGGAGGCTCCCTCAGGTGCCGCACACAGGGATTTGGGACAGGGAGGCTCCCTCAGGTGCCGCACACAGGGATTTGGGACAGGGAGGCTCCCTCAGGTGCCATAGACAGGGATTTGGGACAGGGAGGCTCTCTCAGATGCCAGAGACAGGGATTTGGGACAGGGAGGCTCCCACAGGTGCCAGAGACAGGGATTTGGGACAGGGAGGCTCCCTCAGGTGCCATAGACAGGGATTTGGGACAGGGAGGCTCCCTCAGGTGCCGCACACAGGGATTTGGGACAGGGAGGCTCCCTCAGGTGCCACAGACAGGGATTTGGGACAGGGAGGCTCCCTCAGGTGCCATGGACAGGGATTTGGGACAGGGAGGCTCCCTCAGGTGCCAGAGACAGGGATTTGGGACAGGGAGGCTCCCTCAGGTGCCGCACACAGGGATTTGGGACAGGGAGGCTCCCTCAGGTGCCATAGACAGGGATTTGGGACAGGGAGGCTCCCTCAGGTGCCATAGACAGGGATTTGGGACAGGGAGGCTTCCTCAGATGCCAGAGACAGGGATTTGGGACAGGGAGGCTCCCTCAGGTGCCACAGACAGGGATTTGGGACAGGGAGGCTCCCTCTGGTGCCCCAGAGAGGGATTTGGGACAGGGAGGCTCCCTCAGGTGCCACAGACAGGGATTTGGGACAGGGAGGCTCCCTCAGGTGCCAGAGACAGGGATTTGGGACAGGGAGGCTCCCTCAGGTGCCATAGACAGGGATTTGGGACAGGGAGGCTCCCTCAGGTGCCAGAGACAGGGATTTGGGACAGGGAGGCTCCCTCAGGTGCCAGAGACAGGGATTTGGGGCAGGGAGGCTCCCTCAGGTGCCATAGACAGGGATTTGGGACAGGGAGGCTCCCTCAGGTGCCAGAGACAGGGATTTGGGACAGGGAGGCTCCCTCAGGTGCCATAGACAGGGATTTGGGACAGGGAGGCTCCCTCCGGTGCCGCACACAGGGATTTGGGACAGGGAGGCTCCCTCAGGTGCCAGAGACAGGGATTTGGGACAGGGAGGCTCCCTCAGGTACCAGAGACAGGGATTTGGGACAGGGAGGCTCCCTCAGGTGCCATAGACAGGGATTTGGGACAGGGAGGCTCCCTCAGGTGCCGCAGACAGGGATTTGGGACAGGGAGGCTCCCTCAGGTGCCCCAGACAGGGATTTGGGACAGGGAGGCTCCCTCAGGTGCCAGAGACAGGGATTTGGGACAGGGAGGCTCCCTCAGGTACCAGAGACAGGGATTTGGGACAGGGAGGCTCCCTCAGGTGCCATGGACAGGGATTTGGGACAGGGAGGCTCCCTCAGGTGCCACACACAGGGATTTGGGACAGGGAGGCTCCCTCAGGTGCCGCACACAGGGATTTGGGACAGGGAGGCTCCCTCAGGTGCCGCAGACAGGGATTTGGGACAGGGAGGCTCCCTCAGGTGCCATAGACAGGGATTTGGGACAGGGAGGCTCCCTCAGGTGCCGCAGACAGGGATTTGGGACAGGGAGGCTCCCTCAGTTGCCAGAGACAGGGATTTGGGACAGGGAGGCTCCCTCAGGTGCCGCACACAGGGATTTGGGACAGGGAGGCTCCCTCAGGTGCCATGGACAGGGATTTGGGACAGGGAGGCTCCCTCAGGTGCCATAGACAGGGATTTGGGACAGGGAGGCTCCCTCAGGTGCCATAGACAGGGATTTGGGACAGGGAGGCTCCCTCAGGTGCCAGAGACAGGGATTTGGGACAGGGAGGCTCCCTCAGGTGCCGCAGACAGGGATTTGGGACAGGGAGGCTCCCTCAGGTGCCGCAGATAGGGATTTGGGACAGGGAGGCTCCCTCAGGTGCCATAGACAGGGATTTGGGACAGGGAGGCTCCCTCAGGTGCCAGAGACAGGGATTTGGGACAGGGAGGCTCCCTCAGGTGCCGCAGACAGGGATTTGGGACAGGGAGGCTCCCTCAGGTGCCATGGACAGGGATTTGGGACAGGGAGGCTCCCTCAGGTGCCGCACACAGGGATTTGGGACAGGGAGGCTCCCTCAGGTGCCATAGACAGGGATTTGGGACAGGGAGGCTCCCTCAGGTGCCGCACACAGGGATTTGGGACAGGGAGGCTCCCTCAGGTGCCGCAGACAGGGATTTGGGACAGGGAGGCTCCCTCAGGTGCTGCAGACTGGGATTTGGGACAGGGAGGCTCCCTCAGATGCCATAGACAGGGATTTGGGACAGGGAGGCTCCCTCAGGTGCCATAGACAGGGATTTGGGACAGGGAGGCTCCCTCAGGTGCCATAGACAGGGATTTGGGACAGGGAGGCTCCCTCAGGTGCCATAGACAGGGATTTGGGACAGGGAGGCTCCCTCAGGTGCCATGGACAGGGATTTGGGACAGGGAGGCTCCCTCAGGTGCCATAGACAGGGATTTGGGACAGGGAGGCTCCCTCAGGTGCCATAGACAGGGATTTGGGACAGGGAGGCTCCCTCAGGTGCCAGAGACAGGGATTTGGGACAGGGAGGCTCCCTCAGGTGCCGCAGACAGGGATTTGGGACAGGGAGGCTCCCTCAGGTGCCGCAGATAGGGATTTGGGACAGGGAGGCTCCCTCAGGTGCCAGAGACAGGGATTTGGGACAGGGAGGCTCCCTCAGGTGCCGCAGACAGGGATTTGGGACAGGGAGGCTCCCTCAGGTGCCGCAGACAGGGATTTGGGACAGGGAGGCTCCCTCAGGTGCCGCACACAGGGATTTGGGACAGGGAGGCTCCCTCAGGTGCCATAGACAGGGATTTGGGACAGGGAGGCTCCCTCAGGTGCCATAGACAGGGATTTGGGACAGGGAGGCTCCCTCAGGTGCCATGGACAGGGATTTGGGACAGGGAGGCTCCCTCAGGTGCCATAGACAGGGATTTGGGACAGGGAGGCTCCCTCAGGTGCCGCACACAGGGATTTGGGACAGGGAGGCTCCCTCAGGTGCCGCACACAGGGATTTGGGACAGGGAGGCTCCCTCAGGTGCCGCACACAGGGATTTGGGACAGGGAGGCTCCCTCAGGTGCTGCAGACTGGGATTTGGGACAGGGAGGCTCCCTCAGATGCCATAGACAGGGATTTGGGACAGGGAGGCTCCCTCAGGTGCCATAGCCAGGGATTTGGGACAGGGAGGCTCCCTCAGGTGCCATAGACAGGGATTTGGGACAGGGAGGCTCCCTCAGGTGCCATAGACAGGGATTTGGGACAGGGAGGCTCCCTCAGGTGCCGCACACAGGGATTTGGGACAGGGAGGCTCCCTCAGGTGCCAGAGACAGGGATTTGGGACAGGGAGGCTCCCTCAGGTGCCATAGACAGGGATTTGGGACAGGGAGGCTCCCTCAGGTGCCGCACACAGGGATTTGGGACAGGGAGGCTCCCTCAGGTGCCATAGACAGGGATTTGGGACAGGGAGGCTCCCTCCGGTGCCAGAGACAGGGATTTGGGACAGGGAGGCTCCCTCAGGGGCCCTTGTGAGGGATTTGGGACAGGGAGGCTCCCTCAGGTGCCGCACACAGGGATTTGGGACAGGGAGGCTCCCTCAGGTGCGGCACACAGGGATTTGGGACAGGGAGGCTCCCTCAGGTGCCATAGACAGGGATTTGGGACAGGGAGGCTCCCTCAGGTGCCACAGACAGGGATTTGGGACAGGGAGGCTCCCTCAGGTGCGGCACACAGGGATTTGGGACAGGGAGGCTCCCTCAGGCGCCAGAGACAGGGATTTGGGACAGGGAGGCTCCCTCAGGTGCCGCACACAGGGATTTGGGACAGGGAGGCTCCCTCAGGTGCCATAGAGAGGGATTTGGGACAGGGAGGCTCCCTCAGGTGCCGCAGACAGGGATTTGGGACAGGGAGGCTCCCTCAGGTGCCGCACACAGGGATTTGGGACAGGGAGGCTCCCTCAGGTGCCACAGACAGGGATTTGGGACAGGGAGGCTCCCTCAGGTGCCATAGACAGGGATTTGGGACAGGGAGGCTCCCTCAGGTGCCGCACACAGGGATTTGGGACAGGGAGGCTCCCTCAGGTGCCACAGACAGGGATTTGGGACAGGGAGGCTCCCTCAGGTGCCAGAGACAGGGATTTGGGACAGGGAGGCTCCCTCAGGTGCCGCACACAGGGATTTGGGACAGGGAGGCTCCCTCAGGTGCCGCACACAGGGATTTGGGACAGGGAGGCTCCCTCAGGTGCCGCACACAGGGATTTGGGACAGGGAGGCTCCCTCAGGTGCCACAGACAGGGATTTGGGACAGGGAGGCTCCCTCAGGTGCCGCACACAGGGATTTGGGACAGGGAGGCTCCCTCAGGTGCCATAGACAGGGATTTGGGACAGGGAGGCTCCCTCAGGTGCCAGAGACAGGGATTTGGGACAGGGAGGCTCCCTCAGGTGCCGCACACAGGGATTTGGGACAGGGAGGCTCCCTCAGGTGCCACAGACAGGGATTTGGGACAGGGAGGCTCCCTCAGGTGCCAGAGACAGGGATTTGGGACAGGGAGGCTCCCTCAGGTGCCGCACACAGGGATTTGGGACAGGGAGGCTCCCTCAGGTGCCGCACACAGGGATTTGGGACAGGGAGGCTCCCTCAGGTGCCGCACACAGGGATTTGGGACAGGGAGGCTCCCTCAGGTGCCATAGAGAGGGATTTGGGACAGGGAGGCTCCCTCAGGTGCCGCACACAGGGATTTGGGACAGGGAGGCTCCCTCAGGTGCCAGAGACAGGGATTTGGGACAGGGAGGCTCCCTCAGGTGCCATTGTGAGGGATTTGGGACAGGGAGGCTCCCTCAGGTGCCAGAGACAGGGATTTGGGACAGGGAGGCTCCCTCAGGTGCCATAGACAGGGATTTGGGACAGGGAGGCTCCCTCAGGTGCCAGAGACAGGGATTTGGGACAGGGAGGCTCCCTCAGGTGCCCCAGACAGGGATTTGGGACAGGGAGGCTCCCTCAGGTGCCGCACACAGGGATTTGGGACAGGGAGGCTCCCTCAGGTGCCATAGACAGGGATTTGGGACAGGGAGGCTCCCTCAGGTGCCATAGACAGGGATTTGGAACAGGGAGGCTCCCTCAGGTGCCGCACACAGGGATTTGGGACAGGGAGGCTCCCTCAGGTGCCGCACACAGTGATTTGGGACAGGGAGGCTCCCTCAGGTGCCATAGAGAGGGATTTGGGACAGGGAGGCTCCCTCAGGTGCCATAGACAGGGATTTGGGACAGGGAGGCTCCCTCAGGTGCCGCACACAGGGATTTGGGACAGGGAGGCTCCCTCAGGTGCCATTGTGAGGGATTTGGGACAGGGAGGCTCCCTCAGGTGCCAGAGACAGGGATTTGGGACAGGGAGGCTCCCTCAGGTGCCAGAGACAGGGATTTGGGACAGGGAGGCTCCCTCAGGTGCCGCACACAGGGATTTGGGACAGGGAGGCTCCCTCAGGTGCCAGAGACAGGGATTTGGGACAGGGAGGCTCCCTCAGGTGCCATAGACAGGGATTTGGGACAGGGAGGCTCCCTCAGGTGCCATAGACAGGGATTTGGGACAGGGAGGCTCCCTCAGGTGCCATAGACAGGGATTTGGGACAGGGAGGCTCCCTCAGGTGCCGCACACAGGGATTTGGGACAGGGAGGCTCCCTCAGGTGCCATAGACAGGGATTTGGGACAGGGAGGCTCCCTCAGGTGCCGCACACAGGGATTTGGGACAGGGAGGCTCCCTCAGGTGCCAGAGACAGGGATTTGGGACAGGGAGGCTCCCTCAGGTGCCGCACACAGGGATTTGGGACAGGGAGGCTCCCTCAGGTGCCAGAGACAGGGATTTGGGACAGGGAGGCTCCCTCAGGTGCCAGAGACAGGGATTTGGGACAGGGAGGCTCCCTCAGGTGCCGCACACAGGGATTTGGGACAGGGAGGCTCCCTCAGGTGCCAGAGACAGGGATTTGGAACAGGGAGGCTCCCTCAGGTGCCATAGACAGGGATTTGGGACAGGGAGGCTCCCTCAGGTGCCAGAGACAGGGATTTGGGACAGGGAGGCTCCCTCAGGTGCCAGAGACAGGGATTTGGAACAGGGAGGCTCCCTCAGGTGCCATGGACAGGGATTTGGGACAGGGAGGCTCCCTCAGGTGCCGCACACAGGGATTTGGGACAGGGAGGCTCCCTCAGGTGCCACAGACAGGGATTTGGGACAGGGAGGCTCCCTCAGGTGCCGCACACAGGGATTTGGGACAGGGAGGCTCCCTCAGGTGCCCCAGACAGGGATTTGGGACAGGGAGGCTCCCTCAGGTGCCATAGACAGGGATTTGGGACAGGGAGGCTCCCTCAGGTTCCGCACACAGGGATTTGGGACAGGGAGGCTCCCTCAGGTGCCATAGACAGGGATTTGGGACAGGGAGGCTCCCTCAGGTGCCAGAGACAGGGATTTGGGACAGGGAGGCTCCCTCAGGTGCCGCACACAGGGATTTGGGACAGGGAGGCTCCCTCAGGTGCCGCACGCAGGGATTTGGGACAGGGAGGCTCCCTCAGGTGCCACAGACAGGGATTTGGGACAGGGAGGCTCCCTCAGGTGTCATAGAGAGGGATTTGGGACAGGGAGGCTCCCTCAGGTGCCGCACAAAGGGATTTGGGACAGGGAGGCTCCCTCAGGTGCCATGGACAGGGATTTGGGAGAGGGAGGCTCCCTCAGGTGCCGCACACAGGGATTTGGGACAGGGAGGCTCCCTCAGGTGCCATAGACAGGGATTTGGGACAGGGAGGCTCCCTCAGGTGCCATAGACAGGGATTTGGGACAGGGAGGCTCCCTCAGGTGCCAGAGACAGGGATTTGGGACAGGGAGGCTCCCTCAGGTGCCATAGACAGGGATTTGGGACAGGGAGGCTCCCTCAGGTGCCAGAGACAGGGATTTGGGACAGGGAGGCTCCCTCAGGTGCCGCACACAGGGATTTGGGACAGGGAGGCTCCCTCAGGTGCCAGAGACAGGGATTTGGGACAGGGAGGCTCCCTCAGGTGCCATAGACAGGGATTTGGGACAGGGAGGGTCCCTCAGGTGCCAGAGACAGGGATTTGGGACAGGGAGGCTCCCTCAGGTGCCGCACACAGGGATTTGGGACAGGGAGGCTCCCTCAGGTGCCATAGACAGGGATTTGGGACAGGGGGGCTCCCTCAGGTGCCACAGACAGGGATTTGGGACAGGGAGGCTCCCTCAGTTGCCAGAGACAGGGATTTGGGACAGGGAGGCTCCCTCAGGTGCCATTGACAGGGATTTGGGACAGGGAGGCTCCCTCAGGTGCCATAGGCAGGGATTTGGGAAAGAGAGGCTCCCTCAGGTGCCAGAGACAGGGATTTGGGACAGGGAGGCTCCCTCAGGTGCCATAGACAGGGATTTGGGACAGGGAGGCTCCCTCAGGTGCCGCACACAGGGATTTGGGACAGGGAGGCTCCCTCAGGTGCCGCACAAAGGGATTTGGGACAGGGAGGCTCCCTCAGGTGCCGCACACAGGGATTTGGGACAGGGAGGCTCCCTCAGGTGCCGCACACAGGGATTTGGGACAGGGAGGCTCCCTCAGGTGCCATAGACAGGGATTTGGGACAGGGAGGCTCCCTCAGGTGCCGCACACAGGGATTTGGGTCAGGGAGGCTCCCTCAGGTGCCAGAGACAGGGATTTGGGACAGGGAGGCTCCCTCAGGTGCCAGAGACAGGGATTTGGGACAGGGAGGCTCCCTCAGGTGCCATGGACAGGGATTTGGGACAGGGAGGCTCCCTCAGGTGCCATAGACAGGGATTTGGGACAGGGAGGCTCCCTCAGGTGCCATAGACAGGGATTTGGGACAGGGAGGCTCCCTCAGGTGCCATAGATAGGGATTTGGGACAGGGAGGTTCCCTCAGGTGCCATGGACAGGGATTTGGGACAGGGAGGCTCCGTCAGGTGTCATTGACAAGGATTTGGGAAAGGGAGGCTCCCTCAGGTGCCGCACACAGGGATTTGGGACAGGGAGGCTCCCTCAGGTGCCGCACACAGGGATTTGGGACAGGGAGGCTCCCTCAGGTGCCGCACACAGGGATTTGGGACAGGGAGGCTCCCTCAGGTGCCAGAGACAGGGATTTGGGACAGGGAGGCTCCCTCAGGTGCCATAGACAGGGATTTGGGACAGGGAGGCTCCCTCAGGTGCCAGAGACAGGGATTTGGGACAGGGAGGCTCCCTCAGGTGCCGCAGACAGGGATTTGGGACAGGGAGGCTCCCTCAGGTGCCATAGACAGGGATTTGGGACAGGGAGGCTCCCTCAGGTGCCATGGACAGGGATTTGGGACAGGGAGGCTCCCTCAGGTGCCAGAGACAGGGATTTGGGACAGGGAGGCTGCCTCAGGTGCCGCACACATGGATTTGGGACAGGGAGGCTCCCTCAGGTGCCGCACACAGGGATTTGGGACCGGGAGGCTCCCTCAGGTGCCGCACACAGGGATTTGGGACAGGGAGGCTCCCTCAGGTGCCGCACACAGGGATTTGGGACAGGGAGGCTCCCTCAGGTGCCAGAGACAGGGATTTGGGACAGGGAGGCTCCCTCAGGTGCCAGAGACAGGGATTTGGGACAGGGAGGCTCCCTCAGGTGCCATAGACAGGGATTTGGGTCAGGGAGGCTCCCTCAGGTGCCATGGACAGGGATTTGGGACAGGGAGGCTCCATCAGGTGTCATTGACAAGGATTTGGGAAAGGGAGGCTCCCTCAGGTGCCGCACACAGGGATTTGGGACAGGGAGGCTCCCTCAGGTGCCATAGACAGGGATTTGGGACAGGGAGGCTCCCTCAGGTGCCAGAGACAGGGATTTGGGACAGGGAGGCTCCCTCAGGTGCCATAGACAGGGATTTGGGACAGGGAGGCTCCCTCAGGTGCCAGAGACAGGGATTTGGGACAGGGAGGCTCCCTCAGGTGCCGCAGACAGGGATTTGGGACAGGGAGGCTCCCTCAGGTGCCATAGACAGGGATTTGGGACAGGGAGGCTCCCTCAGGTGCCATGGACAGGGATTTGGGACAGGGAGGCTCCCTCAGGTGCCAGAGACAGGGATTTGGGACAGGGAGGCTGCCTCAGGTGCCGCACACATGGATTTGGGACAGGGAGGCTCCCTCAGGTGCCGCACACAGGGATTTGGGACCGGGAGGCTCCCTCAGGTGCCGCACACAGGGATTTGGGACAGGGAGGCTCCCTCAGGTGCCATTGAGAGGGACTGGAGACAGGGAGGCTCCCTCAGGTACCATAGACAGGGATTTGGGACAGGGAGGCTCCCTCAGGTGCCGCACACAGGGATTTGGGACAGGGAGGCTCCCTCAGGTGCCAGAGACAGGGATTTGGGACAGGGAGGCTCCCTCAGGTGCCAGAGACAGGGATTTGGGACAGGGAGGCTCCCTCAGGTGCCATAGACAGGGATTTGGGACAGGGAGGCTCCCTCAGGTGCCATGGACAGGGATTTGGGACAGGGAGGCTCCATCAGGTGTCATTGACAAGGATTTGGGAAAGGGAGGCTCCCTCAGGTGCCGCACACAGGGATTTGGGACAGGGAGGCTCCCTCAGGTGCCATAGACAGGGATTTGGGACAGGGAGGCTCCCTCAGGTGCCGCACACAGGGATTTGGGACAGGGAGGCTCCCTCAGGTGCCGCAGACAGGGATTTGGGACAGGGAGGCTCCCTCAGGTGCCGCACACAGGGATTTGGGACAGGGAGGCTCCCTCAGGTGCCAGAGACAGGGATTTGGGACAGGGAGGCTCCCTCAGGTGCCGCACACATGGATTTGGGACAGGGAGGCTCCCTCAGGTGCCAGAGACAGGGATTTGGGACAGGGAGGCTCCCTCAGGTGCCATGGACAGGGATTTGGGACAGGGAGGCTCCCTCAGGTGCCAGAGACAGGGATTTGGGACAGGGAGGCTCCCTCAGGTGCCGCACACATGGATTTGGGACAGGGAGGCTCCCTCAGGTGCCCTAGAGAGGGATTTGGGACAGGGAGGCTCCCTCAGGGGCCAGAGACAGGGATTTGGGACAGGGAGGCTCCCTCAGGTGCCAGAGACAGGGATTTGGGACAGGGAGGCTCCCTCAGGTGCCAGAGACAGGGATTTGGGACAGGGAGGCTCCCTCAGGTGCCACAGGCAGGGAATTGGGACAGGGAGGCTCCCTCAGGTGCCGCAGACAGGGATTTGGGACAGGGAGGCTCCCTCAGGTGCCAGAGACAGGGATTTGGGACAGGGAGGCTCCCTCAGGTGCCAGAGACAGGGATTTGGGACAGGGAGGCTCCCTCAGGTGCCGCACACAGGGATTTGGGACAGGGAGGCTCCCTCAGGTGCCATAGACAGGGATTTGGGACAGGGAGGCTCCCTAAGGTGCCAGAGACAGGGATTTGGGACAGGGAGGCTCCCTCAGGTGCCATAGATAGGGATTTGGGACAGGGAGGTTCCCTCAGGTGCCAGAGACAGGGATTTGGGACAGGGAGGCTCCGTCAGGTGTCATTGACAAGGATTTGGGAAAGGGAGGCTCCCTCAGGTGCCGCACACAGGGATTTGGGACAGGGAGGCTCCCTCAGGTGCCATAGACAGGGATTTGGGACAGGGAGGCTCCCTCAGGTGCCATAGACAGGGATTTGGGACAGGGAGGCTCCCTCAGGTGCCATAGACAGGGATTTGGGACAGGGAGGCTCCCTCAGGTGCCAGAGACAGGGATTTGGGACAGGGAGGCTCCCTCAGGTGCCATTGTAAGGGATTTGGGACAGGGAGGCTCGCTCAGGTGCCGCACACAGGGATTTGGGACAGGGAGGCTCCCTCAGGTGCCAGAGACAGGGATTTGGGACAGGGAGGCTCCCTCAGGTGCCACAGGCAGGGAATTGGGACAGGGAGGCTCCCTCAGGTGCCAGAGACAGGGATTTGGGACAGGGAGGCTCCCTCAGGTGCCAGAGACAGGGATTTGGGACAGGGAGGCTCCCTCAGGTGCCATAGACAGGGATTTGGGACAGGGAGGCTCCCTCAGGTGCCGCACACAGGGATTTGGGACAGGGAGGCTCCCTCAGGTGCCCTAGAGAGGGATTTGGGACAGGGAGGCTCCCTCAGGTGCCGCAGACAGGGATTTGGGACAGGGAGGCTCCCTCAGGTGCCAGAGACAGGGATTTGGGACAGGGAGGCTCCCTCAGGTGCCAGAGACAGGGATTTGGGACAGGGAGGCTCCCTCAGGTGCCTTGGACAGGGATTTGGGACAGGGAGGCTCCCTCAGGTGCCGCACACAGGGATTTGGGACAGGGAGGCTCCCTCAGGTGCCGCACACAGGGATTTGGGACAGGGAGGCTCCCTGAGGTGCCATAGACAGGGATTTGGGACAGGGAGGCTCCCTCAGGTGCCGCACACAGGGATTTGGGACAGGGAGGCTCCCTCAGGTGCCATAGACAGGGATTTGGGACAGGGAGGCTCCCTCAGGTGCCAGAGACAGGGATTTGGGACAGGGAGGCTCCCTCAGGTGCCATAGATAGGGATTTGGGACAGGGAGGTTCCCTCAGGTGCCATGGACAGGGATTTGGGACAGGGAGGCTCCGTCAGGTGTCATTGACAAGGATTTGGGAAAGGGAGGCTCCCTCAGGTGCCGCACACAGGGATTTGGGACAGGGAGGCTCCCTCAGGTGCCGCACACAGGGATTTGGGACAGGGAGGCTCCCTCAGGTGCCAGAGACAGGGATTTGGGACAGGGAGGCTCCCTCAGGTGCCATAGACAGGGATTTGGGACAGGGAGGCTCCCTCAGGTGCCAGAGACAGGGATTTGGGACAGGGAGGCTCCCTCAGGTGCCGCAGACAGGGATTTGGGACAGGGAGGCTCCCTCAGGTGCCATAGACAGGGATTTGGGACAGGGAGGCTCCCTCAGGTGCCATGGACAGGGATTTGGGACAGGGAGGCTCCCTCAGGTGCCAGACACAGGGATTTGGGACAGGGAGGCTGCCTCAGGTGCCATAGACAGGGATTTGGGACAGGGAGGCTCCCTCAGGTGCCATAGACAGGGATTTGGGACAGGGAGGCTCCCTCAGGTGCCGCACACAGGGATTTGGGACCGGGAGGCTCCCTCAGGTGCCGCACACAGGGATTTGGGACAGGGAGGCTCCCTCAGGTGCCATTGAGAGGGACTGGAGACAGGGAGGCTCCCTCAGGTACCATAGACAGGGATTTGGGACAGGGAGGCTCCCTCAGGTGCCGCACACAGGGATTTGGGACAGGGAGGCTCCCTCAGGTGCCATGGACAGGGATTTGGGACAGGGAGGCTCCCTCAGGTGCCAGAGACAGGGATTTGGGACAGGGAGGCTGCCTCAGGTGCCATAGACAGGGATTTGGGACAGGGAGGCTCCCTCAGGTGCCGCACACAGGGATTTGGGACCGGGAGGCTCCCTCAGGTGCCGCACACAGGGATTTGGGACAGGGAGGCTCCCTCAGGTGCCATTGAGAGGGACTGGAGACAGGGAGGCTCCCTCAGGTACCATAGACAGGGATTTGGGACAGGGAGGCTCCCTCAGGTGCCGCACACAGGGATTTGGGACAGGGAGGCTCCCTCAGGTGCCATAGACAGGGATTTGGGACAGGGAGGCTCCCTCAGGTGCCAGAGACAGGGATTTGGGACAGGGAGGCTCCCTCAGGTGCCAGAGACAGGGATTTGGGACAGGGAGGCTCCCTCAGGTGCCAGAGACAGGGATTTGGGACAGGGAGGCTCCCTCAGGTGCCATAGACAGGGATTTGGGACAGGGAGGCTCCCTCAGGTGCCGCACACAGGGATTTGGGACAGGGAGGCTCCCTCAGGTACCATAGACTGGGATTTGGGACAGGGAGGCTCCCTCAGGTGCCAGAGACAGGGATTTGGGACAGGGAGGCTCCCTCAGGTGCCATAGACAGGGATTTGGGACAGGGAGGCTCCCTCAGGTGCCACAGACAGGTATTTGGGACAGGGAGGCTCCCTCAGGTGCCGCACACAGGGATTTGGGACAGGGAGGCTCCCTCAGGTGCCATAGACAGGGATTTGGGACAGGGAGGCTCCCTCAGGTGCCAGAGACAGGGATTTGGGACAGGGAGGCTCCCTCAGGTGCCGCAGACAGGGATTTGGGACAGGGAGGCTCCCTCAGGTGCCATAGACAGGGATTTGGGACAGGGAGGCTCCCTCAGGTGCCGCACACAGGGATTTGGGACAGGGAGGCTCCCTCAGGTGCCAGAGACAGGGATTTGGGACAGGGAGGCTCCCTCAGGTGCCAGAGACAGGGATTTGGGACAGGGAGGCTCCCTCAGGTGCCACAGGCAGGGAATTGGGACAGGGAGGCTCCCTCAGGTGCCGCAGACAGGGATTTGGGACAGGGAGGCTCCCTCAGGTGCCGCACACAGGGATTTGGGACAGGGAGGCTCCCTCAGGTGCCGCACACAGGGATTTGGGACAGGGAGGCTCCCTCAGGTGCCGCACACAGGGATTTGGGACAGGGAGGCTCCCTCAGGTGCCATAGACAGGGATTTGGGACAGGGAGGCTCCCTCAGGTGCCATAGATAGGGATTTGGGACAGGGAGGTTCCCTCAGGTGCCATGGACAGGGATTTGGGACAGGGAGGCTCCATCAGGTGTCATTGACAAGGATTTGGGAAAGGGAGGCTCCCTCAGGTGCCATAGACTGGGATTTGGGACAGGGAGGCTCCCTCAGGTGCCATAGACAGGGATTTGGGACAGGGAGGCTCCCTCAGGTGCCGCACACATGGATTTGGGACAGGGAGGCTCCCTCAGGTGCCCCAGACAGGGATTTGGGACAGGGAGGCTCCCTCAGGTGCCGCAGACAGGGATTTGGGACAGGGAGGCTCCCTCAGGTGCCGCACACATGGATTTGGGACAGGGAGGCTCCCTCAGGTGCCCCAGACAGGGATTTGGGACAGGGAGGCTCCCTCAGGTGCCATGGACAGGGATTTGGGACAGGGAGGCTCCCTCAGGTGCCGCACACATGGATTTGGGACAGGGAGGCTCCCTCAGGTGCCCTAGAGAGGGATTTGGGACAGGGAGGCTCCCTCAGGGGCCAGAGACAGGGATTTGGGACAGGGAGGCTCCCTCAGGTGCCAGAGACAGGGATTTGGGACAGGGAGGCTCCCTCAGGTGCCAGAGACAGGGATTTGGGACAGGGAGGCTCCCTCAGGTGCCACAGGCAGGGAATTGGGACAGGGAGGCTCCCTCAGGTGCCGCAGACAGGGATTTGGGACAGGGAGGCTCCCTCAGGTGCCAGAGACAGGGATTTGGGACAGGGAGGCTCCCTCAGGTGCCAGAGACAGGGATTTGGGACAGGGAGGCTCCCTCAGGTGCCACACACAGGGATTTGGGACAGGGAGGCTCCCTCAGGTGCCATAGACAGGGATTTGGGACAGGGAGGCTCCCTAAGGTGCCAGAGACAGGGATTTGGGACAGGGAGGCTCCCTCAGGTGCCATAGATAGGGATTTGGGACAGGGAGGTTCCCTCAGGTGCCAGAGACAGGGATTTGGGACAGGGAGGCTCCGTCAGGTGTCATTGACAAGGATTTGGGAAAGGGAGGCTCCCTCAGGTGCCGCACACAGGGATTTGGGACAGGGAGGCTCCCTCAGGTGCCGCACACAGGGATTTGGGACAGGGAGGCTCCCTCAGGTGCCAGAGACAGGGATTTGGGACAGGGAGGCTCCCTCAGGTGCCGCACACAGGGATTTGGGACAGGGA
This sequence comes from Passer domesticus, assembly GCF_036417665.1. Taxonomy (NCBI): domain Eukaryota; kingdom Metazoa; phylum Chordata; class Aves; order Passeriformes; family Passeridae; genus Passer; species Passer domesticus. The sequence goes on along the minus strand of NC_087506.1, from coordinate 1,301,721 downwards.
GGCTCCCTCAGGTGCCATGGACAGGGATTTGGGACAGGGAGGCTCCCTCAGGTGCCAGAGACAGGGATTTGGGACAGGGAGGCTCCCTCAGGTGCCGCACACAGGGATTTGGGACCGGGAGGCTCCCTCAGGTGCCGCACACAGGGATTTGGGACAGGGAGGTTCCCTCAGGTGCCAGAGACAGGGATTTGGGACAGGGAGGCTCCCTCAGGTGCCAGAGACAGGGATTTGGGACAGGGAGGCTCCCTCAGGTGCCGCAGACAGGGATTTGGGACAGGGAGGCTCCCTCAGGTGCCAGAGACAGGGATTTGGGACAGGGAGGCTCCCTGAGGTGCCATAGACAGGGATTTGGGACAGGGAGGCTCCCTCAGGTGCCATAGACAGGGATTTGGGACAGGGAGGCTCCCTCAGGTGCCATAGACAGGGATTTGGGACAGGGAGGCTCCCTCAGGTGCCGCAGACAGGGATTTGGGACAGGGAGGCTCCCTCAGGTGCCATGGACAGGGATTTGGGACAGGGAGGCTCCCTCAGGTGCCAGAGACAGGGATTTGGGACAGGGAGGCTCCCTCAGGTGCCATAGACAGGGATTTGGGACAGGGAGGCTCCCTCAGGTGCCGCAGACAGGGATTTGGGACAGGGAGGCTCCCTCAGGTGCCATGGACAGGGATTTGGGACAGGGAGGCTCCCTCAGGTGCCATAGACAGGGATTTGGGACAGGGAGGCTCCCTCAGGTGCCGCAGACAGGGATTTGGGACAGGGAGGCTCCCTCAGGTGCCAGAGACAGGGATTTGGGACAGGGAGGCTCCCTCAGGTGCCGCACACAGGGATTTGGGACAGGGAGGCTCCCTCAGGTGCCATTGAGAGGGACTGGGGACAGGGAGGCTCCCTCAGGTACCATAGACAGGGATTTGGGACAGGGAGGCTCCCTCAGGTGCCAGAGACAGGGATTTGGGACAGGGAGGCTCCCTCAGGTGCCAGAGACAGGGATTTGGGACAGGGAGGCTCCCTCAGGTGCCATAGACAGGGATTTGGGACAGGGAGGCTCCCTCAGGTGCCAGAGACAGGGATTTGGGACAGGGAGGCCCCCTCAGGTGCCATAGATAGGGATTTGGGACAGGGAGGTTCCCTCAGCTGTCACAGACAGGGATTTGGGACAGGGAGGCTCCCTCAGGTGTCATTGACAAGGATTTGGGACAGGGAGGCTCCCTCAGGTGCCGCACACAGGGATTTGGGACAGGGAGGCTCCCTCAGGTGCCGCACACAGGGATTTGGGACAGGGAGGCTCCCTCAGGTGCCATAGACAGGGATTTGGGACAGGGAGGCTCCCTCAGGTGCCGCAGACAGGGATTTGGGACAGGGAGGCTCCCTCAGGTGCCATAGACAGGGATTTGGGACAGGGAGTCTCCCTCAGGTGCCATAGACAGGGACTTGGGACAGGGAGGCTCCCTCAGGTGCCATGGACAGGGATTTGGGACAGGGAGGCTCCCTCAGGTGTCATAGACAGGGATTTGGGACAGGGAGGCTCCCTCAGGTGCCATAGACAGGGATTTGGGACAGGGAGGCTCCCTCAGGTGCCAGAGACAGGGATTTGGGACAGGGAGGCTGCCTCAGGTGCCGCAGACAGGGATTTGGGACAGGGAGGCTCCCTCAGGTGCCATAGACAGGGATTTGGGACAGGGAGGCTCCCTCAGGTGCCGCACACAGGGATTTGGGACAGGGAGGCTCCCTCAGGTGCCGCATACAGGGATTTGGGACAGGGAGGCTCCCTCAGGTGCTGCACACAGGGATTTGGGACAGGGAGGCTCCCTCAGGTGCCATAGACTGGGATTAGGGACAGGGAGGCTCCCTCAGGTGCCGCACACAGGGATTTGGGACAGGGAGGCTCCCTCAGGTGCCGCACACAGGGATTTGGGACAGGGAGGCTCCCTCAGGTGCCATAGACAGGGATTTGGGACAGGGAGGCTCCCTCAGGTGCCATAGACAGGGATTTGGGACAGGGAGGCTCCCTCAGGTGCCGCACACAGGGATTTGGGACAGGGAGGCTCCCTCAGGTGCCAGAGACAGGGATTTGGGACAGGGAGGCTCCCTCAGGTGCCAGAGACAGGGATTTGGGACAGGGAGGCTCCCTCAGGTGCCGCAGACAGGGATTTGGGACAGGGAGGCTCCCTCAGGTGCCATAGACAGGGATTTGGGACAGGGAGGCTCCCTCAGGTGCCATAGACAGGGATTTGGGACAGGGAGGCTCCATCAGTTGTCATTGACAAGGATTTGGGAAAGGGAGGCTCCCTCAGGTGCCGCACACAGGGATTTGGGACAGGGAGGCTCCCTCAGGTGCCGCACACAGGGATTTGGGACAGGGAGGCTCCCTCAGGTGCCAGAGACAGGGATTTGGGACAGGGAGGCTCCCTCAGGTGCCGCACACAGGGATTTGGGACAGGGAGGCTCCCTCAGGTGCCGCAGACAGGGATTTGGGACAGGGAGGCTCCCTCAGGTGCCATGGACAGGGATTTGGGACAGGGAGGCTCCCTCAGGTGCCAGAGACAGGGATTTGGGACAGGGAGGCTCCCTCAGGTGCCGCAGACAGGGATTTGGGACAGGGAGGCTCCCTCAGGTGCCATTGAGAGGGATTTGGGACAGGGAGGCTCCCTCAGGTGCCCTAGACAGGGATTTGGGACAGGGAGGCTCCCTCAGGTGCCAGAGACAGGGATTTGGGACAGGGAGGCTCCCTCAGGTGCCGCACACATGGATTTGGGACAGGGAGGCTCCCTCAGGTGCCGCAGACAGGGATTTGGGACCGGGAGGCTCCCTCAGGTGCCGCACACAGGGATTTGGGACAGGGAGGCTCCCTCAGGTGCCGCACACAGGGATTTGGGACCGGGAGGCTCCCTCAGGTGCCGCACACAGGGATTTGGGACAGGGAGGCTCCCTCAGGTGCCAGAGACAGGGATTTGGGACAGGGAGGCTCCCTCAGGTGCCACAGACAGGGATTTGGGACAGGGAGGCTCCCTCAGGTGCCAGAGACAGGGATTTGGGACAGGGAGGCTCCCTCAGGTGCCATAGACAGGGATTTGGGACAGGGAGGCTCCCTCAGGTGCCGCAGACAGGGATTTGGGACAGGGAGGCTCCCTCAGGTGCCGCAGACAGGGATTTGGGACAGGGAGGTTCCCTCAGGTGCCGCAGACAGGGATTTGGGACAGGGAGGCTCCCTCAGGTGCCAGAGACAGGGATTTGGGACAGGGAGGCTCCCTCAGGTGCCAGAGACAGGGATTTGGGACAGGGAGGCTCCCTCAGGTGCCGCACACAGGGATTTGGGACAGGGAGGCTCCCTCAGGTGCCGCACACAGGGATTTGGGACAGGGAGGCTCCCTCAGGTGCCAGAGACAGGGATTTGGGACAGGGAGGCTCCCTCAGGTGCCATAGATAGGGATTTGGGACAGGGAGGTTCCCTCAGGTGCCATGGACAGGGATTTGGGACAGGGAGGCTCCGTCAGGTGTCATTGACAAGGATTTGGGAAAGGGAGGCTCCCTCAGGTGCCGCACACAGGGATTTGGGACAGGGAGGCTCCCTCAGGTGCCGCACACAGGGATTTGGGACAGGGAGGCTCCCTCAGGTGCCAGAGACAGGGATTTGGGACAGGGAGGCTCCCTCAGGTGTCATTGACAAGGATTTGGGAAAGGGAGGCTCCCTCAGGTGCCGCACACAGGGATTTGGGACAGGGAGGCCCCCTCAGGTGCCCCAGAGAGGGATTTGGGACAGGGAGGCTCCCTCAGGTGCCAGAGACAGGGATTTGGGACAGGGAGGCTCCCTCAGGTGCCAGAGACAGGGATTTGGGACAGGGAGGCTCCCTCATGTGCCAGAGACAGGGATTTGGGACAGGGAGGCTCCCTCAGGTGCCGCACACCGGGATTTGGGACAGGGAGGCTCCCTCAGGTGCCGCACACCGGGATTTGGGACAGGGAGGCTCCCTCAGGTGCCGCACACAGGGATTTGGGACAGGGAGGCTCCCTCAGGTGCCATAGACAGGGATTTGGGACAGGGAGGCTCCCTCAGGTGCCATAGACAGGGATTTGGGACAGGGAGGCTCCCTCAGGGGCAAAAACAGAGGTATTTGGGACAGGGAGGCTCCCTCAGGTGCCGCACACAGGGATTTGGGACAGGGAGGCTCCCTCAGGTGCCATAGACAGGGATTTGGGACAGGGAGGCTCCCTCAGGTGCCGCACACAGGGATTTGGGACAGGGAGGCTCCCTCAGGTGCCACAGACAGGGATTTGGGACAGGGAGGCTCCCTCAGGTGCCGCAGACAGGGATTTGGGACAGGGAGGCTCCCTCAGGTGCCATAGACAGGGATTTGGGACAGGGAGGCTCCCTCAGGTGCTGCACACAGGGATTTGGGACAGGGAGGCTCCCTCAGGTGCCAGAGACAGGGATTTGGGACAGGGAGGCTCCCTCAGGTGCCATAGATAGGGATTTGGGACAGGGAGGTTCCCTCAGGTGCCATGGACAGGGATTTGGGACAGGGAGGCTCCCTCAGGTGTCATTGACAAGGATTTGGGAAAGGGAGGCTCCCTCAGGTGCCGCACACAGGGATTTGGGACAGGGAGGCTCCCTCAGGTGCCGCACACAGGGATTTGGGACAGGGAGGCTCCCTCAGGTGCCAGAGACAGGGATTTGGGACAGGGAGGCTCCCTCAGGTGCCAGAGACAGGGATTTGGGACAGGGAGGCTCCCTCAGGTGCCACAGGCAGGGAATTGGGACAGGGAGGCTCCCTCAGGTGCCGCAGACAGGGATTTGGGACAGGGAGGCTCCCTCAGGTGCCAGAGACAGGGATTTGGGACAGGGAGGCTCCCTCAGGTGCCAGAGACAGGGATTTGGGACAGGGAGGCTCCCTCAGGTGCCACACACAGGGATTTGGGACAGGGAGGCTCCCTCAGGTGCCATAGACAGGGATTTGGGACAGGGAGGCTCCCTAAGGTGCCAGAGACAGGGATTTGGGACAGGGAGGCTCCCTCAGGTGCCATAGATAGGGATTTGGGACAGGGAGGTTCCCTCAGGTGCCAGAGACAGGGATTTGGGACAGGGAGGCTCCGTCAGGTGTCATTGACAAGGATTTGGGAAAGGGAGGCTCCCTCAGGTGCCGCACACAGGGATTTGGGACAGGGAGGCTCCCTCAGGTGCCGCACACAGGGATTTGGGACAGGGAGGCTCCCTCAGGTGCCAGAGACAGGGATTTGGGACAGGGAGGCTCCCTCAGGTGCCGCACACAGGGATTTGGGACAGGGAGGCTCCCTCAGGTGCCATGGACAGGGATTTGGGACAGGGAGGCTCCCTCAGGTGCCAGAGACAGGGATTTGGGACAGGGAGGCTCCCTCAGGTGCCGCACACAGGGATTTGGGACCGGGAGGCTCCCTCAGGTGCCGCACACAGGGATTTGGGACAGGGAGGTTCCCTCAGGTGCCAGAGACAGGGATTTGGGACAGGGAGGCTCCCTCAGGTGCCAGAGACAGGGATTTGGGACAGGGAGGCTCCCTCAGGTGCCGCAGACAGGGATTTGGGACAGGGAGGCTCCCTCAGGTGCCAGAGACAGGGATTTGGGACAGGGAGGCTCCCTGAGGTGCCATAGACAGGGATTTGGGACAGGGAGGCTCCCTCAGGTGCCATAGACAGGGATTTGGGACAGGGAGGCTCCCTCAGGTGCCATAGACAGGGATTTGGGACAGGGAGGCTCCCTCAGGTGCCGCAGACAGGGATTTGGGACAGGGAGGCTCCCTCAGGTGCCATGGACAGGGATTTGGGACAGGGAGGCTCCCTCAGGTGCCAGAGACAGGGATTTGGGACAGGGAGGCTCCCTCAGGTGCCATAGACAGGGATTTGGGACAGGGAGGCTCCCTCAGGTGCCGCAGACAGGGATTTGGGACAGGGAGGCTCCCTCAGGTGCCATGGACAGGGATTTGGGACAGGGAGGCTCCCTCAGGTGCCATAGACAGGGATTTGGGACAGGGAGGCTCCCTCAGGTGCCGCAGACAGGGATTTGGGACAGGGAGGCTCCCTCAGGTGCCAGAGACAGGGATTTGGGACAGGGAGGCTCCCTCAGGTGCCGCACACAGGGATTTGGGACAGGGAGGCTCCCTCAGGTGCCATTGAGAGGGACTGGGGACAGGGAGGCTCCCTCAGGTACCATAGACAGGGATTTGGGACAGGGAGGCTCCCTCAGGTGCCAGAGACAGGGATTTGGGACAGGGAGGCTCCCTCAGGTGCCAGAGACAGGGATTTGGGACAGGGAGGCTCCCTCAGGTGCCATAGACAGGGATTTGGGACAGGGAGGCTCCCTCAGGTGCCAGAGACAGGGATTTGGGACAGGGAGGCCCCCTCAGGTGCCATAGATAGGGATTTGGGACAGGGAGGTTCCCTCAGCTGTCACAGACAGGGATTTGGGACAGGGAGGCTCCCTCAGGTGCCGCACACAGGGATTTGGGACAGGGAGGCTCCCTCAGGTGCCGCACACAGGGATTTGGGACAGGGAGGCTCCCTCAGGTGCCATAGACAGGGATTTGGGACAGGGAGGCTCCCTCAGGTGCCGCAGACAGGGATTTGGGACAGGGAGGCTCCCTCAGGTGCCATAGACAGGGATTTGGGACAGGGAGTCTCCCTCAGGTGCCATAGACAGGGACTTGGGACAGGGAGGCTCCCTCAGGTGCCATGGACAGGGATTTGGGACAGGGAGGCTCCCTCAGGTGTCATAGACAGGGATTTGGGACAGGGAGGCTCCCTCAGGTGCCATAGACAGGGATTTGGGACAGGGAGGCTCCCTCAGGTGCCAGAGACAGGGATTTGGGACAGGGAGGCTGCCTCAGGTGCCGCAGACAGGGATTTGGGACAGGGAGGCTCCCTCAGGTGCCATAGACAGGGATTTGGGACAGGGAGGCTCCCTCAGGTGCCGCACACAGGGATTTGGGACAGGGAGGCTCCCTCAGGTGCCGCATACAGGGATTTGGGACAGGGAGGCTCCCTCAGGTGCCATAGACTGGGATTAGGGACAGGGAGGCTCCCTCAGGTGCCGCACACAGGGATTTGGGACAGGGAGGCTCCCTCAGGTGCCGCACACAGGGATTTGGGACAGGGAGGCTCCCTCAGGTGCCATAGACAGGGATTTGGGACAGGGAGGCTCCCTCAGGTGCCATAGACAGGGATTTGGGACAGGGAGGCTCCCTCAGGTGCCGCACACAGGGATTTGGGACAGGGAGGCTCCCTCAGGTGCCAGAGACAGGGATTTGGGACAGGGAGGCTCCCTCAGGTGCCAGAGACAGGGATTTGGGACAGGGAGGCTCCCTCAGGTGCCGCAGACAGGGATTTGGGACAGGGAGGCTCCCTCAGGTGCCATAGACAGGGATTTGGGACAGGGAGGCTCCCTCAGGTGCCATAGACAGGGATTTGGGACAGGGAGGCTCCATCAGGTGTCATTGACAAGGATTTGGGAAAGGGAGGCTCCCTCAGGTGCCGCACACAGGGATTTGGGACAGGGAGGCTCCCTCAGGTGCCGCACACAGGGATTTGGGACAGGGAGGCTCCCTCAGGTGCCAGAGACAGGGATTTGGGACAGGGAGGCTCCCTCAGGTGCCGCACACAGGGATTTGGGACAGGGAGGCTCCCTCAGGTGCCATGGACAGGGATTTGGGACAGGGAGGCTCCCTCAGGTGCCAGAGACAGGGATTTGGGACAGGGAGGCTCCCTCAGGTGCCGCACACATGGATTTGGGACAGGGAGGCTCCCTCAGGTGCCGCACACAGGGATTTGGGACAGGGAGGTTCCCTCAGGTGCCAGAGACAGGGATTTGGGACAGGGAGGCTCCCTCAGGTGCCGCAGACAGGGATTTGGGACAGGGAGGCTCCCTCAGGTGCCGCACACAGGGATTTGGGACAGGGAGGCTCCCTCAGGTGCCATAGACAGGGATTTGGGACAGGGAGGCTCCCTCAGGTGCCGCAGACAGGGATTTGGGACAGGGAGGCTCCCTCAGGTGCCGCAGACAGGGATTTGGGACACGGAGGCTCCCTCAGGTGCCACAGACAGGGATTTGGGACAGGGAGGCTCCCTCAGGTGCCAGAGACAGGGATTTGGGACAGGGAGGCTCCCTCAGGTGCCATAGACAGGGATTTGGGACAGGGAGGCTCCCTCAGGTGCCGCAGACAGGGATTTGGGACAGGGAGGCTCCCTCAGGTGCCATGGACAGGGATTTGGGACAGGGAGGCTCCCTCAGGTGCCAGAGACAGGGATTTGGGACAGGGAGGCTCCCTCAGGTGCCGCAGACAGGGATTTGGGACAGGGAGGCTCCCTCAGGTGCCATTGAGAGGGATTTGGGACAGGGAGGCTCCCTCAGGTGCCCTAGACAGGGATTTGGGACAGGGAGGCTCCCTCAGGTGCCAGAGACAGGGATTTGGGACAGGGAGGCTCCCTCAGGTGCCGCACACATGGATTTGGGACAGGGAGGCTCCCTCAGGTGCCGCACACAGGGATTTGGGACCGGGAGGCTCCCTCAGGTGCCGCACACAGGGATTTGGGACAGGGAGGCTCCCTCAGGTGCCGCACACAGGGATTTGGGACCGGGAGGCTCCCTCAGGTGCCGCACACAGGGATTTGGGACAGGGAGGCTCCCTCAGGTGCCAGAGACAGGGATTTGGGACAGGGAGGCTCCCTCAGGTGCCACAGACAGGGATTTGGGACAGGGAGGCTCCCTCAGGTGCCAGAGACAGGGATTTGGGACAGGGAGGCTCCCTCAGGTGCCATAGACAGGGATTTGGGACAGGGAGGCTCCCTCAGGTGCCGCAGACAGGGATTTGGGACAGGGAGGCTCCCTCAGGTGCCGCAGACAGGGATTTGGGACAGGGAGGTTCCCTCAGGTGCCGCAGACAGGGATTTGGGACAGGGAGGCTCCCTCAGGTGCCAGAGACAGGGATTTGGGACAGGGAGGCTCCCTCAGGTGCCAGAGACAGGGATTTGGGACAGGGAGGCTCCCTCAGGTGCCATAGATAGGGATTTGGGACAGGGAGGCTCCCTCAGGTGCCACAGGCAGGGAATTGGGACAGGGAGGCTCCCTCAGGTGCCATAGACAGGGATTTGGGACAGGGAGGCTCCCTCAGGTGCCGCACACAGGGATTTGGGACAGGGAGGCTCCCTCAGGTGCCGCACACAGGGATTTGGGACAGGGAGGCTCCCTCAGGTGCCAGAGACAGGGATTTGGGACAGGGAGGCTCCCTCAGGTGCCATAGATAGGGATTTGGGACAGGGAGGTTCCCTCAGGTGCCATGGACAGGGATTTGGGACAGGGAGGCTCCGTCAGGTGTCATTGACAAGGATTTGGGAAAGGGAGGCTCCCTCAGGTGCCGCACACAGGGATTTGGGACAGGGAGGCTCCCTCAGGTGCCGCACACAGGGATTTGGGACAGGGAGGCTCCCTCAGGTGCCAGAGACAGGGATTTGGGACAGGGAGGCTCCGTCAGGTGTCATTGACAAGGATTTGGGAAAGGGAGGCTCCCTCAGGTGCCGCACACAGGGATTTGGGACAGGGAGGCCCCCTCAGGTGCCCCAGAGAGGGATTTGGGACAGGGAGGCTCCCTCAGGTGCCAGAGACAGGGATTTGGGACAGGGAGGCTCCCTCAGGTGCCAGAGACAGGGATTTGGGACAGGGAGGCTCCCTCATGTGCCAGAGACAGGGATTTGGGACAGGGAGGCTCCCTCAGGTGCCGCACACCGGGATTTGGGACAGGGAGGCTCCCTCAGGTGCCGCACACCGGGATTTGGGACAGGGAGGCTCCCTCAGGTGCCGCACACAGGGATTTGGGACAGGGAGGCTCCCTCAGGTGCCATAGACAGGGATTTGGGACAGGGAGGCTCCCTCAGGTGCCATAGACAGGGATTTGGGACAGGGAGGCTCCCTCAGGGGCAAAAACAGAGGTATTTGGGACAGGGAGGCTCCCTCAGGTGCCGCACACAGGGATTTGGGACAGGGAGGCTCCCTCAGGTGCCATAGACAGGGATTTGGGACAGGGAGGCTCCCTCAGGTGCCGCACACAGGGATTTGGGACAGGGAGGCTCCCTCAGGTGCCACAGACAGGGATTTGGGACAGGGAGGCTCCCTCAGGTGCCGCAGACAGGGATTTGGGACAGGGAGGCTCCCTCAGGTGCCATAGACAGGGATTTGGGACAGGGAGGTTCCCTCAGGTGCCATGGACAGGGATTTGGGACAGGGAGGCTCCCTCAGGTGTCATTGACAAGGATTTGGGAAAGGGAGGCTCCCTCAGGTGCCGCACACAGGGATTTGGGACAGGGAGGCTCCCTCAGGTGCCGCACACAGGGATTTGGGACAGGGAGGCTCCCTCAGGTGCCAGAGACAGGGATTTGGGACAGGGAGGCTCCCTCAGGTGCCGCACACAGGGATTTGGGACAGGGAGGCTCCCTCAGGTGTCATTGACAAGGATTTGGGACAAAGAGGCTCCCTCAGGTGCCGCACACAGGGATTTGGGACAGGGAGGCTCCCTCAGGTGCCATAGACAGGGATTTGGGACAGGGAGGCTCCCTCAGGTGCCGCACACAGGGATTTGGGACAGGGAGGCTCCCTCAGGTGCCGCACACAGGGATTTGGGACAGGGAGGCTCCCTCAGGTGCCAGAGACAGGGATTTGGGACAGGGAGGCTCCCTCAGATGCCAGAGACAGGGATTTGGGACAGGAAGGCTCCCTCAGGTGCCCCAGACAGGGATTTGGGACAGGGAGGCTCCCTCAGGTGCCGCACACAGGGATTTGGGACAGGGAGGCTCCCTCAGGTGCCGCACACAGGGATTTGGGACAGGGAGGCTCCCTCAGGTGCCGCACACAGGGATTTGGGACAGGGAGGCTCCCTCAGGTGCCGCACACAGGGATTTGGGACAGGGAGGCTCCCTCAGGTGCCAGAGACAGGGATTTGGGACAGGGAGGCTCCCTCAGGTGCCAGAGACAGGGATTTGGGACAGGGAGGCTCCCTCAGGTGCCACAGACAGGGATTTGGGACAGGGAGGCTCCCTCAGGTGCCGCACACAGGGATTTGGGACAGGGAGGCTCCCTCAGGTGCCAGAGACAGGGATTTGGGACAGGGAGGCTCCCTCAGGTGCCATAGACAGGGATTTGGGACAGGGAGGCTCCCTCAGGTGCCATAGACAGGGATTTGGGACAGGGAGGCTCCCTCAGATGCCAGAGACAGGGATTTGGGACAGGGAGGCTCCCTCAGGTGCCACAGACAGGGATTTGGGACAGGGAGGCTCCCTCAGGTGCCATAGACAGGGATTTGGGACAGGGAGGCTCCCTCAGGTGCCATAGACAGGGATTTGGGACAGGGAGGCTCCCTCAGGTGCCGCACACAGGGATTTGGGACAGGGAGGCTCCCTCAGGTGCCGCAGACAGGGATTTGGGACAGGGAGGCTCCCTCAGGTGCCGCACACAGGGATTTGGGACAGGGAGGCTCCCTCAGGTGCCAGAGACAGGGATTTGGGACAGGGAGGCTCCCTCAGGTGCCCCAGACAGGGATTTGGGACAGGGAGGCTCCCTCAGGTGCCATAGACAGGGATTTGGGACAGGGAGGCTCCCTCAGGTGCCGCACACAGGGATTTGGGACAGGGAGGCTCCCTCAGGTGCCGCACACAGGGATTTGGGACAGGGAGGCTCCCTCAGGTGCCATAGACAGGGATTTGGGACAGGGAGGCTCCCTCAGGTGCCGCACACAGGGATTTGGGACAGGGAGGCTCCCTCAGGTGCCGCACACAGGGATTTGGGACAGGGAGGCTCCCTCAGGTGCCGCACACAGGGATTTGGGACAGGGAGGCTCCCTCAGGTGCCATAGACAGGGATTTGGGACAGGGAGGCTCCCTCAGGTGCCGCACAAAAGGATTTGGGACAGGGAGGCTCCCTCAGGTGCCAGAGACAGGGATTTGGGACAGGGAGGCTCCCTCAGGTGCCATAGACAGGGATTTGGGACAGGGAGGCTCCCTCAGGTGCCGCACACAGGGATTTGGGACAGGGAGGCTCCCTCAGGTGCCACACACAGGGATTTGGGACAGGGAGGCTCCCTCAGGTGCCAGAGACAGGGATTTGGGACAGGGAGGCTCCCTCAGGTGCCGCAGACAGGGATTTGGGACAGGGAGGCTCCCTCAGGTGCCATCGAAAGGGATTTGGGACAGGGAGGCTCCCTCAGGTGCCATAGACAGGGATTTGGGACAGGGAGGCTCCCTCAGGTGCCGCACACAGGGATTTGGGACAGGGAGGCTCCCTCAGGTGCCGCACACAGGGATTTGGGACAGGGAGGCTCCCTCAGGTGCCAGAGACAGGGATTTGGGACAGGGAGGCTCCCTCAGGTGCCGCACACAGGGATTTGGGACAGGGAGGCTCCCTCAGGTGCCAGAGACAGGGATTTGGGACAGGGAGGCTCCCTCAGGTGCCGCACACAGGGATTTGGGACAGGGAGGCTCCCTCAGGTGCCAGAGACAGGGATTTGGGACAGGGAGGCTCCCTCAGGTGCCGCACACAGGGATTTGGGACAGGGAGGCTCCCTCAGGTGCCGCACACAGGGATTTGGGACAGGGAGGCTCCCTCAGGTGCCGCACACAGGGATTTGGGACAGGGAGGCTCCCTCAGGTGCCATAGACAGGGATTTGGGACAGGGAGGCTCCCTCAGGTGCCGCACACAGGGATTTGGGACAGGGAGGCTCCCTCAGGTGCCATAGACAGGGATTTGGGACAGGGAGGCTCCCTCAGATGCCAGAGACAGGGATTTGGGACAGGGAGGCTCCCTCAGGTGCCACAGACAGGGATTTGGGACAGGGAGGCTCCCTCAGGTGCCGCAGACAGGGATTTGGGACAGGGAGGCTCCCTCAGGTGCCATAGACAGGGATTTGGGACAGGGAGGCTCCCTCAGGTGCCGCAGACAGGGATTTGGGACAGGGAGGCTCCCTCAGGTGCCGCAGACAGGGATTTGGGACAGGGAGGCTCCCTCAGGTGCCGCACACAGGGATTTGGGACAGGGAGGCTCCCTCAGGTGCCAGAGACAGGGATTTGGGACAGGGAGGCTCCCTCAGGTGCCAGAGACAGGGATTTGGGACAGGGAGGCTCCCTCAGGTGCCCCAGACAGGGATTTGGGACAGGGAGGCTCCCTCAGGTGCCAATCACAGGGATTTGGGACAGGGAGGCTCCCTCAGGTGCCAATCACAGGGATTTGGGACAGGGAGGCCCCCTCAGGTGCCAGAGACAGGGATTTGGGACAGGGAGGCTCCCTCAGGTTCCATGGACAGGGATTTGGGACAGGGAGGCTCCCTCAGGCGCCCCAGACCGGGATTTGGGATAGGGAGTCTCCCTCAGGTGCCCCAGACAGGGATTTGGGACAGGGAGGCTCCCTCAGGTGCCACAGACAGGGATTTGGGACAGGGAGGCTCCCTCAGGTGCCGCACACAGGGATTTGGGACAGGGAGGCTCCCTCAGGTGCCATAGACAGGGATTTGGGACAGGGAGGCTCCCTCAGGTGCCAGAGACAGGGTTTTGGGACAGGGAGGCTCCCTCAGGTGCCATAGACAGGGATTTGGGACAGGGAGGCTCCCTCAGGTGCCATAGACAGGGATTTGGGACAGGGAGGCTCCCTCAGGTGCCATAGACAGGGATTTGGGACAGGGAGGGAAGAAAGCAATGGGATTATACAGTCCTGGAGGCAGTGCCTGGGCTTGGTGTTGATTCCATTTTACAGACAGATTGGTGTGACTCTCTCTGGACATTAATTCTCATGTTCAGTCTGTTCTTTCAGATCTTTCTTGAAGTGTGTTGGAGGCTTTGGGGGTATTGAGTGGTCACTTCTCCCCCACCTCTGGTTCAATCTTTGGTCTACCAATCCTGCCCTTTCCTGTGCTGATGCTGTCTTTAGTTTGTTGTGTCTCCAGGGACTACAAAAAGGATGTTAGTGCCCGAAAAGTGGTGCCCTAGCCCCACATGGCCCTTTCATGGTCACGTCATGTCCTTCCTTCGTCACCAGCAGTCCTCGGATGGCTCTCGGTGTTCCAGACATCTCCACCAGCCCCTTCTCCTCCAGCCTCCTCCCCATATCAGCTCCTAAGTGATCTTGGTGTCACTTAAACACAGATCTTTGAAAGTGTAACTAATTTAGAAACTAAACCCTGACCCCTTTGTCTTCACCAAAGATCTGTAAGAAAGGACGGGGCTGGTGTAAAGCAAAATACGGCTTAATATTCAATCACTTTAGATTGTGATTCAATCTCTGCACCATCCCTACACCCTGGACTGAAAATTATCTCTCACTAAAAATCCAGCACTGCATTAGTATCCATGACATCCTGCCCTCAAAAGGATAACTACAGTTACTAATAATGAAAAATCAGGGCACTCCAATATTAAATTAAAGCTTACAGCTATTTAATAAAATCATCCCGAACCTCTGACCCTAACAATAAACCCTAATCTGACTCTAACCTACCCAAACTGTAAGTCCTAGACCTACTCCTAACCAAACCACAGCCCTGACTCTAACCACTAACCCCTAAATGTAACCTCTAACCCTAACTCTAACACGAACCCTTTCCTTTACCCTGCCCTTGCTTTCAGTGTTGGGGGCCTTGACTGCCCAGGTCGTGGTACACCTCTGTGCAACCCGGGTGTTATCCAGGTGGATCCACACCTCTGTGCAACCCAGGTGTTGTCCAGGTGGATCCACACCTCTGTGCAACCCAGGTGTTGTCCAGGTGGATCCACACCTCTGTGCAACCCGGGTGTTGTCCAGGTGGATCCACACCTCTGTGCAACCCGGGTGTTGTCCAGGTGGATCCACACCTCTGTGCAACCCGGGTGTTATCCAGGTGGATCCACACCTCTGTGCAACCCGGGTGTTATCCAGGTGGATTTACACCTCTGTGCAACCCGGGTGTTCTCCAGGTGGAGTGCTGTAGGTGTTATCCAGGTGGATTTACACCTCTGTGCAACCCAGGTGTTGTTCAGGTGGATTCACACCTCTGTGCAACCCGGGTGTTGTGCAGGTGGATCCACACCTCTGTGCAACCCGGGTGTTTTGCAGGTGGATTTACATCTATGTGGAACTCGGGTGTTATCCAGGTGGATCTACACCTCTGTGCAACCCAGGTGTTCTCCAGGTGGATCCACACCTCTGTGTAACCCAGGTGTTATCCAGGTGGATCCACACCTCTGTGCAACCCAGGTGTTACCCAGGTGGATCCACACCTCTGTGGAACCCAGGTGTTGTCCAGGTGGAGTGCTGTAGGTGTTATCCAGGTGGATTTACACCTCTGTGCAACCCGGGTGTTGTGCAGGTGGAGTGCTGTAGGTGTTATCCAGGTGGATTTACACCTCTGTGGCCCTCAGGTGTTGTCCAGGTGGATCCACACCTCTGTGCAACCCGGGTGTTCTCCAGGTGGATTTACACCTATGTGCAACCCGGGTGTTATCCAGGTGGATTTACACCTCTGTGCAACCCAGGTGTTGTCCAGGTGGAGTGCTGTAGGTGTTATCCAGGTGGATTTACACCTATGTGCAACCCGGGTGTTATCCAGGTGGATTTACACCTCTGTGCAACCCAGGTGTTATCCAGGTGGATTTACACCTCTGTGCAACCCAGGTGCTGTCCAGATGGATCCACACCTCTGTGCAACCCAGGTGTTGTCCAGGTGGAGTGCTGTAGGTGTTATCCAGGTGGATTTACACCTCTGTGGCCCTCAGGTGTTGTCCAGGTGGATCCACACCTCTGTGTAACCTGGGTGTGGTCCAGGTGGAGTGCTCTAGGTGTTATCCAGGTGGATTTACACCTATGTGTAACCCAGGTGTTATCCAGGTGGATCCACACCTCTGTGCAACCCAAGTGTTATCCAGGTGGAGTGCTGTAGGTGTTATCCAGGTGGATCTACACCTCTGTGGCCCTCAGGTGTTGTCCAGGTGGATCCACACCTCTGTGCAACCCGGGCGTTGTCCAGGTGGATCCACACCTCTGTGTAACCCAGGTGTTATCCAGGTGGATCCACACCTCTGTGTAACCCAGGTGTTATCCAGGTGGATCCACACCTCTGTGCAACCCAGGTGTTGTGCAGGTGGAGTGCTGTAGGTGTTATCCAGGTGGATTTACACCTCTGTGCAACCCAGGTGCTGTCCAGATGGATCCACACCTCTGTGCAACCCAGGTGTTATCCAGGTGGAGTGCTGTAGGTGTTATCCAGGTGGATTTACACCTCTGTGGCCCTCAGGTGTTGTCCAGGTGGATCCACACCTCTGTGTAACCTGGGTGTTGTCCAGGTGGAGTGCTCTAGGTGTTATCCAGGTGGATTTACACCTATGTGTAACCCAGGTGTTATCCAGGTGGATCCACACCTCTGTGCAACCCAGGTGTTATCCAGGTGGAGTGCTGTAGGTGTTATCCAGGTGGATTTACACCTCTGTGCAACCCAGGTGTTATCCAGGTGGATCCACACCTCTGTGCAACCCAGGTGTTGTCCAGGTGGATCCACACCTCTGTGTAACTCAGGTGTTGTCCAGGTGGATCCACACCTCTGTGTAACTCAGGTGTTGTCCAGGTGGATCCACACCTCTGTGTAACCCGGGTGTTATCCAGGTGGATCCACACCTCTGTGCAACCCAGGTGTTGTCCAGGTGGATCCACACCTCTGTGGCCCTCAGGTGTTGTCCAGGTGGATCCACACCTCTGTGCAACCCAGGTGTTGTCCAGGTGGATCCACACCTCTGTGCAACCCAGGTGTTGTCCAGGTGGAGTGCTGTAGGTGTTATCCAGGTGGATTTACACCTATGTGGAACTTGGGTGTTGTCCAGGTGGATCCACACCTCTGTGCAACCCAGGTGTTATCCAGGTGGATCCACACCTCTGTGCAACCCAGGTGTTATCCAGGTGGATTTACACCTCTGTGCAACCCACGTGTTATCCAGGTGGATCCACACCTCTGTGTAACCCAGGTGTTGTCCAGGTGGAGTGCTCTAGGTGTTATCCAGGTGGATTTACACCTCTGTGCAACCCAGGTGTTGTCCAGGTGGATTTATACCTCTGTGCAACCCGGGTGTTATCCAGGTGGATCCACACCTCTGTGCAACCCAGGTGTTATCCAGGTGGATCCACACCTCTGTGCAACCCAGGTGTTGTCCAGGTGGAGTGCTGTAGGTGTTATCCAGGTGGATCCACACCTCTGTGCAACCTGGGTGTTATCCAGGTGGATCCACACCTCTGTGCAACCCAGGTGTTGTCCAGGTGGAGTGCTCTAGGTGTTATCCAGGTGGATTTACACCTATGTGGAACTTGGGTGTTGTCCAGGTGGATTCACACCTCTGTGCAACCCGGGTGTTATCCAGGTGGATCCACACCTCTGTGCAACCCAGGTGTTGTCCAGGTGGAGTGCTGTAGGTGTTATCCAGGTGGATTTACACCTCTGTGCAACCCAGGTGTTATCCAGGTGGATCCACACCTCTGTGCAACCCGGGTGTTGTCCAGGTGGATCCACACCTCTGTGCAACCCAGGTGTTATCCAGGTGGATCCACACCTCTGTGCAACCCGGGTGTTGTCCAGGTGGATCCACACCTCTGTGCAACCCAGGTGTTGTGCCGGTGGAGTGCTGTAGGTGTTATCCAGGTGGATTTACACCTCTGTGGAACCCAGGTGTTGTCCAGGTGTAACACCATGCGGGAGTGCGTGAGCTGGGTGCTGTCCAGGTGTTGTGCATTTTGCACCAGGTGTTGTCCCGATGTGTCACCTCTTTGTGGCTCAGGTGTGTGCCTGTCACACCCATGCACCACCCAGATGCTGCCGCCTCCCGCTGACAATTTCCCTCCTCCTGTCCACGGGGACAGGCGGGGATGCACGCGCACGTCACACGACATGCGTGTTGCTGCCCACGTGTGTCCGCGCACACACGCCTGACACAGGTGTTGCTCAGCAGGTTTATTACTGTTCCCATCATAACGCAGCCTCTGCGGCGGTGGGGTGAGGGCTGCCAGGAAAGCCCCCTGCCCCAAATGTCCCAGGTGTCACCCGCTCATGACCCGCAGACGTACACCCGCTCCTCTGTGGTCCAGGGCGGGTTGGGGGATGCTGAGAGGGTCTTGTGTGGTGGCAGCGGACTCGGGGGGGCCTCGGGGGTCTGTGGCGGGGTGCCAGCAGTCTCAGGGGGCCCCTCGGTGGCCTCGAAGTGGTCCACACGGAAAGCCCAGCGCCCCGGGACCCCCAGGTTGCTGCGGCGGCCGAGGCTCTGCACGGCGGGCGTGCGTGAGCCTGGCACGTTGTAGTAGTGGACATCGTCTCCACTGTTGAACCCGGCCTGCAGGGGGGAAGGTGAGGGAACAGGGGAACAGGGGGATGGGAGAAGGTGAGGGATAATTCTGCCCAAATTCCCATTGAATTGTACCAAAGATGAGCCGCATTTTACCCCAAATGCACTTCACTCCACCTAAAATACCTCTGTTTCCAGACCAGATCTCCCTGATTTCACTACAAATTCCCTTAAAAATTCCCTTAAATCCTAATTAAAGTCCTCCTAATTTCACCCCAAATCCCTTTAATTCCACCCTACCCTCCTTCATTTCACCCCAAAAGCCCAGAATCCCTCCTGGCCGGGTGTCCCCCATCCCATGGACTGTCCTCATCTGCCTGGCGATGTCCCCACGCCCAGTGTCCCCTGTCCCCTCCGTGTCTCCACCTGTGCAGGGGTGCCCCCCAGGCCGGTGTGGGGATCCCCCTGGTTAGCAATGCCCGTCGTCCACTGCAGCTCTCCGTAGTTGAGCAGCACAAAGCACGTGGCACCATCTGAGGCCAGCACAGCCTGGAAGGTGTTCACCTGCAGGGGGACATCGCCGCCACGCCACCGTGACCCCCCAGCTGCGTTTCCATCCCCGTGCCCCCAAACCATGGGTGCCACGATGGTCGGGGGGCGTCATTGTTGAAGGTCAAGACGCGTGAGCCCTCCCCACCTTGTCTGAGGCGGCCCCAAAATAGGCCACACGGTGCCAGGTGGCCACGAACGCCCAGGTGGGCTGTGGAGGGGGGTCCCCAGGTGGCACAGCCGGCACCAGGTCCCGGGCCAGGCGCGCCAGCAGCCGTGGGTCGCGGCTCTGCCGGTAGAAGACGTCTCCTCCCAGCCGCGTGTCCACGTCAGCCCAGTACGGCGCCACGAAGGGGCGGCGGCCCGGCAGCGGGAAGGGCTGGGGGGTGAACTCGGGCACCGTCGTCCCGAAGGACACCACGCCGTTGTTGTTCACCTGCAGGCAAAGGTCACCCTTGGGACACAGCGGGGTGGCATCAACCACAGTGACCCTCCGCAACAGCCCCAGGTACGGCGTCTCCATCGTGGAGGTGTCAACTATGGTGATCCCCAAGTATGGTGATCCCCAGCTATGGTGATCCTCAACTATGGTGATCCTCAACTATAGTGATCCCCAACTACGGTGATCCCCAGCTATGGTGATCCTCAACTATGGTGATCCCCAACTACGGTGATCCCCAACTGTGGTGATCCCCAACTATGGTGATCCCCCAACTATGGTGATCCCCAACTATGGTGATCCTCAACTGGGAAGACCCCCAACTATGGTGATCCCCAACTATGATGATCCCCAACTATGGTGATCCCCAACTATGGTGATCCCCAACTGGGAAGACCCCCCCAACCTCCAGTCAGTCACCACAGAGCCCCCCAGTATGAGCCTGGGAGCCCCACTGTCACCCCCAGAATCTACCTGGAACCCCAAAACCACCTGAGGGTTCCACAGGCGTCCCCAGTGTCTTCAGGGACCCCCATGAGTATCCCTGATGTCCCCAGGGGTCCCCACTCACCAACGTAGTCAAGGAGGAGGAGGAAGAGATTATGTCAGCTCTGGTGCCTGCATCCAACTTGTCACCCTCCCCCGGGTGTCACCCTCCACCTGTGTCACCCACCAAACGCCACCTCCCCCCTGTCCCCCCAGCCACACGACCAACATAGAGCGAGTGGTGGGCGCGCCCAAAGAAGGAGAAGTTTTCCTGGAGGAAGATCTCAGGGCTCGTCCCGTCGTCCTCATGGAGGGTGGCCTCATCCCCCACCTCCGGTCCGAAGGGGTACAGAACGCTGCCTGGGGGGGGGACACACAGCTGTCACACACCTGGGACACGCAGGATGCCACCTGGGGAATGTCAGAACCCAGGACATCTCTCTGGATGTCTCACAGCCCTGGCAGGGGCTCGGAGACCCTGGCAGGAAGCCAAAGACACCTGGAAATTCCATCTTAACTCATGGGGCAAATTGCCAACCTGATATGAAAAATTACAGGCCACAAAAGTTTAAGTAGCAATCACAGGGTGAAGGGAAAAATTTTTGGAGCACTGTACAGGGGGGTTTTGGACGTTGTACAGGGGGGTTTGGAATCCTGTACATGGGGGTCAGGGGTTCTAAGATGGAGGGATTTGGGCGTGCCCTGTCCTTCTTCTTTCTTCTCCTTGGCATCCATGTTCAGGATGATGTTGGCATGTGTGGATTGGTTCATGGCGAAGGTACACTTGCCAACAAGGGCGAAAAGTATTGGAAATAGAAGGTAAATATATGTAGTTTTTACTATAAAAGAGACAACCGCCCCGTGGGCGGGGGAGAGTGCCCTTGGCTGTCTTGCTGATCAGACCTCGGCTGGACAGACAGAAAAACTTTGTAGAAAAGGAACAATAAACTCAACTGAAGACCGAAAAGCAAGAGTCCAGACTCCTTCTTCAGAGCACGGCCTGCCCAGAACCACCTTTTCCCGTGCTGGGGCAGAGACAAGTGACAGCCGACCCCGGCAGGGAACACACCCAGTGATACCTGGGCCCTCCCAGGAGGAGCTGGACCTTCCAGTACCAGCCTAGACGCCCCATATCGGTCAGGGACCCCCAGTGTCCCCCCAGAGCCCCCAGTGCTGGCATGGCGCCTGCAGGGAGGGCACTGGGACGTCCCAGTATGGAGCTGGGACCTCCCGGTGTTGGACCGGCCCCACTATGGGCCTGGGACTCCCAGTACCGCTCCAGACCCTCCCAGTACGGGGCTGGCACCTCCCCAGCACCAGCCTGGAACCCCAGACTCACCCCAGGATCCCACAGGGGTACCCAGTGTCCTCAGGGGTCCCCACTGCTCCGCGTGGCTGAGCAGGAGGAGGACGATGGCGGGGGAGACCTTCATGGGTCCGGGCCTGGGGGAGAGGGAGGGGATCCCCCATCAACCACGTCCCCGCGTCCCCTGTGACCTCTCCATGTCCCCAGTGTCCCCATGTCCCCATGTCCCTATGTCCCTATGTCCCCAGTGTCCCCATGTCCCCAGTGTCCCCATGTCCCCCAATGTGCCCGTGTCCCCATGTCCCCATGTCCCTATGTCCCCATGTCCCCAGTGTCCCCATGTCCCCAGTGTCCCCATGTCCCCCAATGTGCCCATGTCCCCATGTCCCCAGTGTCCCCTCTGTCCCCATGTCCCCATGTCCCCAGTGTCCCCATGTCCCCAGTGTCCCCTCTGTCCCCATGTCCCCATGTCCCCATGTCCCCAGTGTCCCCTCTGTCCCCAGTGTCCCCATGTCCCCATGTCCCCAGTGTCCCCATGTCCCCATGTCCCCAGTGTCCCCGTGTCCCCAGTGTCCCCATGTCCCCATGTCCCCAGTGTCCCCATGTCCCCAGTGTCCCCAGTGTCTCCATGTCCCCAGTGTCCCCAATGTCCCCGTGTCCTCATGTCCCCATGTCCCAATGTCCCCATGTCCCCATGTCCCCAGTGTCCCCGTGTCCCCGTGTCCCCATGTCCCCAGTGTCCCCATGTCCCCAGTGTCCCCGTGTCCCCAGTGTCTCCATGTCCCCATGTCCCCAGTGTCCCATGTCCCCAGTGTCCCCGTGTCCCCGTGTCCCCGTGTCCCCATGTCCCCAGTGTCCCCATGTCCCCAGTGTCCCCAGTGTCCCCGTGTCCCCAGTGTCTCCATGTCCCCATGTCCCCAGTGTCCCATGTCCCCAGTGTCCCCAGTGTCCCCAGTGTCTCCATGTCCCGTGTCCCCAGTGTCCCCGTGTCCCCATGTCCCCATGTCCCCAGTGTCCCCAGTGTCCCCAGTGTCTCCATGTCCCCATGTCCCCAGTGTCCCATGTCCCCAGTGTCCCCAGTGTCCCCAGTGTCTCCATGTCCCCATGTCCCCAGTGTCCCCGTGTCCCCGTGTCCCCATGTCCCCAGTGTCCCCATGTCCCCATGTCCCCAGTGTCTCCATGTCCCCAGTGTCCCCGTGTCCCCAGTGTCTCCATGTCCCCATGTCCCCAGTGTCCCATGTCCCCAGTGTCCCCAGTGTCCCCAGTGTCTCCATGTCCCGTGTCCCCAGTGTCCCCGTGTCCCCAGTGTCCCCGGTGTCCCCAGTGTCCCCATGTCCCCATGTCCCTATGTCCCCAGTGTCCCCATGTCCCCATGTCCTCATGTCCCCAGTGTCCCCAGTGTCCCCATGTCGCCATGTCCCCAGTGTCCCCAATGTCCCCATGTCCCCATGTCCCTATGTCCCCATGTTCCCATGTCCCCAGTGTCCCCATGTCCCTACGTCCCCAGTGTCCCCAGTGTCCCCATGTCCCCATGTCCCCATGTCCCCATGTCCCCAGTGTCTCCAGTGTCCCCATGTCCCCATGTCCCCATGTCCCCATGTCCCCAGTGTCTCCAGTGTCCCCATGTCCCCATGTCCCCAGTGTCCCCAGTGTCCCCAGTGTCCCCATGTCCCCATGTCCCCAGTGTCCCCAGTGTCCCCATGTCCCCATGTCCCCAGTGTCCCCATGTCCCCAGTGTCCCCAGTGTCCCCAGTGTCCCCATGTCCCCATGTCCCCAGTGTCCCCATGTCCCCATGTCCCCAGTGTCCCCATGTCCCACCATGCCCCTCCATGTCCCCCCCAATGTCCCCCCGCCCATGCCCCTTGTCCTTGCCGTGTCCCTCATGTCCCCATGTCCCCATGTCCCACGTGTCCTCGCTGCTCCCCCGTGTCCCACACGTGCGCCCACGTCCCGAATGTCCCCGTGTCCCCGTGTCCCCAGTGTCCCCGTGTCCCCGTGTCCCCATGTCCCCCGTGTCCCTGTGTCCCCATGTCCCCCGTGTCCCCATGTCCCACCATGCCCCCCCAATGTCCCCCCGCCCATGCCCCTTGTCCTTCCCGTGTCCCTCATGTCCCCCCACCCTGTCCCCCCCTGTCCCACGTGTCCCCGTGCCCCGCAGTGTCCCCAGTGTCCCCATGTCCCCGTGTCCCCATGTCCCCATGTCCCCGTGTCCCCGTGTCCCCAGTGTCCCCACTCACTGCGCTCCCATGGTCCCAGTCTGTCCCAGTGCTGCCACTGGAGCCGCTTTATGCCCAGGGAGGGGACAGGCCGGGGGTGGGGGCTGGCAGGGGACACCCCCGGGTGGCACCTCCCAGGGCCCCAGGCAGTTCCTTCTCTGCCCACACCGCAACTGGGGGGGACTGGGACGGACTGGGACGGACTGGGGCGGACTGGGACGGACTGGGGGGGACTGGGGCGGACTGGGGGGGACTGGGGGGACACTGAGGTGGAGGCTGGGAGGTGCTGGGGGACACTGGGAAGGCCGGAGGGGACACCGGGGGCCCTGAGTGTGACACGGATGCACTGGGAGGCACTGGGGGTGGCTGGAACGTTCTGGAAGACACTGGGAATGTTGGAGGGGAACTGGGAGGGACTGGGAGGCACTGGGGGTGGCTGGAACGTTCTGGAAGACACTGGGAATGTTGGAGGGGAACTGGGAGGGACTGGGAGGCACTGGGGGTGGCTGGAACGTTCTGGAAGACACTGGGAATGTTGGAGGGGTGCTGGGGAGGGGAACTGGGAGGGACTGGGAGGCACTGGGGGGATGCTGGAACACACTGGGGGGGACACTGAGCGACAATGGGATGCAGGAGGAGGGACTGGGGGGGACTGGGACCAACTGGGAGGGATTTGGGATCACCACGGGGAATAGTGGGAGAGCACTGGAATGCACTGGGAGGGACTGGGGGACACTGGGGGTATACTGGGGGGCTGGAAGAGACTGGGATGCACTGGGAGGGACTGGGGGACACTGGGGGTACACTGGGGCAGACTGGGATACACTGGGAGAGACTGGGGGACACTGGGGCTGGCTGAGGGGGGCTGGAAGAGACTGGGATGCACTGGGAGGGACTGGGGGACACTGAGGGTATACTGGGGGGGGGCTGGAAGAGACTGGGAGGGTGGGGGGGTTGTACTGGGAGAGACTGGGGACAGCAGGAGGCACACTGGGATGCACTGGGAGGAACTGGGGGACAGCAGGAGGCACACTGGGATGCACTGGGAGGAACTGGGGGACACTGGGGGTATACTGGGGGGGCTGGAAGAGACTGGGATGCACTGGGAGGGACTGGGGGACACTGGGGGTACACTGGGGCCGGCTGAGGGGGGCTGGAAGAGACTGGGAGGGTGGGGGGGTTGTACTGGGAGAGACTGGGGACAGCAGGAGGCACACTGGGATGCACTGGGAGGGACTGGGGACACTGGGGGTACACTGGGGCGGACTGGGATGCACTGGGAGGGACTGGGGGACACTGGGGGACACTGGGGGGACACTGAGGGTATACTGGGGGGGGGCTGGAAGAGACTGGGAGGGTGGGGGGGGGTTGTACTGGGAGAGACTGGGGACTGCAGGAGGCACACTGGGGCGGACTGGGAGGGACTGGGAGGGACTGGGGACAGCGGTGCGGGGTCAGCCCCAGGCGAGGCGCGGCACGCTCCCCCCCGGGGGCACTCGGATGTCCGGGTGCCCCCTGCCCTGCCCTGCCCTCCCCGGCCCCACAGATCCGGGTGCCCCCCCCGCCCTGCCCTCCCCGTGGGCCTGGGGAAATATTGACCGAGGGGGGGGCGGGGAGGGGGGGGGGCACGGGAGGGGAACAGCCCTCCCCCACCCCCAAACCCTGCCTCGCCGGAATTCCCGGGATTTTATCCCAGACCGCCGCTTTTCTGACAGGTTTTATTTTGGGGGGCGAAAGCGGAGTTTTGGGGCTCGCAAAAATCCGGGTGTTCCGGATCTGAGGATGACGTCAGCGACAGGGTGCGGGCACCCCGGTGAAATGTCAATTTTCCACATCACTGGGTGGGAAGAAAGGCAAAATCGAGGGGGATTTTGTGGCAGTTTCCCCCTCTTAGGCTCTTTTCCCCCTTTTCTGGACTTTAAAATAAATAACTATATTTATACCTCTTTTTTAACTCTTTCCACTTTGCTGTTGGTCTCTTTCCCCCATCTGAGTTCTTTCTCAAGGCTCTTTGAGCCTCGTTTTTTATTCACTTTTCCCTTGTTTTCTACTCTTTTTTCCCCCTTCTCTTGTGCTTCTCTTCCCCCCTTTGTGGGGGGTTCTTTCCCCCGTTTCTGGTGTCTCATTTTTTTTCTCCCTTTCCCCCTATTTTTTGCACACTTGCTCACTTTTTAATATTCCTTTCCCCCGTTTTTGGGGTCCTTTACCTATTTTTGGTGTCTTTTCCCATCCATTTCAGTTTTTATTCTCATTTGGGGTGTTCTTTCCACCCTTTCCCCCCCTCTTTTCTCCTTTTTTGATCTATTTCCACTTTTTTCAGTTCTTTTCCTCATTTACAGCCTCTTTTCCCATCTTTTGGGATTATTTCCTGCCCCCCACGCTCTTGCTCCTTTTTTTGGTCTCTTTTCCTGAATTTTGGGGTCCTTTCCCCACTTTTGTCTCTTCCCCCTCTTTTTTGGTCTCCTTTCCCTTCTTTTCGGGGCTCTTTTCTTTCCTTTGGGAAACTCCTTTTCCCCTTTTTGGTCTCTTTTCCACATTTTGGGTGTCTTGTTAATTAGCCAGTCAGGTGAAATGTATTGATTAAATTACCTGGCTGCTCTACAGGCAGGGGGGTGAGGACCTTATTGAGCTGGGAAACACCAAATTAAGGGAAAAAATGGGATTTGGGGCAATGAAGGGTAGTTGGGGGAATCTGGTTGGAAAAGAGGGAGTTTGTAGAAAAATTATGAGATGCATTCAGGCACGGTGGGGGTAGGATGAGGGACAACCCACGTAGGTGCTTCTCTGACATGAAACGGGGAGAAAAAAGAGCAATTTTGCTAAAAATTTTGGGGTGCATCAATTTATGGATGTGTCTTAGTGCCCATGACCCACACGGGTGCTTCACTGGGAGCAGAAAGAGCAATTTTGGGCAAAATTAATGTCAGAACATCCTGTGGCGCTGGTGGGATGGGACAACCCATGTGGACTCTCACTGGGAATGAAATTAGGGAAAAAATATCGATTTTTTTAAAATTAAAATGAAGGTCAGAAGGATGTTTAGAGTGCCAACACACAGCGGTGATGACATTTTTGGGTACCAGCCAGGGTGGTGACGACTCACCCAGCCCTGCCTGTTCCTCTGCACAGCGACGAGGCCGTGGGGGGTGAGGAGGTTGTTATGAACACGAACGAGGCCAAACTTTCTCACGAGAAAGAGGCTCTCGTTTATTTAAATAGCTACAAGGAACAGAGCGCCCAGGACAGGCCCGAGCACTCACGCAGCGACTCAAAAAAACAGAACAGCACGTTACTCCCAAAAGTACCCAGTTCTGCCCAGGAAAAGTTTCCAAAAAGAACCAAATAACTCGAATTCCCCCTTTTATAGCCCCCTTCAAGCCCAGGATTGGTGGATTTTGGATCCGCGCGGTGATTGGTCCGTTCCCAGGCTTCCCATTGGTCTTTAACGCCGTTCATTCTGGACCAATCATTTCTGCAGGGCGTCGAGTGATTGGTCAGGTCCTGCATCCAATCTTCTTCATCCTCGCTCTGCCCTCCACAAACCCTGGACCCTTCCTCCAGAACATTCTAACAATTCTAACCCTTAACATCACACAATTAATACAATATAATTAAACTCTAATCTCATTTAGCGTAACTTTTACTGATAACAAGGTGCAGTGCCACCGCTGCCAGCTGCTCCCCAAGATCCTTGGTGAAATAAACGGGCAGGAGATCTTTCTCCTTTTTAATGCCTTTATTAAGAAGAATCAGCTCAGGTGGGGAGAAAGCGACGAGTCGCGCCCACGCCGCCGCTGCTCCCAGGCGTGGCACGGAGAAGGAGGATGAGGAGGAGGAGGAGGATGATGCAGCTTTGTCCTGGTCTGCAGGCAGAGCTGGGGATTCCGTCCTCACGGGAGAGTCGCAGATTCCTGTTTTTTTTGTCTAACACCCCGAGGCATCTCTTTAATCAGCATCTTTTCAGGTTAGGGTGAGAAGCAAAAAGGGTCCAAGCAGGTATGGGACTACGTTCTTCAATTAGCAGTTAATGGCTGGTGATTAACCATTGTCCCCCCCATGCTGGCCACCTGCCAGGGAGGGACACCAGGACAAACCCTCCAGGTACAAGGAGAACGTGAGTGACATCAGAGCCAGTATGCAGATGAGAAATGCATTGCGCCCCGAATTTTTACAGTTTTCCCAGGAAAACCCCTAAAATGACGAGCCAACAAGTGACCTAAGTGACGTCTAAGGATGGGAGCGCAGTCCCGTACCTGCTTGGATCCTTTTTGTTTCTCACCCTAACCTGAAGAGATGCTGATTAAAGAGACACCTCGGGGTGTTAGACAAAAAAAACAGGAATCTGCGACTCTCCCGTGAGGACAGAATCCCCAGCTCTGCCTGCAGACCAGGACAAAGCTGCATCATCCTCCTCCTCATCCTCCTTCTTCGTGCCACTCCTGGGAGCAGCGGCGGCGTGGGCGCGACCCGTCGGCTTCTCCCCACCTGAGCTGATTCTTCTTAATAAAGGCATTAAAAAGGAGAAAGATCTCCTGCCCGTTTATTTCACCAAGGATCTTGGGGAGCAGCTGGCAGCGGTGGCACTGCACCTTGTTATCAGTAAAAGATAATAGATTAGATTAGAGTTCAATTATATTGTATTAATTATGTTATGTTAAGGGTTGGAATTGTTAGAATGTTCTGGAGGAAGGGTCCAGGGTTTGTGGAGGGCAGAGCGAGGATGAAGAAGATTGGATGCAGGACCTGACCAATCACTCGACGCCCTGCAGAAATGATTGGTCCAGAATGAACGGCGTTAAAGACCAATGGGAAGCCTGGGAACGGACCAATCACCGCGCGGATCCAAAATCCACCAATCCTGGGCTTGAAGGGGGCTATAAAAGGGGGAATTCGAGTTAGCTTGGTTGTTTTTGGAAACTTTTCCTGGGCAGAACTGGGTACTTTTGGGAACAACAACAAAAGGTCACCCAATGAATTTGAAACTCACCCGGGTGTCATAGAATGACCTTGAGGACCATCTAGATGCCACACAATGACCTTGAAAGCTAACCCAATGCCATGGAATGACCCTGAAACCCACCAAGATGTGGTTTTCAGGGTCATTCCATGGCATTGGGTTAGGTTTCAAGGCACACAATGGCTTTGTAGCCCACCAAGACACCATGTAACGACTTTGAAGCCCACCAACGTGATTTTGTAGCCCACCCAGATGCCACCCCAGTGACTTTGAAACCCATCTAAACACCACACAAGAATCTTGAAACCCAACCAGATGCCTTGAAATTACTTTGAAAACCACCTGAACACCTTACAAGGACCTTGAAACTCCACCTTGTGATGACCTTGAAGTGCACCACGACCTTGGGCTCTTCCCACGCAATGACTCTGAACTACTCCCATCAACTCCATCCCTACCTCGACCTTCTGGGGGTGTTCCTGGCTGAGGGTCACGTTGTACACCTCCATGGTGAGCACCTTGATGAAGGAGACCAGGCGGCTGCCGCGGTGGTTGTTCTCCACAGTGACAGCAAAGGGGGTGAGGGTGGGAGCAGTGGGGCAAAGTCTGGATTGCAAGGAGGAAGGTCGGGGAAATGTGGGAAGAGACTGGGACAAGCGGGATGAGGTCTGAGCCGTGTGGCAAGGGTCCGTGCCGTGCTGGATGGGGTCTGGAATGCACAAGATGAAGTTTGGGACGCTGATAAATTTCACAGAATTTCACAGGATGACTAGGTTGGAAGAGACCTCAAAGATCATCGAGTCCATGCCCTAACACCTCAGCTAAACCATGGCGCTGAGTGCCACATCCAGTCTTTTTTAAACACATCCAGGGATGGTGATTCCACCACCTCCCTGGGCAGACCATTCCAGAAGTTATCACCTTTTCTGTAAAAAACATTTCCCTGATATCCAAGCATTCTTTCCCTTGATGTAGCTTGAGACTGTGTCCTCTGGTCCTGTCAGTTGTTGCTTGGTGAAGGAGACCAACCCCCACCTGACACAACCACCTTTCAGGAAGCTGCAGAATGTGACAAGGTCACCTCTGAATCTCCAGGCCTGGAACATGTGGGAAAGATCTGGATTCTTGGAAAGATGGAGTGGGTTCTGGGACACAAGAAGCAGCTGGAGCACCAGGAGAAAGTTCTGGAGAACTCCCAAGGATCACCTGAGGGATTTGAGGGCTTCAACCCAGGATGGATCCCCCTCCACTCCCCTCCATCCCCAGTCTGGCTCCTTCCCTTCTCAAAGAAAACCTATCCTAGGGTGACATTATGATGCTTGTATCCCAAATTGTGTGTTCTGTTTATGCTGGACATTATGTTCTGGACCTTCAAGACTGGCTCTGAAGAGCAAGGATTGTTTTGGTTTTTGTTATCAGTCTGCTCCCCCATGGCTGGCGGGACACAGAGATGGGGCAGTACATAACGTGGCTTTTGCTTTTTGCTTTTGCTTTTTGCTTTGCTCTTGCTCTTGCTCCTGCTGTGCCCCTGTTTTGCTTTGCTTTTTGTTTCTGCTGTGCCCCTGCTTTGCTTTTGTTTTTTGTTTCTGCTGTGCTCCTGCTTTGCTTTTGCTTTTTGTTTCTGCTGTGCCCCTGCTTTGCTTTTGCTTTTTGTTTCTGCTTGTTAGTTAGTTTAGCAGTCCAAATCTTTCCCTGGACTGTTTTTCCTTTCCCTTTTTTTTTTGGAAACACTGAAACCTCCTCCGCCTGGGACCTGGGAAACACCAAGAGTTCCCCAGGCGGCTGCAGCAGCCATCCCCTGTGCCAGAGGGAGCGACAAGAGAGCTACCACTCCCAGGAGAGACTTTCAAAGAATCACAGAATCACAGAATCTCTGGGTTGGAAGGGACCTTTAAGATCATTGAGTCCAACCCATGTTCTAACACCTCAACTAGGTCATGGCACCAAGTGCCACATCCAGTCTTCTTTTAAACACATCCAGGGATGGTGACTCCACCACCTCCCTGGGCAGCTGATTCCAGTATTTGACCGCTCTTTCTGTGAAAAACTTCCTCCTTAAGTCCAGCCTGTATCTCCCTTGGCGCAGCTTGAGACTGTGTCCTCTTGTTCTGTCGGTTGCTGCTTTTTGAATTTGTCACCCTTTTCAGATCAGTGAAAGTGTTGTCACCTGGTGTTGTTCATTTTGTATGCTGGGGGTGTTTTGCCTGTTAAATAAACGGGTTCTTTCCACTTCTCTCCGAGGAATCCTTCCTGAACCCCTAGCGGGGAGGGGCTGTGTGGGTTTGCCCTTTTGGCGGTTTTCTCCCAAATTTACCTTAATCCAGGACAGTCCAGGACAAAACCCTGTAGCCATGATATTTTAGTGAGAAATCCTCTGTTGGGATTTTTCCTGTCCTGAGGAGCTGAGAGCCTCAGGAAAGAAATGTAAACAATAACTCTGTGCTGCTGTGGAAGGCCACAGGTGCATCTTCCATTGGTCCATGTGGATTGTTTTCAATCAGTGACCAATCACAGCCACCCGTGCCAAGGCTGTGAGCAGTCCCAGGATTTTTGTTATTCATTCCAATTCTATTCTTGTCTTTGTAGCCTTCTGATCTTCTTCTCTCTGTTCTTTTAGTATAGTTGTAATGAAGTATTTTAATATAAAATATAACATAATAAATCAGCCTTCTGATGAAAATGGAGTCAAGCCTCGTGTCCTCACACAAGGGGCAGCTTAAACAACAAAACCCCAGCCCTTATGACATCCTGATGGCATCACCCAGCCATGGACCACGGCCCCACGCTTCCAGCTCATCGCTGTGCAGGTCTCCAGCACTGGCAGAGGATGGACCTTGCCCCGTCGCTCAGACACAGGTGGGACAGGCAGCTGTGAAGAAGTCATGAGGCTTCACTGTGTCGTGACATGCTCTGAAGAGCCCCTGGAAGGATTTCTTGTTGATCCCACACCAGTGGTTCCCACCATAAAGCTCCTTCTTCTTCTCATCACATATTGGGTGTGCTCCATCACAACAATCCCAACCAATCAGGTCGGCCTCGGAGGCAGCGCTTTTCCAGCTTCTGGCCCACGTGACAATTGCAGTGACGTTGTCACCAGCCTCGGGGACGTTGTCAAGGGGCTTGAGGTTGAAATTCCCACAGAGGCCGCAGACGTGGCGGAAGCAGCTGCTGGGGAGGTCGATCAGGAGGTGCCAGTTCCAGCCAGAGAAGACCCAGAGACAAAAATCTGTCTCCAGAGCAACATGGAGCCCACTGGGACACGCCTTCCCATCTGCCAGGAGCACTGGCAGCAGCATCACCTGCCAATGGCCCAACATTCCCAGTTACCTCAATGTTTTATTCTCAACACACACCAATATTTTATTCCTAATATTCTATTCCTCACATATTCCAGTTTTTCATTCCCAGCATATTCCAACACTAAATCCCGTCATATCCCAATATTTTACATCTTACACATCCCAAAATTTTATTCCTGACATGCCCCAGCATTCTATTCTCACTATGACCCAATATTTTATTCCCAAAATATCCAAACACTCCACAGTATTTTATTCCTGCCTCCTCCCAACATTTTATTCCTGAAATATCCTAATATTTTATTCCCTAGACAGACCAACATTTTATCCCAGTTGATCCCAACATCTTATTCCTGGAATATCCTGGTTTTTTGCTGGCATATCCCAACATTTTACTCCCAACAAATCCCAACATCTTATTCCAATCTTATCACAACATTCTGTTCCTGACATATCCAAGCATTCTATTCCCCATATTTTGTTCCTACCATTTCTCAGCTTTTTATTCCTGACACATCCCAACATTTTTTCCCAAAATATCCCAACATTTCAACAATCAGCCTCCCAACCTGATTTATCCCAAAACAACATTGGCACTGCTTGAGTGGCAGGGTCCCAGCTAGCCTGAAGCTCAGGATTAGAAAAGGCATTTTCCCCCACGAGAGCATCTACCCCCATGCAGTGTTTAGGATCAGTCTGAGGCAATCTCGTGTTCTCTGCTGGAACCCTTTGAGTGATCTCCAGTTGTCCTGAAAAACCTTAAATTGTACAGCTTGGAGCAGCATTTGAGCTGTATGTTCAATATCAAACGGAGCAAGCAGGTCAGTGTTTAGCATTTTGATAATTTGCATAACTTGTGTAGATCCTCCTGGGCCCCTTCTGGGGACCCTCCTGGGGACCCTGTGGGGACCCCCTTGACCCTGCTGGGGACCCCCTTGACCCTGCTGGGGACCCTCCTGGGGACCCCCTTGACCCTCCTGGGGATCCTCCTGGGCCCCTCCTGAGGACCCTCCTGGGGACCCTCCTGGGGACCCCCATGACCCTCCTGGGGCCCTCCTGGGGACCCTCCTGGGGACACTCCTGGGGACCCTCCTGGGACCCTCCTAGGGACACTCCTGGGGACCCTGTGGGGACCCTCCTGGGACCCCCTTGACCCTCCTGGGGACCCTCCTGGGATCCTCCTGGGGACCCTCCTGGGGACCCTCCTGGGGACACTCCTGGGGACCCTCCGCAGACCCTCCTGGGACCCTCCTGGGGACCCTCCGCAGACCCTCCTGGGACCCTCCTGGGGATCCTCCTGGGGATCCTCCTGGGGACCCCCTTGACCCTCCTGGGGATCCTCCTGGGGACCCCCTTGACCCTCCTGGGGACCCTCCTGGGGACCCTGTGGGGACCCTCCTGGGGACCCTCCTGGGGACCCTCCTGGGGACCCCCTTGACCCTCCTGGGGATCCTCCTGGGGACCCCCTTGACCCTCCTGGGGACCCTCCTGGGGACCCTGTGGGGACCCCCTTGACACTCCTGGAGACCCTCCTGGGACCCTCCTGGGATCCTCCTGGGGACCCTCCTGGGACCCTCCTGGGACCCTCCTGGCGACACTCCTGGGGACCCTCCTGGGACCCTCCTGGGACCCTCCTGGCGACACTCCTGGGGACACTCCCGGGGACCCCCTTGACCCTCCTCGGACCCTGTGGGGACCCCCTTCACCCTCCTGGGGACCCTCCTGGGGACCCTCCTGGGACCCTCTCTGGGTACCCTCCTGGGGACCCTCCTGGGGACCCTCCTGGGGACCCCCTTGACCCTCCTGGGGACCCTGTGGGGACCCTCTCTGGGGACCCTCCTGGGGGTCCTGTGGGGACCCTCCTGGGGACCCCCTTAACCCTCCTGGGGACCCTCCTGGGGACCCTCCTGGGGACCCTCCTGACAGCCAAGCCCCTTCTGGATGCCTGGAGCCACCCCAGCCTCCCTCCACCCCAAACCTTTCCCTGGGGAGCCCAAACAACTCTCTGAGACCCTAAAAACCAGCCAGGGACCCCCAGAAATCCCTCGGCATCTCTCAGCGCCCCCAGACCCACAAACCCCTCCAGGGAGCCCCATTTACACTCCAGGGACTCCCTCAGCACCCCCAGACCCACAAACCCCTCCAGGGACCCCCATTTACCCTCCAGGGCCTCCCTCAGCGCCCCCAGACCCACAAACCCCTCCAGGGACCCCCATTTACCCTCCAGAGCCTCCCTCAGCGCCCCCAGACCCACAAACCCCCCCAGGGACCCCCACTTACCCTCCAGGGCCTCCCTCGGCGCCCCCAGACCCACAAACCCCTCCAGGGACCCCCATTTACACTCCGGGGCCTCCCTCAGTGCCCCCAGACCCACAAACCCCTCCAGGGACCCCCATTTGCACTCCAGGGACTCCCTCGGCGCCCCCAGACCCACAAACCCCTCCAGGGACCCCCATTTACCCTCCAGGGCCTCCCTCGGCGCCCCCAGACCCACAAACCCCTGCAGGGACCCCCATTTACACTCCAGAGCCTCCCTCACCGCCCCCAGACTCACAAACCCCTCCAGAGACCTCCATTTACACTCCGGGGCCTCCCTCGGCGCCCCCAGACCCACAAACACCTCCAGAGACCTCCATTTACACTCCAGAGCCTCCCTCAGCGCCCCCAGACCCACAAACCCCCCCAGGGACCCCCATTTACCCTCCAGGGCCTCCCTCGGTGCCCCCATACCCACAAACCCCTCCAGGGACCCCCATTTACCCTCCAGGGCCTCCCTCGGCGCCCCCAGACCCACAAACCCCTCCAGGGACCCCCATTTACCCTCCAGAGCCTCCCTCAGCGCCCCCAGACCCACAAACCCCTCCAGGGACCCCCATTTACCCTCCAGAGCCTCCCTCAGCGCCCCCAGACTCACAAACCCCTCCAGAGACCTCCATTTACACTCCGGGGCCTCCCTCAGCGCCCCCAGACCCACAAACCCCTCCAGGGACCCCCATTTACCCTCCAGGGCCTCCCTCAGCACCCCCATACCCACAAACCCCTCCAGGGACCCCCATTTACCCTCCAGAGCCTCCCTCGGCGCCCCCAGACCCACAAACCCCCCCAGGGACCCCCATTTACCCTCCAGAGCCTCCCTCGGCGCCCCCAGACCCACAAACCCCTCCAGGGACCCCCATTTACACTCCGGGGCCTCCCTCAGTGCCCCCAGACCCACAAACCCCTCCAGGGACCCCCATTTGCACTCCAGGGACTCCCTCGGCGCCCCCAGACCCACAAGCCCCTCCAGGGACCCCCATTTACCCTCCAGGGCCTCCCTCGGCGCCCCCAGACCCACAAACCCCTGCAGGGACCCCCATTTACACTCCAGAGCCTCCCTCACCGCCCCCAGACTCACAAACCCCTCCAGAGACCTCCATTTACACTCCGGGGCCTCCCTCGGCGCCCCCAGACCCACAAACACCTCCAGAGACCTCCATTTACACTCCAGAGCCTCCCTCACCGCCCCCAGACCCACAAACCCCCCCAGGGACCCCCATTTACCCTCCAGGGCCTCCCTCAGCGCCCCCAGACCCACAAACCCCTCCAGGGACCCCCATTTACCCTCCAGGGCCTCCCTCGGCGCCCCCAGACCCACAAACCCCTCAGCGGATCCCCATTTACCCTCCAAGGCCTCCCTCAGCGCCCCCAGACCCACAAATCCCCCCAGGGACCCCCATTTCCACTCCAGAGCCTCCCTCAGCGCCCCCAGACCCACAAACCCCTCCAGGGATCCCCAGAGCGCTCCCTCAGACCCTCCGCCGCCTCCCATTGGCTGCAGCGCCCGTCCGTCTCCGCTCTGAACCAATCAGCGGCCGCGCTGGGAGCGCGGGGGCGGGCCCAGGCGCGAGCGCGGGCCATGGCGCGGGTGAGGCCTGAGGGCTCCTGAGGGGCCGGGGCGGGATCGGGGGGACCCGGGGGGGATCTGAGGGATCGGGGGGATCCCGAGGGGAATCTGAGCGCTCGGAAGGGCCCCGCGTCATTTCCCGCACGCCTCCCGCAGGGGCTCAGCCTGGAGCAGCGCACGGAGCGTCTGGTGCAAAGGAGGTGCGAGAGCAGCCCGGCCGGGAGAGCCCCTCAGCATCCCCAAGCGCAGGCCCCGGTCTCCTCCCCGTCCCCTCAGCGCTGTCCCGGACCCCAAGGGCGCCCCAAATGCTGCCCCAGAGCCCTGAGTGCCCCCCAGTTCCCTCCCTTGTTCCCCAGGAGCAGCTCGGGGACCCCCAGGTGATGTCCCAGAGCCCCCACTCTGCCCACAAGTGCATCCCCCAGCCCCTCAGGGTCAGCATTTCGGGGGTCCCTAACCCTCCCCAGCCCTTTCCTTCCCCAGGAGCACCTCGGGGACCCCCAGGTGATGTCCCGGTGCTCCCATTCTGCCCATAAGTGCGTCCCCCAGCCCCTCAGATTCCTGCGGAGCCCCGTGGGGTGAGGGCAGTGTCAGCATTTCGGGGATCCCCAACCCTCTCCTTCCCCAGGAGCACCTCAGGGACCCCCGGGTGATGTCCCAGAGCCCCCACTCTGCCCATAAGTGCATCCCCCAGCCCCTCAGGGTCAGCATTTTGGGGGTCCCCGTCCCCCCCCAACCCTCTCCTTCCCCAGGAGCACCTCAGGGACCCCCAGGTGATGTCCCTGAGCCCCCACTCTGCCCCAAAGTGCGTCCCCCAGCCCCGCAGGGTCAGCATTTCGGGGATCCCCAACCCTCTCCTTCCCCAGGAGCACCTCGGGGACCCCCGGGTGATGTCCCTGAGCCCCCACTCTGCCCACAGGTGCATCTCCCAGCCCCTCAGGGTCAGCATTTTGGGGGTCCCCAGCCCTCTGCATCCCCAGGAGCAGCTCGGGGACCCCCAGGTGATGTCCCTGAGCCCCCACTCTGCCCCAAAGTGAATTCCCCAGCCCCTCAGGGTCAGCATTTTGGGGGTCCCCAGCCCTCTGCATCCCCAGGAGCACCTCGGGGACCCCCGGGTGATGTCCCTGAGCCCCCACTCTGCCCACAAGTGCGACCCCCAGCCCCTCAGGGTCAGCATTTCGGGGGTCCCAGCTCCCCCCAACCCTCTCCTTCCCCAGGAGCACCTCGGGGACCCCCGGGTGATGTCCCAGAGCCCCCACTCTGCCCCAAAGTGCGTCCCCCAGCCCCGCAGGGTCAGCATTTCGGGGATCCCCAACCCTCTCCTTCCCCAGGAGCACCTCGGGGACCCCCGGGTGATGTCCCTGAGCCCCCACTCTGCCCACAGGTGCATCTCCCAGCCCCTCAGGGTCAGCATTTTGGGGGTCCCCAGCCCTCTGCATCCCCAGGAGCAGCTCGGGGACCCCCAGGTGATGACCCTGAGCCCCCACTCTGCCCACAAGTGCGACCCCCAGCCCCTCAGGGACAGCATTTCGGGGGTCCCTAACCCTCTCCATCCCCAGGAGCACCTCGGGGACCCCCGGGTGATGTCCCTGAGCCCCCACTCTGCCCACAAGTGCGTCCCCCAGCCCCGCGGGGTCAGCATTTCGGGGATCCCCAACCCTCTCCTTCCCCAGGAGCACCTCGGGGACCCCCGGGTGATGTCCCTGAGCCCCCACTCTGCCCACAGGTGCATCTCCCAGCCCCTCAGGGTCAGCATTTTGGGGGTCCCCAGCCCTCTGCATCCCCAGGAGCACCTCGGGGACCCCCAGGTGATGTCCCGGAGCCCCCACTCTGCCCACAAGTGCGTCCCCCAGCCCCGCAGGGTCAGCATTTCAGCATTTTGGGGGTCCTCACCCCCCACCAACCCTCTCCTTCCCCCCCCAGCCAGGCCCTGCTCAGGCCCCGCCCCTGCGGGCCAGAGAGGGCGGAGCCTGTGCTTGGCTCCACCCCCTGCAGCTCCGCCCTCAACGACCCCCTCGTCCAATGGCGCTTGAGGCGGTGCCGAGGGGAGGAGCCAGCACTAGACACACCCCTGGCGGGCGGGGCCCTGCAGGGGGCGGGGCCTCGGGGGTCACGTGACCCAGCGGAGGCCCCACGGCCAATCGGGAGCCGCCTCTGCGGGCACCGGGGGGCGTGGCCATCCCCGGCCATCTCCCAGGAGCCCTTGCGGCGGGAGCCATGTTGGGAGTCACGTGACCCAGCGGAGGCCCCGCGGCCAATCAGGAGCCACCTCTGCGGGCACCAGGGGGCGTGGCCATCCCCGGCCGTCTCCCAGGAGCCCTTGCGGCGGGAGCCATTTTGGGAGTCACGTGACTGTGGCGGGGCTCTGTGGCGTGCGCCATATTGGAAGGCCGGCGGCTCAGAGGACGCCCTGCGGCCTGCAAGGGAGGCACTTCCGGAACCCCTGCACCGGGCAGGGCCGGGCTCGAGGCCACGTGACCCCCGCGAGGCCCCGCAGCCAATCAGGAGCGGCGCCTGTGATGCCCATCAGGGGGAGCCGTGGGAGCAGCCACTGGGTGAGGCCCCGGAGGAGCCCCTGAGGGTCAGGGGGGTCACTTGAGGGTCACTTAAGGGTCATGGGGGTCACTTGAGGGTCATGGGGGTCGCTTGTGGGTCATGGGGGTCACTTGAGGGTCATGGGGGCACTTGAGGGTCATGGGGTCACTTGGGGGTCACTTGAGGGTCATGGGGATCACTTGTGGGTCATGGGGTCACTTGTGGGTCATGGGGGCCACTTGAGGGTCATGGGGGTCACTTGAGGGTCATGGGGGTCGCCTGAGGGTCACAGGGGTCACTGGTGGGGCTGGAGGTGCCCCTGGGGACTGAGGTGGTCACTTGTGGGTCCCAGGGGTCCCTGGTGGGGCTGGAGATGCCATTTGTGGGTCCCAGGGGTCCCTGGTGGGTCACAGGTGCCATTTGTGGGTCCCAGGGGTCCCTGGTGGGTCACAGGTGCCATTTGTGGGTCCCAGGGGTCCCTGGTGGGTCACAGGTGCCCCTGTGGGCCGGGGGGTCCCTGCTGGGGCTGGGGGAGCACCGGTGGCACTGCCAGCCCTGTGACACGCAGCCCCCCCAGGCCCTGCCGGGGACCCCCTGCTCCGGATGCTGCGGTGCCACCGCCGGGCCCTGAGGGGACGCCTTCGGTAGGACACCCCCCCACCCCACCCCAAATTCCGGGGTCTGCCCCCGCCCCTCCCCTGACTCCCCACTGGCTCTCCCCTCCCCCCTCAGGGCCGTCGAGAGCCTCCTGCAGTGCCCACCTGGGCAACCCCGGCCCGCGGTGGGGCCACTAAAGCAGTGACACCCCAAAACTGCACCAGGGAGCCAGGAGACCCCCCAAAACTCCCTCCCTGTGGGATTGCCCCCAACACCCTCTGCCCCCAACACCCTCTGCCCCCAATGCCCTCTGCCCCCAATACCCTCTTCCCCCCGATGTCCCCAGGAGCATTTGGGGGTTCTGGGGGCTCTAAAGAGCTGTGGGTGGGGTGCTGGTGTCCCTACGGGGTCCATGAGGGTGCTGGGTGTCCCTACGGGGTCCATGAGGGTGCTGGGTGTCCCTGGGGAGTCCCTGAGGGTGCTGGGTGTCCCTGGGGGGTCCGTGAGGGTGCTGGGTGTCCGTAGGGGGTCCATGAGGGTGCTGGGTGTCCCAGGGGGGTCCATGAGGGTGCTGGGTGTCCCTACGGGGTCCGTGAGGGTGCTGGGTGTCCCTGGGGGGTCCGTGAGGGTGTCTGCTGGGATTGGCGTGATCACAATTTGGAGAGAGACCCTGAGGCAGAATCATCAACAGTTCAGGTTTTAATTAAAACTGGAATCAAAACTGCGATTGCCGGTGTGGGGGATGGACAAGCCCCACTCCTGATTTTTGGTGCCGCTCCCGTGGTCCCTCTTGGAGCCGGGGAAATTGCAGGAAAAACATTCCTGCACGTCCAGATTTCACGGGAGTCAGGAGCAGAGTCCGTGTGGTGAACTTCCCTGACAGGTGCAGATAAATGCTCTCAGATGAAGGAGAGGTTGGGAGGACTTTGGGGACCTGGAGAACGCACTCCCGTAGCTCCCCCCAAAACCCCAGAGACCCCCTACAGACCCCAGTAGATCCCAAATACCCTCAGAGTCCCCTCAAAATGCTCCACAGCTCTGCCCCCCCGAACACCCCGTGAGCCCTCAGGACCCCCCCAAACCCCCTGAGGCTCTCTGAAATAACCCGTGGATGTGCCCACTGCCCCCAGCCCCAAAAGGGGCTACCCCAGGTGGCCACAACTCGTCAGGGACTGCCTGAGCCACTTTTGGGGCCGATGCATCTGTAGGTATAAATCTAATAGAGATATAAAATATAATATAGAGAGGGGCCTCCAGAGGGCAGGCTTAGAGGGGATACTGGGAGAAATTCCTGTCTGTAGGTATAAATCTAATAGAGATATAAAATATAATATAGAGAGGGGCCTCCAGAGGGCAGGCTTAGAGGGGATACTGGGAGAAATTCCTGTCTGTAGGTATAAATCTAATAGAGATATAAAATATAATATAGAGAGGCGCCTCTGGAAGAGCTGGGGAGGGCCTCGGTCAGGATGGAGGCTGAGGGTTTTCACCTCCCAGAGGGCTTAGATGGGGTACTGGGAGAAATTCCTCCCTGTCTGTAGTATAAATCTAATAGAGATATAAAATATAATATAGAGAGGGGCTGCCAGGAGAGCTGGGGAGGGCCTCAGTCAGCGGACAGGATGGAGGCTGAGGGGGCTCAGGGACACCAGAGGGCAGGCTTAGAGGGGTTACTGGGAGAAATTCCTGTCTGTAGGTATAAATCCAATAGAGATATAAAATATAATATAGAGAGGGACCTCCAGGAGAGCTGGGGAGGGCCTCAGTCAGGGGACAGGATGGAGGCTGAGGGGGCTCAGGGATACCAGAGGGCTTAGAGGGGGTACTGGGAGAAATTCCTCCCTGTCTGTAGGTATAAATCTAATAGAGATATAAAATATAATATAGAGAGGAGCCTCCGGGAGAGCTGAGGAGGGCCTCAGTCAGGGGACAGGATGGAGACTGAGGGTTTTCACCTCCCAGAGGACTTAGATGGGGTACTGGGAGAAATTCCTGTCTGTAGGTATAAATCCAATAGAGATATAAAATATAATACAGAGAGGGACCTCCGGGAGAGCTGGGGAGGGCCTCAGTCAGCGGACAGGATGGACGCTGAGGGGGCTCAGGGACACCAGAGGTCAGGCTTAGATGGGATACTGGGAGAAATTCCTCCCTGTCTGTAGGTGTAAATCTAATAGAGATATAAAATATCATATAGAGAGGGGGCTCTGGGAGAGCTGGGGAGGGCTTCTGTGAACTGTCAGGATGGAGGCTGAGGGTTTTCACCTCCCAGAGGGCTTAGAGGGGATACTGGGAGAAATTCCTCCCCGTCTGTAGGTATAAATCCAATAGAGATATAAAATATAATACAGAGAGGGGCTGCCAGGAGAGGTGGGGAGGGCCTCAGTCAGGGGACAGGATGGACGCTGAGGGGGCTCAGGGACACCAGAGGTCAGGCTTAGATGGGATACTGGGAGAAATTCCTCCCTGTCTGTAGGGATAAATTTAATAGAGATATAAAATATAATATAGAGAGGCGCCTCCGGGAGAGCTGGGGAGGGCCTCAGTCAGGGGACAGGATGGAGGCTGAGGGTTTTCACCTCCCAGAGGGCTTAGATGGGATACTGGGAGAAATTCCTCCCTGTCTGTAGTATAAATCTAATAGAGATATAAAATATAATATAGAGAGGGGCTGCCAGGAGAGCTGGGGAGGGCCTCAGTCAGCGGACAGGATGGAGGCTGAGGGGGCTCAGGGACACCAGAGGGCTTAGAGGGGTTACTGGGAGAAATTCCTGTCTGTAGGTATAAATCAAATAGAGATATAAAATATAATATAGAGAGGGACCTCCAGGAGAGCTGGGGAGGGCCTCAGTCAGGGGAGAGGATGGAGGCTGAGGGTTTTCACCTCCCAGAGGGCTTACTGGGAGAAATTCCTGTCTGTGATGGTGGTGAGACCCTGGCACAGCGTGTCCGGAG
Source organism: Passer domesticus (assembly GCF_036417665.1). Classification (NCBI taxonomy): domain Eukaryota; kingdom Metazoa; phylum Chordata; class Aves; order Passeriformes; family Passeridae; genus Passer; species Passer domesticus. The sequence goes on along the minus strand of NC_087506.1, from coordinate 1,260,211 downwards.
AAGCTGCAGCTGGCTCCAAGGCCAGGCTGGATGGGGCTTGGAGCAGTCTGGGATAGTGGAAGATGGCAGGGGGTGGATCCAGATGACCTTTGAAGTCCGTCCAACCCAAACCAGCCTGGGATTCTAAACGTGGGAAGGTTGGGATGGGAGACCTTGGCTGACCCCCAGTGCTCCCCCGGGCTGCTCCGTTGCTTCAGGAAGAGGCAGCAAGAGAAAACCTGATGGAAAAGCTCCTGGGGAAGATGGGTTGGGGGGGTGTGAGTCCCTCAGGAACTGCTCCAGGTCCCTTTCGATGGGCTGAGTCCCTCAGGTGGAGGCGCATGGGGCACGATTCCTACCCAACAGGCATCCGTTTTTGGGTACAGCTCGAATTAGGTGGCCTGAACCTAAACCACCGTGGCTCGCAAGAGTGGCAGATCAGGTCTCCCCCTTTCCTGGATTCCTTTTCCCTTCAGGACCGACTCCCAAGGGACTCTGTCAATGGATCTCCTAAAAAGGACAAAATGTGCTCTGCAGCAGCCCAAGGGAGCAGTTCTGCTGCTCCCTCCTTTCCACCCCACAGTGGAAAACGCATTTTGTGGTTGCTCTGCCCAAGGCACTCTTAACTCCCACATCACACCCCACTGATGGAATCACACAGTCAGAGAATGCTGTGGGTTGGAAGGGACCTTAAAAAGCCTCTGCTTCCCACCCTCCTGCCACGGCCAGGGACACATTCAAGCCCTGTCCAGAGTGGCCTTGGATGCTTCCAGTGATGGGGCAGCTTCTCTGGGCAGCCTCTGCCAGGACCTCACTCCCCTCACAGGGAAGACTTTTGTTCCCAGCTGATCTAAACCTGTTCTTTACCACGGGGGACCCATTTTCCCGCATCCTGTCACTCCAGGCCCGTCACCAAGACTCGTGGCTGACACCGGTCCTGGAGCAGCTCCATGGAGATCCATTGCCACCAGTGGTTGCCGTGGGCGTGAGCTGAAGCCTGTAGCAGGTCCTGTTGCCACGGCAGCCACTTGCTGGCTCATTCTGAGAGTCAGTGAGTGGTTGCCGTGAGCTGAAGCCTGTAGCAGGTCCTGTTGCCACGGCAGCCACTTGCTGGCTCATTCTGAGAGTCAGTGAGTGGTTGCCGTGGGCGTGAGCTGGAGCCTGTAGCAGGTCCTGTTGCCACGGCAGCCACTTGCTGTCTCATTCTGAGAGTCAGTTTCCACTGCATTGGCCCAAGAAAAAATTTAGATCAAGTCTTGGCCCACTTGTGATCCTGGACTGCTGCTGGAGACTGAAATATTATCATTTATGGCTTAAACATCTTCATGAAGAACTTTTGCGTATTATATTAAAACTGTTTTGCAAAAGCTGCAGAGAAGATTGCCACACCCGGAGTGGGGCACTGACTGAAGGCCTACACTGCTTAGTGATAAAGATAAGACAAAGTAACAACTGTCCTGGATTAAGGCAAATCTGGGAGAAAACCTCCAAAAGGGGCCCCCCCAGAAAGCAAACCCACACAGCCCCTTCCCTCCACCAGTTCAGGAAGAATTCCTCAGAGAGAAGTGGAAAGAACCTGTTTATTTAACAAGCAAAACACCCCCAGCACACAAAATGAACAACACCGCATGACAACACTTTCACCGATCTGAAAAGGATGACAAATTCAGAAAGTCTTTCCTGGGAGTGGTGGCTCTGTTGTCGCTCCCTCCAGCACTGGGGATGGCTGCTGCAGCCACCAGGTGTAAACTCTTGGTGTTTCCCAGGTCCCAGTCCTGAGCAGGTTTGAATGGTTCCAAAAAGGGAAAGGAAAAACAGTCCAGGGAAAAAATCTGGACCGCTTAGCTAAACTAACTAACAGAAGCAAAAAAAGCAAAGGCAGAGCGGGAGCAAAGCAGGAGCAAGAGCAAAGCAAGCAGCAAAAAGGGAAGCAAAAAGCAAAAGCTGCACGATGTACTGCCCAATCTCTGTCCCACCAGCCGTGGGGGAGCAGGCTGAGAACAAACCCAAACAAACCTTGCTCTTCAGAGCCAGTCTTGAAGGCACAGAACATAATATCCAGCACTAAGAGAACACACGATTGCGGATACAAGCATCATAACCTCACCGTAGGACACAGCTCAAGGCTGAGGACGCGCACGGAGCACAAGCCTGACACCTTCTGAGTGGAGACCACAGCCCCAGGGCCATCAGTCGCCAGACTCCAACAGACCCTCACACCAAAGGGTCGTGGGGGAGAGAGGTTTAGGGTGTGTGATGAAAAAGCCTCAGGTGGGAGGCAGTTAACACCCATCTACGTTGTGGGGCCCCTTCACCCCGGGCGAAGCTGCATCTGCATGAAGGACAGAGGGTGTCACGGCCCATCAGAGGCCCCCCCGTGTTGGGCAGCCGGTCGGGGGTCTGATGGTTTGACCCAGATGCCCAGCCTTCTCAGAGAGAGGTCCTGCAAGCGACGAGCAGTCCTTAAGCCGTAGGGGAACCTCAGTGCGGGACAGGGAGCTCAGCTCTTGGCAGTGATTTCAGCTCTTGGTGGTTTCAGCCCTGCCTTGCGAGGTGTACCCCGGCCAACACCACAGAGAGACAGGAGCACCGTATAGCAGCTCCACAGAGGTAGCCATTATTCCAGCACCCTGCAAAGGCTGGAGGTGACAGCTCCCTCATGAGCAGGGCAGAAACTGGGGGTTTTATGGGGAAAAGCAGGGGTGATACAAAGGGGGAAAACCAGTCGGTCCCAATGGATCTGCATGGGATTCCAAAACATGCTGGGAGCTCACCATGACCAAGGAGGATTTCTCAGTCCAGGAGAGTTTGAGATCTCATCATATTCCAGTCAAGGGAGGAGAGTTTGAGATCTCATCATATCCCATTCAAGGGATGCTATTGGTTTTTACACACCGCAGCAGGACACCTCTCCAGGGGAGAGGTGCAGTATGTCTGTCTGTCTCCACACCCCAAACACTGCCCCCCGCCCGCCCCGACTCTGCACCGGAGCACTGCAGCATAATGCAACAGATCCTCAGTGTTGCTATGGACGGTGTCAGATGGGCCCCCTGTGAGGGGGGCACACGAGCATTTCCACCTGCCCAAAACATATATTTATCCACCAGACTTTATATTTCTTGGTGTGGCATGGCAACATGGCCCCTCACCACCCAGAAGATCAGATGGAGGGGACCCATGAGACTCATTGGGACCCCCAGAAGGGTGATATGTTTCTACCTAACTCTTGTCCATTCCTCACACTCCTTCCTTCCTTCCTTCCTTCCTTCCTTCCTTCCTTCCTTCCTTCCTTCCTTCCTTCCTTCCTTCCTTCCTTCCTTCCTTCCTTCCTTCCTTCCTTCCTTCCTTCCTTCCTTCCTTCCTTCCTTCCTTCCTTCCTTCCTTCCTTCCTTCCTTCCTTCCTTCCTTCCTTCCTTCCTTCCTTCCTTCCTTCCTTCCTTCCTTCCTTCCTTCCTTCCTTCCTTCCTTCCTTCCTTCCTTCCTTCCTTCCTTCCTTCCTTCCTTCCTTCCTTCCTTCCTTCCTTCCTTCCTCCCTCCCTCCCTCCCTCCCTCCCTCCCTCCCTCCCTCCCTCCCTCCCTCCCTCCCTCCCTCCCTCCCTCCCTCCCTCCCTCCCTCCCTCCCTCCCTCCCTCCCTCCCTCCCTCCTCCCCCCCCCCCCCCCCCTTGGCCACTTCGTTCCGCCAATTTTTGACACCAACATCTAACCTTGTTTGGTTTAAATCATGTTTTTGGGTATATTTTGAAGCTTTCTGGGTTTGATCCTCTTCATTTGCAGACACTTAGTTTCCTCTGCTGTTCCCTATTTAAACCAGATCGTAACATGGTGAAAACCTGCACTAGGATCTGCTGCTGTTGGCTTGGACCATGGAATTCCAGATTGCTTTGCAACTGTCATGGTTTAGGAATGGTTCTCCCCAGTTCAGTGCCCCCGTCAAGGCTCTCCCAACCAGACACTTCTTGCTTGCTCCCCCTTTCCGTCCCCCTTCCTGCTCCGGCAGGATGGAGTTGAGAATTGGAGGCACAAAATGTGAAAGTTACAGGTTGAGGTAGGAAATATTTAATGCATACAGCCATGACATAAGAAAGCAAACAGTAACAGCAACAATATTAATATTGTTATTCATATTGTTAATATTAATAAGAAAAGTATACCAAAAAAGGTAACTCACATGCAAAAGTGCTCCGTGGGGACCCCAAGACAACGAACAATGGAAGATTTTATCATGTTTTTCATCCAGAAGCCATGTCTTTCTTAGAAGCCAGATAGAGTCCCTTTCCCCCACCCCTGACAAAAAGGTGAGGTGATACAAAACACATCAAAACCCTGTCCAAAGCCAAGACAGTATCTGCTCCTCTTTCTGTACCATCTATTTATACCTTCCCACTAAATACATGCACACACATATTTTATATATATATTATTATATATATATTATAATATATATTTTGTATATATAATATATATAATTATATCTTATATATATTTTAACATATATTATATATATAATTTATATAATATATATTATATATAGAATTATATATATTATATATATATTTTTTTTAATTTTTTTTTAATATATATATATACACACAAGCACGGGTATAATTTCCATTGTGAACGGCTGTGCCTCTAAGATGTCTGCTGAGTTGGTTTAGTGCACGGCTGTGATTCTGTCCATTCCAGATGTCCCCCGGGGCAGGAGGGCTGTGGTGCTGTTGGCTGGTTGCAGCATTAGGAGCTCACGACTGGAGCCATCCATCCTCGTCGATACGGGACTCACGGCACACAGCGGCAGTGTCGTTCAGCACCCAATTTTACACAATTCAACATCACAGACTATTCTCACCCAGAGTGAAATCCTCCTGCATTGCCCACAAAATGCACCAAGGTCCTTGAGCTAAGACAATGCCGTGGAGGGGTTTGTGTTGGGTTGTGTTCTTAATCAGCAGTTGTAGGAGTGTAGGAGAATGGCCCCCAATGACAGAGTGGCAAAGCTAGCCTTTGTCCCCCAAAAAAGGAAAGAAGCCCAGAAGTTTCTCCCAAGAATCAGGTGAAAAGCCACCTCATAGGACCCCAGAGACGTCACTAAAACCTTGGGGTCACCTAATTGGATAGGAGCCAAAAAGTCCCGCCTGGCCCATCAGGTAGAAAAAAAGAGAACAAAAGAACCACGAGGCTTTTGTGAACGTGTTTCTACCAGGGGCTGACCTCTGTACCTGGCTCGGATTTTCTGTTTGTTATTTTGCCTTTTATTAATCCTTTTTGTTTCTAACACTGCAGCAGAAGCCATCCTGCTCATTCTTTGCCTCCAAAGGTAATAGCCAAGCTATCCTTGGTGTATTAGGTTCCCTTTTGAAGGCTCATAAAACCCTGGCCCGACAAAACAGAACCTAATCAGTAGTAGTTAAATTAAGTTATGCTTTGTGAGTTGGTATGTCCCATTCTCCCTTACATTAAGAGTGGTTCTCCTCCCTTGAACCCCTCTCCATTTCCTTATCTCCTCCCCGGTTGCCCCAGCAGCCACTGTATCCTTTGTTCTCTCCCTCCTCGGTGTCACTCAGCAACCCGACCCTTTCTTCCAGAAGCTTCTCTCTAGGGCATCGAGTGATTGGTTCAGAGGCCCCTCCCCAGGATACCTCCGATTGGATGAGTTGAGTTGTCTGTATCCCCTTACCCACTACCCCCTGGTCCTCTATTGGTTGGAGACCAGGCTCCACCTTCGTACCCACCTCCTTTTATGAGTTACTGTCACCCTGGTAACTTGTCTCTGCCTTCTGGCTCCCTCGATCTTCCATCTCCCTGCTCCTGTAAACCCAGTTCTCCCGGAAGACAGCTTTTCCTCACTTCCACCGAAGCTAGCCGAGGGTCCTAGAAAGTGTGCACTCTCATGTTGGGAAGGATGAAAGTTTGACAAGAACGTCTCACAGATGTGTATGCTTAGCAGAAGGATTTTTGAATGTAGAAGCTGAGGAAGGAATAGAGATGGAAGCAAGTTTTGATATAGAAGAAAAGAATTGCTGAGCCAGTCTTGCTGGTTAACCAAGGAGGCAAAGGGTATGTTAGTTAGAAGGGGGTTTTTATGACTCAGAACAAAGGATAAACCCACCTCAAACAAGAAGATGTTTTTACCAAGCAGAAAGATAGCACAGGCAAACAAGTCAGCAAATGTTGCAAGTAGAAAAAAGGTCTCAGAATTTTCCACTGCAAGAAAACTGAAAAACAACTTCTAGCTTAAACTGTAATGTGCTAACATTTAGTGATTGGAGAATACTAATATGAATATGGTAATTGTAGTAGTTATGATAGGCTATAGATAAAATTTAAGGTATGGATTGGTTCTACTGGATTAAGATGCTCAGCAAAGAAAAGTACAGAGTGCATTTGTAACCTAAACTGTGGGTCCCCAGGCCTGCCTGCAGCTGCAGCTGACAGCTCTAGGCACAGGCTCTGTCGCCCACGACCCTGGACTGCTCTAACATCTTGCATGTGATAAACTGCGTTTTGGAGTCCTGCACCTCTCATGACGGCTCTTACACTCTCTGCCACAGCGCAGTGGAGAGTGTGCCCTCACCACCGCAGCCCCGGTGCCGTCGGGCTCGGCGAGGCCGCCCTGAAAAGGGGCTTTGGGACACATGCGGCTGCAGGTTTGCCTCTGCCTAAGGCAGGACTGATCCACTTTTCCCTAGCTCGCTTCTCATGTGCGCCACGGGTATTTTATCCCCTTCTCCAGCGTGTGGGTGTTTTGTTTGGGCAGGGCCAGCTCAGCTGGGTAGAGCCTGGCAGGTGTTCAGTGGCCAGGTGGCCTTTGCTAAATGAAGATCCTGATGTTTGAAGGTCCCAGCACCCATTGCTTTCGAGGTGGTTTTTAGCAGGTCATTGCACCATTCAGCTGACTCGGGGCCCAGGTGTTCATGAGGCTGTTTTCTAAATAAGTCCCATTATTTTGTGAATTCTTTCTGCGGTGCTGCTTTGCCACAGGGCTTGTTTTTCAAGGGTCAGCATGGTGTTCCAGGCAGTGGCGTATGCATGGGGATGGGTCTCCAGCCACCCAATCATGCCTTCTACCACCGTGAGCACGTAGCTCTCGCCTTGGAGAGGTTGCAGCAGAGTGATGCAATTGATCTGCCAGGCCTCCCCAGATTTAGGTTTCAGCCATTGTCCCCCCACACCCCAGGGGCTTCACCCACCTGGCCCTCCTTGATCTCAGATTTAGGTTTCAGCCATTGTCCCACACCTCAGGGGCTTCACCCACCTGGCCCTGCTCGATCTCAGATTTAGGTTTCAGCCATTGTCCCCCACACCTCAGGGGCTTCACCCACCTGGCCCTGCTCGATCTCAGATTTAGGTTTCAGCCATTGTCCCCCACTCCAGGGGCTTCACCCACCTGGCCCTGCTTGATCTCAGACTTAGGTTTCAGCCATTGTCTCCCACAGCACAGGGGCTTCACCCACCTGGCCCTGCTTGATCTCAGATTTAGGTTTCAGCCATTGTCCCACACCCCAGGGGCTTCACCCACCTGGCCCTGCTCGATCTCAGATTTAGGTTTCAGCCATTGTCCCGCACACCTCAGGGGCTTCACCCACCTGGCCCTGCTCGATCTCAGATTTAGGTTTCAGCCATTGTCCCCACACCACAGGGGCTTCACCCACCTGGCCCTGCTTCGTGTCAGGTACATACAGAGCAACCTGTGTATTTGTGATTGTGATATGTGTGGAAACCAACCATGGGACAGTTATAAAGACAATTTAATAAATAACTGAGGAAGTAAAGCATGGAAGAAGGCCTTGGAACCTACCTTTTGTTCACAATTAACCTTTATAAGTCTTCAGTTGTTTTAGGAGCATTTGAATTAAGCTTTAAGGATGTTGCTGTTTGACAGGAACTTTCTGCTTGTAGCTAAAAAGAGTTTTTCAATAATAACCTTTTGAAGTATAATTTTAGAATATTGCTTGTAGTAAGGATCTTTGAAACTGTAGCTTTGGAATATATCAAAAGGAAACATGCTTATCTCAACGCGCTAACAAACAGTGAAAAGCAGCTTGAGAAAGGAGGATGAACATCCACTCAAGGATTGATAGTTTCAACCAAGGGAAGCTGGACATCACTGGTATGAGATTTACAGTCCTTGCAATTAAAAGGTGGACCCACATCTGGAATCTGGGCCTCACCAGCTGGGAGACTTTTCTTCTTTCGGAAGCCGGACCCCACCATACGGCGATACTCCTTTCTGGGATACATCCTGAGGAAAACTGAATCGCAATAGTGTATAGAATTGTGACGTAAAAATTGGGAACAGAAACTGCTGAGAAAGCTTATGAGTACCCCTATAAATACCTGTAAGCCCCAACTATCAGTGTGCAGTTGGAGGGAAAATTTCCACCACTGTACCCAGCGCTGTATTGCTCATACTTTACCATATTAATTAATAAATTGATTGCTGCTTGAATATTGGTCTAGCCAAGCTTCTCATTTATAACACCAGGATGACCCAGCTGTGCAAGAGCTGCAGCTCCCACGTGCCGGGAAAAGGAACTGAGTTATGAAGCATTTGCTGCACCTGAACGTTGAGCTCCGTCTCGCTTCCCGCTTTTCCTCCTCCTCCTTCCCCTTTTCCCTCATTACCACCGTCCCAACCGCACATTTCTCAGAGGATAACCAGGGATTTTGGATAAAACCACATTTGTTTGGTTGGAATGTCCCTGGGGATCCCCATTACGCCAGGGTGAGGTCGCTCTGCAGCAGCCGCTCTCTCTCCCAGCAACCTTCCTCCTCCTCCCCCACCTTCTCCTCCTCTTCCTCCTCCTCCTTCTTGTTATCTTCATCTCCACTGTGCAGAGCACATTTCCAAGAGAAACGCCGGTGGTTTTGGGGCAGAAAACTGCTCTTCTGAGGGGGAACCTCCGCAGCAATCCCAGTCCTGTCAAGGCAGCCTCCCTCCCTGCTCCCTGTCTTCCTCCCCTCATTCTCCTCTTCCTCCTCGCTGCCATCACCCCTCCTCCCCAGGACACCTTCCCCGGATAAAAAATGGTGATTCTGGGGCGGAAAGCTTCCTTCTTGCAGGAGAGCTTCCCCAGGGCTCCCAGCCGGGCCAGGGCACCCTTCCTCCCTGCCCGCCCTCTCCCTGCCCTCCTCCTCCTCCTCCTGCCCCGCGCTCAGGGCGCAGCGGAGCTTTGCCCAGAAGAGGGGCTGTGCGGGGGGCTCGGGGGGCCAGCGCAGGTGCGTGCGCCGCAGCAGCACGCGGCGCATGCGGTGGAAGGCCGAGAGCTCGGCCTCGGGGATGTCCTCGAGGAAGACGAGGACGAGGACGTCGCGCAGCTCGTCGAAGAGGCGGTAGCTGGCCATCTGGATCTCCAGCGAGCACCACTCGCTGCGCAGGTAGCCGCGGCTCACCACGCACACCGTGCGCCGGCTGTTGTACACGGCGTCCACGATGTTGTCCACTATGGCGCGGCCGGGGCGGAAGTCGCGGTGGTGCAGGCAGAGCCGCAGGGCTCCGCGCTCCAGCTCGGGCACCAGCTCCTCCAGCACCCAGCGCTCGTCCCCGGAGTTGTAGGACACGAAGGTGTCGTAGGCGTAGCGCCGCTGCTCCCGCCGCCAGCGCCCGCGTGCCCACGCGCGCAGCAGGAACAGCTGGTAGCGCAGCCGCCAGTAGGCGCGGTGGTGCAGCAGCGGCAGCACCAGCAGCAGCAGCACGGCCGGCGCCGTCCCTGCAAACAGGTACCGCCCCATGTCCAGGTAGCACACGTGTGTGTCGAAGCAGTGCAGGTACGTGGAGGCCCCGCCCCTCTCACCACACGTGTAGTTGTACAGGTAGACCACCTGCACGGGCCCGCGCGCCAGCCAGGCGGGCAGCCAGGCGTTGGCACAGCTGCAGCTCAGCGGGCACTTGCGCAGGTCCAGGTAGCGCAGGGCGGGGAGGCGCGTGGTCAGAGCCGTATCCAGCGTGCGCAGCTCGTTCTTGGCCAGGCGCAGCTCCCTCAGGTGCGTCAGGTTGCCGAAGACCTCGGGGCCGAGGCCGCGCAGTCCCGTGTTCTCCAGGTTGAGGCTGTGCAGCTGGCTCAGGTTCTTGAAGACGCCGGCGGGCAGGTAGCCCATGCCGCTGCTGCTGTCGGCCAGCGTGAGGTACCGCAGCCGTGCCAGGTCGTCGAAGGCGTCGGCGGGGATGGCCGAGAGCGAGTTCCGTGACAGGTAGAGCCAGCGCAGGGCACTGAGGCCCTGGAAGAAGCGCTGTGGGACCACGCGCATCCCGTACGGCTGCTGCCCCTGCAGCTTCAGGTCGTAGAGGTTGTGCAGGTAGCGGAAGGGCGGCGGCTGCCGCAGGTGTCGGCTCAGGTAGCGCAGGGCGTTAGCACTCAGGTCCAGCACGCCCAGCGTCAGCTGCACCGGCTGGAACGTGGCCACCCTCACCTCCAGCAGCCGGTTGCGGTCCAGGTAAAGCCGGAGAAGCCGCGGGAGGCCCTGGAACGCCTTGGCTGCCAAGTGCTTCAGGTTGTTCCCGCCCAGGTCAAGGGTCTGCAGGCGGTCCAGCCCCTGGAAGGCGCCGGGGAAGAGCACAGCCACGCGGTTGTTGCGCAGGTTGAGGACTTCCAGCTGGTGTAGGTCGGCGAAGGAGCCGGGCAGCAGGTCCATGAGCAGGTTGTTGTCAAGGCGCAGGTGCTGCAGCTGGCCGAGCCCACGCAGCGCCGCGCGGTCCAGCCGCGCCAGCTCGTTCACGTCCAGCCGCAGCTGCCGCAGCGCCGGCGCGTTGTCAAAGGCACCCGCGCCGGCCACCAGGATGCGGTTGAAGCGCAGGGACACATTTTGCAGCTGCTGCAGGACCGGGGCCCCTGTGCACGACGGCAGCCGCTGCAGCAAGTTGTGCTCGGCCACCAGCTCGCGCAGCACCGCTCGCTGCCCCTGGTTCAGCAGCCGCCCCGCGCAGCCCAATTTCCGCAGCCGGTTGCCAGACACGTCCAGGGCGCTCAGCAGCGGACACGCGGCCAGAGCCCCGTCGGGCATTGACGCGAGCCCCATGCGCTGCAGCCGCAGCCACTGCAGCCGCTGTCCTGTCAGCTGCTGGCACAGGAATTCCAGGCCGCCCGTGCCCACCCGGAGCCCTGACACATCCACCTGGCGCGGGGAGACCCCGGCCACGCGCAGCACCTGCGCCACGTCCAGCGGGTTGCCAGCCAGCCGTAGGGTGGTCAGGTTGTTCAGGCGCAGGTCCGACAGCGGCGCGGGGTCCGAGATGTTGTTGTAGGACAGGTCGAGCTCACGCAGCCCTGCGGGCATCACCCCGGCGGTGGCCCCCGAAAGAGCTGCCAGGGAGTTGTTGCAGAGCTGCAGCACCCTCAGCGCGGGCGGCAGTCCCGGGCCCAGCGTCGCCAGCTCGTTGCCGCACAGGTCGAGCAGCTCGAGGCGCGTCAGATTCCCCACGGCCGTGGCCACGGGCTCCAGGGCGCGAAGCCGGCCGCCCCGCAGCCGCAGCGTGCTGAGCGCGGCCAGCGGCCGGAACGCCCCGGGGGCCACCTCCTGCAGCGGGTTGCGGTCCAGCCGCAGCGTGCTCAGGTTGCCCAGCCCGGTGAACACGCCCGAGGCCAGCACCGAAATGTTGTTGTCGGCCAGGTCGAGGTGGGCCAGCGCCGAGAGCCCCCAGAACGCGCCGGGGGCCAGGAGCTGCAGCTGGTTGTGGGTCAGGTCGAGGACGCGGAGCCGCGGCAGGCGGGCGAAGGCGCCGGGGGGCAGCTGGCGCAGGATGTTGACGGAGAGGTTGAGGGACGTGGCGGTGGAGGGCAGGTCGCCCACCGCCGCCTCCACGGTGCTGAGGAAGCGCTGGATGCAGCGGAACAGCCCGGGATCCCGCGGCGCCTGGATGCAGTTGTGGAAGCCGTAGGGAAGGAGCCCTGCAGGCAGCGCCACCAGTGCCACCAGCGCCACCAGCAGGGCGGGGCACATCCTGCCTCGCCCCGGGCAGATCCTGGACGCGGCGGGAGAGAGAACGGGATGAGGGACCACAGAGAGCCCCCTCGAGGCCCAGGGACTGCACGCGGGGCTCAGTGATCCCCACCACCCTAGGGACCCCATCACCATCCCAAAGACCCCACTCAGGGACCCCTCACCCACGCCCCAGAGACCCCCACAAGAACACCAGGATCCCTACTCCGCGCCCAAGGGCTCCTTGTCCCCACCAGGGACTCACACGCACCCGCTCCAGGGATTCCCCTCAGGGCCCAGAGACCCCCTCCCTCCACAGACGCACCCCAGGGACCCCCATCGCACCCCAGGGACCCCCGTCGCACCCCAGGGACCCCCGTCACACCCCAGGGACCCCCAGCGTACCCCAGGGACCCCCGTCACACCCCAGGGACCCCCAGCGTACCCCAGGGACCCCCGTCACACCCCAGGGACCCCCGTCGCACCCCAGGGACCCCCGTCACACCCCAGGGACCCCCAGCGTACCCCAGGGACCCCCGTCACACCCCAGGGACCCCCAGCGTACCCCAGGGACCCCTGTCACACCCCAGGGACCCCCGTGGCACCCCAGGGACCTCCCCCAGGCCCAAAGAACCCCCACTCACCCCAAGGACCCCTTGGCCCCCCAGCCCCCAGGGATTCTGGGGACCCCCTGCTCCCCATCAAGCTCCCACCGTGTGTCTGCCTCCGCGTTGGGTGATTTTGGGGCTGGAAACGGGAAGTTTGGGGTATCACTTTCGGTCACCACCACCCCGCCCACCTCCCTGTGACACGGGTGGGGGCAGATTTAAGGGTCCCCGAGGGGCTGGCGGGGCACGAGGCCGCACAGCTGGGTCACCCCCCCAGCGCAGCCCCCTGGAGCCTGGGGGGTCCCTGGGACCCCCAAACCTCTTTCCCTGCCCCCGTCCCGTGCTGCCTCGTGCTGCTCTCGGTTCCTCTTCCCCTTTCTCAGACTGAACCACCTGGTTCTGGTTCCTTTGGTGAAAATTGGCGCTCGTTGCTCTGCCACCCTCAGGAGTCCCGCTGCAGACGGGTCCAGGCGAGGTGTTCTGTTGGGTTCTGTTTCATCGGGCCAGGGTTTTATGAGCCCTCAAAAGGGAACCTAATGCCCCAAGGATAGCTTGGCTATTACCTTTGGAGGCGAAGACTGAGCAGGATGGCTTCTGCTGCAGTGTTAGAAACAGAAAGGATTAATAAAAGGAAAAACAATAAACAGAAAATCCGATCCAGGTACAGAGGTCAGCCCCTGGTATAAACACGTTCACAAAAGCCTCGTGGTTCCTTTGTCCTTTCTTTTTCTACCTGATGGCCCAGGCGGGACTTTTTGGCTCCTATCCAATTAGGTGACCCCAAGGTTTTAGTGAAGCCTCTGGGCTCCTATGAGGTGGCTTTTCACCTGATCGTTGGGAGAAACTTCTGGGCTTCCTTCCTTTTTTGGGGGACAAAGGCTAGCTTTGCCACTCTGTCATTGGGGGCATCCCCCTGCACTCCTTCAGTGTTCAACTGCTTGATGTCCTCAGCCTCTCCAGCAGCTCTTCCAAAATCCCACCCGAGTCCCTTTGGGTCTTTGCAGAGCCATTCTGGAGGCACTGTGTGCCCAGAATCCACGGGGCCTCAGGGAGCCATTCCAAAATCCCACCCGAGTCCCTCTGGGTCTTTGCAGAGCCATTCTGGAGGCACTCTGTGCCCAGAATCCACGGGGCCTCAGGGAGCCATTCCAAAATCCCACCCGAGTCCCTCTGGGTCTTTGCAGAGCCATTCTGGAGGCACTGTGTGCCCAGAATCCACGGGGCCTCAGGGACGGTCACACATTTCTGCTGCTCCTTCCCGGTCAGGATCACCCCAGATCCCAGCGGGGTCGGTTGGTGCCATCCCCCGTCACCCCGGCAATGGAAACAGGCTCTGCCCCACACCCCCATGGCATCAGGGCGCACTGAGCACCACGATCGACTCAGACACGGTGTTTCCGTGGCTCTGAAGCGCCAGGCCATGGGACCCACACCATCCTGAGCAAAGTGTTCCCCGTGCCTCTCCCTGGACACAGGCAGGGCCCCTCTAGCCCTGGTTATCGATTGTTTCCTGGGCGTTCCTACAGAGGTTCCTTCAGGGGGGTTCCCGTCCCACATTCCATCCCACGTTCCCATCCCACATTCCCATCCCACATTCCCGTCCCACGTTCCCATCCCACATTCCCACGTTCCCGTCCCACATTCCCATCCCACGTTCCCATCCCACATTCCATTCCACGTTCCCATCCCACATTCCCATCCCACGTTCCCATCCCACATTCCCACGTTCCCATCCCACGTTCCCATCCCACATTCCCATCCCACGTTCCCGTCCCACATTCCATCCCACGTTCCCATCCCACATTCCCATCCCACGTTCCCACGTTCCCACATTCCCACGTTCCCACATTCCCACATTCCCATCCCACATTCCATCCCACATTCCATCCCACATTCCCATCCCACATTCCCATCCCACGTTCCCACCCCACGTTCCCGTCCCACATTCCCACGTTCCCGTCCCACATTCCCACATTCCCACGTTCCCATCCCACATTCCCACATTCCCACGTTCCCACATTCCCACATTCCCACGTTCCCACGTTCCCACGTTCCCACGTTCCCGTGGTCTGGCAGGATGATCCCAGCTCACCCCGGTGCCCCCCGTGTCTCGGGGCCGTTGCTGGGCTCTGGCTCTGGGCTCGGTGCCTGGCACGGCGCCGCGCGCACCTTCCGCCCCGGCTCTGCCAGTTCCACTACGCTGTAGTGTATCGCATTGTATTACATTATATTCTATTGCATTGTAATTGTATTATATTGTATTGTATTACATTATATTATATTGTATTGTATCGTATTGTGTTGTATCGCGTTGTATTGTATTGGATTACATTATATTGTATTGTATCGTATCGTATTGTGTTGTATCACAATGTATTGTACTGTATTACATTATATTATATTGTATCGTATTGTGTTGTATCGCGTTGTATTGTATTGGATTACATTATATTATATTGTATTGTATCGTATTGTGTTGTATCACGTTGTATTGTATTGGATTACATTATATTATATTGCAGTGTATCGTATTGTGTTGTATCGCATTGTATTACATTATATTCTATTGTAGTGTATCACGTTGTATTATATTGTATTACATTATATTATATTGTATTGTATCGTATTGTGTTGTATCGCATTGTATTACATTATATTCTATTGCAGTGTAATTGTATTGTATTGTATTGTATTACATTATATTATATTGTAGTGCATCGCGTTGTATTGTATTGGATTACATTATATTATATTGTAGTGTATCGTATTGTATTGTATCGCATTGTATTACACTACATTCTATTGCAGTGTATCGCGTTGTATTGTATTGTATTACATTATATTATATTGTATTGTATCGTATTGTGTTGTATCGCGTTGTATTGTATTGGATTACATTATATTATATTGTACTGTATCGTATTGTGTTGTATCGCGTTGTATTACATTATATTCTATTGCAGCGTATCGCGTTGTATTGTATTGTATTACATTATATTATATTGTATTGTATCGTATTGTGTTGTATCGCATTGTATTGTATTGGATTACATTATATTATATTGTAGTGTATCGCGTTGTATTGTATTGTATCGCATTGTATTACATTATATTCTATTGTAGTGTATCACATTGTATTGTATTGTATTACATTATATTATATTGTATTGTATTACATTATATTGTATTGCATTGTATTGTATTACATTACATTGTATTGTATTGTATTACATTATATTATATTGTATTGTATTACATTATATTGTATTGCATTGTATTGTATTACATGACATTGTATTGTATTGTATTACATTATATTATATTGTATTGTATTACATTATATTGTATTGCATTGTATTGTATTACATTATATTGTATTGTATTGTATTACACTATATTATATTGTATTGTATTACATTTTATTGTATTGCATTGTATTGTATTACATTATATTGTATTGTATTGTATTACATTATATTATATTGTATTACATTACATTATATTACATTACGTCATATTTTATTAATTACATTATATCGTATTATATTATATTGCATCATATTATATTACATCATCATATTATATTACATTGTATCATATTATATTATATTGTATTATATTATATTACATTATATTATATTATATATTATATTATATAATATTATATTATATTATATTATATTATATGTTATGTTATGTTATGTCATATTATATTATATTATATTATATTATATTACATTACATTACATTACAATACATTATATTATTACATTACATTACATTATATTATATTATATTATATTATATTATATTATATTATATTATATTATATTATATTATATTATATTATATTATATCATATTATATTATATTATATTGTGATTTCATATTATATTATATTATATCACGTTATATTATATTATATTATATTATATGTTATGTTATGTTATGTTATGTTATGTTATGTTATGTTATGTTATATTATATTATATTATATTATATTATATTATATTATTACATTACATTACATTATATTATATTATATTATATCATTACATTATATTATATTGTATTATATTATATTATATTATATTATATTATATTATATTATATTATATTATATTATATTATATTATATTATATTATATTATATTATATTATATTATATTATATTATATTATAATTTCATATTATATTATATTATATTATATTATATTATATTATATTATATTACATCATATATCCTATCATATTAGATAGTATTGTATTATTTACATTATATCTTATCATATCATATTACATTACATTACATTATGTTATATTACCCAAATTTTCCCTTTTTCCCCCCAAAATTTCCCTTTTTCCCCCCAAATTTCCCCCTTGGCTGCCATTGGATGCCCTGGGTCCATCTGTACTCCCCGCTCCCTTTCAGGACTACATTTCCCATCATCCCCCACACCAACTTCCGGTACCAACCCCGTCCCGCTTCCCTTTAATCCTGAGGCGGCTTCCGGCCGCCGTTTCCCGCCGGCGCCGCCATGTTCCTGCAGTGCTACGAGAACGAGCGCGGGGAGCGCGTCTACACCCTGAGGGTACGGGGCGACTTTGGGGCGATTTTCGGGGATTTTGGGGATGTTTGGAGGAGATCCGGGGAGAGCTCTGAGGGGATCCGCGGTGTTTGGGTGTCCGGGGTGCGGTTTGGCAGCGGTGCGGGGGAGTTGGGGTGTCCTGAGGGGGGAAAAATTGGGGATGGGGAGTTTGGATCCATAAAGGGGAATTCTGGTCCCAAAAAGGTAAATTCTGTGCCCAAAAAAGGGGAATTTGTGTACTCAGGGGAGGTTTGGACTCAAAAAGGGAGAATTTGGCTCCAAGAAGGGAGAATTTGGGCTTTAAAAAGGTTTAAAAAAGGGAAGGTTTGGGCTCACAAAGGGGAATTTGGGCTGGAAAAAGGGAGAATTGAGGTCCAAAAAATGGGAATTTGGACTGAAAAAAGAGAGAATTGGGGTCCAAAAAAGAGATATTTGGGTCCTGGAAGGGAAAATTTGGGCTCAAAACGGGGATTCGCCTGAAAAAAAGGGAGATTTTATGGCTAAAATGGGAATTTGGGTGCTCAGGTGGGAGGCTTGGACCCAAAAAAGGGGAATTCGTGTCCAAAAAGGGAGAATTTGAGACTGAAAAAGGGGAATTTGGGTTAAGGAAGGGGAAGTTTGAGCTCAAAAAGGGAGAAAAAAAGGGAGAATTTGGGTCCAAAAATAGGAATTCGGGCTAAAAGACGGGACAATTTGGGTCCAAAAAAGGTGAATTTGGGTGCAAAAAGGGAGAATTGGGGCCCAGAAAAGGAGAATTTGGAGCAAAAAAAAAAAAAAAAGGAATTTGGGTGCTCAGATGGGAAGGATGGACCCAAAAGGGGGATTTTGGGTCCAGAAAGGGAAAATTTGGGTCCAAAAAGGAGAAATTTGGTATCCTGAGGGGGGAATTTTGTGGGATTTCGGGAGTTTGGGTGTCCTGAGGGGGGAATTGGGGGAATTTCGGGATTCTGGGTGTCCTGAGGGGGAATTTTGTGGGATTTCAGGAGTTTGGGTATCCTGAGGGGGGAATTACGAGGTTTTGGGAATTTGGGTGTCCTGAGGGGGGAATTTGGGATTTTGGGTGTCCTGAGGGGGGAATTGGGGGAATTTCGGGATTCTGGGTGTCCTGAGGGTGGGTTTTGGGGTTTTTGTGGGATTTCGGGGTCCTGAGGGGGAATGTTGGGATTCTGGGTGTCCTGAGGGGGGAATTGGGGGGATTTTGGGGTCCTGAGGGTGGATTTTGGGGTTTTGGATGTCATGAGGGGTTTATTGCGGGGATTTCGGGTTTCTGCGTGTCCTGAGGGTGGGGTTTGGGGTTTTTGTGGGATTTTGGGGTCCTGAGGAGGGATTTTGGGGGGATTTCGGGTGTCCTGAGGGTGGGTTTTGGGGGTTTTTGTGGGATTTTGGGGCCCTGAGGGTGGGTTTTGGGATTTCGGGTGTCCTGAGGGGATTATTGCAGGGATTTTGGGTTTCTGGGCGTCCTGAGCAGGATTTCGGGGTTGCTGTGGGATTCTGGTGTCCCGAGGGGGGATTTCGGGTTTTTTGTGGGATCCCGGGTGTCCTGAGGGTCGGTTTTGGGGTTTCTGTGGGATTCTGGGTGTCCCGAGCGGGGATTTTGGGGTTTTTGTGGGATTCTGGGTGTTCTGAGGGGGGATTTCGGGTTTCTGTGGGATTTTGGGGTCCTGAGGGGGCATTTCGGGAGTTTGGGTGTCCTGAGGGGGAATTGGGGGGATTTTGGGAGTTTGGGTGTCCTGAGGGGGAATTTCGGGGATTTTGTGGGATCCCAGGTGTCCTGAGCGGGGATTTCGGGTTTTTTGTGGGGTTCTGGGTGTCCTGAGGGTGGGTTTTGAGAGTTTGGGTGTCCCGAGCGGGGATTTTGGGGGTTTTGTGGGATTCTGGGTATCCCGAGCAGGGATTTCGGGGTTTCTGTGGGGTCCCGGGTGTCCCGAGGGGGCATTTCGGGGTTTCTGTGGGATTCTGGGTGTCCTGAGAGGGGATTTCAGGTTTTTGTGGGATTCTGGGTGTCCTGAGGGTGGATTTTGGGGATTTTGTGGGAGTTTGGGTGTCCTGAGGGGGGATTTTGAGAGTTTGGGTGTCCTGAGGGGATTATTGCAGGGATTTTGGGTTTCTGCATGTCCTGAGGGTGGGTTTTGGGGTTTCTGTGGGATTTTGGGGTCCTGAGGGAGGGTTGTGGGATTTCGGGTGACCTGAGTGGGGATTTCAGGATTTTTGTGGGATTCTGGGTATCCTGAGGGTAGGGTTTGGGGTTTTTGTGGGATTTTGGGGTCCTGAGGGGGGATTTCGGGATTCTGGGTGTCCTGAGGGTGGGTTTTGAGAGTTTGGGTGTCCTGAGCGGGCATTTCGGGGTTTTTGTGGGATCCCGGCTGTCCCGAGCGGACATTTTGGGGTTTCCGTGGGGTCCCGGCTGTCCTGAGGGTGGGTTTCGGGATTTTGCGGGGTCCCGGCTGTTCTGAGGGTGGGGTTTGGGGTTTCTGTGGGGTCCCGGCTGTCCTGAGGGTGGGTTTTGGGGTTTCCGTGGGGTCCCGGCTGTTCTGAGGGTGGGGTTCGGGGTTTTTGCGGGATCCCGGCTGTTCTGAGGGTGGGGTTTGGGGTTTCTGTGGGGTCCCGGCTGTCCTGAGGGTGGGGTTTGGGGTTTCTGTGGGATTTTGGGTGTCCCGAGCGGGGATTTCGGGGTTTCTGTGGGGTCCCGGCTGTTCTGAGGGGACATTTCGGGGTTTCCGTGGGGTCCCGGCTGTCCTGAGGGTGGGTTTTGGGGTTTCTGTGGGATTTTGGGTGTCCCGAGCGGGGATTTCGGGGTTTCTGTGGGGTCCCGGCTGTTCTGAGGGGACATTTCGGGGTTTCCGTGGGGTCCCGGCTGTCCCGAGCGGACATTTTGGGGTTTCCGTGGGATCCCGGCTGTCCTGAGGGTGGGTTTCGGGGTTTCCGTGGGGTCCCGGCTGTCCTGAGGGTGGGTTTTGGGGTTTCCGTGGGGTCCCGGCTGTCCTGAGGGTGGGTTTCGGGGTTTCCGTGGGGTCCCGGCTGTCCCGAGCGGACATTTCGGGGTTTCCGTGGGGTCCCGGCCGCCCTGACGCGCCGTCCCCACAGAAGGTGTCCCCGGCCGGGGTCCCCACGCGCTCGGCCCATCCCGCCCGCTTCTCCCCCGATGATAAATTCTCCCGGCACCGCCTGGCCCTCAAGCGCCGCTTTGGGGTGTTGCTGACGCAGCGAGGCCGGACCCTGCTGTGAGCGACCCCAGAAATCCCCCCGGGATCCTCACGCCGTGAGGGACCCCGAAAACCCCCGGGGAGGACGAGGAGGAGGAGGCATCAAATCAGGATGCAAATGAACTGAAATGGGAGGGAAGGGATGTTTTTAAACAGGATAAAATTTTAATTATTAAACGGTTGGGCTGTCGAGAGTCTCTGAGTGTTGGTGTCCAAATTAATTTGGGATTTTTTTTCCTGATTTTGGGGTCCGGGAGGGGATTTAACGGGGATCTATGGGGCGCGGGGCATGATGGGAGTTGTAGTCCCGGCTTCACTAAGCTCTATGGGGCCGCGGGGCATGGCGGGAGTTGTAGTCCCGGCTCCATTAGGCGCTATGGGGCCGCGGGGCATGGCGGGAGTTGTAGGCTAAGCATCCCTAAAATGGCGCCTGCTCCAGGCCCCGCCCCCAGGTCCTGTTCCCGGGCGCTGATTGGCTGCAGGCGGTGATTTGCGGCAGCTTCAGCCAATAGGAGGAGGCGGAGGCGGGAACGGCTCCTTCAACCCCTCCAGTCCCTCCCAGTACAGACCAGTACAACCCCAGTGCCGCTCCAGACCCGGCCAGTACAGCCCAGTATCACTCCCAGTCCGTCCCAGTATCCCCCAGTCCATCCCAGTCCCCTCTACAGCCATTGACCACGCCCCTCCACTGACCACGCCCCCTCGTCCGTGCCCCGCCCCTTTCCTTGGCCCCGCCCCCTCCCAGTTCCCCCCATTCCCCCCCCCCCATTTCCAGTTCCCCGCGGCTGCGCTGGGAAGGTGAGTGGGGCCCCGGGAGCTCCCAGTAACCCCCAGTAACCCCCAGTTCATCCCAGTAACCCCCAGTAACTCCCAGTCCATCCCAGTAACCCCCCAGTAACTCCCCCAGTAACTCCCAGTAACCCCCAGTCCATCCCAGTAACCCCCCAGTAACCCCCAGTCCATCCCAGTAACCCCCCAGTAACCCCCAGTCCATCCCAGTAACCCCCCAGTAACTCCCAGTAACCCCCAGTTCATCCCAGTAACCCGCAGCAACCCCCCCAGTAACTCCCAGTTTGATCCCAGTAACCCCCAGTAACTCCCAACAACCCCCAGTAACTCCCCAGGAGCCCCCCAGTCCATCCCAGTTCATCCCAGTAACCCCCCCAATAACTCCCAGTCCCTCCCGGTAACTCCCAGTAACCTCCCCAGTCCCCCCCAGTCCCCCCGAGTCCATCCCAGTTTGCCCAGTCCATCCCAGTCCCCCCCAGTTTGCCCAGTTTGTCCCAGTCCCGCCCTGCTCAGGAATCCCAGTGACTCATCCCCCAATCCCAGTGCCCCCAGTCCCTCCCAGTTTGTCCCAGTCCCTCCCAGTATAACCCAAACCCCTCCCAGTCCGTCCCAGTCAGTTCCAGTTCCCACCAGTTTGTCCCAGTCCCGCCCTGCTCAGGAATCCCAGTGACTCACCCGGCCCCGCTCCCCTCCCAGTTTGTCCCAGTCCCTCCCAGTCCCCCCCAGTCCCTCCCAGTCCCCCCCAGTCCCTCCCAGTATCCCCCAGTCCCCTCCCAGTCCCTCCCAGTCCCTCCCAGTCCCCTCCCAGTTTGTCCCAGTCCCTCCCAGTATCCCCCAGTCCCCTCCCAGTCCCCTCCCAGTCCCCCCCAGTCCCTCCCAGTTTGTCCCAGTCCCTCCCAGTTTGTCCCAGTCCCTCCCAGTCCCCTCCCTGTTTGTCCCAGTCCCCTCCCAGTATCCCCCAGGCCCGCCCAGTCCCCTCCCAGTCCTTCCCAGTCCCTCCCAGTTAGTCCCAGTTCCCCCCAGTTTGTCCCAGTCCCCTCCCAGTCCCGCCCAGTTCCATCCCAGTTCCCTCCCAGTATCCCCCAGTCCCCTCCCAGTCCCTCCCAGTATAACCCAAACCCTTACAGTCCATCCCAGTCCTTCCCAGTTCCCCCCAGTCCCTCCCAGTTTGTCCCAGTCCCTCCCAGTTTGTCCCAGTTTGTCCCAGTTCCCCCCGGGCCCCTCTGGGGTTTCCCCTCCCCCCCCAGGGTCAAAGGTCACAGAATGGAGCGGGAACAGCTGCGGGCACTGGTGATACTGGGAGGTACTGGTTTGTACTGGGAGCGACTGGGGGGGGCTGGGGGGAACTGGGGGGGACTGGGTTATACTGGGAGGGAACTGGGATGGACTGGGAGGGACTGGGAGGGAACTGGGAGGGACTGGGAGGAACTGGGAGGGAACTGGGAGGGGACTGGGTTATACTGGGAGGGACTGGGATGGACTGGTCTGAACTGGGACGGTTGCGGCTGTTACTGGGAGGAGCTGGGCCCAGTGCCCCCCCCAGACTGGTTTAACTGGTTTAATTGGTGTCCCCTCCCCCCCCCAGTCCTGTCCCTGGCCAGAGGGGACCCCCCTGGTGAGTGACAAACTGGGATGGACTGGGAGGGACTGGGAGGGACTGGGAGGGACTGGGACAAACTGGGATGGACTGGGAGAAACTGGGAGGGACTGGGAGGGACTGGGAGGGAACTAGGTCATACTGGGATAGAAAGCCCAAACTGGTTTATACTGGGTGGGGGAGGTCCGTACTGGTCTGTACTGGTCCATACTGGTTTATACTGGTCCGTACTGGTTTATACTGGTCTGTACTGGTCCATACTGGTCCATACTGGTTTATACTGGTCCGTACTGGTCCGTACTGGTCCATGCTGGTCCATACTGGTCCATACTGGTCCATACTGGTTTATACTGGTCCGTACTGGTCTCTGACCCCTCCCTTTCCCCCCCAGATGCCTCCAGTCCCTTCCAGTACGGTGAGTGCCGGCCACTGGCGGGGACTGGGAGGGTCCCCAAATGTCCCCAAGGTGTCCCCCCAGTGTCCCCAAGGTGTCCCCAATGTCCCCAGCTGTCCCAGGTGTGTCCCCAGTGTCCCCAAGGTGTCCCCAGGGTGTCCCCAATGTCCCCAGTGTCCCCAAAGTGTCCCCAGTGTCCCCAGGGTGTCCCCAAGGTGTCCCCAAGGTGTCCCCAGCTGTCCCCAGTGTCCCCAGTGTCCCCAAGGTGTCCCCAAGGTGTCCCCAGCTGTCCCCGTGTCCTGTCCCTGTCCCAGACTGGTGTCACCTGCGCGTCGGTGGCCTCGTGGTGGCGGCGCTGCTGAGCGCGCTGGGGATCGGCGTGCTGCTCAGTGAGTGTCACCTGTCACTGTGTCATTGTCACCTGTGTGTCACCTGTGTCATTGTCACCTGTGTCATTGTCACCTGTGTGTCACTGTGTCCCTGTGTCACTGTGTCACCTGCTGAGCGCGCTGGGGATCGGCGTGCTGCTCAGTGAGTGACGTGTGTCATTGTCACCTGTGTCACTGTGTGTCACCTGTGTGTCACTGTGTCATTGTCACCTGTGTCACTGTGTCACCTGCTGAGCGCGCTGGGGATCGGCGTGCTGCTCAGTGAGTGACGTGTGTCATTGTCACCTGTGTGTCACCTGTGTGTCACTGTGTGTCACCTGTGTCACTGTGTGTCACTGTGTCACTGTGTGTCACTGTGTCACCTGCTGAGCGCGCTGGGGATCGGCGTGCTGCTCAGTGAGTGACACCTGTGTCATTGTCACCTGTGTCATTGTCACCTGTGTGTCACCTGTGTGTCCCTGTGTCACTGTGTGTCACTGTGTCACTGTGTCACTGTGTCATTGTCACCTGTGCGTCACTGTGTCACTGTGTGTCACTGTGTCCCTGTGTCACTGTGTCCCCCATGTGTCCCCATGTCACCCGAGTGTCACTGTGTCCCTGTGTCCCTGTGTCACTGTCCCCTGTGTCCCCTCAGGTGGGAAGTGCAAGTGCCGGAGCAAGGCCAGGTGGGACCCGCGGACATCGGGGACACTTTGGGGACATCTGGGGACATTTGGGGGCTTTGGGACCCCTTGGGGACACTTTGGGGACATTGGGGGGGTTGGGGACATTGGGGACACATGGGGACATCTGGGGACACTTTTGGGGGATCTGGGGACATTTTGGGGACCTTGGAGATTGGGGACACTGGGGACATTGGGGGGATTTGGGGACATTGGGGGCACTGTGGGGGTTGGGGACACTTGGGGACGTTGGGGTGATTTGGGGGTTGAGGACATTTGGGGACCTTAGGGTCACTTTGGGGACACTGGGGACACTTGGGGACATTGGGGGGATTTGGGGGCATTGGGGGCACTGTGGGAAATCGGGGGCATCGGGGACATCTGGGGACATTTGGGGACATTGTGCGGGTCGGGGACATCGAGGGGGGTTGGGGACACTTTGGGGACATTGGGGGCATTGAGGGGTTGGGGACACTGGGGACATTTGGGGACATTGGGGGCATTGAGGGGTTGGGGACACTGGGGACATTGGGGGGGGTTGGGCACATTGGGGACACTTTGGGGACATTGGCGGCTTGGGCATATCAGGGACATTTGGGGCATTTGGGGACACTTTGAGGACATTAAGGGTGCTGGGGACACCCTGGGGACACTGGTGACACGGCGCTGTCCCCTCTGTCCCCTCCCCGCAGCCGCCGCCCCCCCCCCGGAGCTGCCACCCCCGGCGGGGACAGGTGAGTGTCCCCTCCCCCCTGGGGACATTGGGGACAGTGAGGGGACAGCGAGGGGACAATGAGGGACAGTGAGGGGACAGCGAGGGGACAGTGAGGGGACAGCGAGGGGACAGTGAGGGACAGTGAGGGACAGCGAGGGGACAGTGAGGGGACAGCGAGGGACAGCGAGGGGACATTGGGGACAGTGAGGGACAGTGAGGGACAGCGAGGGGACAGGGAGGGACAGTGAGGGACAGCGAGGGGACAGCGAGGGGACAGTGAGGGACAGTGAGGGGACAGCGAGGGGACAGTGAGGGACAGTGAGGGGACAGTGAGGGGACAGTGAGGGACAGCGAGGGGACAGTGAGGGACAGTGAGGGGACAGTGAGGGGACAGCGAGGGGACAGTGAGGGACAGTGAGGGGACAGTGAGGGGACAGTGAGGGACAGCGAGGGGACAGCGAGGGGACAGCGAGGGGACAGTGAGGGACAGTGAGGGGACAGTGAGGGACAGTGAGGGGACAGTGAGGGGACAGCGAGGGGACAGCGAGGGGACAGCGAGGGGACAGTGAGGGACAGCGAGGGGACAGTGAGGGACAGTGAGGGACAGCGAGGGGACAGGGAGGGACAGTGAGGGACAGCGAGGGGACAGCGAGGGGACAGTGAGGGGACAGAGAGGGACAGTGAGGGGACAGCGAGGGGACAGTGAGGGGACAGAGAGGGGACAGTGAGGGACAGCGAGGGGACAGTGAGGGGACAGTGAGGGGACAGTGAGGGACAGCGAGGGGACAGTGAGGGGACAGTGAGGGGACAGTGCCACCCAGCCTGCGCCGCCTCTGTCCGCAGGAGCCTGAGCTGGCCCCGGGTGTCCCCAGAGTGTCCCCAGAGTGTCCCCGACAGGTGACGCCGGAACTGGGGGGGAGGGGAGGGGTTCGTGTCCCCAAAATGTCCCTAAAATGTCCTAATTGTCCCTGCATGTCCCCAAATGTCCCCGAATATCCCAAAATGTCCCCAAATGTCCCCAAAATGTCCCTATAATGTCCCTAAATGTCCCCAAATGTCCCCTAAATGTACCCAAAATGTCCCTAAATGTACCCAAAATGTCCCCAAATATCCCCAAAATGTCCCTAAATGTCCCAAATGTCCCAAATGTCCCTGCATGTCCCCAAGTGTCCCTAAATGTCCCAAAATGTCCCCAGATGTCCCCAAATGTACCCAAAATGTCCCTAAATACCCCTAAATGTCCCCAA
This sequence comes from Passer domesticus, assembly GCF_036417665.1. NCBI lineage: Eukaryota > Metazoa > Chordata > Aves > Passeriformes > Passeridae > Passer > Passer domesticus. Next base: position 1,234,125 of record NC_087506.1, on the reverse strand, counting down.
AATGTCCCCGAATGTCCCCAAAAAAGCGATGAATAAAAATTTATGGAAAAAACAGATTTTGGTCACTGGGGGAGGGGACAGCGGGACCACGGTGGCACCAGAGGGGACACAAAGCCAAGGTGACATTGGGGTGACAGTGGCTTTGGGGACATTGGGGCCATGGTGGCCTTGGGGACATCAGAGCAAAAGTGGCACCAGAGGGGACACGAGTCCTTGGGGACACTGAGGCGATGGTGGCATCAGGAGGGGACGTGACACCAGTGGTGACACTGGAGTGACAACGGCCTTGGGGACATCGGGGCCATGGTGGCACCAGGAGGGGACATTGATGGTGGCTTTGGGGACATCGGAGCAAGGGTGGCACCAGAAAGTGACACAAAGCCAAGGTGACATCGGGGTGACAGTGGCTCTGGGGACATGGGGTCAGTGGTGGCCCTGGGGACATCGGGGCCATGGTGGCACCAGGAGGGGACACAAGGCCTTGGGGACATTGGGACAGTGATGGCCTTGGGGACATCAGAATGATGGTGGCTTTGGGGACATCGGGGCCATGGTGGCACCGGGAGGGGACACTAAGATGATGGTGGCCTTGGGGACATCGGGACGGCAGTGGCACCAGTGTCACATTGAGGTGACAGTGGCTCTGGGGACATTGGGACAGTGATGGCCTTAGGGACATTGGGGTGATGGTGGATTTGGGGACATCGGGCCCATGGTGGCACCAGGAGGGGACACAAGGCCTTGGGGACACCGGGTCAGCGGTGGCCTTGGGGACATGGGGTGATGGTGGCACCATGAGGGGACACTGGATCACTGGTGGCCTTGGGGACATCGGGTCAGCAGTGCCCTTGGGGACATGGGGCGATGGTGGCCCCAGTCCCTGCCGGTGTCCTGTTGATGTCCCTGTGGTGACCGAGCCCAGGGGACGTCCCCACGTCCCTGCAGCTGCACGCGGCCGCGGTGGCACCGCTGTCCCCACGGTGTCCCCAAAGTGTCCTCAGGGGATGCTGTGGTGGCTGCCATCCCCACGTCCCTCCAGATGCCACCACGCGTCCCCTGATGTCCCCAGCTCCATGGTGACACGGTTGTCACCATCCTCACGTCCTCGGTGACACGGCAGCCGATCCAGGCGGCCATTTTGATGCCGGAGGCCACCCCGCGTCCCCAGCTGTCCCCTCAGGTCCTCGGTGACACGGCAGCAGGCCCGGCTGTCCCTCTGGACCTCCCCGCGTCCCCGCGCGTCCCCTCAGGTGCCGATGTCCTCGGTGACGTGGGCGTAGATCTGGGTGGCCCCCTTGAAGCTGGAGGCCACCAGGAAGTGGCGGTGGCCGGCAGCGACGGGGACGAAGGCGCGGGGCGTGGGCGCGGGCAGCTCCTGGGCGGGCTCCAGGCGGCCGCCGGCGCCCAGGCGGAAGACGCGGCTGGGCGCGAAGTCGTTGCCCAGCAGGACGTAGCGGTGGCCGGCCAGCAGCAGCGGCTGGAACACCAGCGAGCCCCGCGCCGGCACCTGCTGCACCTCGCGGAACATGGAGCCCTCCCAGCGCATCACCTGCACACGCAGCGCGAGGGGACCGTGGGTGGGCTGGGGTGGGTTGGGTTGGGTTGAGATGGGTTGGGTTGGGTTGGGTTGGGTGGGGTGGGTTGGGTTGGGTGGGGTGGGTGGGGTTGGGTTGGGTTGGGGTGGGTTGGGTTGTGTTGGGTTGTGTTGGGTTGAGTTGGGTTGGGTTGGGTTGGGTTGGGTTGGGTTGGGTTGGAGCCCTCCCAGCGCATCACCTGTACACGCAGCGCAAGGGGACCGTGGGTGGGCTGGGGTGGGGTGGGTTGGGTTGTGTTGGGTTGAGTTGGGTTGGGTTGGGTTGTGTTGGGTTGAGATGGGTTGGGTTGGGTTGGTTGGGCTGGGTTGGGTTGGATGGGGTGGGTGGGGTTGGGTTGGGTTGGGTTGGGTTGAGTTGGGTTGGGTTGGGTTGAGATGGGTTGGATTGGGTTGGGTTGGGTTGAGATGGGTTGGATTGGGTTGGGTTGGGTTGATTGAGATGGGTTGGGTTGATTGAGATGGGTTGGGTTGGGTTGGGTTGGGTTGGGTTGGGTTGGGTTGCGTTGGGTTGGGTGGGGTTGGGTTGAGATGGGTTGGATTGGGTTGGGTTGGGTTGAGATGGGTTGGATTGGGTTGGGTTGGGTTGATTGAGATGGGTTGGGTTGATTGAGATGGGTTGGGTTGGGTTGGGTTGGGTTGGGTTGGGTTGGGTTGGGTTGGGTTGCGTTGGGTTGGGTGGGGTTGGGTTGGGTTGAGTTGAGATGGGGTGGGTTGGGTTGGGCTGGGTTGGGTTGGATTGTGTTAGATTGGGTTGTGTTGAGTTGGGTTGAGTTGGGTTGGGGTGGGTTGGGTTGGGTTGGGCTGGGTTGGGTTGGGTTGGGCTGGGTTGGGTGGGGTTAGGTTGAGTTGAGATGGGGTGGGTTGGGTTGGATTGTGTTAGATTGGGTTGTGTTGAGTTGGGTTGAGTTGGGTTGGGGTGGGTTGGTTTGGGCTGGGTTGGGTTGGATTGTGTTAGATTGGGTTGTGTTGAGTTGGGTTGGATTGGGTTGTGTTGATTCAGATGGGTTGAGTTAGGTTGAGTTGGGTTGGGCTGGGTTGGGTTAAATGAGATAGGTTGGGTTGAGTTAGGTTGGGTTGGGTTGGGTTGGGTTGGGTTGAATTGGGTTGTGTTGATTGAGATGGGTTGGGTTGGGTTGGGTTGGGTTGGGTTGGGTTGGGTTGAATTGGGTTGGGTTGGTTTGAGTTGGGTTGGGTTGGGTTGGTTTGAGTTAGGTTGGGCTGGGTTGGGTTGGTTTGAGTTGGGTTGGGTTGGGTTGGAGCCCTCCCAGCACGTCACCTGGACGTGGAGGGGTCAGCAGGTGGGTCATGGGGTCATGGGCTGGGTTGGGTTGGGTTGGGCTGGGTTGGGTTGAGTTAGGTTGGGTTGGGTTGGGTTGGTTTGAGTTGGGTTGGGTTGGGTTGGGTTGGGTTGGGTTGGGTTGCGTTGGGTTGGGTTGGGTTGAGTTGGGTTGGGTTGGGTTGGGTTGGTTTGAGTTGGGTTGGGTTGGAGCCCTCCCAGCGCATCACCTGCACACGGAGGGGTCACGGCGTGGGTGAGGGGACCTGGGCTGGGGTGGGGTAGGGTGTGCTGGGGTAGGTGCTGTGGTCATGGTACAGGCAGTGGGACCATGGGGTGGGCGGTGGGACCATGGGGTGGGCGGTGGTACCATGGGATGGGCGGTGGGATCATGGGATGGGCAGTGGGACCATGGGGTGGGTGATGAGGTCATGGGGTGGGTGGTGGGACCATGGGGTGGGCGGTGGAACCCTGGTGTGTTTGGCTTGGGTGGGGTTGGAGCCCTCCCAGCACCATCACCTGCACACAGGGTCAGGGGGTCAGAGGTGGGGTCACGTGACCAAGATGCGGTCATGTGACCATCATGACCATGGTGCCCCCGCATGACCCTGGTGACCCCCCATGGCCACATGACCCTGATGGACACCCATGGACCCATGACCCTGCTGACACCCTATGACCCCCCGTGACCTCAGTGTGCCCCCATGACCCCACTGACCCCCCATGACCTTGATGGATCCCTACGACCTCGATGGACTTCCATGACCCCATGACCCTGATGGACCCCCATGACCCTGCTGCCCCCCTATGACCCTGGTGGACCCCCATAACCCCATGACCATGATGGAACCCCATAACCCCATGACCCTGCTGCCCCCCCATGACCCCCCATGACCTCGATGGATCCCTACGACCTCGATGGACTTCCATGACCCCATGACCCTGATGGACCCCCATGACCAAATAACCCTGCTGACCCCCCCATGACCCTGCTGACCCCCCACGTCCCCACGTCCTTGCTGACCCCCCATGACCCTGATGGACCCCCATAACCTCATGACCTTGATGGATCCCTGTGACCTTAATGGACTTCCATGATGCCATGACCTCAATGGACCCCATGACCCTGCTGACCCCTCATGACCCTGATGGACCCCCATAACCCCATGACCCTGATGGACCCCCATGTCCTGCTGAACCCCATGTCCATGACAGACCCCCCTGACCTTGATGGACCCCCATGACCTTCATGTACTTCCATGACCCCATGACCACAATGGACCCTCATAACCCCGTGACCCTGCTGACCCCCATGACCCTGCTGACCCCCCATGACCCCACAACCCTGCTGACCCCCCATGACCACCCATGACCTCAGTGTGCCCCCATAACCCCATGACCCTTCTGACCCCCTATGACCCCCTACGACCTTGCTGGACCCCCATAGCTCCATGACCTTGATGGACCCCCATGTCCCCATGACCCTGCTGACCCCCCATGACTTTGCTGGACCCCATAACCCCATGACCCTGATGGATCCCCATGACCTTGATGGACTTCCATGTCCCCATGACCTTGATGGACCCCCATGACCCTGCTGACCCCCCATGACCCCAAGACCCCCCATGACCCCACGACCCTGCTGAACCCCCATGACCTTGATGGATCCCTGTGACCTCGATGGACCCCCATGACCCCATGACCTTGATAAACCCCCATAACCAAACAACCCTGCTGAGACCCCATGTCCCCAACGAACCCCCTGACCCCCCAGACCCCACACCCACCACCCCGACCCCCGTGCCACGTCGCCGCCCTGACCTTGGCGTCGCCCAGGAACCGCGTGAGGCACAGGAAGACGCTCGTCCCGAGGCGGAAGTGCCGGGCGGCGTAGGCGTCGGGCACGTGCGGGATGTCGGTGTGCGGCGCGAAGCCGGCGCCGCCCCAGCGGTACACCAGGGGCCGGCGCGCCGCGCCGCACACCACGAGCGCCGGCCGCCCGCCCAGCTCCAGGAACTCCAGGTGCGTGTCGCGCCGCCACGGCCGCAGCGCCTGGTGCGGGTAGAAGGCTCCGGAAGCCCAGCGGAACACGGTGCTGGTGCCGCCCTTGGAGCTGTCGGCCACGCCCAGGTAGAGGTGGCCGCCCAGGCGCGCGGCGGCCACGGCGTGGGGACGGCGCAGGTGGCCCTGGCCCAGGGCCTGGTGGCGCACGAAGGGCGAGCCGGGGCCGCCCGAGCGGCGCCACACCCAGGAGCCGCCGCGCAGCTGGGCCACCACCAGGAAAAGGGTGTCACCCACGGGGACGGGGTGGCAGGCCACCGGCGCGGAGCCTGGGGGACGGAGGGGACGTCAGCGGGGACTGGGGACATCGGGGACATTGGGGACATCGGGGACACTGGGGGCACTGGGGGCACTGGGGGCACTGGGGACATCGGGGACCTTGGGGACACTGGGGATGTTGGGGACGTTGGGGACATCAGCAGGAGGGTGTCACCCACGGGGACGGGGTGGCAGGCCACCGGCGCGGAGCCTGGGGGGGCGGAGGGGACGTCAGCGGGGCTGGGGACATCGGGGACATTGGGGACATCGGGGACACTGGGGGCACTGGGGGCACTGGGGTATCATGGGCCTTGGGGGCACTGGGGACATCGGGGACCTTGGGGATGTTGAGGGCACTGGGGACACTGGGGACACTGGGGACACTGAGGGCACTGGGGACACTGGGGACATCGGGGATGTTGGGGACACTGGGGATGTTGGGAACCTTGGGGATGTTGGGGACACTGGGGGCACTGGGGATCTTGGGGACGTTGGGGACCTTGGGGACACTGGGGACACTGGGGATGCTGGGGACACTGGGGACATTGAGGACACTGGGGATGTTGGGGATGTTGGGGACATCAGCAGGAGGGTGTCACCCACGGGGATGGGGTGGCAGGCCACCAGCGCGGAGCCTGGGGGACGGAGGGGACGTCAGCGGGGCTGGGGACATCGGGGACACTGGGGACATTGGGGACACTGGGGACATTGGGGATGTTGAGGACACTGGGGTATCATGGGCCTTGGGGACACTGGGGACACTGGGGACACTGGGGACATCAGGGATGTTGAGGGACACTGGGGATCTGGGCGACATTGGGGACATTGGGGACCTGGGGGATGCTGGGGGCACTGGTTTTTTCCCATTTTTTCCCCATTTTTCCCCATTTTTTCCCGTTTTCCCCATTTTCCCCCCCATTTCTCTCACCGTTGACGACGCTCTGGGCCCGGAACCTCCCCCCAAGCTGCTCCCACTCCCACCCCATTTTTCCCCATTTTCCCCGTTTTTTTTTCTATTTTTCCCCATTTTTCCCATTTTTCCCCCTTTTTCCCCACTTTTTCCCCGTTTTTTCCCCGTTTTTTCCCATTTTCCCCATTTTCCCCCCCGTTTCTCTCACCGTTGACGACGCTCTGGGCCCGAAACCTCCCCCCAAGCTGCTCCCACTCCCACCCCATTTCCTCCCCATTTTTTTGCCTTTTTTCCCCTGTTTTCCCCACTTTTTCCCCGTTTTTCCCCATTTTGTCCCATTTTCCCCCATTTTTTCCCATTTTTTCCCGTTTTCCCCGTTTTTCCCCCTGTTTCTCTCATCGTTGACGACGCTCTGGGCCCAGAACCTCCCCCCGAGCTGCTCCCACTCCCACCCCATTTTTCCCCATTTTCCCCGGGTTTTTTTCTATTTTTCCCCATTTTTCCCATTTTTCCCCCTTTTTCCCCACTTTTTCCCCGTTTTTTCCCCGTTTTTTCCCATTTTCCCCGTTTTCCCCCCGTTTCTCTCACCGTTGACGATGCTCTGGGCCCGGAACCTCCCCCCGAGCTGCTCCCACTCCCACCCCATTTTTCCCCATTTTCCCCGGGTTTTTTTCTATTTTTCCCCATTTTTCCCATTTTTCCCCCTTTTTCCCCACTTTTTCCCCGTTTTTTCCCCGTTTTTTCCCATTTTCCCCGTTTTCCCCCCCGTTTCTCTCACTGTTGATGACGCTCTGGGCCCAGAACCTCCCCCTGAGCTGCTCCCACTCCCACCCCATTTCCTCCCCATTTTTTTGCCTTTTTCCCCCTGTTTTCCCCACTTTTTCCCCGTTTTTCCCCGTTTTTTCCCGTTTTTTCCCCGTTTTTTCCCATTTTCCCCGTTTTCCCCCCGTTTCTCTCACCGTTGACGACGCTCTGGGCGCGGAACCTCCCCCCGAGCTGGTCCCACTCCAGCAGGGCGCAGGCTCCGGCCGCCGGCTGCGCCAGGGCCACCCCCGGGTGCCCCCCGAGCGCGAAGGGCTCGGCCCCCAGCGACGAGAACGGCAGCGACTGGAACGGCCGCAGCTCTGGGGACAGGGGACACCTTGGGGACATGGGGACAGCCCTGGGGACATCACTGGGGACACGGGACAGCTTGGGGACATCACTGGGGACAGCTTGGGGACATCACTGGGGACAGCTTGGGGACAGCCCCAGGGACACAGGGACAGCCTTGGGGACATCCCTAGGGACATGGGAACATCCTTGGGGACATCACTGGGGACACGGGGACAGCCTGGGGACATCCATGGGGACATGGGGACATCCATGGGGACATGGGGACAGGCTGGGGACAGTCTCAGGGACACGGGAACATCCTTGGGGACATCACTGGGGACATCCCTAGGGACACGGGGACAGCCTGGGGACATCGCTGGGACACGGGAACATCGCACCGGGGACACCCGAGGGACACAAGGACAGCCCTGGGGACATCACTGGGGACACGGGGACAGCCCCAGGGACACGGGGACATCCCTGGGGACATCGCTGGGACACGGGGACAGCCCTGGGGACAGCCCTGGGGACACGGGGACAGCCCCAGGGCCACCCCCGGGTGTCCCCCCAGCGACGAGAACGGCAGCGACTGGAACGGCTGCAGCTCTGGGGACAGGGGACACCTTGGGGACATCCCCGGGGACACGGGGACATCCCCAGGGACACGGGGACAGCTTGGGGACATCACTGGGGACACGGGGACATCCCCAGGGACACGGGGACAGCCCCAGGGATGCAAGGACAGCCCTGGGGACATCACTGGGACATGGGAACATCCTTGGGGACATCACTGGGGACACTCTAGGGACATCACTGGGGACACTCTAGGGACATCACTGGGGACATCACTGGGACATGGGAACATCGCTGGGGACATCGCTGGGACACGGGAACATCGCACCGGGGACACCCCAGGGACACAAGGACAGCCCTGGGGACATCCCCGGAGACACCCGAGGGACACAAGGACAGCCTGGGGACATCGCTGGAGGCACGGGAACAGCCCCAGGGACACGGGGACATCCCTGGGGACATCCCCAGGGACACGGGGACAGCCCTGGGGACATCGCTGGGGACACAGGGACAGCCCTGGGGACATCCATGGGGACATGGGGACAGCCCCAGGGACACGGGGACAGCCTGGGGACAGTCTCAGGGACATGGGGACAGGCTTGGGACATCACTGGGGACATGAGGACAGCTTGGGGACACGGGGGACAGCCTGGGGACATCGCTGGGGACACAGGGACAGCTTGGGGACATGGGGACATCGCTGGGGACACGGGGATGGCTCAGGGACACTCCCACCCCCTCCCAGTCCCATTTTTTCCCCTAAAATCCCCAGATTTTAACCCCAAAATCCCCATTTTTTCCCCTAAAATTCCCATTTTTTGACTCAAACCCCCAGGATTTTTCCCCCCCAGTCCCTCCCAGTCCATCCCAGTCCCTCCCAGTACAAACCAGTATAACCCAGTCCCATTTTCCCCTCTAAAATCCCCATTTTTTGCCCCAAAATCCCGATTTTCCCCCCCGAACCCCACCAGATTTCCCCCTCCCAGTCCCTCCCAGTCACTCCCAGTCCCCCCCAGTCCCACCCAGTATATCCCAGTACATCCCAGTCCCTCCCAGTAAAAAACAGTACATCCCAGTCCCATTTTCCTCTATAAAATCCCCAATTTTACCCCCAAAATCCCCATTTTTCCCCCAAAACGCCCAAATTTTTGCCCAACCCCCCCCAGATTTCCCCCTCCCCAGTCCCCCCCCGTCCCCCCCAGTCCCTCCCAGTACAAACCAGTACATCCCAGTGCCATTCCCAGTATAACCCAGTATAACCCAGTACATCCCAGTTCCATTTTCCCCTCTAAAATCCCTATTTTTACCCCCAAAATCCCCATTTTTACCCCCAAAATCCCCATTTTTAACCCTAAAATCCCCCAATTTTTGCCCGAACCCCCCGGATCCCCCTCCCCAGTCCCCCCCAGTCCATCCCAGTACAAACCAGTCTCTCCCAGTCCCATTTCCCCTCTAAAATCCCCATTTTTCCCCCCAAAATCCCCATTTTTACCCCCAAAATCCCCATTTTTACCCCCAAAATCCCCATTTTTTCCCCTAAAATCCCCAAATTTTCGCCCAAACCCCCCGGATTTCCCCCTCCCCAGTCCCCCCCAGTGCTCCCAGTATATCCCAGTATAACCCAGTCCCATTCCCAGTATAACCCAGTCCCATTCCCAGTATATCCCAGTATAACCCAGTCCCATTCCCAGTATAACCCAGTCCCATTCCCAGTATATCCCAGTATAACCCAGTCCCATTCCCAGTATAACCCAGTCCCATTCCCAGTATATCCCAGTATAACCCAGTCCCATTCCCAGTATAACCCAGTCTAACCCAATATATCCCAGTATATCCCAGTATATCCCAGCCCCATTCCCACTCCCAAAATCCCCATTTTTTCCCCTAAAATCCCCATTTTTTGACCCAAACCCCCCGGATTTTCTCCCCCCCAGTCCCTCCCAGTATATCCCAGTATGTCCCAGTACATCCCAGTCCCATTCCCAGTACAACCCAGTACAACCCAGTATAACCCAGTCCCATTTTCTCCTCTAAAATCCCCAAATTTTTGCCCAAACCGCCCAGATTTCCTCCCCCCAGTCCCCCCCAGTCCCCCCAGTATATCCCAGTACATCCCAGTCTCATACCCAGTATAACCCAGTCCCATTCCCAGTATAACCCAGTATAACCCAGTATATCCCAGTATATCCCAGTCCCATTCCCACTCCGAAAATCCCAATTTTTCCCCATAAAATCCCCATTTTTCCCCCAAAATCCCCATTTTTCGCCCCAAACCCCCCGGATTTCCCCCCCCCCCCAGTATATCCCAGTCCATCCCAGTACAAACCAGTACATCCCAGTCCCATTTTCCCCCCAAAATCCCCATTTTTACCCCTAAAACCCCCATTTTTTCCCCTAAAATCCCCAAATTTTCACCCAAACCCCCCAGATTTCCTCCCCTCAGTCCCCCCCAGTCCCTCCCAGTACAAACCAGTACAAACCAGTATAACCCAGTCCCATTTTCCCCTCTAAAATCCCCAATTTTCCCTCCAAAATCCCCATTTTTTCCCCTAAAATCCCCATTTTTCTCCCCAACCCCCCCGGATTTCCCCCCCCCCACAGTCCCCCCCCAGTCCCTCCCAGTCCATCCCAGTACATCCCAGTCTCATTCCCAGTATAACCCAGTCTAACTCAATATATCCCAGTATATCCCAGTCCCATTCCCACTCCGAAAATCCCCATTTTTAACCCCAAAACCCCCCAATTTTCCCCTAAAATCCCCAAATTTTCACCCAACCCCCCCGGATTTCCCCCCCCAGTCCCCCCAAGTATGTCCCAGTCCCTCCCAGTCCATCCCAGTACAACCCAGTATAACCCATTTCCCCCCCAAAATCCCCATTTTCCTCTCTAAAATCCCCATTTTTTCCCCTAAAATCCCCAAATTTTTGCCCCAAACCCCCCAGATTTCCTCCCCCCCAGTCCCCCCCAGTCCCTCCCAGTCCCCCCCAGTCCCTCCCAGTCCATCCCAGTACAAACCAGTACAAACCAGTACATCCCAGTCCCATTTTCCCCTCTAAAATCCCCATTTTTTCCCCCAAAATCCCCAAATTTTCGCCCAACCCCCCGGATTTCCCCCCCCCAGACCATCCCAGTACATCCCAGTCCATCCCAGTTACCGTGGCGCTGGCAGTGCAGCTGTCGGGGTCCCAGCAGCGCCAGGGGGGTGCCCAGGTGGGGGAGGGGCGCGCGGCAGCGGCCCTCGGGGGGGGAGGGGCGGGTGCCCAGCCAGGCCAGCAGCCAGCGCAGCGCGCAGTCGCAGCGCAGCGGGTTCCCGCGCAGGTCCCTGCCACCCGGGGGGGCACCGCGGGTCACCAGGGCCACCAGAAGGCCACCAAGTGTCACCAGGGTGGCACCCAGGGGCAGCAGGGGGGGGGAAGTGGCGTTAAAGGGGCAAAAAGTGGCACTAAATGGCACAAAAATGGCACTAAAGGGACACTAAAGGGACACCAAGTGGCACTAAAGTGGCACTAAAGGGACACTAAAGGGACATCAAGGGTCACCAAGGGGCACCAAGGGGCACCAGAGTGGGGAAATGGCGTTAAAGGGGTAAAAATGGCACCAAATGACACAAAAATGGCACTAAATGGGTAAAAATGGCACTAAAGGGACATCAAGTGGCACCAAATGGCACTAAAGGGACATCAAGTGGCACTAAAGGGACATTAAATGGCACTAAAGGGACACCAAGTGGCACTAAAGGGACATTAAATGGCACTAAAGGGACATCAAGTGGCACTAAAGGGACATTAAATGGCACCAAGTGGCACTAAAGTGGCACTAAAGGGACACTAAAGGGACATCAAGTGTCACCCGGGGGTCACCCAGGGGCACCAGAGTGGGGGAAATGGCGTTAAAGGGGCAAAAAGTGGCACCAGGTGGCACTAAAATGGCACTAAAGGGACATTAAATGGCACCAGGTGGCACTAAAGGGACATGAAATGCCACAAAAATGGCACTAAAGGGACACCAAGTGGCACCAAGTGTCACCAGGGTGGCACCAAGGGGCAGCAGAGTGGGGGAAGTGGCGTTAAAGGGGTAAAAAAATGGCACCAAATGGCACAAAAATGGCACTGAATGGCACAAAAATGGCACCAAATGGCACCAAAATGGCACTAAATGGGCAAAAATGGCACTAAAGGGACATCAAGTGGCACTGAGTGTCACCAAGGGTCACCAAGGGGCACCAAGGGGCAGCAGGGTGGGGGAAATGGCGTTAAAGGGGCAAAAATGGCACCAAATGGCACAAAAATGGCACTAAATGACACAAAAATGGCACTAAAGGGACATTAAATGGCACCAAGTGGCACTAAAGGGACATCAAGTGGCACTGAGTGTCACCAAGGGTCACCCAGGGTCACCCGGGGGTCACCAAGGGGCAGCAGAGTGGGGGAAATGGCGTTAAAGGGGTAAAAAGTGGCACCAAATGGCACAAAAATGGCACTAAAGGGACACCAAGTGGCACCAAGTGGCACTAAAGGGACATCAAGTGGCACTGAAGGGACATCAAGTGGCACCAAGTGTCACCAAGGGGCACCCAGGGGCACCAGGTGTCACCAGGTGTCACCAGGGTGGCACCCAGGGGCAGCAGAGTGGGGGAAATGGCGTTAAATGGGCAAAAAGTGACACCGAATGGCACAAAAATGGCACTAAATGGGCAAAAATGGCACTAAAGGGACAGCAAGTGGCACCAAGTGACACTAAAGTGACATTAAGTGGCACAAAGTGTCACCAGGGTGGCACCAAGGGGCAGCAGGGGGGGGGAAGTGGCGTTAAAGGGGCAAAAAGTGGCACCAAATGGCACAAAATGGCACTAAAGGGACATTAAATGGCACCAAGTGGCACTAAAGGGACATCAAGTGGCACCGAGTGTCACCAAGGGGCACCAGGTGTCACCAAGGGGCACCAAGGGGCAGCAGAGTGGGGGAAGTGGCGTTAAATGGGCAAAAAGTGGCACCAAATGACACAAAAATGGCACTAAAGGGACACCAAGTGGCACCAAGTGGCACTAAAGGGACATCAAGTGGCACTGAAGGGACATCAAGTGGCACCAAGTGTCACCAAGGGGCACCCAGGGGCACCAGGTGTCACCAGGTGTCACCAGGGTGGCACCCAGGGGCAGCAGAGTGGGGGAAATGGCGTTAAATGGGCAAAAAGTGACACCGAATGGCACAAAAATGGCACTAAATGGGCAAAAATGGCACTAAAGGGACAGCAAGTGGCACCAAGTGGCACTAAAGTGACATTAAGTGGCACAAAGTGTCACCAGGGTGGCACCAAGGGGCAGCGGGGGGGGGAAGTAGTGTTAAATGGGCAAAAAGTGGCACTAAATGGCACAAAAATGGCATCAAAGTGGCACTAAAGGGACATTAAGTGTCACCAAGGGGCACCCAGGGGCACCAAAGGGCAGCGGGGAGGGAAGTGGCGTTAAAGGGGTAAAAAATGGCACAAAATAGCACAAAAATGGCACTAAATGACACAAAAATGACACTAAAGGGACATCAAGTGGCACCAAATAGCACTAAAGTGGCACTAAAGGGACACTGAAGGGACATCAAGTGGCACCAGGTGTCACCAAGGGTCACCCAGGGGCAGCAGGGTGGGGGAAGTGGCGTTAAAGGGGCAAAAAGTGGCACTGAATGGCACCAAAATGGCACAAAATGGGCAAAAAGTGGCACTGAAGGGACATCAAGTGGCACCAAAGGGACACCAAGTGGCACCAAAGGGACACCAAGTGGCACCAGAGTGACAAAAACCGGCCGCAGGTGGCACCAATGGCCCCGAAGTGGCACCAAAGGGACACCGAGTGACACCGAGTGGCACCAAGGTGGCACCAACCCTCCCAACCCCCCCAAAGTGTCCTCAAGTGTCCCAACCCCCAAATGTCCCCAAAGTGTCCCCAAAGTGTCCCCAGTGTCCCCAGTGTCACCCCCAGGTGTGTCAGTGTCCCCAGTGTCACCCACAGGTGTGTCAGTGTCACCCACAGGTGTGTCAGTGTCCCCAATGTCCCCAGTGTCACCCACAGGTGTGTCAGTGTCCCCAATGTCCCCAGTGTCCCCAAGGTGTCACCCCCAGGTGTGTCAGTGTCCCCAGTGTCCCCAAGGTGTCACCCCCAGGTGTGTCAGTGTCACCCCCAGGTGTGTCAGTGTCACCCACAGGTGTGTCAGTGTCCCCAATGTCCCCAGTGTCCCCAAGGTGTCACCCCCAGGTGTGTCAGTGTCCCCAGTGTCCCCAGTGTCACCCACAGGTGTGTCAGTGTCCCCAGTGTCCCCAATGTCCCCAGTGTCCCCAGTGTCACCCACAGGTGTGTCAGTGTCCCCAGTGTCCCCAATGTCACCCACAGGTGTGTCAGTGTCCCCAATGTCCCCAGTGTCCCCAAGGTGTCACCCCCAGGTGTGTCAGTGTCCCCAGTGTCCCCAAGGTGTCACCCACAGGTGTGTCAGTGTCACCCCCAGGTGTGTCAGTGTCACCCACAGGTGTGTCAGTGTCCCCAGTGTCCCCAGTGTCACCCACAGGTGTGTCAGTGTCCCCGATGTCCCCATTAATGTCACCCACAGGTGTGTCAGTGTCCCCAGTGTCCCCAATGTCACCCACAGGTGTGTCAGTGTCCCCAATGTCCCCAATGTCACCCACAGGTGTGTCAGTGTCCCCGATGTCCCCAGTGTCACCCACAGGTGTGTCAGTGTCCCCGATGTCCCCAGTGCCACCCCCAGGTGTGTCAGTGTCCCCAGTGTCCCCAGTGTCACCCACAGGTGTGTCAGTGTCCCCAATGTCCCCGATGTCCCCAAGGTGTCACCCCCAGGTGTGTCAGTGTCCCCAGTGTCCCCAGTGTCACCCACAGGTGTGTCAGTGTCCCCGATGTCCCCAGTGTCACCCACAGGTGTGTCAGTGTCCCCAGTGTCCCCAGTGTCACCCACAGGTGTGTCAGTGTCCCCGATGTCCCCAAGGTGTCACCCACAGGTGTGTCAGTGTCCCCAGTGTCCCCAATGTCACCCACAGGTGTGTCAGTGTCCCCAGTGTCCCCAGTGTCCCCAAGGTGTCACCCACAGGTGTGTCAGTGTCCCCAGTGTCCCCGATGTCCCCATTAATGTCACCCACAGGTGTGTCAGTGTCCCCAGGTCCCTGAAGAGCCCCCGTGGCAGCGACTCCAGGCGGTTGTTGGCCAAACTCCTGCGGGGACATTGGGGACAGCAATGGGGACATGGGGACAGCAATGGGGACACAGGGACAGCAATGGGGACAGCAATGGGGACACAGGGACACTGGGGACATGGGGACAGCAATGGGGACATGGGGACAGCAATGGGGACATTGGGGACATTGGGGACACAGGGACAGCAATGGGGACATGGGGACAGCAATGGGGACATTGGGGACATTGGGGACACAGGGACAGCAATGGGGACATGGGGACAGCAATGGGGACAGTGGGGACATGGGGACATGGGGACAGCATTGGGGACATTGGGGACACAGGGACAGCAATGGGGACATTGGGGACAGCAATGGGGACATGGGGACACTGGGGACATGGGGACATCGGGGACATGGGGACACAGGGACAGCAATGGGGACATTGGGGACAGCAATGGGGACATGGGGACAGCAATGGGGACAGTGGGGACATGGGGACATGGGGACAGCATTGGGGACATTGGGGACACAGGGACAGCAATGGGGACATTGGGGACAGCAATGGGGACAGTGGGGACATGGGGACATGGGGACATGGGGACACTGGGGACACAGGGACAGCAATGGGGACATTGGGGACAGCAATGGGGACAGTGGGGACATGGGGACATGGGGACATGGGGACATTGGGGACACAGGGACAGCAATGGGGACATTGGGGACAGCAATGGGGACATGGGGACATGGGGACAGCAATGGGGACACTGGGGACAATGGGACACTGGGGACAGTGGGGACATTGGGGTCATTGGGGACAGTGGGGACACTGGGGACATTGGGGACATTGGGGACAGCAATGGGGACAGTGGGGACACGGGGACATTGGGGACATGGGGGCACAGGGACAGCAATGGGGACAGCAATGGGGACATGGGGACACTGGGGACATGGGGACACTGGGGACATGGGGACACAGGGACAGCAATGGGGACACTGGGGACACTGGGGTCACTTTGGGGACATTGGGGACACTGGGGGCATTGGGGTCACTTTGGGGACATTGGGGACACTGGGGGCATTGGGGTCAGTGGGACATTGGGGACAGTGGAGACACTGTGGGGACACTTTGGGGTCACTGGGGACACTTTGGGGACATTGGGGACACTTTGGGGACATTGGGACATTGGGGTCACTGGGGACGTTGGGGACACTTTGGGGACACTTTGGGGACGTTGGGGACATTGGGGGAGTTGGGGGAATTGAGGACATTGGGGACACTGAGGGGACAATGGGGACATTGTGGTCAGTGGGGACATTGGGACATTGTGCGGGTTGGAGGGATTTGGGGACACTTTGGGGACATTGGGGACATTTCGGGACATTGGGGACAGTGGGGACAGTGGGGACACTGGGGACAGTGGGGTCATTGGGGACATCGGGGGCATTGTGCGGGTTGGAGGGATTTGGGGTCACTTTGGGGACATTGGGGACATTGGGGACATTGGGGACACTGGGGGCATTGGGGTCACTGAGGTCACTTTGGGGACATTGGGGACACTTTGGGGTCACTGGGGACACTTCGGGGTCAGTGGGACATTGGGGACAGTGGAGACACTCTGGGGACACTTTGGGGACACTGGGGACACGGGGTCGCGGTGTGCTGGTCACTCACAGGAAGAGCAGCCCCCGGAGCCCCCGGAGCGCGGCCGGGGCGATGGAGCCCAGCTGGGAATCCTCGATGAACCTGCACCAGTACAGACCAGTATAAACCAGTATGGACCGGTACTGACCGGTATAAACCAGTACGGACCAGTATGGACCAGTATAAACCAGTACGGACCGGTATAAACCAGTACGGACCGGTATGGACCAGTATAAACCAGTACGGACCAGTATAAACCAGTACGGACCGGTATAAACCAGTACGGACCGGTACCGACCGGTGTAAACCAGTATGGACCGGTACGGACCGGTACGGACCAGTACGGACCAGTATGGACCGGTACCGACCGGTATAAACCAGTACGGACCAGTACGGACCAGTATGGACCGGTACCGACCGGTATAAACCAGTACGGACCGGTACGGACCAGTATGGACCAGTACGGACCAGTATGGACCAGTACGGACCGGTACCGACCGGTATAAACCAGTATGGACCAGTACGGACCAGTACGGACCAGTATAAACCAGTACGGACCGGTACGGACCAGTATGGACCAGTACGGACCAGTACGGACCGGTATAAACCAGTATGGGCCAGTATGGACCAGTACAAACCAGTACAAACCAGTATAAATCACTCACAGGTACTCCAGTGCCCCCAGGCCCGTTCCCAGTACACACCAGTACACACCAGTACAAACCAGTATAACCAGTATAACCAGTATAAATCACTCACAGGTACTGGAGCGCCCCCAGGGCCGTTCCCAGTACAGACCAGTACAGACCAGTACAGACCAGTATAACCAGTAACACTCACAGGTACTCGAGCGCCCCCAGGCCCGTTCCCAGTACAGACCAGTACACACCAGTACAAACCAGTATAACCAGTATAACCAGTATAAATCACTCACAGGTACTGGAGCGCCCCCAGGCCCATTCCCAGTACAGACCAGTACAAACCAGTACAAACCAGTAACACTCACAGGTACTCGAGCGCCCCCAGGCCCGTTCCCAGTACACACCAGTACAAACCAGTACACACCAGTACAAACCAGTATAACCAGTATAAATCACTCACAGGTACTGGAGCGCCCCCAGGCCCATTCCCAGTACAGACCAGTACAAACCAGTACAAACCAGTAACACTCACAGGTACTGGAGCGCCCCCAGGCCCGTTCCCAGTACAGACCAGTACACACCAGTACAAACCAGTACAAACCAGTATAAATCACTCACAGGTACTGGAGCGCCCCCAGGCCCATTCCCAGTACACACCAGTACACACCAGTACAAACCAGTATAACCAGTACAAACCAGTATAAATCACTCACAGGTACTCGAGCGCCCCCAGGCCCGTTCCCAGTACAGACCAGTACAAACCAGTACAAACCAGTATAACCAGTATAAATCACTCACAGGTACTGGAGCGCCCCCAGGCCCATTCCCAGTACACACCAGTACACACCAGTACAAACCAGTATAACCAGTACAAACCAGTATAAATCACTCACAGGTACTGGAGCGCCCCCAGGCCCGTTCCCAGTACAGACCAGTACAAACCAGTATAACCAGTATAAATCACTCACAGGTACTGGAGCGCCCCCAGGCCCGTTCCCAGTACACACCAGTACAAACCAGTACAAACCAGTACAGACCAGTATAACCAGTATAAATCACTCACAGGTACTCCAGTGCCCCGAGGCCCATTCCCAGTACAGACCAGTACAAACCAGTATAACCAGTAACAATCACTCACAGGTACTGGAGCGCCCCCAGGCCCGTTCCCAGTACACACCAGTACAGACCAGTACAAACCAGTACAAACCAGTACAAACCAGTAACACTCACAGGTACTCGAGCACCCCCAGGCCCGTTCCCAGTACAAACCAGTACAAACCAGTACACACCAGCACAAACCAGTATAACCAGTATAAATCACTCACAGGTACTCGAGCGCCCCCAGGCCCGTTCCCAGTACAGACCAGTACAGACCAGTACAAACCAGTACAAACCAGTACAAACCAGTATAACCAGTATAAATCACTCACAGGTACTGGAGCTCCCCCAGGCCCGTTCCCAGTACAAACCAGTACACACCAGTACAAACCAGTATAACCAGTACAAACCAGTAACAATCACTCACAGGTACTGGAGCGCCCCCAGGCCCGTTCCCAGTACAAACCAGTACAAACCAGTATAACCAGTATAACCAGTAACACTCACAGGTACTCGAGCGCCCCCAGGCCCGTTCCCAGTACAGACCAGTACAAACCAGTACAAACCAGTACAGACCAGTATAACCAGTATAAATCACTCACAGGTACTCGAGCGCCCCCAGGCCCGTTCCCAGTACACACCAGTACAAACCAGTACAGACCAGTACAAACCAGTACAAACCAGTATAACCAGTAACACACTCACAGGTACTGGAGCGCCCCCAGGCCTGTTCCCAGTACAGACCAGTACAAACCAGTATAACCAGTATAAATCACTCACAGGTACTGGAGCGCCCCCAGGCCCGTTCCCAGTATAACCAGTACACACCAGTACACACCAGTACAAACCAGTACAGACCAGTATAACCAGTAACACTCACAGGTACTGGAGCTCCCCCAGGCCCGTTCCCAGTACACACCAGTACAGACCAGTACAAACCAGTAACACTCACAGGTACTCGAGCGCCCCCAGGCCCGTTCCCAGTACAGACCAGTACACACCAGTACAAACCAGTACAAACCAGTATAAATCACTCACAGGTACTGGAGCTCCCCCAGGCCCGTTCCCAGTACAAACCAGTACAGACCAGTACAAACCAGTATAACCAGTATAACCAGTATAAATCACTCACAGGTACTGGAGCGCCCCCAGGCCCGTTCCCAGTACAGACCAGTACAAACCAGTACACACCAGTACAAACCAGTATAACCAGTACAAACCAGTAACACTCACAGGTACTCGAGCGCCCCCAGGCCGTCGAAGGCTCCGTCCCCGATGCTGCGCAGGCGCCCCGAGGCCACCAGGCTGCGACAGCGCCCGGGGGTCAATTTGGGGTGAATTCGGGGCTTTTTGGGGCAGTTTGGGGTAAATTCGGGACATTTTGGGGTCAATTTGGGGCATTTTGGGGTCACTTATGGGGGAAATTTGGGACAAACTTGGGGACATTTGGGGACAATTTGGGATCGTTTGGGACATTTTGGGGTCAGTTATGGGGGAAATTTGGGACATTTTGGGACAATTTGGGACATTTTAGGGAAAATTTGGGACTTTTTTGGGGTCAATTTGGGACATTTTGGGACAAATTTGGGACATTTTGGGGTATTTTGGGGTCAACTATGGGGAAAATTTGGGACATTTTGGGGTCAATTATGGGGACATTTTGGGACATTTTGTGGATATTTTTGGGAAAACTTGGGACATTTTAGGGGAAATTTGGGACATTTTGGGATATTTTTGGGATAAATTTGGGACATTTTGGGGTCAGTTATGGGGAAAATTTGGGGTAATTTCGAGCCATTTTGGGACATTTTAGGGTCAATTTGGGACATTTTGGGGTCAATTATGGGGAAATTTGGGATACTTTGGGGACATTTTGGGACAATTCTGGGACCTTTAGGGGTCAATGATGGGGAAAATTTGGGACATTTTAGGGACTTTTTGGGACATTCTGGGACAAATTTGGGACATTTTGGGGTCACTTATGGGGGAAATTTGGGATATTTTAGGTCAATTGTGGGGAAAATTTTGGGACTTTTGGAGCCATTTTGGGACATTTTGGGACAAATTCGGGACATTTTGGGGCATTTTGAGGTCAACTTTGGGGAAAATTTGGGGCATTTTGGGGTCACTTATGGGGGAAATTTGAGGCAATTTTGGGACATTTGGGGTCCACTTGGGGAGATTTGGGACAAATTTGGGACATTTTTGGGACATTTTAGGGTCAATTTTGGGACATTTTAGGGGAAATTTGGGACATTTGGGGACTTTTTGGGGCCAATTTTTGGCAATTTTGGGACATTTGGGGTCAACTTGGGGAGAATTTGGGGTCAATTTGGGACATTTTGGTGAATTAAGGGGAAAATTTGGGGATATTTTGGGGATATTTTGGAGAAATTTGGGACATTTTGGGGTCAATTCTGGGGAAAATTTGGGACATTTTGGGGATATTTTCAGGAAAATTTGGGACAAATTTGGGGACATTTGGGGACTTTTTGGACATTTTAGGGTCAATTTTGGGATATTTTTGGGATCAATTTGGGACATTTTGGGGTCAACTATGGGGAAAATTTGGGGTAATTTCGAGCCATTTTGGGACATTTTAGGGTCAATTTGGGGACAGTTTGGATCTATTTTGGGACATTTTGGGGGATATTTTGGGATATTTTGGGACATTTTAGGGTCATTTTAGGGATATTTTTGGGACAAATTTGGGGACTTTTTCGGGTCAATTTGTGGCAATTTTGGGACATTTTGGGGTCAATTTGGGGACATTTGGGGTCAATTATGGGGGAAATTTGGGACATTTTGGGGCTATTTTCGGGAAAATTTGGGACAAATTTGGGACATTTTGGGGTCAGCTTTGGGGAAAATTTGAGATACTTTGGGGACATTTTGGGGACAGTTTTGGGGTCAATTTGGGACCTTTCGGGATCAATTATGAGGAAAATTTGGGACATTTTGGGGACATTTGTGGGATTTGGGGACATTTTGAGACATTTTTGGGTCAATTTGAGGACATTTTGGGGACATTTGGGACATTTTGGGGACAATTTTAGGACATTTTTGGGATAAATTGGGATATTTTGGGGTCAACTTTTGGGAAAATTTGGGACATTTTGTGGATATTTTTGGGGAAATTTGGGACAAATTTGGGGGCATTTGGGATCATTTGAGACATTTTAGGGTCAATTTTGGGACATTTTAGGGGGAATTGGGACATTTGGGACTTTTTGGGGTCAACTTGGGGAGAATTTGGGGTCAATTTGGGACATTTTAGGGTAAATTTTGGGACAAATTCGGGACATTTTGGGATATTTTGAGGTCAACTTTGGGGAAAATTTGGGGCATTTTGGGGTCACTTATGGGGGAAATTTGGGACAAATTTGGGGACATTTGGGGACAATTTGGGATCGTTTGGGCCATTTTGGGACATTTTGGGCCATTTTGGGTGATTTTGGGCCATTTTGGGACATTTGGGGCTATTTTGGTACATTTTGGGCCATTTTGGGCTGCTTTGTGGAGTTTTGGGGTTTGTAGTGCCATTTTTGGGGTGATTTTGGGGTTTTGGGGTGAATTTCGGGACATTTTGGGGTGTTTTGTGTAATTTTGGGTGTTCAGTGCCATTTTTGGGGTGATTTTGGGGTATTTAGGGCCAATTTGGGGGTGATTTGGGACATTTTGGGGCCGTTTTTGGGTATTTTGGGACATTTTGGGATATTTGGGGCATTTGGGGCCATTTTAGGGTGATTTTGGGATATTTCGACACATTTTGGGTGATTTTGGGGATATTTCGACACATTTTGGGTGATTTTGGGGTGATTTTGGGGTTTCAGGGCCATTTTGGGGTGAATTGGGGGTTTGGGGAATGATTTTGGGGCCATTTTGGGGTGAATTTGGGGGATTTTGAGCTGAATTTGGGGTTTTTGGGGTGAATTTGGGGACATTTTGGGGTGAATTCAGGGTATTTTGAGGTTTTTGGGGTTTTCAGGGTGAACTTGGGGATATTTTGGGGTGAATTCGGGATATTTGAGGTATTTGGGGGTTTGGGGTGAATTTTGGGTTTTTGGGGTGAATTTGGGGACATTTTGGGGTGAATTCAGGATATTTTGAGGGTTTTGGGGTTTGGTGTGAATTTTGGGATGATTTTGGGGTGTTTTGGGGTGAATTTGGGGGTTTGGGGGTGAATTTGGGATATTTTGGGGTGAATTTCAGATATTTTGCAGTATTTGGGGTTTTGGGCTATTTTGGGGTGAATTTTGGGGTTTGGGTGAATTTTTGGGTTATTTTGGGGTGAATTCGGGATATTTGAGGGTTTGGGGGTGAATTTTGGGGATGAATTTTGGGATATTTTTGGCTATTTGGGGGTGAATTTGGGGATATTTGAAGTATTTGGGGTTTTGGGGTGCATTTTGAGGTGAATTTTGGGGTTTTTGGGGAGAATTTTGGGGTGAATTTGGGGTAATTTGGGGATATTTTGGGGTGAATTCGGGATATTTGAGGTATTTGGGGTTTTGGGTGAATTTTGGGGTGAATTTTGGGGTTTTGGGGTGAATTTTGGGGTGAATTTGGGGTGATTTTGGGGTATTTGGGGGAACTTTGGGCTATTTGGGGGTGAATTTTGGAGTTAATTTTGGAGTTTTGGGGGAATTTTTGGGTGATTTTGGGGTACTTGGGTGGGGATTTGGGGCTGGTTTGGGGTGAATTTGGGGATTTTGGGGTGAATTTGGGGATATTTGAAGTATTTGGGTTTTGGGGTGAGTTTTGGGGTTTTTGGGGTGAATTTTGGGGTGAATTTGGGGTAATTTTGAGGTTTTTGGGGTTTTAGGGTGCATTTTGAGGTGAATTTTGGGATATTTGGGGATGTTTTGGGGTGAATTCGGGATATTTTGAGGTATTTGGGGTTTTTGGGGAGAATTTTGGGTTTTGGGGGTGAATTTGGGGTAATTTTGGGATGTTTTGGGGTGAATTCGGGATATTTGAGGTATTTGGGTTTTGGGGTGAATTTTGGGGTGAATTTGGGGTTTTGGGGTGAATTTTTGTGTTATTTTGGGGTGAATTCGGGATATTTGAGGTATTTGGGTTTTGGGGTGAATTTTGGGGTGAATTTTTGGCTTTTTGGGGTGAATTTTGGGGTTTTTGGGGTGAATTTTGGGGTGAATTTGGGGTAATTTTGAGGTTTTTGGGGTTTTGGGGTGCATTTTGAGGTGAATTTTGGGATATTTGGGGCTGTTTTGGGGTGAATTCGGGATATTTGAGGTATTTGGGGTGAATTTGGGGATATTTTTGGGGTGAATTTGGGGTGAGTTTTGGGGTTTTGGGGGTGAATTTTGGGTTGAATTTTAGGTTTTTGGGGTGAATTTTGGGGTGAAGTTGGGGACATTTTGGGGTGAATTCGGGATATTTGAGTTTTTTGGGGTGAATTTTGGGGTTTTGGGTAATTTTGGGGTGAATTTTTGGGAT
The DNA here is from genome assembly GCF_036417665.1 of Passer domesticus. Taxonomy (NCBI): domain Eukaryota; kingdom Metazoa; phylum Chordata; class Aves; order Passeriformes; family Passeridae; genus Passer; species Passer domesticus. The sequence goes on along the minus strand of NC_087506.1, from coordinate 1,210,347 downwards.
ATTTTGGGGTTAATTTTGGGATATTTAGCAGTATTTGGGGTTTTGGGCTGTTTTGGGGTGAAGTTGGGGTTTTGGGGTGAATTTGGGGTTTTTGGGGTGAATTTTGGGCTGTTTTGGGGCGAATCTTGGGATATTTTGGGATATTTGGGGGTGAATTCAGGATATTTGGAGGTTTTTGTAGTTTGGGGGTGAATTTTGGGTCGAATTTTGGCTTTTTGGGCTATTTTGGGGTGAATTTTGAGGTTTTGGGTGAATTTTTGGGTTATTTTAGGGGGATTTGGGGCTGTTTTGGGGTGAATTTTGAGGTTTTGGGTGAATTTTTGGGTTATTTTGGGGTGCTCGGGTGGGGATTTGGGGCTGTTTTGGGATGAATTTGGGGTTTTGGGGTGAATTTGGGGTCAATTTTCGGCTATTTTAGGGTGAATTTTCCAATATTTTGCAGTATTTGGGGTTTTGGGCTGTTTTGAGGTGAATTTGGGGTTTTTGGGGTGAATTTGGGGGGAATTCCCGGATATTTGGAGGTATTTGGGTTTTTGGGATATTTTGGGGGTTTGGGGGTGAATTTTTGGGTTATTTTAGGGGGATTTGGGGCTGTTTTGGGGTGAATTTTGGAGGTTTTGGGGTGAATTCGGGATATTTTGTGGTTTTTGGGGTTTGGGGTGAATTTTGGGTTGAATTTGGGGGTTTTGGGGTGAATTTTGGGATATTTTGTGGTATTTTGGGGTGAATTCAGGATATTTGAGGGTTTTGGGATCTGGGGTGAATTTTGCGGTTTTTGGGGTAAATTTGGGGTATTTGGTGGGATTTTGGGGTGAATTTGGGGCTATTTTGGGGTGAATTTGGGATATTTGATGTTTTGGGGTTTAAGGGTAATTTTGGGGTGAATTTGGGGTAATTTTGAGGTTTTTGGGGGTTTGGAGTGCATTTTGAGGTGAATTTTGGGGTTTTGGGGTGAATTTTGAGGTGAATTTTGGGATATTTGGGGATGTTTTGGGTTGAATTCGGGATATTTTGAGGTATTTGGGGTTTTTGGGGAGAATTTTGGGGTGAATTTTGGGTTTGGGGTGAATTTGGGGCAATTTTGGGATGTTTTGGGGTGAATTCGGGATATTTGAGGTTTTGGGGATTTGGGGGTGAATTTTGGGGTGAATTTGGGGTTTTGGGGTGAATTTTTGTGTTATTTTGGGGTGAATTCGGGATATTTGAGGTATTTGGGTTTTGGGGTGAATTTTGGGGTGAATTTTTGGCTTTTTGGGGTGAATTTTGGGGTTTTTGGGGTGAATTTTGGGGTGAATTTGGGATACTTTGGGGGTTTGGGGGTTTTGGGGTGCATTTTGGGGTGAATTTTGGGATATTTGGGGATGTTTTGGGGTGAATTCGGGATATTTGAGGTATTTGGGGTGAATTTGGGGATATTTTTGGGGTGAATTTTGGGGTTTTTGGGGTGAATTTGGGTTCATTTTGGGGTGAATTCGGGATATTTGAGGTTTTTGGGGTGAATTTTGGGGTTTTGGGGTGAGTTTGGGGTGAATTTGGGGTTTTTGGTGACTCACAGCAGGGTCAGCGCCGGGAGGTGCCGGAAGCTCCCCTGGGGCAGCTCCTCCAGGTGCCAGCGGAGCAGGGAGCTGGAACGGGGCGGAAAACGGAGAAATTGGGAAAAACGGGGAAAAACGGGGGAAAACGGGGAAAACGGGGAAAAAACAGGGAAAAAACAGGGAAAAAACGGGGAAAAAACGGGGAAAATTGGGGGAAATTGGGGGAAATTGGAGAATTTGGGGGGGAAATGGGGAGAAAATGGGGGGGAAATTGGGGGAAATTGGGGAAAAAATGTGGAAAAATTGGGGAAAAACGGGGGGAAACCGGGGGAATTGGGGAATTTTGGGGGAAAAATGGGGGAGAAAATGGGGAATTTTGGGGGAAATTGGGGAAAATTGGTGAAAATTGGGAAAAAATGGGGAATTTTGGGGGAAATTGGGGAAAATTGGTGAAAATTGGGAAAAAATGGGGAATTTTGGGGGAAATTGGGGAAAATTGGGAAAAAATGGGGAATTTTGGGGGAAATTTGGGGGAAAATGGGGAAAAACAGGGAAAAACGGGAAAATTGGGGGAAAATTGAGGGAAATTGGGGAAAAGTGGGGAATTTTGGGGGAAATTTGGGAAAAACGGGGAAAATGGGGGAAATTGGGGAAAACGGGGAAAATTGGGGGGAAAATGGGGAAATTGGGGAATAAACAGGGAAAAAATGGGGAAAATTGGGGGAAATTGGGGGAACTTGGAGAATTTGGGGGGGAAATGGGGAGAAAATGGGGGAAAATTGGGGAAAAACGGGGAAAATTGGGGGAAATTTTAGAAAAAACGGGGGAAATTGGGGGAAATTGGGGAATTTGGGGGGATTTTGGGGGGATTTGGGGGGAAAATGGGGGAGGAAATGGGGAATTTTGGGGGAAATTTGGGGGAAAACAGGGAAAATTGGGGAAAAATTGGGGAAAATTGGGGAAAATTGGGGAAAAACGGGGAATTTTGGGGGAAATTGGGGAAAATTGGGGAAAATTGGGAAAAAATGGGGAATTTTGGGGGAAATTGGGAAAATTGGGGGAAATTGGGGGGATTTTGGGGGGATTTGGGGGGAAATTGGGGAAAAACGGGGAAAAACGGGAATTTGGGGGGATTTGGGGGGAAATTTGGGAAAATTGTGGGAAATTGGGAAAAAATGGGGAAAAATTGGGGGAAATTGGGGAATTTGGGGGGATTTGGGGGGAAATTGGGGGAGAAAATGGGGAATTTTGGGAGAAATTTGGTAAAAATGGGGGAAAACAGGGAAATTTGGAGAAAACTGGGGAAAAACGGGGAATTGTGGGGGAAATTGGGAAAAAATGGGGAATTTTGGGGAAAATTTGGGAAAAACGGGGAAAATTGGGGAAAATTGGGGGAAACTGGGGAAAATTAGGGAAAACAGGGAAAAATGGGGGGAAAATGGGGAAAATTGGGGAAAATTGGGAATTTGGGGGGATTTGGGGGGAAAATGGGGGAATTTGGGAGAATTTTGGGGGAAATTTGGGGGAAATTGGGGAAAAACGGGGGAAAACGGAAAAATTGGAATTTGGGGGGATTTTGGGGGGAAATTTGGGAAAATTGTGGGAAATTGGGACAAATTGGGGGAAATTGGGGAAAATTGGGGAAAATTGGGGGAAAATGGGAATTTTGGGGGGATTTTGGGGGAATTTGGGGGAGAAAATGGGGAATTTGGGGGGAAATTTGAGAAAAAACGGGGAAATTTGGGAGAATTTTGGGGGAAATTTGGGAAAAATGGGGGAAATTGGGGAAAATTGGGGAATTTGGGGAGATTTGGGTAAAATTTGGGGGGATTTTGTGGGGAAATGGGAAAATTGGGGGAATTTTGGGGAGAATTTTGGGGAAAATGGGAAAATTTGGGGCAATTTGGGAGAATTTTGGGGGAAAATTGGGTGAATTTGGGGAAATTGGGGAAAATGTGGGGGAAATTTGGGGAATTTTGGAAAGAAAATGAGGAATTTGGGGGGAAATTGGGGGAATTTGGGGGGAAAATGGAGAATTTGGGGGAATTTTGGAGAAGTTTGGGGGAATTATTGCGGGAATTTGGGGGAAAATGGGGAAATTTCAGGAAATTTTGGAGAATTTTGGAGGAAAATGAGAAAATTTGGGGAAATTTGAGGGATTTTTGGGGGAATTTTTGAAAACTGGGGGAATTTTGTAGAAAATTTGGGGGAATTTTTGGGAAATTTTGGGGAAATCGGGAGAAATTTGGGGGAAATTTGGGGAAAATTGGGGAAAATTTGGAGAAGTTGGGGGAAAATTTGGGGGAAATTTGGGGGAATTTTGGGGAAAAATTGGTGGAATTTGGGGGGAAATGGGAAAATTGGGGGAAATTTGGAGGATTTTAGGAAAATTTGAGGGGGAAGTGGGGAAATTTGGGGAAATTTGGGGGATTTGGGGGGGAAATTGAAGAAATTTCGGGAATTTTGGGGAAATTTGGGGAGGAAAATGGGAAGTTTGGGGAAATTGGGGAAAAATTGGGAAAATTGGGGGAATTTGGGGGAAATTTTGTGGAATTTTGGGAAAATTGGGAATTTGGGGCAATGGGGGAATTTTAGGGAATTTTGGGGGAAAACTGGGAGAAAGGGGAGGAATGGGGGGAACTGGGACCAAACTGGGACCAAACTGGGACTAAACTGGACCAAACTGGTCTGAACTGAGACTAAACTGGTCCAAACTGGTCTAAACTGGTCTGAACTGGTCCCAAACTGGGACTAAACTGGACCGAACTGGTCTAAACTGGGACTAAACTGATCTAAACTGGTCTAGACTGGGACTAAACTGGTCTGAACTGGTCCCAAACTGGTTTAAACTGGTCTGAACTGGTCTAAACTGGTCTGAACTGGTCTAGACTGGGACTAAACCAGGACCAAACTGGTTTAAACTGGTCTGAACTGGTCTAAACTGGGACTAAACTGGTCTGAACTAGGACTGAACTGGACTAAACTGGTCTAAACTGGTCCAAACTGGTCTGAACTGGTCCCAAACTGGGACTAAACTGGACCAAACTGGTCTGAACTGGGTCTAAACTGGATTAAACTGGGACTAAACTGGTCTAGACTGGGACTAAACCAGAACCAAACTGGTCCAAACTGCGACTAAACTGGGACTAAACTGGTCTGAACTGGTCTGAACTGGTCTGAACTAGGACTAAACTGGTCTAGACTGGTCCAAACTGGGACTAAACTGGACTAAACTGGTTTAAACTGGTCCAAACTGGTCTGAACTGGTCCCAAACTGGTCTAAACTGGTCTAAAGTGGTCTGAACTGGTCTGAACTGGTCCCAAACTGGGACTAAACTGGTCCCAGCTCCCCTCAGGCCATGCAGGGGGCGGGGCTTAAGGGATGACGTCATCGGGGCGGGGCTGGAAGGAACCATTGGGGGTCCCGGGGGGGTTTTGGGGCCCAAATTTGGGGATTTTGGGGTTTGAGGGATCCCGAATTTGGGGGATTTTTGGGGGGTCCCAAACTTTGGGAATTTGGGGTTTTGGGGTCCCAAATTTGGGGGATTTTGGGAGGTCCTGGCAGGGATTTGGGGTCCCAAATTTGGGGATTTTGGGCTCCAAAATTTAGGGAATTTTGGGGGGGTCCCGGGGGAGGTTTTGGGGTCCCAAATTTGGGGGATTTTGGGGTTTTGGGGATCCCAATTTTCGAGGATTTGGGGGGTCCCAAATTTGGGGATTTGGGGTTTGAGGGATCCCAAATTTAGGGATTTGGGGGTCCAAATTTGGGGGATTTTGGGAGGTCCCGGCAGGGATTTGGGGCTCCAAATTTGGGGTCTCGGGGGGGTTTTGGGGGGTCCCAAATTTGGGGGATTTTTTGGTTTTGGGGTCCCAATTTTGGGGGGTTTTGGGGTTTGGGTGATCCCAAATTTGGGGATTTTGGGTCCCGAAATTTGGGGGATTTTAGGGTGTCCCTGGGGGAATTTTTGGGGGGCCCCGGGGTGGATTTTTTGGGGTGTCCCGGGGGGGTTTTGGGGTCCCAATTTTGGGGAATTTTGTGGTTCCCGAATTTGGGGGATTTTGGGGGGTCACGGGGTCCCAAATTTGAGGGATTTTAGGGTTTTGGAGATCCCAAATTTGGGGGTTTGGGGGATCCCGAATTTGGGGAATTTTGGGGTCCCGAATTTGGGGATTTTGGGTTTTGGGGATCCCGAATTTGGGGGATTTTTGGGGGGTCCCGGGGGGTTTTGGGGTCCCAAATTTGGGGGATTTTTGGATTTTGGGGATCCCAATTTTCGCGGATTTGGGGGGTCCCAAATTTTGGGAGTTTGGGGGGGTCCCAAATTTGGGGATTTGGGGTTTTGGGGATCCCAAATTTAGGGATTTGGGGGTCCAAATTTGGGGGATTTTGGGGGATCCCGGGGCGGGTTTTGGGGTCACAATTTTGGGGGGTTTTGGGCTTTGGAGGATCCCAAATTTGGGGATTTTGGGGCTCAAAATTTGGGGATTTTGGGTCCCGAAATTTGGGGAATTTTGGGGGGCCCCGGGGTGGATTTTTTGGGGTGTCCCGGGGGGGTTTGGGGTCCCGAATTTGGGGGATTTTTGGGGTTTGGGGTCCCGATTTTGGAGGATTTTGGGGTCCCAAATTTGGAGATTTTGAGGGGTCCCAGGGGAAGTTTTGGGGTCCCAGTTTTGGAGAATTTGGGGTCCCAAATTTGGGGATTTTGGGGTTTTGGGGTCCCAAATTTGGGGGATTTTGGGGGTCTCGAATTTGGGGGATTTTTGAGGGGTCCCGGGGGTGTTTTGGGTGGGGGGAGTCCTAATTTTGGAGAATTTGGGGTCCCAAATTTGGGGGATTTTTGGATTTTGGAGATCCCAAATTTGGAGAATTTGGGGTTTGGGGGATCCCAAATTTGGGGATTTTGGGTCCCGAATTTGGGGAATTTTTGGGTTGTCCCGGGGGGGTTTTTGGGGGGTCCCGGGGGAGGTTTGGGGGTCCCAAATTTGAGGGATTTTTGGGTTTTGGGGTCCCAAATTTGGGGGATTTTTGGGGGTCCCGGGGTCCCAAATTTGGGGATTTCGGGGTTTTGGGTGATGCCAAATTTGGGGATTTTGGGGTCCTGAATTTGGGGCATTTTGGGGGGACCCTGAGGGGTTTTTGGGTTCGAAATTTGGGGATTTTTGGGTTTTGGGGTCCCAATTTTGGGGGATTTTGGGGTTCCCGGATTTGGGGGATTTTGGGGGGTCACGGGGCCCCAAATTTGGGGGGTTTTGGGGTCCCAAATTTGGGAATTTTGGGGTCCAAAATTTGGGGAATTTGGCCTCCCGAATTCGGGGAATTTTGGGGGGTCCCGGGGCAGGTTTTGGGGTCCCAAATTTGGGGGATGTTTGGTTTTTGGGGTCCCAAATTTGGAGAATTTGGGGTTTGGGGGATCCCAAATTTGGGGATTTTGGGCTCCCGAATTTGGGGAATTTTTGGGGGGTCCCGGGGGAGGTTTTGGGGGTCCCAAATTTGGGGGATTTTTGGGTTTTGGGGATCCCGAATTTGGGGGATTTTTGGGGGGTCCCAGGGGGTTTAGGGGTCCCAAATTTGGGGGATTTTGGGGTTTTGGGGATCCCAATTTTCGCGGATTTGGGGGGTCCCAAATTTTGGGAGTTTGGGGGGGTCCCAAATTTGGGGATTTGGGGATCCCAAATTTAGGGATTTGGGGATCCAAATTTGGGGGATTTTGGGGGATCCCGGGGCGGGTTTTGGGGTCCCAAATTTTGGGGATTTGGGCTTTGGAGGATCCCAAATTTGGGGATTTTGGGGGTCCCAAATTTGGGGGATTTTTGGGTTTTGGGGATCCCAAATTTGGGGATTTTTGGGTTTTGGGGTCCCAAATTTGGCGATTTTGGGGTTTTGGAGATCCCAAATTTGGGGATTTTGGGGTTCAAAATGTGGGGATTTTGGGTCCCGAATTCGGGGAATTTTGGGGGTTTGGGGGATCCCAAATTTGGGGGATTTTTGGGGGGTCCCGGGGGGGTTTTTTTTGCCCTCCCCACCCCCCCCGGACGATTCCATTCCCCCCCGGGGGGTCCGGCCGGTTCCAAACCGAGGCAAAGGGGGGGGAGGGGAGGCCAAGGAGCTCGGGGAGCCCCAAATCTTTTTTTGGGGGGGGTCGATGAATGGGGGAGGGGTCTGGGGAGGGGGAGGGGCACTCACAGCGTGGCCAGGCCCGGGGGGAGCCCCCGCGGGACCCCCCCCGCCCCCCCCCGGCAGCGCGCGCTGCTCCGCTCGCAGGCGCAGCCCCCGGGACAGGCCACGCCCCCTCTGGGGACCCCCCCCAAAACCGGGACCCCCCCAAAAAGCGGGACCCCCCCCAGGAGGGGCAGGAGGGGCCACAGGAGGAGGGCGGGGGCAGCCATGGGGGGGGAATAAAAAAAAAATTAAAAAATTAAAAAAAAAAAATTAAAAAAAAATTAAAAAATTTGGTAAAAATGGCAAAAATGGCCCCAAAAATGGCCCCAGAAATCTTCAAATATGAAAATAAAAAAGGCAAAAAAGAACTCAAAAAAAAATTAAAAAGTAAAAAAAAAATGGCCCCAAATATTAAAAAGAAAAGAAAAAAAAATCAAAAAAATTTAAAAAGTAAAAAAAAAAAAGGCTCCAAAAAATCCCCAAATATTAAAAAAAGCCAAAAAATTTCAAAAAGTAGAAAAAACCAAAAATGGCCCCAAAAATCTCCAAGTATTAAAAAAAAGCAAAAAAAAAATTTAAAAAGTAAAAAGAAAAAAAAACAAAAATGGCCCCAAAAAATCCCAAAATATTTTTAAAAAGTAAACAAAAAAAAAAAAAAAATTAAAAAGTAAAAAAAAAAAGGGTCCAAAAATGGCCCCGGAAATCTCCAAATATGAAAATTAAAAAGGAAAAAAAAACTCAAAAAATTTAAAAAGAAAAAGAAAAAAAAAAAGACCCCAAAAATGGCGCAAAAAATCCCCAAATATTAAAAAAAAAGCAAAAAAAATTAAAAAGTAAAAAAAAAAAAAACCCCAAAATGGCCCTAAAATCTACAAATATTAAAAAAAAAAGCCGAAAAATGACTCAAAAAAATTAAAAAGTAAAAAAAAAAAAACAAAAATGGCCCCAAAAAATCCCCAAATATTTTTAAAAAGAAAAAAAAAAACCCTCAAAAAATTTTAAAAAGTTAAAAAAAAAAAAAACAAAAATGGCCCCAAAAAATCCCAAAATATTCCAAAAAGCAAAAAAATTTAAAAAGTAAAAAGAACCCCAAAAATGGCCCCAAAAAATCCCAAAATATTTTTAAAAAGAAAAAAATTAAAAAAATTTAAAAACAAAAAAAAAGGCCCCAAAAATGGCCCCGGAAATCTCCAAATATGAAAATAAAAAAGGCAAAAAATAACTCAAAAAATTAAAAAGTAAAAAAAAAAAGGCCCCAAATATTAAAAAGAAAAGAAAAAAAAAAATTCAAAAAATTTAAAAAGTAAAAAAAAAGGCCCCAAATATTAAAAAGAAAAGGAAAAAAACCTCAAAAAATTTAAAATGTAAAAGAAAAAAATAATAAAGAAATGGCCCCAAAAATCTCCAATTAAAAAAAAAGCCAAAAATAGCTAAAAAAAAAAAAATTTAAAAAGAAAAAAAAGGCCCCAAAAAATCCCCAAATATTAAAAAAAAGCCAAAAAAATCTCAAAAATTTTTAAAAATTAAAAAAGGCCCCCAAAAAATCCTCAAATATTAAAAAGGAAAGCAAAAAAAAAACTCAAAAAAATTAAAAATTAAAAAAAGGCCCCAAAAATCTCCAAATATTAAAAAAAAAGCAAAAAAATACCTCAAAAAATTTTAAAAAGTAAAAAAAAATAAAAAAGGCCCCCAAAAAATCCCCAAATATTGAACAAAGCCAAAAAATAACTCAAAAAAATTTAAAAAATAAAAAAATTAAAAAATTTTAAAATAGCCCAAAATTCAAAAAAAACCCCTCAAAATTAAAAAAAATCAAAAATCCCCAAAAATACCTCAAACAATTAAAAAAAAATCAAATAAAACCCCCCAAAAATAAAAAACCCCCCAAAAATAAAACAAAAAAATCCCCAAAAATCCCCCCCGAACCCCCACAAGAATCACAGAAAAGAACCCAAAAATTCTTGAAAATTCTACCAAAAAAATGGGAAAATTATTAAAAAAAAAAATGGGAAAATTCCCCGAAAATTCCCGGGAAATTAAAAATGATATCCAAAATAAAATAAAAAATAAAAATTAATTTTTTCCTGCAAAAATACTCCAAAAAAAAATCCCCAAAAATAAATCCAACACCTAAAAAATGCCTCAAAATTAACCCCAAATGTAAAAAAAAAAAAGAAAAAAAACCCAAATTTCCCCAAAAATCCCAGAAAATACCCCAAAAATTCTTTAAAAAAAAAAAAAAGGGAAAATTATTATTTTTTTTTAATCCCCCAGAATTCTGCAAAAATAAGGCGAGTTTTTTTTAATTCTAGGAAAAACCAAAAAAAACCACAACAAAACAAAGCTAAAGAAAATTGAATTTTTTTTAAAAAAAATTAAATAAAAGCTCGCAAAAAAACCCCCAAAAATCCCCAAAAAATCCAAATCCCAGCCAAGAAAAGTCCCCGCAAAAAAATCCCAAAAAAACACCAAAAATCCCCCAAAAGAACCCAAATTTTGTTAAAAAAATCCTTTAAAAAAATCCTGAAAATTTCCTCCTAAAAACCCCAGAAAAAAATTTAAAATTTAAAAAAAAATCCCAAAAAAACCCGAAAAAATTGGAAAAAAATTTAAAAAAAAAATCCCAAAAATTTGTTGTTAAAATTCCCAAAAAGAAAACAAAAAAATCCCAAAATATCCTCAAAAATTCGTGTAAAAAACCTGGGAAAAATCTGCCCAAAAAAACTAAAAAATGTCCCCCAAAATCCCCAAAAAACTGGAAAAAAAAATGGAAAAAAATTTAAAAATATTCTCAGAAATTTGTTGTTAAAATTCCCAAAAAGAAAACAAAAAAAATACCCCAAAATATCCTCAAAAATTTGTATAAAAAACCTGGGAAAAATCTGCCCCAAAAACCTAAAAAATGTCCCCAAAAATCCCAAAAAAAAGAAAAAAAAGGAAAAAAATTTTTAAAAAATTCTCAGAAATTTGTTGTTAAAAGTCCCAAAAAGAAAACAAAAAAAGCCCCAAAATATCCTCAAAAATTTGTATAAAAAACCTGCAAAAAATCTCCCCAAAAAACTAAAAAATGTCCCCAAAAATCCCCCAAAAAAAGAATTAAAAAATGGGGAAAAAAAATTAAAAAATTTCCCAAAAATTTGTTTTTAAAATTCCCCAAAAAGAAAACAAAAAAATCCCCAAAATATCCTCAAAAATTTGTATAAAAAACCTGGGAAAAATCTGCCCAAAAAACTAAAAAATCTCCCCAAAAAAACTGAAAAAAAATGGAAAAAAATTTAAAAAATTCCCAAAAATTTGTTTTTAAAATTCCCCAAAAAGAAAACAAAAAAATCCCCAAAATATCTTCAAAAATTTGTATAAAAAACTAAAAAAGTCCCAAAAAATCCCCCAAAAAAGTCCCAAAAATTCCTTAAAAATTCCTTTAAAAACTTGCTAAAACTCCACCCAATCAAATCCCTTCAAATCCTTTTAAAATCTCCTAAAAAAGGAAAAAAAAAAAATCCCAAATTTAGGGAAAAATCCCAGAAAAATGCCACAAAAATCCCCAGAAAAAGAAATGAAAGAATTCCCAAAAAAATCCCCAAAAGCTCCTAAAAAATCCAATAAAAATCCCCCAAAAAACACCAAAAAATCTCCCGAAAACCCCAAAAAATTTGCTTTAAAAATTGCAAATTTCGGGCTCCAACTCCCTCAAAAATCGTCCAAAAATCCTTAAAAAATCCCCCAAAAAATGAAAATAAAAATTAAAATAAAATTTAAAAAAAAAAATTTAAAATAAAAAGAAAAGAACCCAAAACCCCAAAACCAAAAATGACAAAAAAATCCTAAAAACAAACTCCAAAAAATCTGGAAAATTTAAAAAAATAATCCACAGAAAATGAAATAAAAAAACCCAAAAATAAAATTTAAAAATCCCCAAAAATTCGGAAAAATCCTAAAATAAAACAAAAAAAAAATCCCCAAAAAATGGAAAAAATTCCCCAAAAAATCCTCCAAAAAAATCCCAATTTTCGGGCTCCGCCTCCCCAAAAAGCCCCAAATTCTCCCCAAAAAAGTCCAGAAAATTTAAAATAAAAATGAAAATTAAAAACCTAAAAAAAGCCCTTAAAAAACCCCAAAAAAATCCCCAAAAATCCCAAATTTGGAGCTCAGTGTGGAGGAAAAAAACCCCCAAAAAATCCTCAGAAAACCTCAAAAAAAACCCCAAAAAATTCCAAAAATAAACCCCAAAAAACTCTAAAAAAAACCCAAAAAAACCCTCAAAAAACCCGCAAAAAAAACCCCAAAAATAAAAAAAAAAACCAAAAATCCCCCCCAAAAAAACCAAAAAATAAAACCCAAAAAACCCCAAAACAGCCCCAAATAATCCCCAAAAACCACTCAAAAAAAACTAAAAAAAACCTTTAAAAAACGAAAATAAAATCAAAAATGCCCCAAATTTCGAGCTCAGGATGGAGCCCAAATCACCCCAAAAAATCCCCAAAAAATCCCAAAAATCCCCCAAAATTTCCTCCCAAAACCCCAAAAATCCCAAAAATGAACCCAAAAAAATCGGAAAAAATCCCAAAGAAAACCCCAAAGAAATCCTGAAAGAAATAAAATTAAAAGTTTCAAACTCCCCCCAAAAAACCTCTTTAAAAACCCCAAAATCCGCTCTAAAAATCCCAAAACAATCCCAAAAAAATCCCAAAAATTAAAAAAAAATTAAAACAAAAAAAATTTAAAAACCCCCCAAAAAACCAAAAAAAAACCTAAAAAAAAGCCCAAAATCCCAAAAAATCCCCCAAATTTCGAGTTCAGGGTGGAGCTCAAATCACCCCAAAAAAACCCAAAAAACCAAAAAAATCCAAAAAAAAAAACCCCCAAAAAACCCCAAAAAATGCCCCAAAAATCCTAAAAAAATTAAAAAAAAAATCCTTTAAAAATCCCAAAAAATCCCAAAAAAATCCCAAATTCCGAGCTCGGGGCAGAGCAGAAAATCCCAAAAAAAAACCCACAAAAAACTTTAAAAAACTCCTAAAAAAAAAAAATCTTAAAAATAACCCAAAAATATCTGGAAAAAACCAAAAAGAAAATTTTAAAAAATCCCAAAAACCCTTTAAAACACCCTTAAAAAAACCCTAAAAATCCCTTTAAAAAACCCTAAAAATGCCCTAAAAATGTCCTAAAAATCCCCAAAAAATAACCCTTAATATATTCCTAAAAACTGAAAAATAACCCCAAAAAATCTCTTTAAAAATCCCCCAAAAAACCCCGAAAAAATTCCAAAAAAATTCCCAAAAAAAGCCTAAAAATCCCAAAATAATCCCAAAAAAATCTCTTTAAAAATCCCAAAAAAACCCAAAAATTCCTAAAAAAGAGGAAAAAAAAATCCCCTAAAAATCCCAAAATAATCCCCAAAAAAAAACTCTCAAAAGAGGCAAAAATCCGCCCAAATAAACACCCCAAAAAACCCCAAAATCCCCCAAATTTCGAGCCCAAAATCCCCAAAAAACCCCAAAAATTTCGCCCAAAAAACCAAAAAAAAAAAAGGAAAAAAAACCAAAAAAGCCCAAAATCGGCGGGATGGGCGGAGCCCGCCCCAAAAGCGGCGCTCGGAGTAAAAACCCCGCCAAAAAACCCCAAAAAAACCCAAAAATGGTTAAAAAAATCCCAAAATTCTGAAAAATCCCAAAAAACCCCCAAAAACCCCAAAATCCACCCCAAAATCGCCCCGAAAAATTCCCCAAAACGTCCAAAAAAATCCCCAAAATTCCCCCTCCCCACCCCCGCTGTGCCCCTCCCCCTTCTCGGAGCCCAAAATCCCCAAAAATTAAAAAAAAAATTCCCGAAATTGCCCAAAATTCCCCAAATTTCCCCCAAATTCGGGGCCCCCCCAGCGCCGCTGCTGCTCCGCGCGGTGGGCGGGGCTTGGCGAGGCCACGCCCTTTGCGCGTGGGTTATGGCCATATATGGAGTTGGAGACCATATATGGAGAAAGCCACGCCCACTCTGGGTACAAAGGAGCCGCTTGTTGGGAGAGGGGGCGGGGCCAGAGTGGGACAGAGCGGCTTTGAACTGGGAGGGACTGGGAGGGACTGGGAGGGACTGGGGGGGACTGGGATTGAACTGGGAGGGACTGGGAGGGACTGGGAGGGACTGGGACAAAGGGGCTTTGTACTGGGAGCACTGGGACAAAGGCGCTTTGTTACTGGGAGGGTCACTGGGGGTCACTGGGACAGAGGGGCTTTGTACTGGGAGGGACTGGGGGGGACTGGGAGGGACTGGGGGGGACTGGGGGGGACTGGGAATGGGACTGGGAGGGACTGGGAGGGACTGGGACAGAGTGGCTTTGAACTGGGATTGAACTGGGAGGGACTGGGAGAGACTGGGAGGGAACTGGGAGGGACTGGGATTGAACTGGGAGGGACTGGGAGAGACTGGGAGGGAACTGGGAGGGACTGGGAGGGAACTGGGAGGGACTGGGGGTCACTGGGACAGGGGCGCTTTGTTACTGGGAGCACTGGGAGGGAACTGGGACAAAGGCGCTTTGTTACTGGGAGTTACTGGGAGGGTCACTGGGGGTCACTGGGACAAAGGGGCTTTGTACTGGGAGGGAACTGGGAGGGACTGGGAGGGAACTGGGACAGAGGGCACTTTGTTACTGGGACATACTGGGAGGGACTGGGAGGTCACTGGGGGTCACTGGGACAAAGGGACTGTGCACTGGGAGGGACTGGGAGGGTTCCCAGTCTGTTACTGGGAGGGGGCGGGGCCTGGGAGCCTCCCTACTCAGTTACTGGTCCCTTACTGGTGTGACCGGTCTGTAACTGGTGTGTGACTGGTGTGACTGGTGTGACTGGTGTGACTGGTGTGTGACTGGTGTGACTGGTGTGTGACTGGTGTGACTGGTGTGTAACTGGTGTGACTGGTCTGTGACTGGTGTGACTGGTCTGTAACTGGTGTGACTGGTGTGACTGGTGTGACTGGTCTGTAACTGGTGTGACTGGTCTGTGACTGGTGTGACTGGTCTGTAACTGGTGTGACTGGTCTGTAACTGGTGTGACTGGTCTGTGACTGGTGTGACTGGTCTGTAACTGGTGTGACTGGTCTGTAACTGGTGTGACTGGTGTGTAACTGGTGTAACTGGTGTGTAACTGGTGTGACTGGTGTGTGACTGGTGTGACTGGTGTGTGACTGGTGTGACTGGTGTGTGACTGGTCTGTGACTGGTCTGTAACTGGTGTGTGACTGGTGTGACTGGTGTGTGACTGGTGTGACTGGTGTGTGACTGGTGTGACTGGTCTGTAACTGGTGTGACTGGTGTGTGACTGGTGTGACTGGTCTGTAACTGGTGTGACTGGTGTGTGACTGGTGTGACTGGTCTGTAACTGGTGTGACTGGTGTGTAACTGGTGTGACTGGTCTGTAACTGGTGTGACTGGTCTGTAACTGGTGTGACTGGTGTGTAACTGGTGTGTGACTGGTGTGACTGGTGTGTAACTGGTGTGACTGGTGTGTAACTGGTGTGACTGGTCTGTAACTGGTGTGACTGGTGTGTAACTGGTGTGTGACTGGTGTGACTGGTGTGTAACTGGTGTGACTGGTGTAACTGGTGTGACTGGTGTGTGACTGGTGTGTGACTGGTCTGTAACTGGTGTGACTGGTCTGTAACTGGTGTGACTGGTGTGTAACTGGTGTGACTGGTCTGTAACTGGTGTGACTGGTGTGACTGGTGTGTAACTGGTGTGACTGGTGTGTGACTGGTGTGTGACTGGTGTGACTGGTCTGTAACTGGTGTGACTGGTCTGTGACTGGTGAGACTGGTCTGTGACTGGTGTGACTGGTGTGTAACTGGTGTGACTGGTCTGTAACTGGTGTGACTGGTCTGTGACTGGTGTGACTGGTGTGTGACTGGTGTGTAACTGGTGTGACTGGTGTGTAACTGGTGTGAATGGTCTGTAACTGGTGTGACTGCTGTGTAACTGGTGTGACTGGTGTGTAACTGGTGTGACTGGTCTGTGACTGGTGTGACTGGTGTGACTGGTGTGACTGGTCTGTAACTGGTGTGACTGGTGTGACTGGTGTGACTGGTCTGTGACTGGTGTGACTGGTGTGTAACTGGTGTGACTGGTGTGTAACTGGTGTGACTGGTGTGTGACTGGTGTGACTGGTCTGTAACTGGTGTGACTGGTGTGTGACTGGTGTGACTGGTGTGTAACTGGTGTGACTGGTCTGTAACTGGTGTGACTGGTGTGTGACTGGTGTGACTGGTCTGTGACTGGTGTGACTGGTCTGTAACTGGTGTGACTGGTGTGTAACTGGTGTAACTGGTCTGTAACTGGTGTAACTGGTGTGACTGGTGTGACTGGTCTGTAACTGGTGTGACTGGTCTGTGACTGGTGTGACTGGTCTGTAACTGGTGTGACTGGTGTGTAACTGGTGTGACTGGTCTGTAACTGGTGTGACTGGTGTGTGACTGGTGTGACTGGTCTGTAACTGGTGTGTAACTGGTGTGACTGCTGTGTGACTGGTGTGACTGGTGTGTGACTGGTGTGACTGGTCTGTAACTGGTGTGACTGGTGTGTAACTGGTGTGACTGGTGTGTGACTGGTGTGACTGGTGTGTAACTGGTGTGACTGGTGTGTGACTGGTGTGACTGGTGTGTAACTGGTGTGACTGGTGTGTGACTGGTCTGTGACTGGTGTGACTGGTGTGTAACTGGTGTGACTGGTGTGTGACTGGTGTGACTGGTGTGTGACTGGTGTGACTGGTGTGACTGGTGTGACTGGTCTGTAACTGGTGTGACTGGTGTGTAACTGGTGTGACTGGTGTGTGACTGGTGTGACTGGTGTGTGACTGGTGTGACTGGTGTGTAACTGGTGTGACTGGTGTGTGACTGGTGTGACTGGTGTGTGACTGGTGTGACTGGTCTGTAACTGGTGTGACTGGTGTGTGACTGGTGTGACTGGTGTGTGACTGGTGTGACTGGTGTGTAACTGGTGTGACTGGTCTGTAACTGGTGTGACTGGTGTGTGACTGGTGTGACTGGTGTGTAACTGGTGTGACTGGTGTGTGACTGGTGTGACTGGTCTGTGACTGGTGTGACTGGTGTGTGACTGGTGTGACTGGTCTGTAACTGGTGTGACTGGTGTGTGACTGGTGTGACTGGTGTGTGACTGGTGTGACTGGTCTGTAACTGGTGTGACTGGTCTGTGACTGGTGTGTAACTGGTGTGACTGGTCTGTAACTGGTGTGACTGGTGTGTGACTGGTGTGTGACTGGTGTGACTGGTCTGTAACTGGTGTGACTGGTGTGTGACTGGTGTGTAACTGGTGTGACTGGTGTGTAACTGGTGTGACTGGTGTGTGACTGGTGTGACTGGTGTGTGACTGGTGTGACTGGTCTGTAACTGGTGTGACTGGTGTGTGACTGGTGTGACTGGTGTGTGACTGGTGTGACTGCTGTGTAACTGGTGTGACTGGTGTGTGACTGGTGTGACTGGTGTGTGAGTGGTGTGACTGGTGTGTAACTGGTGTGACTGGTGTGTGACTGGTGTGTGACTGGTCTGTGACTGGTGTGACTGGTGTGTGACTGGTGTGACTGGTGTGTGACTGGTGTGACTGGTGTGTGACTGGTGTGACTGGTCTGTAACTGGTGTGACTGGTCTGTGACTGGTGTGACTGGTGTGACTGGTCTGTAACTGGTGTGACTGGTGTGTGACTGGTGTGACTGGTCTGTAACTGGTGTGACTGGTCTGTGACTGGTGTGACTGGTGTGACTGGTCTGTAACTGGTGTGACTGGTCTGTGACTGGTGTGTAACTGGTGTGACTGGTCTGTAACTGGTGTGACTGGTGTGTAACTGGTGTGACTGGTCTGTAACTGGTGTGACTGGTGTGTGACTGGTGTGACTGGTGTGTGACTGGTGTGACTGGTCTGTAACTGGTGTGACTGGTGTGTGACTGGTGTGACTGGTGTGTGACTGGTGTGACTGGTCTGTAACTGGTGTGACTGGTCTGTGACTGGTGTGACTGGTCTGTAACTGGTGTGACTGGTGTGTGACTGGTGTGACTGGTCTGTAACTGGTGTGACTGGTCTGTAACTGGTGTGACTGGTGTGTCACTGGTGTGACTGGTCTGTAACTGGTGTGACTGGTCTGTAACTGGTGTGACTGGTGTGTAACTGGTGTGACTGGTCTGTAACTGGTGTGACTGGTCTGTGACTGGTGTAACTGGTCTGTAACTGGTGTGACTGGTGTGTGACTGGTGTGACTGGTGTGTAACTGGTGTGACTGGTCTGTAACTGGTGTGACTGGTCTGTGACTGGTGTGACTGGTGTGTGACTGGTGTGACTGGTGTGTAACTGGTGTGACTGGTCTGTAACTGGTGTGACTGGTCTGTGACTGGTGTGACTGGTCTGTAACTGGTGTGACTGGTGTGTGACTGGTGTAACTGGTCTGTAACTGGTGTGACTGGTGTGTGACTGGTGTGACTGGTGTGTAACTGGTGTGACTGGTGTGTAACTGGTGTGACTGGTCTGTAACTGGTGTGACTGGTCTGTGACTGGTGTGACTGGTGTGTGACTGGTGTGACTGGTCTGTAACTGGTGTGACTGGTCTGTAACTGGTGTGACTGGTCTGTAACTGGTGTGACTGGTGTGTAACTGGTGTGACTGGTCTGTAACTGGTGTGACTGGTCTGTGACTGGTGTGACTGGTGTGTGACTGGTGTGACTGGTCTGTAACTGGTGTGACTGGTCTGTGACTGGTGTGACTGGTCTGTGACTGGTGTGACTGGTGTGTGACTGGTGTGACTGGTCTGTGACTGGTGTGACTGGTGTGTGACTGGTGTGACTGGTGTGTAACTGGTGTGACTGGTGTGTGACTGGTGTGACTGGTGTGTGACTGGTGTGACTGGTGTGTAACTGGTGTGACTGGTGTGTGACTGGTGTGAC
Source organism: Passer domesticus (assembly GCF_036417665.1). Lineage (NCBI taxonomy): Eukaryota > Metazoa > Chordata > Aves > Passeriformes > Passeridae > Passer > Passer domesticus. The sequence continues at coordinate 1,191,722 of NC_087506.1, read as the reverse complement.
TGGTGTGTGACTGGTGTGACTGGTGTGTAACTGGTGTGACTGGTGTGTGACTGGTGTGATTGGTGTGTAACTGGTGTGACTGGTGTGACTGGTGTGACTGGTGTGTGACTGGTGTGATTGGTGTGTAACTGGTGTGACTGGTGTGACTGGTGTGACTGGTGTGTGACTGGTGTGACTGGTCTGTGACTGGTGTGACTGGTGTGACTGGTCTGTAACTGGTGTGACTGGTGTGTAACTGGTGTGACTGGTGTGTGACTGGTGTGACTGGTGTGTAACTGGTGTGACTGGTGTGTGACTGGTGTGACTGGTGTGTGACTGGTGTGACTGGTCTGTAACTGGTGTGACTGGTCTGTGACTGGTGTGACTGGTGTGACTGGTCTGTAACTGGTGTGACTGGTCTGTGACTGGTGTGTAACTGGTGTGACTGGTCTGTAACTGGTGTGACTGGTGTGTAACTGGTGTGACTGGTCTGTAACTGGTGTGACTGGTGTGTGACTGGTGTAACTGGTCTGTAACCGGTGTGACTGGTGTGTGACTGGTGTGACTGGTCTGTGACTGGTGTGACTGATGTGTGACTGGTGTGACTGGTCTGTAACTGGTGTGACTGGTCTGTGACTGGTGTGACTGGTCTGTGACTGGTGTGACTGGTGTGTGACTGGTGTGACTGGTCTGTAACTGGTGTGACTGGTGTGTGACTGGTGTGTAAGTGGTGTGACTGGTGTGACTGGTGTGTGACTGGTGTGACTGGTGTGACTGGTATGACTGGTGTGTGACTGGTGTGACTGGTGTGTGACTGGTGTGACTGGTCTGTAACTGGTGTGACTGGTGTGTAACTGGTGTGACTGGTCTGTGACTGGTGTGACTGGTGTGTGACTGGTGTGACTGGTCTGTAACTGGTGTGACTGGTGTGACTGGTGTGACTGGTGTGTAACTGGTGTGACTGGTCTGTGACTGGTGTGACTGGTGTGTAACTGGTGTGACTGGTCTGTGACTGGTGTGTAACTGGTGTGTAACTGGTGTGACTGGTGTGTGACTGGTGTGACTGGTCTGTAACTGGTGTGACTGGTGTGTGACTGGTGTGACTGGTGTGTGACTGGTGTGACTGGTCTGTAACTGGTGTGACTGGTGTGTGACTGGTGTGACTGGTGTGTAACTGGTGTGACTGGTGTGTGACTGGTGTGACTGGTGTGTAACTGGTGTGACTGGTCTGTAACTGGTGTGACTGGTGTGTGACTGGTGTGACTGGTGTGTAACTGGTGTGACTGGTGTGTGACTGGTGTGACTGGTCTGTAACTGGTGTGACTGGTCTGTAACTGGTGTGACTGGTGTGTGACTGGTGTGACTGGTCTGTGACTGGTGTGACTGGTGTGTAACTGGTGTGACTGGTCTGTAACTGGTGTGTAACTGGTGTGACTGGTCTGTAACTGGTGTGACTGGTCTGTAACTGGTGTGACTGGTGTGTAACTGGTGTGTCTGGTCTGTAACTGGTGTGACTGGTGTGACTGGTGTGTGACTGGTGTGACTGGTGTGTGACTGGTGTGTGACTGGTGTGTAACTGGTGTGACTGGTGTGTGACTGGTGTGTGACTGGTGTGACTGGTGTGTGACTGGTGTGACTGGTCTGTAACTGGTGTGACTGGTGTGTAACTGGTGTGACTGGTCTGTAACTGGTGTGATTGGTGTGACTGGTGTGTGACTGGTGTGTAACTGGTGTGACTGGTGTGACTGGTGTGACTGGTCTGTAACTGGTGTGACTGGTGTGTGACTGGTGTGACTGGTGTGTGACTGGTGTGACTGGTCTGTAACTGGTGTGACTGGTGTGTGACTGGTGTGACTGGTCTGTGTCTGGTGTGACTGGTCTGTAACTGGTGTGACTGGTGTGTAACTGGTGTAACTGGTGTGACTGGTGTGACTGGTGTGTGACTGGTGTGACTGGTGTGTGACTGGTGTGACTGGTCTGTAACTGGTGTGACTGGTGTGTGACTGGTGTGACTGGTCTGTGTCTGGTGTGACTGGTCTGTGACTGGTGTGACTGGTGTGTAACTGGTGTGACTGGTGTGTAACTGGTGTGACTGGTCTGTAACTGGTGTGACTGGTGTGTGACTGGTGTGACTGGTGTGTGACTGGTGTGACTGGTGTGTAACTGGTGTGACTGGTGTGTGACTGGTGTGACTGGTGTGTAACTGGTGTGACTGGTCTGTGACTGGTGTGACTGGTGTGTAACTGGTGTGACTGGTGTGTAACTGGTGTGACTGGTGTGTGACTGGTGTGACTGGTGTGTAACTGGTGTGACTGGTCTGTGACTGGTGTGACTGGTGTGTGACTGGTGTGACTGGTGTGTAACTGGTGTGACTGGTCTGTGACTGGTGTGACTGGTGTGTAACTGGTGTGACTGGTCTGTAACTGGTGTGTAACTGGTGTGACTGGTCTGTGACTGGTGTGACTGGTGTGTAACTGGTGTGACTGGTCTGTGACTGGTGTGACTGGTGTGTGACTGGTGTGACTGGTGTGTGACTGGTGTGACTGGTGTGTAACTGGTGTGACTGGTCTGTGACTGGTGTGACTGGTCTGTAACTGGTGTGACTGGTGTTTGACTGGTGTGACTGGTCTGTGACTGGTGTGACTGGTGTGTGACTGGTGTGACTGGTGTGTAACTGGTGTGACTGGTCTGTAACTGGTGTGACTGGTGTGTGACTGGTGTGACTGGTGTGTAACTGGTGTGACTGGTCTGTAACTGGTGTGACTGGTCTGTAACTGGTGTGACTGGTCTGTAACTGGTGTGACTGGTGTGTGACTGGTGTGACTGGTCTGTAACTGGTGTGACTGGTGTGTGACTGGTGTGACTGGTCTGTGACTGGTGTGACTGGTGTGTGACTGGTGTGACTGGTGTGTAACTGGTGTGACTGGTGTGTGACTGGTGTGACTGGTCTGTAACTGGTGTGACTGGTGTGTAACTGGTGTGACTGGTGTGTAACTGGTGTGACTGGTGTGTGACTGGTGTGACTGGTCTGTAACTGGTGTGACTGGTGTGACTGGTCTGTAACTGGTGTGACTGGTGTGTGACTGGTGTGACTGGTCTGTAACTGGTGTGACTGGTGTGACTGGTCTGTAACTGGTGTGACTGGTGTGTGACTGGTGTGACTGGTGTGTAACTGGTGTGACTGGTCTGTGACTGGTGTGACTGGTGTGTGACTGGTGTGACTGGTCTGTAACTGGTGTGACTGGTGTGTGACTGGTGTGACTGGTCTGTAACTGGTGTGACTGGTGTGTGACTGGTGTGACTGGTCTGTAACTGGTGTGACTGGTCTGTAACTGGTGTGACTGGTGTGTGACTGGTGTGACTGGTCTGTAACTGGTGTGACTGGTCTGTAACTGGTGTGTAACTGGTGTGTTTCTGGTGTGACTGGTCTGTGACTGGTGTGACTGGTGTGTAACTGGTGTGACTGGTCTGTAACTGGTGTGTAACTGGTGTGACTGGTCTGTAACTGGTGTGACTGGTCTGTAACTGGTGTGACTGGTGTGTGACTGGTGTGACTGGTGTGTAACTGGTGTGACTGGTCTGTAACTGGTGTGACTGGTGTGTGACTGGTGTGACTGGTCTGTGACTGGTGTGACTGGTCTGTGACTGGTGTGACTGGTGTGTGACTGGTGTGACTGGTCTGTGACTGGTTTGACTGGTGTGTAACTGGTGTGACTGGTGTGTAACTGGTGTGACTGGTGTGTAACTGGTGTGACTGGTCTGTGACTGGTGTGACTGGTGTGTGACTGGTGTGACTGGTCTGTAACTGGTGTGACTGGTCTGTGACTGGTGTGACTGGTCTGTAACTGGTGTGACTGGTGTGTGACTGGTGTGACTGGTCTGTAACTGGTGTGACTGGTCTGTAACTGGTGTGTAACTGGTGTGACTGGTGTGTGACTGGTGTGACTGGTGTGTAACTGGTGTGTAACTGGTGTGACTGGTGTGTAACTGGTGTGACTGGTGTGACTGGTGTGTGACTGGTCTGTGACTGGTGTGACTGGTCTGTGACTGGTGTGACTGGTGTGTAACTGGTGTGACTGGTGTGTGACTGGTGTGACTGGTGTGTGACTGGGGTGTAACTGGTGTGACTGGTGTGTAACTGGTGTGACTGGTGTGACTGGTCTGTGACTGGTGTGACTGGTCTGTGACTGGTGTGACTGGTCTGTAACTGGTGTGACTGGTCTGTAACTGGTGTGACTGGTGTGTGACTGGTGTGACTGGTGTGTAACTGGTGTGACTGGTGTGACTGGTCTGTGACTGGTGTGACTGGTGTGTAACTGGTGTGTAACTGGTGTGACTGGTGTGTAACTGGTGTGTAACTGGTGTGACTGGTGTGTGACTGGTGTGACTGGTCTGTGACTGGTGTGACTGGTGTGTGACTGGTGTGACTGGTCTGTGACTGGTCTGTGACTGGTGTGACTGGTGTGTGACTGGTGTGACTGGTCTGTAACTGGTGTGACTGGTCTGTAACTGGTGTGACTGGTGTGTAACTGGTGTGACTGGTCTGTGAATGGTGTGACTGGTGTGTAACTGGTGTGACTGGTGTGACTGGTCTGTAACTGGTGTGACTGGTCTGTGACTGGTGTGACTGGTGTGTGACTGGTGTGACTGGTCTGTAACTGGTGTGACTGGTGTGTAACTGGTGTGACTGGTGTGACTGGTGTGACTGGTCTGTAACTGGTGTGACTGGTGTGTAACTGGTGTGACTGGTCTGTGACTGGTGTGACTGGTCTGTAACTGGTGTGACTGGTCTGTGACTGGTGTGACTGGTGTGTAACTGGTGTGACTGGTGTGTGACTGGTGTGACTGGTGTGTGACTGGTGTGTGACTGGTGTGACTGGTGTGTAACTGGTTTGACTGGTCTGTAACTGGTGTGACTGGTGTGTGACTGGTATGACTGGTCTGTAACTGGTGTGACTGGTGTGTGACTGGTGTGACTGGTGTGTGACTGGTGTGACTGGTGTGACTGGTGTGACTGGTGTGTAACTGGTGTGACTGGTCTGTAACTGGTGTGACTGGTGTGTAACTGGTGTGACTGGTGTGACTGGTGTGACTGGTCTGTAACTGGTGTGACTGGTGTGTAACTGGTGTGACTGGTCTGTGACTGGTGTGACTGGTCTGTAACTGGTGTGACTGGTCTGTGACTGGTGTGACTGGTGTGTAACTGGTGTGACTGGTGTGTGACTGGTGTGACTGGTGTGTGACTGGTGTGTGACTGGTGTGACTGGTGTGTAACTGGTTTGACTGGTCTGTAACTGGTGTGACTGGTGTGTGACTGGTATGACTGGTCTGTAACTGGTGTGACTGGTGTGTGACTGGTGTGACTGGTGTGTGACTGGTGTGACTGGTCTGTAACTGGTGTGACTGGTGTGTAACTGGTGTGACTGGTGTGTGACTGGTGTGTGACTGGTGTGTAACTGGTGTGACTGGTGTGTAACTGGTGTGACTGGTCTGTGACTGGTGTGACTGGTCTGTAACTGGTGTGACTGGTGTGTAACTGGTGTGACTGGTCTGTGACTGGTGTGACTGGTCTGTAACTGGTGTGACTGGTCTGTGACTGGTGTGACTGGTGTGTAACTGGTGTGACTGGTGTGTGACTGGTGTGACTGGTCTGTAACTGGTGTGACTGGTGTGTAACTGGTGTGACTGGTGTGTGACTGGTGTGACTGGTGTGTGACTGGTGTGACTGGTGTGACTGGTGTGTAACTGGTGTGACTGGTCTGTGACTGGTGTGACTGGTGTGTAACTGGTGTGACTGGTGTGTAACTGGTGTGACTGGTCTGTAACTGGTGTGACTGGTGTGTAACTGGTGTGACTGGTGTGTGACTGGTGTGTGACTGGTGTGTGACTGGTGTGACTGGTGTGACTGGTCTGTAACTGGTGTGACTGGTGTGTAACTGGTGTGACTGGTGTGTAACTGGTGTGACTGGTCTGTAACTGGTGTGACTGGTGTGTAACTGGTGTGACTGGTATGACTGGTGTGACTGGTCTGTAACTGGTGTGACTGGTCTGTGACTGGTGTGACTGGTCTGTAACTGGTGTGACTGGTCTGTGACTGGTGTGACTGGTGTGTAACTGGTGTGACTGGTGTGTGACTGGTGTGACTGATGTGTGACTGGTGTGACTGGTGTGTAACTGGTGTGACTGGTGTGTGACTGGTGTGTGACTGGTGTGACTGGTGTGTAACTGGTTTGACTGGTCTGTAACTGGTGTGACTGGTGTGTGACTGGTATGACTGGTCTGTAACTGGTGTGACTGGTGTGACTGGTGTGTGACTGGTGTGTGACTGGTGTGTGACTGGTGTGTAACTGGTGTGACTGGTCTGTGACTGGTGTGACTGGTCTGTAACTGGTGTGACTGGTGTGTGACTGGTGTGTGACTGGTGTGACTGGTGTGTAACTGGTGTGTAACTGGTGTGACTGGTGTGACTGGTGTGTAACTGGTGTGACTGGTGTGACTGGTGTGACTGGTCTGTAACTGGTGTGACTGGTCTGTGACTGGTGTGTGACTGGTGTGACTGGTGTGTGACTGGTCTGTGACTGGTCTGTGACTGGTCTGTGACTGGTCTGTAACTGGTGTGACTGGTGTGTAACTGGTGTGACTGGTGTGACTGGTGTGTGACTGGTGTGACTGGTGTGACTGGTCTGTAACTGGTGTGACTGGTCTGTGACTGGTGTGTGACTGGTGTGACTGGTGTGTGACTGGTCTGTGACTGGTCTGTGACTGGTCTGTGACTGGTCTGTAACTGGTGTGACTGGTGTGTAACTGGTGTGACTGGTGTGACTGGTGTGACTGGTCTGTAACTGGTGTGACTGGTGTGTGACTGGTGTGACTGGTGTGTGACTGGTGTGACTGGTCTGTGACTGGTGTGACTGGTCTGTAACTGGTGTGACTGGTGTGACTGGTGTGACTGGTCTGTAACTGGTGTGACTGGTGTGTAACTGGTGTGACTGGTGTGACTGGTGTGACTGGTCTGTGACTGGTGTGACTGGTGTGTGACTGGTGTGACTGGTCTGTAACTGGTGTGACTGGTCTGTAACTGGTGTGACTGGTGTGTGACTGGTGTGACTGGTGTGACTGGTCTGTAACTGGTGTGACTGGTGTGACTGGTGTGTGACTGGTGTGTGACTGGTGTGACTGGTGTGACTGGTCTGTAACTGGTGTGACTGGTGTGACTGGTGTGTAACTGGTGTGACTGGTGTGTGACTGGTGTGACTGGTCTGTAACTGGTGTGACTGGTGTGTGACTGGTGTGACTGGTGTGTGACTGGTGTGACTGGTGTGTAACTGGTGTGACTGGTGTGACTGGTGTGACTGGTGTGTAACTGGTGTGACTGGTGTGTGACTGGTGTGACTGGTGTGTAACTGGTGTGACTGGTCTGTTACTGGTGCGACTGGTGTGTAACTGGTGTGTAACTGGTGTGTGACTGGTGTGACTGGTCTGTGACTGGTCTGTAACTGGTGTGACTGGTGTGTGACTGGTGTGACTGGTCTGTAACTGGTGTGACTGGTGTGACTGGTGTGACTGGTGTGTAACTGGTGTGACTGGTGTGACTGGTGTGACTGGTCTGTAACTGGTGTGACTGGTGTGACTGGTGTGACTGGTCTGTGACTGGTGTGACTGGTCTGTAACTGGTGTGACTGGTGTGTAACTGGTGTGACTGGTGTGTGACTGGTGTGACTGGTGTGTAACTGGTGTGACTGGTGTGACTGGTGTGACTGGTGTGTGACTGGTGTGTAACTGGTGTGACTGGTGTGTAACTGGTGTTACTGGTCTGTAACTGGTGTGACTGGTGTGTAACTGGTGTGACTGGTGTGTGACTGGTGTGACTGGTGTGTATCTGGTGTGACTGGTGTGACTGGTGTGACTGGTCTGTGACTGGTGTGTGACTGGTGTGTAACTGGTGTGACTGGTCTGTAACTGGTGTGACTGGTGTGTAACTGGTGTGACTGGTCTGTGACTGGTCTGTGACTGGTGTGTGACTGGTGTGACTGGTGTGACTGGTCTGTAACTGGTGTGACTGGTCTGTAACTGGTGTGACTGGTGTGTGACTGGTGTGACTGGTGTGTGTCTGGTCTGTAACTGGTGTGTAACTGGTGTGACTGGTCTGTGACTGGTGTGTAACTGGTGTGACTGGTGTGTGACTGGTGTAACTGGTGTGACTGGTGTGTGACTGGTGTGTGACTGGTGTGACTGGTGTGTAACTGGTGTGACTGGTCTGTAACTGGTGTGACTGGTCTGTAACTGGTGTGACTGGTGTGTGACCGGTGTGACTGGTGTGTAACTGGTGTGACTGGTCTGTGACTGGTGTGTGACTGGTGTGACTGGTGTGACTGGTGTGTAACTGGTGTGACTGGTGTGTGACTGGTGTGTGACTGGTGTGACTGGTGTGTGACTGGTGTGACTGGTGTGACTGGTGTGTAACTGATGTGACTGGTGTGACTGGTGTGACTGGTCTGTGACTGGTGTGTGACTGGTGTGACTGGTGTGTGACTGGTGTGACTGGTGTGTGACTGGTGTGACTGGTGTGTGACTGGTGTGTGACTGGTGTGACTGGTGTGTAACTGGTGTGACTGGTGTGTGACTGGTGTGACTGGTCTGTAACTGGTGTGACTGGTGTGTAACTGGTGTGACTGGTGTGTGACTGGTGTGACTGGTCTGTGACTGGTGTGTGACTGGTGTGTGACTGGTGTGACTGGTGTGTAACTGGTGTGACTGGTCTGTGACTGGTGTGACTGGTCTGTAACTGGTGTGACTGGTGTGTGACTGGTGTGACTGGTGTGTAACTGGTGTGACTGGTCTGTGACTGGTGTGACTGGTCTGTAACTGGTGTGACTGGTGTGTAACTGGTGTGACTGGTGTGTGACTGGTGTGACTGGTGTGTAACTGGTGTGACTGGTCTGTAACTGGTGTGACTGGTGTGTGACTGGTGTGACTGGTGTGTAACTGGTGTGACTGGTGTGACTGGTCTGTAACTGGTGTGACTGGTGTGTGACTGGTGTGACTGGTCTGTAACTGGTGTGACTGGTGTGTGACTGGTGTGACTGGTCTGTAACTGGTGTGTAACTGGTGTGACTGGTGTGTCACTGGTGTGACTGGTCCGGTACTGGTGTGACTGGTCTGTGACTGGTGTGTAACTGGTGTGACTGGTCTGTAACTGGTGTGACTGGTGTGTGACTGGTGTGTGACTGGTGTGACTGGTGTGTAACTGGTGTGACTGGTGTGACTGGTGTGTGACTGGTGTGACTGGTCTGTAACTGGTGTGACTGGTGTGTAACTGGTGTGACTGGTCTGTGACTGGTGTGACTGGTGTGACTGGTGTGTGACTGGTGTGACTGGTGTGTGACTGGTGTGACTGGTCTGTAACTGGTGTGACTGGTCTGTGACTGGTGTGACTGGTGTGTAACTGGTGTGACTGGTCTGTAACTGGTGTGACTGGTGTGACTGGTGTGTGACTGGTGTGACTGGTCTGTGACTGGTGTGACTGGTGTGTAACTGGTGTGACTGGTCTGTGACTGGTGTGACTGGTCTGTAACTGGTGTGACTGGTGTGTAACTGGTGTGACTGGTCTGTGACTGGTGTGACTGGTGTGACTGGTGTGTGACTGGTGTGACTGGTGTGTGACTGGTGTGACTGGTCTGTAACTGGTGTGACTGGTCTGTGACTGGTGTGACTGGTGTGTGACTGGTGTGACTGGTGTGTGACTGGTGTGACTGGTGTGACTGGTGTGTAACTGGTGTGACTGGTGTGTGACTGGTGTGACTGGTCTGTAACTGGTGTGACTGGTGTTTGACTGGTGTGACTGGTCTGTAACTGGTGTGACTGGTGTGACTGGTGTGACTGGTCTGTAACTGGTGTGACTGGTGTGTAACTGGTGTGACTGGTGTGACTGGTCTGTAACTGGTGTGACTGGTGTGTGACTGGTGTGTGACTGGTGTGACTGGTCTGTAACTGGTGTGACTGGTGTGACTGGTGTGACTGGTCTGTAACTGGTGTGACTGGTGTGACTGGTCTGTAACTGGTGTGACTGGTGTGTGACTGGTGTGTGACTGGTGTGACTGGTCTGTAACTGGTGTGACTGGTGTGACTGGTGTGACTGGTCTGTAACTGGTGTGACTGGTGTGTGACTGGTGTGACTGGTGTGTAACTGGTGTGACTGGTGTGTGACTGGTGTGACTGGTGTGTGACTGGTGTGTGACTGGTGTGACTGGTGTGACTGGTGTGACTGGTCTGTAACTGGTGTGACTGGTGTGACTGGTGTGACTGGTGTGTAACTGGTGTGACTGGTGTGTGACTGGTGTGACTGGTGTGACTGGTGTGTGACTGGTGTGTGACTGGTGTGACTGGTGTGTAACTGGTGTGACTGGTGTGTGACTGGTGTGACTGGTGTGACTGGTCTGTAACTGGTGTGACTGGTGTGTGACTGGTGTGTAACTGGGGTGACTGGTGTGTGACTGGTGTGACTGGTGTGTAACCGGTGTGACTGGTGTGACTGGTGTGTGACTGGTGTGACTGGTGTGTAACTGGTGTGACTGGTCTGTTACTGGTGCGACTGGTGTGTAACTGGTGTGTAACTGGTGTGTGACTGGTGTGACTGGTCTGTGACTGGTCTGTAACTGGTGTGACTGGTGTGTGACTGGTGTGACTGGTCTGTAACTGGTGTGACTGGTGTGACTGGTGTGACTGGTGTGTAACTGGTGTGACTGGTGTGACTGGTGTGACTGGTCTGTAACTGGTGTGACTGGTGTGACTGGTGTGACTGGTCTGTGACTGGTGTGACTGGTCTGTAACTGGTGTGACTGGTGTGTAACTGGTGTGACTGGTGTGTGACTGGTGTGACTGGTGTGTGACTGGTGTGACTGGTCTGTAACTGGTGTGACTGGTGTGTAACTGGTGTGACTGGTCTGTGACTGGTGTGACTGGTGTGTAACTCGTGTGACTGGTGTGTGACTGGTGTGACTGGTGTGTAACTGGTGTGACTGGTGTGTAACTGGTGTGACTGGTGTGTGACTGGTGTGACTGGTCTGTAACTGGTGTGACTGGTCTGTAACTGGTGTGACTGGTGTGTGACTGGTGTGACTGGTGTGTAACTGGTGTGACTGGTGTGTAACTGGTGTTACTGGTCTGTAACTGGTGTGACTGGTGTGACTGGTGTGTGACTGGTGTGACTGGTCTGTAACTGGTGTGACTGGTGTGTAACTGGTGTGACTGGTGTGTGACTGGTGTGACTGGTCTGTAACTGGTGTGACTGGTCTGTAACTGGTGTGACTGGTGTGTGACTGGTGTGACTGGTGTGTAACTGGTGTGACTGGTGTGTAACTGGTGTGACTGGTCTGTGACTGGTGTGACTGGTGTGTAACTGGTGTGACTGGTGTGTGACTGGTGTGACTGGTCTGTGACTGGTGTGTGACTGGTGTGTAACTGGTGTGACTGGTCTGTAACTGGTGTGACTGGTGTGTAACTGGTGTGACTGGTCTGTGACTGGTCTGTGACTGGTGTGTGACTGGTGTGACTGGTGTGACTGGTCTGTAACTGGTGTGACTGGTCTGTAACTGGTGTGACTGGTGTGTGACCGGTGTGACTGGTGTGTAACTGGTGTGACTGGTCTGTGACTGGTGTGTGACTGGTGTGACTGGTGTGACTGGTGTGTAACTGGTGTGACTGGTGTGTAACTGGTGTGACTGGTGTGTGACTGGTGTGTGACTGGTGTGACTGGTGTGTGACTGGTGTGACTGGTGTGTGACTGATGTGTGACTGGTGTGACTGGTGTGTAACTGGTGTGACTGGTGTGTGACTGGTGTGACTGGTCTGTAACTGGTGTGACTGGTGTGTAACTGGTGTGACTGGTGTGTGACTGGTGTGACTGGTCTGTGACTGGTGTGACTGGTGTGTAACTGGTGTGACTGGTGTGTAACTGGTGTGACTGGTGTGTGACTGGTGTGTGACTGGTGTGACTGGTGTGTGACTGGTGTGACTGGTGTGTGACTGGTGTGTGACTGGTGTGACTGGTGTGTAACTGGTGTGACTGGTGTGTGACTGGTGTGACTGGTCTGTAACTGGTGTGTGACTGGTGTGTGACTGGTGTGACTGGTCTGTGACTGGTGTGACTGGTGTGTGACTGGTGTGACTGGTGTGTAACTGGTGTGACTGGTCTGTGACTGGTGTGACTGGTCTGTAACTGGTGTGACTGGTGTGTGACTGGTGTGACTGGTGTGTGACTGGTGTGACTGGTGTGTAACTGGTGTGACTGGTCTGTGACTGGTGTGACTGGTCTGTAACTGGTGTGACTGGTGTGTAACTGGTGTGACTGGTGTGTAACTGGTGTGACTGGTGTGTAACTGGTGTGACTGGTCTGTAACTGGTGTGACTGGTGTGTAACTGGTGTGACTGGTGTGTGACTGGTGTGACTGGTCTGTAACTGGTGTGACTGGTGTGTAACTGGTGTGACTGGTGTGTGACTGGTGTGACTGGTCTGTAACTGGTGTGACTGGTCTGTAACTGGTGTGACTGGTGTGACTGGTGTGTGACTGGTCTGTGACTGGTGTGACTGGTGTGTGACTGGTGTGACTGGTGTGTGACTGGTGTGACTGGTGTGTAACTGGTGTGACTGGTCTGTAACTGGTGTGACTGGTGTGTGACTGGTGTGACTGGTCTGTAACTGGTGTGACTGGTGTGACTGGTGTGACTGGTCTGTAACTGGTGTGACTGGTGTGTGACTGGTGTGTGACTGGTGTGACTGGTGTGACTGGTGTGTAACTGGTGTGACTGGTCTGTGACTGGTGTGTGACTGGTCTGTAACTGGTGTGACTGGTGTGACTGGTGTGACTGGTCTGTAACTGGTGTGACTGGTGTGTGACTGGTGTGTGACTGGTGTGACTGGTGTGTGACTGGTGTGACTGGTGTGACTGGTGTGACTGGTGTGTGACTGGTGTGTGACTGGTGTGACTGGTGTGACTGGTGTGTAACTGGTGTGACTGGTGTGTAACTGGTGTGACTGGTCTGTGACTGGTGTGACTGGTGTGTGACTGGTGTGTGACTGGTGTGACTGCTGTGTGACTGGTGTGACTGGTCTGTAACTGGTGTGACTGGTGTGTGACTGGTGTGACTGGTCTGTAACTGGTGTGACTGGTGTGTGACTGGTGTGTGACTGGTGTGTGACTGGTGTGACTGCTGTGTGACTGGTGTGACTGGTCTGTAACTGGTGTGACTGGTGTGTGACTGGTGTGTGACTGGTGTGACTGGTGTGTAACTGGTGTGACTGGTGTGTAACTGGTGTGACTGGTGTGACTGGTGTGTAACTGGTGTGACTGGTGTGTAACTGGTGTGACTGGTGTGTGACTGGTGTGACTGGTCTGTAACTGGTGTGACTGGTCTGTGACTGGTGTGACTGGTGTGTGACTGGTGTGACTGGTCTGTGACTGGTGTGACTGGTCTGTAACTGGTGTGACTGGTGTGTAACTGGTGTGACTGGTCTGTGACTGGTGTGACTGGTCTGTAACTGGTGTGACTGGTGTGTAACTGGTGTGACTGGTGTGTGACTGGTGTGACTGGTGTGTAACTGGTGTGACTGGTGTGTGACTGGTGTGACTGGTCTGTAACTGGTGTGACTGGTGTGTAACTGGTGTGACTGGTCTGTGACTGGTGTGACTGGTGTGTAACTGGTGTGACTGGTCTGTGACTGGTGTGACTGGTGTGACTGGTGTGACTGGTCTGTGACTGGTGTGACTGGTGTGTAACTGGTGTGACTGGTCTGTGACTGGTGTGACTGGTGTGTAACTGGTGTGACTGGTCTGTAACTGGTGTGACTGGTCTGTAACTGGTGTGACTGGTGTGTGACTGGTGTGACTGGTCTGTAACTGGTGTGACTGGTGTGTAACTGGTGTGACTGGTCTGTAACTGGTGTGACTGGTCTGTGACTGGTGTGACTGGTGTGTAACTGGTGTGACTGGTCTGTGACTGGTGTGACTGGTCTGTAACTGGTGTGACTGGTGTGTGACTGGTGTGACTGGTCTGTAACTGGTGTGACTGGTCTGTGACTGGTGTGACTGGTCTGTAACTGGTGTGACTGGTGTGTAACTGGTGTGACTGGTGTGTAACTGGTGTGACTGGTGTGTAACTGGTGTGACTGGTGTGTAACTGGTGTGACTGGTGTGTGACTGGTGTGACTGGTCTGTAACTGGTGTGACTGGTGTGTAACTGGTGTGACTGGTGTGTGACTGGTGTGACTGGTCTATAACTGGTGTGACTGGTCTGTAACTGGTGTGACTGGTGTGACTGGTGTGTGACTGGTCTGTGACTGGTGTGACTGGTGTGTGACTGGTGTGACTGGTGTGTGACTGGTGTGACTGGTGTGTAACTGGTGTGACTGGTGTGTGACTGGTGTGACTGGTCTGTAACTGGTGTGACTGGTGTGTGACTGGTGTGACTGGTGTGTGACTGGTGTGACTGGTGTGTAACTGGTGTGACTGGTGTGACTGGTCTGTAACTGGTGTGACTGGTGTGTGACTGGTGTGTAACTGGTGTGACTGGTGTGACTGGTGTGTGACTGGTGTGTAACTGGTGTGACTGGTGTGTGACTGGTGTGACTGGTCTGTAACTGGTGTGACTGGTGTGTGACTGGTGTGACTGGTCTGTAACTGGTGTGACTGGTGTGTGACTGGTGTGTGACTGGTGTGTGACTGGTGTGACTGCTGTGTGACTGGTGTGACTGGTCTGTAACTGGTGTGACTGGTCTGTGACTGGTGTGTAACTGGTGTGACTGGTGTGTAACTGGTGTGACTGGTGTGACTGGTCTGTAACTGGTGTGACTGGTCTGTGACTGGTGTGACTGGTGTGTGACTGGTGTGACTGGTCTGTGACTGGTGTGACTGGTCTGTAACTGGTGTGACTGGTGTGTAACTGGTGTGACTGGTCTGTGACTGGTGTGACTGGTCTGTAACTGGTGTGACTGGTGTGTAACTGGTGTGACTGGTGTGTGACTGGTGTGACTGGTGTGTAACTGGTGTGACTGGTGTGTGACTGGTGTGACTGGTGTGTAACTGGTGTGACTGGTGTGTAACTGGTGTGACTGGTGTGTAACTGGTGTGACTGGTCTGTGACTGGTGTGACTGGTGTGTGACTGGTGTGACTGGTCTGTGACTGGTGTGACTGGTGTGTAACTGGTGTGACTGGTCTGTAACTGGTGTGACTGGTGTGTAACTGGTGTGACTGGTCTGTAACTGGTGTGACTGGTCTGTGACTGGTGTGACTGGTGTGTAACTGGTGTGACTGGTCTGTGACTGGTGTGACTGGTCTGTAACTGGTGTGACTGGTCTGTAACTGGTGTGACTGGTGTGTGACTGGTGTGACTGGTCTGTGACTGGTGTGACTGGTGTGTAACTGGTGTGACTGGTCTGTGACTGGTGTGTAACTGGTGTGTAACTGGTGTGACTGGTCTGTAACTGGTGTGACTGGTGTGTGACTGGTGTGTAACTGGTGTGACTGGTGTGACTGGTGTGTAACTGGTCTGTAACTGGTGTGACTGGTCTGTAACTGGTGTGACTGGTGTGTAACTGGTGTGACTGGTCTGTGACTGGTGTGACTGGTGTGTGACTGGTGTGACTGGTCTGTGACTGGTGTGACTGGTGTGTAACTGGTGTGACTGGTCTGTAACTGGTGTGACTGGTGTGTAACTGGTGTGACTGGTCTGTAACTGGTGTGACTGGTCTGTAACTGGTGTGACTGGTGTGTGACTGGTGTGACTGGTGTGTAACTGGTGTGACTGGTCTGTGACTGGTGTGTAACTGGTGTGTAACTGGTGTGACTGGTCTGTAACTGGTGTGACTGGTGTGTGACTGGTGTGTAACTGGTGTGACTGGTGTGACTGGTGTGTAACTGGTCTGTAACTGGTGTGACTGGTCTGTAACTGGTGTGACTGGTCTGTAACTGGTGTGACTGCTGTGTAACTGGTGTGACTGGTGTGTAACTGGTGTGACTGGTCTGTAACTGGTGTGACTGGTCTGTAACTGGTGTGACTGGTGTGTGACTGGTGTGACTGGTGTGACTGGTGTGACTGGTGTGTAACTGGTGTGACTGGTGTGTAACTGGTGTGACTGGTCTGTAACTGGTGTGACTGGTGTGTAACTGGTGTGACTGCTGTGTAACTGGTGTGACTGGTGTGTGACTGGTGTGTAACTGGTGTGACTGGTGTGTAACTGGTGTGTAACTGGTGTGTGACTGGTGTGACTGGTGTGTAACTGGTGTGTGACTGGTGTGACTGGTGTGTAACTGGTGTGACTGGTGTGTGACTGGTGTGACTGGTGTGACTGGTGTGACTGGTGTGTAACTGGTGTGACTGGTCCGGTACTGGTGTGACTGGTCTGTGACTGGTGTGACTGGTGTGTAACTGGTGTGACTGGTCTGTAACTGGTGTGACTGGTCTGTGACTGGTGTCTAACTGGTGTGACTGGTGTGTAACTGGTGTGACTGGTCTGTAACTGGTGTGACTGGTGTGTGACTGGTGTGACTGGTGTGTAACTGGTGTGACTGGTGTGTGACTGGTGTGACTGGTCTGTGACTGGTGTGACTGGTGTGTAACTGGTGTGACTGGTGTGACTGGTGTGACTGGTCTGTGACTGGTGTGACTGGTCTGTAACTGGTGTGACTGGTGTGTGACTGGTGTGACTGGTGTGTGACTGGTGTGACTGGTCTGTAACTGGTGTGACTGGTGTGTGACTGGTGTGACTGGTGTGTAACTGGTGTGACTGGTGTGTGACTGGTGTGACTGGTGTGTAACTGGTGTGACTGGTGTGTGACTGGTGTGACTGCTCTGTGACTGGTGTGACTGGTGTGTAACTGGTGTGACTGGTGTGTGACTGGTGTGACTGGTCTGTAACTGGTGTGACTGGTGTGACTGGTGTGACTGGTCTGTAACTGGTGTGACTGGTGTGTAACTGGTGTGACTGGTGTGTAACTGGTGTGACTGGTCTGTGACTGGTGTGACTGGTCTGTAACTGGTGTGACTGGTGTGTAACTGGTGTGACTGGTGTGTGACTGGTGTGACTGGTGTGACTGGTGTGTGACTGGTGTGACTGGTCTGTAACTGGTGTGACTGGTGTGTGACTGGTGTGTGACTGGTGTGACTGCTGTGTGACTGGTGTGACTGGTCTGTAACTGGTGTGACTGGTGTGTGACTGGTGTGACTGGTCTGTGACTGGTGTGACTGGTGTGTAACTGGTGTGACTGGTGTGTAACTGGTGTGACTGGTGTGTGACTGGTGTGACTGGTCTGTGACTGGTGTGACTGGTGTGTGACTGGTGTGACTGGTCTGTGACTGGTGTGACTGGTCTGTAACTGGTGTGACTGGTGTGTAACTGGTGTGACTGGTCTGTGACTGGTGTGACTGGTCTGTAACTGGTGTGACTGGTGTGTAACTGGTGTGACTGGTCTGTGACTGGTGTGACTGGTCTGTAACTGGTGTGACTGGTGTGTAACTGGTGTGACTGGTCTGTGACTGGTGTGACTGGTGTGTGACTGGTGTGACTGGTCTGTGACTGGTGTGACTGGTGTGTAACTGGTGTGACTGGTCTGTAACTGGTGTGACTGGTGTGTAACTGGTGTGACTGGTCTGTAACTGGTGTGACTGGTCTGTGACTGGTGTGACTGGTGTGTAACTGGTGTGACTGGTCTGTAACTGGTGTGACTGGTGTGTAACTGGTGTGACTGGTCTGTAACTGGTGTGACTGGTCTGTGACTGGTGTGACTGGTGTGTAACTGGTGTGACTGGTCTGTAACTGGTGTGACTGGTCTGTGACTGGTGTGACTGGTCTGTAACTGGTGTGACTGGTCTGTAACTGGTGTGACTGGTGTGTGACTGGTGTGACTGGTCTGTGACTGGTGTGTCTGGTGTGTGACTGGTGTGACTGGTGTGTGACTGGTGTGACTGGTCTGTGACTGGTGTGTAACTGGTGTGTAACTGGTGTGACTGGTCTGTAACTGGTGTGACTGGTGTGTGACTGGTGTGTAACTGGTGTGTAACTGGTGTGACTGGTGTGACTGGTGTGTAACTGGTCTGTAACTGGTGTGACTGGTCTGTGACTGGTGTGTAACTGGTGTGTAACTGGTGTGACTGGTCTGTAACTGGTGTGACTGCTGTGTAACTGGTGTGACTGGTGTGTAACTGGTGTGACTGGTCTGTAACTGGTGTGACTGGTGTGTGACTGGTGTGACTGGTCTGTGACTGGTGTGACTGGTGTGTGACTGGTGTGACTGGTGTGACTGGTGTGACTGGTGTGTAACTGGTGTGACTGGTGTGTAACTGGTGTGACTGGTCTGTAACTGGTGTGACTGGTGTGTAACTGGTGTGACTGCTGTGTAACTGGTGTGACTGGTGTGACTGGTGTGACTGGTCTGTGACTGGTGTGACTGGTGTGTAACTGGTGTGACTGGTCTGTAACTGGTGTGACTGGTCTGTGACTGGTGTCTAACTGGTGTGACTGGTGTGTAACTGGTGTGACTGGTCTGTAACTGGTGTGACTGCTGTGTAACTGGTGTGACTGGTGTGTGACTGGTGTGACTGGTGTGTGACTGGTGTGACTGGTCTGTAACTGGTGTGACTGGTGTGTGACTGGTGTGACTGGTCTGTAACTGGTGTGACTGGTCTGTAACTGGTGTGACTGGTGTGTGACTGGTGTGACTGGTGTGTAACTGGTGTGACTGGTGTGTTACTGGTGTAACTGGTGTGACTGGTGTGACTGGTCTGTAACTGGTGTGACTGGTGTGTGACTGGTGTGACTGGTGTGTGACTGGTGTGACTGGTGTGTAACTGGTGTGACTGGTCTGTAACTGGTGTGACTGGTGTGTAACTGGTGTGACTGGTGTGTAACTGGTGTGACTGGTGTGTTACTGGTGTAACTGGTGTGACTGGTGTGACTGGTCTGTAACTGGTGTGACTGGTGTGACTGGTCTGTAACTGGTGTGACTGGTGTGTGACTGGTGTGACTGGTCTGTAACTGGTGTGACTGGTGTGTAACTGGTGTGACTGGTGTGTAACTGGTGTGTAACTGGTGTGACTGGTCTGTAACTGGTGTGACTGGTGTGTGACTGGTGTGTAACTGGTGTGACTGGTCTGTAACTGGTGTGACTGGTGTGTAACTGGTGTGACTGGTGTGTAACTGGTGTGACTGGTGTGACTGGTGTGACTGGTGTGTGACTGGTGTGACTGGTGTGTGACTGGTGTGACTGGTGTGTAACTGGTGTGACTGGTGTGACTGGTGTGACTGGTGTGTGACTGGTGTGACTGGTCTGTAACTGGTGTGACTGGTGTGTAACTGGTGTGACTGGTCTGTAACTGGTGTGACTGGTGTGTAACTGGTGTGACTGGTCTGTAACTGGTGTGACTGGTGTGTGACTGGTGTGACTGGTGTGTGACTGGTGTGTGACTGGTGTGTGACTGGTGTGTGACTGGTGTGTGACTGGTGTGACTGGTGTGTGACTGGTGTGTGACTGGTGTGACTGGTGTGTAACTGGTGTTACTGGTCCCTTACTGGTCCTGTAGTTGTCCGTTACTGGGTAACTGGGAGGGGGCGTGGCCCGGGGCCATTCCCATTCCCTTACTGGTGTAACTGGTCCGTTACTGGTCCGTTACTGTTCCGGTACTGGGTCAGTGGGAGGGGGCGTGGCCCGGGGATCTTCCCAGTCCCTTACTGGTCCCTTACTGGTCCCTTACTGGTGTAACTGGTCCCTTACTGGTCCGTTACTGGGTAACTGGGAGGGGGCGTGGCCCGGGGCCGTTCCCAGTCCCTTACTGGTCCCTTATTGGTGTAACTGGTCCCTTACTGGTCCGTTACTGGTCCCTTACTGGTCCGTTACTGGTGTTACTGGTCCCTTCGTGGGCCGCTCTGAGGGGGCGTGGCCTGGCCCCACCCCCGGTGACGTCACGCGCTATAAATAGCCGCGGGCCGGGGCGGGCGCGCGCGGGGGGAGCGGAGCGCGCGGGCAGGTACTGGGCAAACTGGGGCAAACTGGGGCGAACTGGGACACACTGGGGCAAACTGGGGGGCACTGGGGCAAACTGGGGGGCACTGGGGTGAACTGGGGGGGACTGGGAGGGACTGGGGGGGGGCAGGGCCGGGTCCCCCCCCGACCTCGGGGTGACCTTGGGGGGGAGGGGCCGCTCCCAGTAACTCCCAGTGCCTCCCAGTAACTCCCAGTAACCCTCCCAGTACCTCCCAGTAACATTCAGTGACCCCCACAGAGTCCCCAACTCCCAGTGACCCTCCCAGTGCTCCCAGTAACTCCCAGTTTGCCCTCCCAGTAACCCCTGAGCAGCTCTACCAGTGCTCCCAGTAACTCCCAGTGCTCCCAGTAACTCCCAGTGTCCCTGCCACAGCTCCCAGTAACTCCCAGTAACTCCCAGTAACATCCAGTGACCCCCACAGAGTCCCCCAGTAACTCCCAGTGACCCTCCCAGTGCTCCCAGTAACCCTCCCAGTGCTCCCA
Organism: Passer domesticus; assembly: GCF_036417665.1. Taxonomy (NCBI): domain Eukaryota; kingdom Metazoa; phylum Chordata; class Aves; order Passeriformes; family Passeridae; genus Passer; species Passer domesticus. The sequence continues at coordinate 1,171,226 of NC_087506.1, read as the reverse complement.
GTAACTCCCAGTGACCCTCCCAGTAACTCCCAGTGACCCTCCCAGTAACTCCCAGTGCTCCCAGTGACCCTCCCAGTGCTCCCAGTAACTCCCAGTTTGTCCTCCCAGTGACTCCCAGTGACTCCCAGTGACTCCCAGTTTGTCCTCCCAGTGACTCCCAGTAACTCCCAGTGACTCCCAGTAACTCCCAGTGACTCCCAGTGACTCCCAGTAACTCCCAGTGACTCCCAGTGACTCCCAGTGACTCCCAGTAACTCCCAGTGACTCCCAGTGACTCCCAGTAACTCCCAGTAACTCCCAGTGACTCCCAGTGACTCCCAGTAACTCCCAGTTACTCCCAGTGACTCCCAGTGACTCCCAGTAACTCCCAGTTACTCCCAGTGACTCCCAGTAACTCCCAGTGACTCCCAGTGACTCCCAGTAACTCCCAGTGACTCCCAGTGACTCCCAGTAACTCCCAGTGACTCCCAGTGACTCCCAGTAACTCCCAGTGACTCCCAGTGACTCCCAGTAACTCCCAGTGCTCCCAGTAACTCCCAGTGCTCCCAGTTTGTTCTCCCAGACGCTCCCAGTTCCCTCCCAGTCCCCCCCAGTCTGTCCCAGTTCCCTCCCAGTCCCTCCCAGTCTGTCCCAGTCCCTCCCAGTCCCTCCCAGTTCCCTCCCAGTCCCTCCCAGTTCCCCGGGCTGGGTGGGGGAGGGGCCAAGGTCACGTTTCCATGGCAACGGCAGCGGCCCCTCCCCCACTGCCCAATGCCCCAGTCTGGCCCAGTTTAACCCAGTTTAACCCAGTCTGGCCCAGTTTAACCCAGTTTAACCCAGTCTGGCCCAGTTTAACCCAGTCTGGCCCAGCTTAAACCAGTCTGGCCCAGTTTAACCCAGTAACTCCCAGTTTAACCCAGTCTGGCCCAGTTTAACCCAGTAACTCCCAGTTTAACCCAGTCTGGCCCAGTTTAACCCAGTAACTCCCAGTTTAACCCAGTCTGCCCCAGTTTAACCCAGTCTGGCCCAGTTTAACCCAGTTTAACCCAGTAACTCCCAGTTTAACCCAGTCTGGCCCAGTTTAACCCAGTAACTCCCAGTTTAACCCAGTCTGGCCCAGTCTAAACCAGTCTGCCCCAGTTTAACCCAGTCTAAACCAGTTTAACCCGGTCTGACCCAGTTTAACCCAGTCTAAACCAGTCTGTCCCAGTTTAACCCAGTCTGGCCCAGTTTAACCCAGTCTGTCCCAGTTTAAACCAGTTTAACCCAGTCTAAACCAGTTTAACCCAGTCTAAACCGGTTTAAACCAGTTTAAACCAGTTTAACCCAATCTAAACCAGTCTGTCCCAGTTTAACCCAGTCTGTCCCAGTTTAAACCGGTTTAAACCAGTTTAAACCGGTTTAAACCAGTTTAACCCAGTCTAAACCAGTTTAACCCAGTCTAAACCGGTTTAAACCAGTTTAAACCAGTTTAACCCAATCTAAACCAGTCTGTCCCAGTTTAACCCAGTCTGTCCCAGTTTAAACCGGTTTAAACCGGTTTAAACCAGTTTAACCCAGTCTAAACCAGTTTAACCTGCTCCAGGCCTGGATTTTCCCCATTTTCCCCCATTTTTTCCCATTTTCCCCCATTTTTTCCCACTTCCCCCCAAACTTTCCCCATTTTTCCCTTTTTTCTCCGATTTTCCCCAATTTTCCCCCTTTTTTCCTTTTTTCCCATGAATTTCCCCCAATTTTCCCCTCCTTTCATGGATTTGTCCCAATTTGTCCCAATTTTCCCCCAATTTTTCCCTTTTTTCTAGGATTTTCTCCAAATTTTCCCATTTTTCCCCAAAATTTCCCTTTTTTTTTTTCCAGTATTTTCCAATTTTCTCACATTTGTTCCTTTTTTTCTTGGATTTTTCCCCAATTTTTCCCCTTTTTTTCTTGGATTTCCCCAATTTCCCCCAAAATTCTCACTTTTTTCTTGGATTTTTTCTATTTTTCCCTTTTTCCTTGAATTTTCCCCAATTTTTCCCCTTTTTTATCTTGGATTTTCCCCAATTTTTCCTTTTTTCTTGGATTTTTTCTATTTTTTCCCTTTTTCCTTGAATTTTCCCCAATTTTTCCCCTTTTTTATCTTGGATTTTCCCCAATTTTTCCTTTTTTCTTGGATTTTTTCTATTTTTTCCCTTTTTTCTTGGATTTTCCCAATTTCCCCGTTTTTTTCCTAATTTCTCTCATTCTTTCCCTTTTTTTTCTCAAGTTTTCCCCAAATTTTCCCTTTTTTCTTAGATTTTCCCCAATTTTCCACAAATTTTTCCCAAATTTCCCCCCAATTTCCCCCCCAATTTTTCCCTTTTTTCTTGGATTTTTTCTATTTTTCCCCCAATTTTTCCTTTTTTCTTGAATTTTTTCCCAATTTTTCCCCAATTTTTCCCTTTTTTTCTTGGATTTTCCCCATTTTTCCCCCCATTTTGGAGAAAAATTGGGATAAAATTGGGGAAAAATGGGAAATTTTTAAGAAAATTGGAGGAAATGGGGAAATAACGGAAGAAAATTGGGAAAAATTGGGGGAAATGGGAAAAATTTGGGGGAATTTGGGGGTAAAATTGGGATAAAATTGGGGAAATTGGGGAAAAATTGGGAAATTTTGAAGAAAATTGGGGGAAAATAACTGAAGAATATTGGGAAAAAATTGGGGGGAAATGGGAAAATTTGGGGGAAATTGGGTGTAAAATTGGGATAAAATTGGGGAAATTGGGGAAAAATGGGAAATTTTGAAGAAAATTGGGAAACAATTGGGATAAAATTGGGGAAATTGGGGAAAAATTTTGAAGAAAATTGGGGGAAAATGGGGAAATAACTGAAGAAAATTGGGAAAAATTGGGTGGAAATGGGAAAAATTTGGGGGAAATTGCGGAAAAAATTGGGATAAAATTGGGGAAATTGCGGAAAAAATTGGGGTAAAATTTGGGAAATGGGGAAAAATGTGGGCAATTGGGGAAAAATTAGGATAAAATTGGGGAAATTGGGGAAAAATTGGGAAATTTTGAAGAAAATTGGGGGAAAAATTGGGGGGAAATTGGAGAAAAATTGGGATAAAATTTGGGGGAAATTGGGGAAAAAATGGGAAATTTTGAAGAAAATTGGGGGGAAATGAGGAATAATAGAAGAAATTTGGGAAAAATTGGGGGGAAATGGGAAAAATTTGGGGGGAAAATGGGGAAAAAATTGGGATAAAATTTGGGAGAAATTGGGGAAAAAATGGGAAATTTTGAAGAAAATTGGGGGAAAAGGGGAAATAATGGAAGAGAATTGGGGAAAACTTGGGGGAAAATTGGGGAAAAAATGGGATAAAATTTGGGGAAATTGGAGAAAAATGGGGGAAAAATGTGGGAAATTGGGGGAAAATTTGGGAAATAGGGGAAAAATGGGAAATTTTGAAAAAAATGGGGGAAAATTGGGGGACATGGGAAAAATTAGGGGGAAATTGGAGAAAAAATTGGGGAAAATTGGGGTAAAGTTTGGGAAAAATTGGAATAAAATTGGGGAAATTGGGGAAAAATGGGAAATTTTGAAGAAAATTGGGGGAAATGGGGAAATAACTGAAGAAAGTTGGGAAAAATTGGGCGGAAATGGGAAAAATTTGGGGGAAATTGGAGAAGAGATTGGGGAAAAAATTGGGGTAAAATTTGGGAAATTGGGGAAAAAATGAGAAATTTTGAAGAAAATTGGGGAAAAGTTGGGGGAAATGGGAAAAATTTGGGGGAAATTGGAGAAAAAATTGGGATAAAATTTGGGAAAAAAATTGGGATAAAATTGGGGAAATTGGGGGAAAATGGGAAATTTTGAAAAAAATTATGGGGAAATGGGGAATAATTGAAGAGAATTGGGGAAAAATTGGGGAAATTGGGGAAAAAATTGGGATAAAATTGGGGAAAAAATTGGGGAAATTGAGGAAAAATTTGGAAAAATTTGGGGAAAATTGGGGAAAATTTGGAAAAATTGGGGAAAAATTGTTAAAAATTAGGAAAAATGGGGGGAAATTGGGGAAAAAATGGGGGGAAATGGAAAAACCTGGAAAAATTGGGGAAAATGGGAAGAAAGTTGGGGGGGTGGAGAAAATGGGAAAAATTCAGAAAATTGGAAAAAAAAGAGAGAAAATTGGGAGAAAATGGGAAAAAATCCGGGGGAAATGGGGAAAAATTGGGAAAAACAACTTGAGAAAATTGGGGAAATTGGGGAAAAATATTTAAAACTTGGGAAAAAATGGGGAAATTTGGTTGAAAATGGGGAAAAAGTCGGAGAAAATTGGGAGAAAATGTTGAAAATGGGGAAAAATGGAGGGAAATGGGAGAAAAAAATGGGATAAAATTGGGGAAATTAGGGAAAAAATGGAAAATTTTGAAGAAAATTGGGGGAAATGGGGAAATAACTGAAGAAATTGGGAAAAATTGGAGAAAAAATTGGGATAAAATTGGGGAAATTGGGGAAAAATTGGAAATTTTGAAGAAAATTGGGGGAAATGGGAAAAATTTGGGGGAATTTGGGGCAATTTGGAAGATTGGGGGAAGTGGGAAAAATAGAAAAAAATGGGAAAAAAATTAAAAATTGGGGTAAATTGGGAAAAATGGGAAAAAAAAAGAAAAAATTGGGAAAATGGAGGAAATTTGAAAAAATGGAAAAAAACTCGTTGAAAGCGGGGAAAAATGGGGGAAATTGGGGAAAATGTGGGGAAATTGAGAAAAATAAGGAAAAAATTGAAGAAAATTGGGAAAACTGGGGGAAAATGGGGAAAAATGAAGAAAATGGTGTGAAAATTGGGTAAAAAAGAGGAAAATTGGAATAAAAGTGGAAAAACTGGGGAGGAAAAGCTGGGGGAAATGGGGACAATTTGGGAAAAAATTGGGAAAATCGGGAAAATTGGGAAAACTGGGGGAAAATGGGGAAAAAATTGGAAAAACCCCAGGAAAATGGGAAAAATGTGGAGAAATTGGGAGGAAATTTTAAAAAAAAATGGAAATTTGGAGGAAAATGGGAAAGAAATAGGAGAAAATTGGGGGAAATTCGGAAAATTGAGGAAAATTCGGAAAATTGGGGAAAAATTGGGGAAAATAAAGGAAAATTGGGGGAAATGGGAAAAAATGGGGGAAAATTTGAAGGGAATGGGAAAAAATGGGGAAAAAATGGGGAAAAATAGGAAAAATTCCAAAAATTGGGGAAAATTTGGAGGAAATGGGGAAAAGTTGGGGAAAATTTGGGAAAAATGGGAAAAAATCAGAAAATTGTGGAAAATGTGGGAAAAATGGGAAAAATTCAGAAAATTGGGGAAAATTGGAAGGAAATGGGGAAAATTTGTGGGAAAATAGGAAAAATTCAGAAAATTGGGGAAAATGGGGAAAAATTGAAGGAAATGGGGAAAATTTGGGGGAAAATGGGAAAAATTCAAAAAATTGGGGAAAATTTGGGAAAAATTTGGGAAAAAATAGGGAAAAAATCAGAAAATTGGGGAAATTTGAAGGAAATGGGGAAAATTTGGGGAAAATTGGAAGGAAATGTGGAAAATTTGGGAAAAATTGGGGAAAAATAGGAAAAAATCAGAAAATTGGGGAAAATGGGGAAATTTGAAGGAAATGGGAAAAATTTGGGGAAAATTTGGGGAAAAATCGGAAAAATTGAGAAAATTTGAAGGAAATGGGGAAAACTTGGGGAAAAATTTGGGAAAAAATAGGAAAAAATCAGAAAATTGGGGAAAATTTGAAGGAAATGGGGAAAATTGGGGAAAAAATTGGCAAAAATTTGGGGGAAATGGAAATTGGGAAAAACTGGAGAAAAATATGGGGAAAAATTTGGGAAAATTGGGGGAAATAAATTAAAAATGGGAGAAAAAATGGGATGATGAAAAGGGGGAAATTTTGGGAAAAATGGGGAAAAAATGAAGGAAATTGGGAAAATTGGTGAATGTGGGAAAACGTGGGAGAAAATGAGGAAAAAGAGTTGGAAATTGGGAAAAATTGGGAAAAATTTGGGAAAAGTGGGATCAAATGGGGGAAATTGGAGAAAAATCTGGGGAAAAAATGGGGAAAATGGGGGAAATTTAAGAAAATGGGGAAAATGAGGAAAAAACAGTTGAAAATGGGGAAAAATTGGGGGAAAACAGGAAAAAATGGAGAAAAATTTGGGGGAAAATTGGGAAAAATTGGGAGAAAATTGAGGCAAATGGGGGAAATTTGGTGAAAATGGGGGAAAATTGAAAAAAAATGGGGAAAATTGGGGAAAAATCAGAAAAATGGGGAAAATATTGGGAAAAATTGGAGAAAAATATGGAGAAAAAGAGCGGGGAAAGTGGGGGAGATTTGGTTAAAAATGGGATAAAATTGGGAAATTGGTAAAGAATTGGTTGAAAAATTGGAAAAAATGGGGAAAAATCCAGGGGAAATGGAAAATATTGGGAAAAAATGTGAGGAAAATTGGGGAAAAGGAGGAAAAATGGGAGAAATGGGGGAAAATATGGGGAAAATGAGGGGAAAATGGGGGAATTTGGTAAAAAATGGGGAGAAATTGGGGAAATTGAGAAAAATGGGAACAGTTGTGGTTAAAAACGGGAAATGGGGAAGAACTGGGAAAAATGGGGGAGATTTGGTAAAAAAATGTGAAAAATTGGGGGGAAGGGGAAAAATTGGGGATGAAAAGGGAAAATTTGGGAAAAAAAGTGGAAATTTGGGGGGAAAAAGGAAAAAAATAGGGAGAAAAAGGGGAAATTGGGGGGAAAAGGGGAAAATTGGGAGGAAAAAGGGGAAATTTGGGGAAAAAAGTAGAAATTTGGGGGGAAAAGGGAAAATTTGGGGGGAAAAGGGAAAATTTAGGGGAAATTTGGGAGAGAAATGGGAAATTTTGGGGGAAATTTTGGGGGAAAGGGGAAATTTGGGGGGAAAAGGGGAAATTTGGGGAAAATTTGGGGGGAAAGGGGGAAAAAAGGCGAAATTTGGGGGGGAAGGGGAAAATTGGGAGGAAAAGGGAAATTTGGGGAAAAAAGTAGAAATTTGGGGGAAAGGGGAAATTGGGGGGGGAAAAGTGGAAATTTTGAGGGAAAAATGGGAAACATTTGGAAAAAAGTGGAAATTTGGGGGGAAAAGGATAAAATTGGGGGCAAAAAGGGAAAATTTAGGGGCGAAAAGGGAAAATTTAGGGGAAATTTGGGGGGAAAAGGGGAAATTTAGGGGAAACTTGGAGGGAGAAATGGGAAATTTTGGGGGAAATGTTGGGGTAAAAGGGAAATTTGGGGGGAAAAGGGGAAAATTGGGGGGAAAAAGGAAAAATTTGGGGGGAAAAGGGGAAATTTGGGGGGAAAAGGGGAAATTGGGGGGGGGAAAAGTGGAAATTTTGAGGGAAAAAAGGGAAACATTTGGAAAAAAAGGGGAATTTTGGGGGAAAAGGGGAAAATTTAGGGGGAAAGAGGAAAAATTTAGTGGAAATTTGGGGACAAAAGGGGAAATTTAGGGGAAATTTGGGAGAGAAATGGGAAATTATAGGGGAAATTTTGGGGGAAAAGGGGAAATTGGGGGGAAAAGGAGAAATTTGGGGGAAATTTGGTGGGGAAAAGGGGAAATTTGTTGGGGAAAAGGGAAATTTGGGGGGAAAAGTAGAAATTTGGGGGAAAAGGGGAAATTGGGGGGGAAAAGTGGAAATTTTGAGGGAAAAATGGGAAACATTTGGAAAAAAAGGGGAAATTTGTGGGGAAAAGGGAAAATTTAGGGGGAAAAAGGGAAAGATTAGAGGGAAAAAGGGAAAATTTAGGGGAAATTTGGGGGGAAAAGGGGGAATTTGGGAGGGAAAAGGGGTAATTAGGGGGGGAAAGGGGAAATTTGGGGAGAAAAAGGGGAAATTTGGGTGGAAAAAGAGAAAAATTAGGGAGAAAAAGGGAAATTTGGGGGGGAAAAGGGAAAATTTAGGGGAAATTTGGGTGAAAAAGGGAAAACTTGGAGTGAAAAGGGGAAATTTAGGGGAAATTTGGGGGGAAAAGGGGAAATTTGGGTGGAAAAAGAGAAAAATTAGGGAGAAAAAGGGAAAATTTGGGGGAAAGGGGAAATTTGGGGGAAATTTGGGTGAAAAAGGGAAAATTTGGGGGAAATTTGGGTGAAAAAGGGAAAATTTGGGGGAAATTTGGGAGAAAAAGGGAAAATTTGGGGGAAAAGGGGGAAATTTAGGGGAAATTTGGGAGAAAAAGGGAAATTTCGGGGGGAAAAGGGAAAATTTAGGGGAAATTTGGGGGGGAAAAGGGAAAAATTGGAGTGAAAAGGGGAAATTTGGGGGAAATTTGGGGGGAAAAGTTGAAATTGGGGGGAAAAGTTGAAATTTGGGGTAAAAAGGGGCAATGTGTGCTGCACGGGCCGGCGCTGAGCTCTCCCCCTCCCCGCGCAGGTGCGGCCGCGATGGCGCCGAGCGCGGCCGGGACAGGTGAGCCGGGGCCGTGACGTCACGGAGGGGGCGGTGACGTCACCAGTGACGTCACTGACCCCGCCCCTTGCCCCTCCCAGAGCCCGCGAAGTCGGAGTGGGAGCGGTTCCACTACGGTGAGGTTTGGGGGTTTTGGGGGGATTTGGGTGATTTTGGGTGATTTTGGGGGATTTGGGGGATTTTGGTGTCTGCCCTGTCCCAGGTGTGGTTTTGGGTGATTTTGGGTGTATTTGGGTCATTTTGGGCTGTTTTTGGTGGTTTTTGGGCTCTGCCCTGTCCCAGGCGTGGTTTTGGGGTGATTTTGGGTGATTTTGGGCTGTTTTTGTTGGGTTTGGGCTGTGCCCTGTCCCGGGTGTGGTTTTGGGGTGATTTTGGGTGATTTTGGGCTGTTTTTGTTGGGTTTGGGCTGTGCCCTGTCCCGGGTGTGGTTTTGGGGTGATTTTGGCTGATTTTGGCTGATTTTGGGCTCTGCCCTGTCCCGGGTGTGGTTTTGGGGTGATTTTGGGTGATTTTGGGTCATTTTGGGCTGTTTTGGGTGGTTTTGGGCTCTGCCCTGTCCCGGGTGTGATTTTTGGGTGGTTTTGGGGTGATTTTGGGTGATTTTTGCCTGTTTTGGGCTGTTTTGGGTGGTTTTGAGCTCTGCCCTGTCCCAGGTGTGGTTTTGGGTGATTTTGGGTCATTTTGGGCTGTTTTGGGTGATTTTGGGCTCTGCCCTGTCCCGGGTGTGGTTTTGGGGTGATTTTTGCCTGTTTTGGGCTGTTTTTGGTGTTTTTGGGCTCTGCCCATCCCGGGTGTGGTTTTGGGGTGATTTTGGGTGATTTTTGCCTGTTTTGGGTGGTTTTGGGCTCTGCCCTGTCCCAGGTGTGATTTTGGGTGATTTTTGCCTGTTTTGGGCTGTTTCTGCCCCAGATTACGACTCCCTGCGCCTCGGGGGTCTCGTCGTGGCCGGGATCTTCTTCGTGCTCGGGATCCTCCTCATCCTCAGTGAGAGACACACAAATATCCCCAAATCCCCCCAAAATATTCCCAAAACTATCCCAAAATTATCCCAAAATTCCCCACAAAAATATCCACAAAATCCCCTCAAGATATCCCCAAAATCCCCCCAAAAAAATCCCAAAATTATCCCAAAATCCCTCACAAAAATATCCCAAAATCCCCCAAAAACATCCCAAAAAATATCCTCCAAAATATCGCCAAAATCCCCACAAAATATCCCAAAATTATCCCAAAATGCCTCACAAAAATATTCCAAAATTCCCTCAAAATATCCCAAGTAACCCCAAAATCATCCCAAAAATATTCCAAAATATTCCCAAACATATCCCCAAATCCCCCCAAAATATCCCCAAGATCTCCCCAAAACATCCCAAAAATGCCCCCAAAATATCCCTAAAATATCCCCAAAAATATCCCCAAAATTGCACCAAAATTATCCCAAAATTCCCCACATAAATATCCCCAAAATCCCCCCAAAATACTCCAAAATGATCCCAAAATGCCTCACAAAAATATTCCAAAAATCCCCCCAAAATATCCCCAAAAATATCCCCAAATTCCCCCCAAAATTCCCCTAAAATATCCCAAAATTGCCCCAAAATTCCCCACAAAAATATCCCCAAATCCCCCCAAAAATCCCAAATAACCCCAAAATATCCCCAAATCTCCCTTTAACCCATTCCCAGTTCCCTCCCAGTCCCTCCCAGTACAAACCAGTAACGCCCCTCCCCCCCCCAGGCCGTCACTGCCGCTGCAAGTTCGACCAACAGCCCAAGTAACTGGTTTATACTGGTTTATACTGGGAGGGGCTGGGAGGGAACTGGGAGTGGGATGGGGGGATACTGGTTTATACTGGTTTATACTGGGAGGGGCTGGGAGGGACTGGGAGTGGGATGGGGGGATACTGGTTTATACTGGTTTATACTGGGAGGGGCTGGGAGGGACTGGGAGTGGGATGGGGGGATACTGGTTTATACTGGTTTGTACTGGGAGGGCACTGGGGGGACTGGGAGGGAACTGAGACAAACTGGGATGGACTGGGATGAACTGGGAAGGGCTGGGAGGGAACTGGTTTATACTGGTTTATACTGGGAGGGGCTGGGGGGGACACTGGGACAAACTGGGATGGACTGGGAATGGGATTGCGGGGTACTGGTTTGTACTGGTTTGTACTGGTTTGTACTGGGAGGGGCTGGGGGAGGGACAATGGGGACACTGGGATGGGAACTGGTTTATACTGGTTTATACTGGTTTATACTGGTTTATACTGGGAGGGACTGGGAATGGGATGGGGGGTTACTGGTTTATACTGGTTTGTACTGGGAGGGACTGGTAGGGAACTGGGACAAACTGGGATGGACTGGGAAGGGCTGGGAGGGAACTGGGGATACTGGGATGGACTGGGAATGGGGTTGTGGGGTACTGGTTTGTACTGGGAGGGAACTGGGAGGGACTGGGAGGGGAACTGGGACAAACTGGGATGAACTGGGAAGGGCTGGGAGGGAACTGGGGATACTGGGATGGACTGGGAATGGTTATGGGGTACTGGTTTATACTGGTTTGTACTGGGAGGGAAGTGGTTTGTACTGGTTTGTACTGGTTTGTACTGGTTTGTACTGGTTGGGCCTGGGAGGGCGTTGGGGGCTCTGGGGGGTTTCTGGTTTAACTGGTCTGTACTGGTTCTAACTGGTCTGTACTGGTTCTAACTGGTCTGTACTGGTTCTAACTGGTGTAACTGGTGTGTAACTGGTTTGTGCTGCTTCCAACTGGTCCGTACTGGTCCATACTGGTCCATACTGGTCCGTACTGGTTCTAACTGGTCCGTACTGGTCCCTAACTGGTCCATACTGGTCCGTACTGGTCCATACTGGTTTATACTGGTCCCTAACTGGTCTCTAACTGGTCCGTACTGGTCCATACTGGTCCCTAACTGGTTTATACTGGTCCCTAACTGGTCCGTACTGGTCCCTAACTGGTCCGTACTGGTCCCTAACTGGTCCGTACTGGTCCCTAACTGGTCCGTACTGGTCCGTACTGGTTCTAACTGGTCCGTACTGGTGCAGGACGGGGGAGCCGGACGAGGCCGAGGGGCCCCTGCGGCAATCCATGAGGCGTGAGTGCAGCCAAAACACCCAAAAACACCCAAAAACACCCCAAAAACACCCAAAAACACCCAAAAACACCCAAAAACACCCAAAAACACCCAAAAACACCCCAAAAACACCCAAAAACACCCAAAAACACCCAAAAACACCCCAAAAACACCCAAAAATCACCCCAAAAACACCCCAAAATCACCCCAAAATCACCCAAAAAATTCAACCCGAAATCACCCAAAAATAACCCAAAAAATCACCCGAAATTCACCCCAAAAACAACCCAAATTCACCCCAAAATCACCCCAAAATCCCCCAAATTCAACCCCAAAATTCACCCCAAAATTAATTCCCCCAAAATCCCCCAAAAACACAAAACCCCAAAATCCCTCAAATTCACCCCAAATTCACCCCAAAATCACCCGAAAAATCACCCGAAATTCACCCCAAAATCATCCCAAAAATACAAAACCCCAAAATCACCCCAAAAATCACCCCGAAATCACCCAAAAAATCACCCGGAATTCACCCCCAAAATAACCCAAAACCGCACCAAAAATAACCCCAAAAATCCCCCAAAATCCCCCAAATTCACCCCAAAATTCACCCAAAAAATCACCCCAAAAAATCACAAAACCCCAAAATCCGCCAAATTCCCCCCAAAATGCCCCAAATTCACTGCAAAATCCCACGAGTTCACCCCAAATTCAACCCCAAACTTCACCCCAAAATCACCCCAAATTTCACCCAAAAAATCCCACAAATTCTTCCCAAAATCCCTCAAATTCACCCCAAAATCACCCAAAAAATCACCCCAAAAATCACCCCAAAAATAACCCCAAAATCACCCAAAAACCCCACAAATTCACCCCAAAATCACCCCAAATTCATCCTGAAATCACCCCAAAATCACAAAACCCCAAAATGCCCCAAATTCACCCCGAAACTCACCCCAAAATCACCCCAAAAATCACCCCAAAATCATCCCAAATTCACCCCAAATCCACCCAAAATCACTCCAGAAATCACAAAATCCCCAAACCCCCCAAATGCCCAAAATTCACCCCAAAAATCAAAAATCCCCAACATTCCCTGAAAATCCCCAAATCTCCCAAATTCAGCCCCAAAATCTCCTTCCAAAAATCCCCAAATCCCCAAATTCACCCCAATATTCCCCAAATTCGCTCCAAAATCCCCCCAAAATTTCCTGAATTCCCCGAAATTCCCAAAATCCCCCAAATTCACCCCAAAAATCAAAAATCCCAAAATGGCCCAAATCCACCCCAAAAATCCAAAGCCCCAAAATCCCCAAAATTCACCCCAAAAATCCCCAAATCAAAAATCTCCAAAATTCACCCCAAAATCACAAAATGCCCAAAATTCCCCCCAAAATCCCTGAAAATCCCAAATTCACCCCAAAATCCCCAAAAACTGCCCCAAAATCTCCTTCAAAAACCCAAAATCTCCCAAATTCATCCCAAAAATCCCCACAATTCCCAAAATTTCCCCAAAAAATCCCCAAAATCCCCAAAATTTTCCCCAAAAAATCCCCAAAATTTCCCCAAATTCACCCCAAAATTCCCTAAAAATCCCCAAATCCCCTGAATTCACCCCAAAATTTCCCTTCCAAACCTCCAAAATTCCCCAAATTTCCAAATTCCCCAAAATTGCCGGAAAAATCCCATTGGAAACCCCCAAAATCCCCGAAAATTCCCCCAAATTTCCCCAAATTAACAGAATTTCCCCAAAATTTCCTTTAAAAACCTGAAATTCCCCCAAAATTTCCCAAAAATCCTAAAAATTCCACCCAAATCTCCCAAAAATTCCCCAAAAATCTCCCTCAAAAACCCCAAATCCCCCAAAAATCTCCTTGGGACCCCCCAATTTCCCCTAAAAATCCCCAAAAATCCCCAAAATCCAACCCCAGGATCCCAAATCTGCCCAAAATTCCCAAAAATCCTCCAAAATCCCCCCCAAATCCCTCAAAATTCCCCCAAATTCCTAAAAATCCCCTTCAAAAAACCCCAAATCCGCCCCCAAATTCCCTGAAATTCCCAAAATTCCCCCAAAATCCCCAAAATTTCCCCAAAAATCTCCTTCAAAAAACCCAAATCCCAAAAAAATCCCTCAAAATTCACCCAAATCAAACCAAAATTCCTAAAAATTCCCCCAAAATTCCCCAAAATGTCCAAAAATCCCCCCAAAATTCTCCCCAAATTCCCCGCAAAAATCTCCTTTAAAAACCCCAATTCCCCCAAGTTTCCTAAAAAATTCCCCAAAATTCCCCAAAATGACAAATTTCACCCAAAATCTCCCGAAAATTCCCCCAAAATTAAAGAAACTCCCCCAAAAATTCCTAAAAATCCCCAAAATTCCTAAAATTTCCCCAAAATTCCCCCAAAATTTCCCCCTAAAGTTCCCCAAAATTCCAAAAATTTCCCCAAAAAATCCCCCAAATGCCAAAAATTTCCCCAAGATTCCCCCAAAATTCCAAAATTTCCCCTAAAATTCCACAAAATTCCCAAAATTTCCCCCAAAATCTCCTTCAAAAACCCCAAATCCCCCAAATTTCCTAAAAAAATTCCCCAAAACGCCAAATTTCACCCAAAATTCCCCCAAAATCTCCCGAAAATTCCCCCAAAATTAAAAAAGCTCCCCCAAAAATTCCTAAAAATCCCCAAAATTCCCCCAAAATCCCAAACCTCTCAAAATTCTCCAAAATTTCCGCTACAATTGCCCAAAATCTCCCCAAATACCTCCAAAATCCTCCTCAGATTTCCCCCAAATGCCTCAAAATTCACCCAAAATCTCCCCAAAATTCCAAAAAATCTCCAAAATTCACCCAAAATTCCCCCGAAATCCCCCAAATTTCTCAAAATTCCTCCAAATAGCCTCAAAAATTTAAAAAAATCCCAAAAAAATCCTCAAGATTCCTCCTAAAATTCCCCAAAATACAAAAAATTCCCCTAAAATTTCCCAAAATTCCAAAAATTTTCCCCAAAAATCCCCAAAATTTCCCCCAAAATCCCCAAAATTCCCAAAATTTCCCCAAGATTCCCCCTAAATCCCAAAATTTCCTCTAAAATTCCTCAAAATTCCCAAAATTTCCCCTAAAAATCCCCAAAATTCCAAAATTTTCCCCCAAAATCCACAAAATCCCCAAAATTTCCCCCAAGATTCCCCCTAAATCCCCAAAATTTCCCCTCAAATTCCCCAAAATTCCCAAAATTTCCCCAAGATTCCCCCTAAAGTTCCCCAAAATTTCCCCCAAAAATCCCCCAAATTCCAAAATTTCCCCCCAAAATTCCCAAATTTCCCACAAAATCCCCAAGATTCCCCCTAAAGTTCCCCAAAATTCCAAAAATTTCCCCCAAAATTCCCCAAAATCCCCCAAATTTCCCCTTCTCTCCCCAGGTCTCTCCACGCGCATGAGATGAAATTTTGGGATCCCCGAATTTTGGGGGCCGGACTCGCCGGAGCCTCCCCCACCCCAAAAATCCCAAAATCCCAAATGCTGACCCAAAACATCCCAAAAAATCCCCAAAAAATCCCAAAAATCCCCAAATCCCAAATCCAAACCCCAAAATCCCCAAATCCCAAATCCCCACCCCAAAAATCTGCCCAAAAATCTCCAAAATATCAAAAATATCCCTGAAAATTCCCCGAAAATCCCCAAAATCCCAAATCCTCCCCCCAAAAATCCCAAAAAATCCAAATGCTAACCCCAAAAATCCCAAAAAGATCCCAAATCCTGACCCCAAAATCCCCAAATTCCCAAATTCTAACCCCAAAGAATCCCAAATCCAGACCCCAAAATCCCAAAAAATCAAAAAAAATCCCATAAAATCCCAAATTCTGACCCCAAAAATCCCCCAAAAATCCCCAAAAATCCCAAATCCAGACCCCAAAATCCCAGAATGGCCCCAAATCCCCAAAATCCCCCAAATTTCCCCCAAATCCCCCGCAATAAAGGAGGCCCCTGCTGCTGACCGCCGGAATTTGGGGAATTTGGGGAATTTTTGGGGATTTTGGGGGATTTTAGGGGAGATTTGGGGGTTTTGGGGGGTTGGGAAGGGAATTTTGGGAGATTTTTGGGGGGGAAATTTGGAGATTTTGGGGAATTTTAGGGTAGATTTGGGGGATTTTGGGGATTTTAGGGGATTTTGGGGAATTTTAGGGGAGATTTAGGCAATTTTGGGCGATTGGGAAGGGAATTTTTGGAGATTTTTGGGGGGGAATTTGGAGATTTTGGGGATTTTGGGTGGATTTGGGGGATTTTTGGGGATTTTGGGGGGAATTTGGGGAGTTTTGGGGTAATTTTGGGTGGATTTTGGGAATTTTTGGGTAATTTTGGGTGGATTTGGGGGATTTTTGGGTGGATTTTGGGGGATTTTGGGGAGAATTTGGGGATTTTGGGGGGAATTTGGGGGATTTTGAGATATTTTGGGGTGGATTTTGGGGTTTTTGGGGTGGATTTGGGGGATTTTGGGGTTTTTTAGGGTAATTTTGGGTGGATTTTTGGGGGATTTTGGGGAGCATTTGGGGATTTTAGTGTGATTTTGGGTGGATTTTGGGGAATTTTGGGGTAACTTTGGGAGGATTTTGGGGAATTTTTGGGGAATTTTGGGGGATTTTGGGGGATTTTGGGGCGCCTGGGAGGAGAATTTTGTTGGATTTGGAAAATATTCCCAAATTTTGTTGGGAAATTGGGGATTTTTCGGATTCTTTTTTTTATTTTAGGGGAGAATTTGGGGATTTTGGGGGAGTTTCGAGGAAATTTTGGGGGAAAATTGGGGAATTTTGGGATTTTTTTTTTATTTTGGGGGTTTTTTTTGGGTGGAATTTGGGGAGAATTTCGAGGGTTTGAGGGGAATTTTGGGAGGATTTGGGAGAATTTGGGGGAATTTCGTGGGATTTTGGGGCGAATTCAGGGGATTCTGAGGATTTTGGGGAATTTTTCAGGAATTTGGGGGAATTTTGGGGGAAAATTGTTCAAATTTAGGTGGGTTTGGGGAGAATTTTGAGAAATTTGGGGAAAATTTGCAGATTTTGGCGGGAATTTCAGGGATCTTTTGGAATTTGGGGGAAATTTGGTGGAAATTTTTTGCATTTTGGGGAATTTGGGGGAAAATTTTAGGGAAAATTTGGGGATTTTGAGGGAAATTCGCAGGAATTTTGGGGAATTTTAGGGGATTTTGGTGAAAAAAATGGAGGAATTTGGGGGAATTTTGGGTGGATTTGGGGAAATTTTGGGGGAATTTGCAGAGAAATTGGGGAATATTCAGGATTTTTGGGAATTTTTGGGAATTTTTGGCATGTTGGAAAGAGATTTTGGAATTTTGGGGAATGTGGGGGGAATTTTAGGGGAATTCGGGGGATTTTTTCAGTTTTGGGGAAATTTTCGGGGGGAATTTGAGGGAAATTTGGATTTTTGTGAATTTGGGAGGAATTTTGGGAAAAATTATTCCATTTTAGGTGGATTTGGGGGGAATTTTGGGGTTTTAGGGAAAATTTTGAGAAATTTGGGGAAAATTAGCAGATTTTTGGGGGATTTGGGGAGATTTGGGGGAATTTTGGGGCGAATTTTGGCGGGAATTTAAAGGAACTTTTGGAATTTGGGGGAAATTTGGCAGAAATTTGTTGGAAATTTTTTGCATTTTGGGGGAAATTTTAGGGAAAATTTGGGGATTTTGAGGAAAATTTGCAGGATTTTGGGGGAATTTTGGGTGGATTTTGGGAAAATATGGGGGAATTTGCAGGGAAATTGGGGAATTTTCAGGATTTTGGAGGGAGATTTTGGAATTTTGGGGAATTTGGGGGGAATTTGAAGGAATTTTGGTTTTTATGGGAATTTGGGAGAAATTTTGGGGAAAATTATTCAATTTTTGGTGGATTTGGGGGAATTTTGGGGCGAATTTTGGGGGAATTTGGTGGAAATTTTTTGCGTTTTGGGGAATTTTGGGGGAAATTTTAGGGAAAATTTGCAGGATTTTGAGGGAAATTTGCAGGAAATTTGCAGGAATTTTAGGGGATTTTGGGGAAAAATGGGGGAATTTGGGGGAATTTTGGGTGGATTTTGGGAAATTTTGGGGGAATTTGCAGAGAAATTGGGGAATTTTCAGGATTTTTGGGAATTTTTGGCATTTTGGAGGGAGATTTTGGAATTTTGGGGGAATTTGGGGGGAATTTTAGGGGAATTCTGGGGGATTTGGGGGATTTTTTGGAGATTTGGGGAAATTTTGGGGGGAATTTTGGGGTTTTTGGGAATTTGGGAGGAATTTGGGGAATTTTGGTGGAATTTGGGGGAATTTAGAGGGAATTCAGGGGAAAATTGGATGAATTTAAGGATTTTTGGGGAATTTTGTGGAAATTTTGGGATTTTTTGGGGATTTGGGGGGAAATTTGGGGGAAATTTGGGGATTTTGGAGGGAGATTTTGGAATTTTGGGGAATTTGGGGGAAATTTTAGGGGAATTTTGGGGATTTTTGGGGATTTTTTTGAGTTTTGGGGAAATTTCGGGGGGAATTTGAGGGAAATTTGGGGTTTTTTTGTGAATTTGGGAGGAATTTTGGGAAAAATTATTCAATTTTGGGGGAATTTTGGGGTTTTAGGGAGAATTTTGAGAAATTTGGGGAAAATTTGCAGATTTTGGGGCAAATTTGGGGGAATTTCAAGGATCTTTTGGAATTTGGGGGAAATTTGGCAGAAATTTGGTGGAAATTTTTTGGATTTGGGGGGAAATTTTAGGGAAAATTTGGGGATTTTGAGGGAAATTTGCAGGAATTTTGGGGAAATTTTGGGGAATTTTGGGAAAATATGGGGGATTTGGGGGAATTTTGGGGGAATTTGCAGGGAAATTGGGGAATTTTCAGGATTTGGGGGGTTTTGGAGGGAGAATTTGGGATTTTTGGGGAATTTTGGGGGAATTTTAGGGGAATTCTGGGGGATTTGGGGGATTTTTTGGAGTTTTGGGGAAATTTTGGGGGGAATTTTGGGGAATTTGGGGGCTTTTGGGAAATTGGGGGGAATTTTGGGGACTTTTTGGTGAAATTTAGAGGGAATTCAGGGGAAAATTGGGGGAATTTAAGGATTTGGGGGAAATTTTGGGATTTTGGGGGGATTTGTGGGGAAATTTTGGGGAAAATGTTGGGATTTTGGGGGAATTTGGGAGTTTTTGGGGTGGTTTGAGGATATTTGGGGGGAATTTTTGTTTTATTTTTTGATAATTTTGGGGTTTTTTGGGGTTATTTTTGTGAATTTTTGGGGCGGGTTTGGGATTTTTTGGGGCATTTTTGGGATGTTTTGGGGTCATTTTTTGGTTTTTTTTGGGGTATTTTCATGTATTTTGGGCATTTTTTGAATATTTGGGGGGGTTTGTGGTTTTTTTTTACTATTTTGGGATTTTTTTTTTTAATATTTTGGGGGATTTTTTGGGTCGAATTTTGGGCCAATTTTTGTGAATTTTTGAGCACTTTTTGGGGTGGTTTTGGGATATTTTCGGGTATTTCTGGCTGGTTTGGGGGCGATTTTTGGGGTAATTTTTTGGGGTTTTTTTTGGATATTTTTAAATTTTTGGGTGGTTTTGGGTTTTTTTTTTTGGTTAATTTTTGGGGTATATTTTTTATATTTTGGGGATATTTTTGGAGGATTTTTGGGTGCCTTTGGGGGGTATTTTTTGTTAATTTTTGGGATGTTTTTTAAACAATATTTGGATTTTTGTGGCATTTTTTGGGGTATTTCTGGGTGGTTTTGGGGGGGATTTTTTGTTGATTTTTTGGGTATATTTTTTGTATTTTTGGGATATTTTTGGAGGATTTTGGGGTGGGTTTGGAGGGCATTTCTAGTAATTTTTGGGGGTTTTTTGGATAATATTTTGATTTTTGGGGTATTTTTTGGGGTGTTTCTGGGTGGGTTTGGGGGGGATTTTTGGGGCGTATTTTGGGGGAAATTTGAGGGCATTTTTAAAAATACTTTTGCCTTTTTGGGGCCATTTTTGTGCATTTTTGGGCCATTTTTGAGCATTTTTGGGGCCATTTTTGTGAATTTTTTGGGCCATTTTTTGGGCATTTTTGGGTTATTTTTTGAGCATTTTTTGGGCCATTTTTGTGCATTTTTGGGGCCATTTCTGAGCATTTTTGGGGCCATTTTTGAGCATTTTTTGGGCCATTTTTGTTCATTTTTTAGGCAATTTTTGAGCTTTTTTGGGGCCATTTTTGAGCATTTTTTAGGGTATGTTTTCTGCATTTTTGGGCCATTTTTGAGCATTTTTGGGGTATTTTTTGTGCATTTTTGAGCCATTTTTGAGCATTTTTTGGGGTATTTTTTGTGCATTTTTGAGCCATTTTTGAGTATTTTTTGGGCCATTTTTCTGCATTTTTGGTGCCATTTTTTGGCCATTTTTGTCATTTTTTGAGCTATTTCTGAGCAATTTTTTGGCCCTTTTTGTTCATTTCTTGGGGTATATTTTGTGTATTTTTTGCGCATTTTTGGGGCCATTTTTGTGCCTTTTTTGGGCCATTTCTGAGTATTTTTTGGGCCATTTTGGAGCATTTTGGGCCAATTTTTTGGGTATTTTTTTAGCTTTTTTTGGGCCATTTTTGTGCATTTTTGGGGTATTTTTTGATGCTTTTTTGGGGCCATTTTTGTGCATTTTGGGGGTATTTTTGGGCCATTTTTGGGCCATTTTTCTGCATTTTTTGGGTCTCTCCCCCTCCCCGCCCCGGTGGGCGTGGCCCCCCGCGCTGGCCCCGCCCCTTCTGCCGCAGCGCGGCGGCCGGAGCCGAGCGGTTCCGAAAGGACCCGAAGGGCTCCGAACCTTTCCGAACCGGGGCGTTGAGGGCTGGGGGGGGCAGACCCCGAGCGGAGCCGAACCCGAACCGAACCGAACCCGAACCGAACCGAACCGAACCGAACCGAACCGAACCCGAACGGAACCGAACCGAGCCGAGCGGAGCCGAGCGGAGCCGAAGGGAGGCACCATGGCCACCCCCACCGAGCCGGCCATGGGAGGTGCGGGCACGGGGGGGGCATTGGGGGGGCATTGAGGGGTGCTGGGGGGGCATTGGGGGGTGCCAGGGGGGCATTGGGGGGTCCTGGGGGGCATTGGGGGGTGCCAAGGGGTCCTGGGGGGGCATTGGGGGGTGCCAAGGGGTCCTGGGGGGGCATTGAGGGGGCATTGGGGGGTCCTGGGGGGCATTGGGGGGTGCCAGGGGGTGCTGGGGGGTCCCGGGTGGGTGCCAGGGGGTGCTGGGGGGGTGCTGGGGGGTGCCGGGTGGGTGCCAGGGGTTCCTGGGGGTGCCAGGTTGTGCCCCTACAGGGGTTTGGGGTGCCGGGGGATGGCACGGGGGGTGCCAGGGGGTGCTGCGGGTGCCGCCGCAGGGATGTGGGGCACAGGTGGGTGCTGGGTGGGTGCCAGGGGTGCCCCTGCAGAGGTTTGGGGTGCCAGGGGGTCCCGGGTGGGTGTCAGAGGGTCCCGGGTGGGTGCCAGGGGGTCCCGGGTGGGTGCCGGGGGTGGCACAGGGGGTGCCGGGGGGTGGCACAGGGGTCCCGGGTGGGTGCCGGGGGGTGCTGGGTGGGTGTCAGAGGGTCCCGGGTGGGTGCCAGGGGTGGCACAGGGGGTGCCGGGGGGTCCCGGGTGGGTGCCAGGGGTGGCACAGGGGGTGCCGGGGGGTCCCGGGTGGGTGCCAGGGGTGGCACAGGGCGTGCCGGGGGGTGCCGGTGCCGCAGGGTGGGGCAGGGTGGGGCACAGGGGTGGCACTGCGGGGGTGCCGGGTGGGTGCCAGGGGGGTGCCAGTGCAGGGCTGTGGGGCACAGGGGGGTGCCGGGGGTGCAGGGTGGGTGCCGGGTGGGCACAGGGGGGCACTGCGGGGGTCCCGGGTGGGTGCCGGGGTGGCACAGGGGGCACAGGTGGGCACTGCAGGGGTGCCAGGGGGTGTTGGTGCAGGGCTTTCGGGTGCCAGGGGGGTGCCGGGGGGGGCACGATGGGTGCAGGGGGGTGCCGGGTGGGTACTGGAGGTGCCCCTGCAGGGTTTGGGGTGCCAGGGGATGGCACAGGGGGTCCTGGGGGTGCCCCTGGAGGGTTTGGGGGGTCCCGGGTGGGTGCCAGGGGGTGCAGGGGGGCACAGGGTGGGTGCCAGGGGTGCCCCTGCAGGATTTGGGGTGCCAGGGGATGGCACAGGGGGTCCTGGGGGTGCCCCTGCAGGGTTTGGGGGTCCCGGGTGGGTGCCAGGGGGTGCAGGGGGGCACAGGGTGGGTGCCAGGGGTGCCCCTGCAGGATTTGGGGTGCCAGGGGATGGCACAGGGGGTCCTGGGGGTGCCCCTGCAGGGTTTGGGGGTCCCGGGTGGGTGCCAGGGGGTGCCGGGGGGGGCACAGGGTGGGTGCCAGGGGTGCCGCTGCAGGGTGGGGCAGGATGGGCGCAGGATGGGTGCCACTGCAGGGCTTTGGGGTGCAGGGGGTGCCAGGGTGGGTGCCAGGGGGTGCCAGCGCAGGGATTGGGGTGCAGAGGGTGCCGGGGGATGGAGGGTGGGTGCCAGGGGGTGCCAGGGGGGTGCCAGTTCAGGGTTTGGGGTGCCAGGGGGTGCAGGGTGGCACAGGTGGGTGCCAGGGGGCACAGGGGGTGCCAGGGGTGCCGCTGCCAGGGTGGGGCAGGATGGGTGCCAAGGGGTGTTGGGGGGTGCAGGGATTGGGGTGCAGGGGGCGCAGGATGGGTGCAGGATGGGTGCCAGGGGTGCCAGTGCAGGGATTGGGGTGCAGGGGTCCCGGGTGGGTGCAGGGGGTGCCAGGGGGTGCCAGTGCAGGGATTGGGGTGCAGGGGGGCACAGGATGGGTGCAGGGTGGGCGCCAGGGGGTCCCGGGGGGCACAGGATGGGTGCCAGGGGTGCCAGTGCAGGGATTGGGGTCCCGGGGGGCGCAGGATGGGTGCCAAGGGGTGCCAGTGCAGGGATTGGGGTGCAGGGGGTCCCGGGTGGGTGCAGGGGGGGCGCCGCTGTGGAAGTTTGGGGTGCCAGGGGGTGCCAGGGAGGGGACGCAGGCTGGGTGCCAGGGGTGCGGGGCTTTGGGGTGCAGGGGTCCCGGGTGGGTGCCAGGGGTTACCGGGGGGCGCAGGATGGGTGCAGGGGGGTGCCAGCGCTGTCGCTGCAGGGATTGGGGTGCCAGGGGGTGCAGGGTGGGTGCCGGGGGGTGCCGGTGCAAGGATTGGGGTGCAAGGGGGCACAGGTGGGTGCTGGGGTGCTCCTGGGATGCCGCTGCGGGGTTCGGGGTGCAGGTGGGTGCCAGGGGGGTGCCAGGGCTGTCGCTGCAGGGGTTTGGGGTGCCGGGGGGAGCACGATGGGTGCAGGGGGTGCAGGGGTCCCGGGTGGGTGCCAGGGGGCACCGGGGGGCGCAGGATGGGTGCAGGGGGTGCCAGGGAGGGCGCAGAGGGGTGCCAGGGGTGCCAGTGCAGGTTTGGGGTGCAGGGGGGTCCTGGGTGGGTGCTGGGGGTGCTGCTGTGGAGGTTTGGGGTGCGGGGGGTGCTGGGGGCTGCTGGGTGGGTGCCAGGGGCTGCCAGGGGGTGCAGGGTGGGTGCCAGGGGGTGCCAGTGCAGGGTTTGGGGTGCGGGTTTGGGGTTTGGGGTGCAGGGCGGGTTTGGGGTTTGGGGTGCGGGTTTGGGGTGCGGGTTTGGGGTTTGGGGTTTGGGGTTTGGGGTGCGGGTTTGGGGTTTGGGGTGCAGGGCGGGTTTGGGGTTTGGGGTGCGGGTTTGGGGTGCGGGTTTGGGGTTTGGGGTGCGGGTTTGGGGTGCGGGTTTGGGGTTTGGGGTTTGGGGTTTGGGGTGCGGGTTTGGGGTTTGGGGTGCGGGTTTGGGGTTTGGGGTGCGGGTTTGGGGTTTGGGGTTTGGGGTTTGGGGTTTGGGGTGCGGGTTTGGGGTTTGGGGTGCGGGTTTGGGGTGCGGGTTTGGGGTTTGGGGTTTGGGGTTTGGGGTGCGGGTTTGGGGTGCGGGTTTGGGGTTTGGGGTTTGGGGTGCGGGTTTGGGGTGCGGGGTTTGGGGTTTGGGGTTTGGGGTTTGGGGTGCGGGTTTGGGGGTGCGGGTTTGGGGTGCGGGTTTGGGGTTTGGGGTGCGGGTTTTGGGGTTTGGGGTTTGGGGTGCGGGTTTGGGGTGCGGGTTTGGGGTGCGGGTTTGGGGTGCGGGTTTGGGGGTTTGGGGTTTGGGGGTGCGGGTTTGGGGTTTGGGGTTTGGGGATTGGGGTTTGGGGTTTGGGGTGCGGGTTTGGGGTTTGGGGTTTGGGGTGCGGGTTTGGGGTGCGGGTTTGGGGTTTGGGTTTGGGGTTTGGGGTGCGGTTTGGGGTGCGGGTTTGGGGTTTGGGGTGCGGGTTTGGGGTTTGGGGTTTGGGGTGCGGGTTTGGGGTGCGGGTTTGGGGTTTGGGGTTTGGGGTGCGGGTTTGGGGTGCGGGTTTGGGGTGCGGGTTTGGGGTTTGGGGTGCGGGTTTGGGGTTTGGGGTTTGGGTGCGGGTTTGGGGTTTGGGGTTTGGGGTGCGGGTTTGGGGTGCGGGTTTGGGGTGCGGGTTTGGGGTTTGGGGTGCGGGTTTGGGGTTTGGGGTTTGGGGTGCGGGTTTGGGGTGCGGGTTTGGGGTGTGGGTTTGGGGTTTGGGGTGCGGGTTTGGGGTGCGGGTTTGGGGTGCAGGTTTGGGGTTTGGGGTGCGGGGTTTGGGGTTTGGGGATTGGGGTTTGGGGTTTGGGGGTTTGGGGTTTGGGGTTTGGGGTTTGGGGTGCGGGTTTGGGGTTTGGGGTGCGGGTTTGGGGTTTGGGGTTTGGGGTTTGGGGTTTGGGGTTTGGGGTTTGGGGTTTGGGGTTTGGGGTGCGGGTTTGGGGTGCGGGTTTGGGGTTTGGGGTTTGGGGTTTGGGGTTTGGGGTGCGGGTTTGGGGTTTGGGGTTTGGGGTGCGGGTTTGGGGTGCGGGTTTGGGGTTTGGGGTTTGGGGTGCGGGTTTGGGGGTGCGGGTTTGGGGGTGCGGGTTTGGGGTTTGGGGTGCGGGTTTGGGGTGCGGGTTTGGGGTGCGGGTTTGGGGTTTGGGGTGCGGGTTTGGGGTTTGGGGTTTGGGGTTTGGGGGTTGGGGTGCGGGTTTGGGGTTTGGGGTTTGGGGTGCGGGTTTGGGGTTTGGGGTTTGGGGTGCGGGTTTGGGGTTTGGGGTTTGGGGTTTGGGGTTTGGGGTTTGGGGTGCGGGTTTGGGGGTTTGGGGTGCGGGTTTGGGGTTTGGGGTTTGGGGTGCGGGGTTTGGGGTGCGGGTTTGGGGTTTGGGGTGCGGGTTTGGGGTTTGGGGTGCGGGTTTGGGGTTTGGGGTTTGGGGTGCGGGTTTGGGGTTTGGGGTTTGGGGTTTGGGGTTTGGGGTTTGGGGTTTGGGGTTTGGGGTGCGGGTTTGGGGTTTGGGGTGCGGGTTTGGGGTTTGGGGTTTGGGGTGCGGGTTTGGGGTGCGGGTTTGGGGTGCGGGTTTGGGGTTTGGGGTGCGGGTTTGGGGTTTGGGGTGCGGGTTTGGGGTGCGGGTTTGGGGTGCGGGTTTGGGGTGCGGGTTTGGGGTGCGGGTTTGGGGTTTGGGGTGCGGGTTTGGGGTTTGGGGTTTGGGGTGCGGGTTTGGGGTGCGGGTTTGGGGTTTGGTGGGTGCGGGTTTGGGGTTTGGGGTGCGGGTTTGGGGTTTGGGGTTTGGGGTTTGGGGTGCGGGTTTGGGGTGCGGGTTTGGGGTTTGGGGATTGGGGTTTGGGGTTTGGGGTGCGGGTTTGGGGTTTGGGGTTTTGGGGTGCGGGTTTGGGGTTTGGGGTGCGGGTTTGGGGTTTGGGGTTTGGGGTTTGGGGTTTGGGGTTTGGGGTTTGGGGTGCGGGTTTGGGGTGCGGGGTTTGGGGTGCGGGTTTGGGGTTTGGGGTGCGGGTTTGGGGTGCGGGTTTGGGGTTTGGGGTGCGGGGTTCTGTGGGGTCCTGGGTTTTGGGGTTTTTTTGGGGTTCTTTGGGAGTTTTTATGGGGTTCTTTGGGGTCCGGCTGGGTTTTGGGGGTCCCGGGGATTTTAGGAGGTTTTTATGGGGTTTTTTTTGGGGTTCTGGGGGGGTCCAGATGGGTTTTGGGGGATTTTTTGTTGTTGTGGGGGGTCCGGGTGGGTTCTGGGGTTTTTAATGGGGTTTTTATGGGGTCCCAGGGGGTCCCGAGTGGGTTCTGGGATGTCCCAGGGGGTTTGGGGTTTTTTTATGGGGTTTTATTGGGGTTCTTTGGGGTCCCGGGGGGTTCTGGGGGTCCCGGGGTTTTGAGGATTTTTTGGGGGGTTTTTTTGGGTTTCTGGGGGGTCCCGGGATTTTTGGGGTTTTTATGGGGTTTTTTGGGGTCCCAGGGGGTCCAGGGGATTCTGGGTTTTGGGGTTTTTTGGGGTTTTTTGAGTTTCTTTGGGGTCCGGGTGGGTTTTGGGGGTTTTGTGCGATTTTATGGGGTTCTGGGGGGTCGCAGGGGTTTTGGGGGATTTTTGGGGTTCTTTGGGGTCCCGGGGGATTCTGTGGGGTCCGGGTGGGTTTTGGGGGTTTTTATGGGGTTTTATTGAGGTCCCAGGGGTCCGGCGGTTTTGGGGTTTTTTATGGGGGTTTTTTTGGGTTCTTTGGGGTCCGGGTGGGTTTTGGGGGTTTTTAATGGGGTTTTTTTGGGGTTCTGGGGGGTCCCGGGGGTTTTGGGGTTTTTTATGGGTTTTTGGTTTTTGGTTTTTTGTTTTTGTTTTTTTTTTAGGATTTTTGGGGGGTTCTTTGGGGGTTTTATGGGGTTCTTTGGGGTTCTGGGGGGTCCCGGAGGTTTTGGGGGGTTTTGGGGTTTTTTGGGGTTCTGGGGGGGTCCCGGGGGGTGCGGGGTCTCTGGGGGGGTTTTAGGGGCGCTGGGGGTCCGGGGGGTGCTGAACAATTCCCGAATTCCTGAAAAGTCCCCAAATTCCCCCAAAACCCCCAAATCCCTGAGCACCGGAAATCCCAAAACCCCAAATCCCTGAGACCCCAAATCCCTGAGACCCCAAAACCCCAAATCCCTGAGACCCCAAATCCCTGAGACCCCAAATCCCCCAAATCCCCAAATCCCAGAATTCACAAAACCCAAATTCCCCAAATTCCCCAAATCCCTGAAAGCCCAAAACCCCGAGAACCCAAATCCCCCAAATCCCAAAACCCCAAATCCCTGAAACCCCGAATTTCCCCCCAAATCTCTGAAACCCCCAAACCCCAAAACCCCAAATCCCTGAGACCCCAAATCCCTGAAACCCCAAAACCCCAAATTCCCCAAATCCCAAATGCCCCAAAACCTCAAATTCCCCAAATTCCCCAAATCCCTGAAACCCCAAACCCACAAATTCCTGAACTCCTGAGACCCCCCAAAATCCCTGAAACCCCAAATCCCAAAACCCCAAATACCTGAGACCCCAAATTCCCCAAATCCCGAAATCCCAGAATTCACAAACCCCAAATCCCCCAAATCCCTGAAACCCCAAACCCCAAGTTCCGGAAACCCCAAATCCCAGAAACGCCGAATTTCCCCCAAATCTCTGAAACCCTCAAATCACAAAACCCCAAATCCCTGAAACCCCAAAATCCCAAATTCCTGAACTCCTGAGTCCCCAAATTCCCTGAAACCCCAAACCCCAAGTTCCCGAAACCCCAAATTCCCCAAATCCCTGAAACCCAAATTCCCAAATCCCCTGAAAACTCCTGAAACCCCAAAACCCCAAAACCCCAAATCCCTGAAACTCCTGAAACCTGAAATTCCCGAAATCCAAAATTCCTGAAACCCAAATTCCCAAAACCCCAAAACCCCAAAACCCCAAATTCCCCCAAATCCCAGATGCCCCAAAACCCCAAAATCCCCAAACCCCAAATCCCTGAAACTTCTGAAACCCAAAATTCCCCAAAACCCCCAAATCCCTGAAACCCCAAATCCCTGAACTCCTGAAACCCCGAATCCCAGAATTCACAAAACCCCAAATCCCCAAATCCCTGAAACCCCAAATTCCTGAAACCCCAAAATCCCCAAACCCCAAATCCCTGAAACCCAAATTCCCAAATCCCTGAAACTCCTGAAACCTAAAATTCACAAAACCCCAAATCCCCAAAACCCCGAAACCCCAAATTCCCCAAAATCCCCAAATGCCCCAAAACCCCCAAAATCCCCAAACCCCAAATCCCTGAAACCCAAAATTCCCCAAAATCCCGAATTCCTAAAAACCCAAATTCCACAAAATCCCAAAACTCCAAAACCTCAAATCCCTGAAACCCCAAATTCCCCAAAACCCCAAATTCCCAAATTCCCGAAACTCCAAGACCCCGAAACCCCAAAACCCCAAATTTTTCTGGGGGTGGGGGAGGGGGAGGAAATCTCTGCGTGGATGACGTCATTAATTCAGTCATTAATTAGGAATTAATGACTGAGCGCAGCTCGTTACACCCACAGTTAATGAGGCACCAGCGCCCCCAAATCCCAAAAATCCCCCAAAAATTCCCCAAAATCCCTCAAAAATCCCCAAAATTCCTCAAAAATTCCCCAAATTTCCCCAAAATTCCTCAAAATCCCTCAGAATTCACAAAAATTCCCCAAAATCCCTCAAAATTCCCCCAAAATTCCCCCAAAAATCCCCAAAATTCCCTCAAAAATCCCCCCACAATTCCCCAAAATCCCCCCAAAATTCCCCCAAATTCCCCAAAAATTCCCCAGAAATTCCCAAAATTCCTCAAAATTCCTCAAAAATTCCCAAAATTCCCCAAAATCCCCCCCAAAATTCCCCCAAATTCCACAAAATCCCCCCAAAATCCCCAAAATAGCTCCAAAAACTCCAAAATTCCCCAAAATTCCTCAAAAATCCCCCCACAATTCCCCAAATTCCCTAAAATTCCATAAATTCCTCCAAATTTCCCCAAATTTCCCAAAAATCTCTGAATTTTACCCCCAAATTGTCACAAAACTTTTTAAAAATCCAAAAAAAATTCCTCTGAAATTCCACTGAAATTCCCCAAAATCCCCAAAATTCCTCAAAAATTCCCCAAAAATCCCCTAAAATTCCCCAAATTCCCTCAAAATTCCCCAAATTTTCCCCCAAATCCCCCCAAATTTACCAAAATTCCCCAAGAAACCCCCAAAATAATTTCCCTAAATCCCCCAAAATTCCCTGAAATCCCCCGAAATTGTTCAAATTCCCCAAAACCCCCCCAAAAATCCCTAAAATTCCCCAAAATCCCCCCAAAATTCCCCAAAAAAATCCCTCAATTTCCCCCAAATTTCCCCAAATTTTCCCCAATTTCCCCCCAAATTCCCCAAAAATCCCCAAAATCCCCCAAAATTCCCCAAATTTTCCCCAAATTTTCCCCAAATTTCCCCCAAAATTCCCCAAATTTTCCCCAAATTTCCCCCAAATCCCCCAATTTTTCCCAAATTTCCCCCAAATTTCCCCCAAATTCCCCAATTTTCCCCAAAAATCCCCAAAATTCCCCAAATTTCCCCAAAATTTTCCCAAAAATTCCCCCAAATCCCCATTTTTCTGTTGCAGAGGCGGCGCGGGCCCGGGAGCCCTTCCACTACGGTGAGGGGAAATTTGGGGAAATTTGGGGGATTTTGGGGGATTTTGGGGATTTTTTGAGAATTTGGATGAAATTTGGTGGATTTGGGGAACTTTGGGGGATTTTTTAGGGGATTTTTGGGAAATTTTGGGATTTTTTGGGAATTTTGATGAAATTTGGGGGATTTGGGGGATTTTTGGGGGATTTTGGGGAATTTGGATGAAATTTTGGGTGATTTTGAGGCATTTTGAGGGATTTTGGAGGGAAATTTCGGAATTTTTGGGGAATTTTGGAGAATTTGGATGAAATTTGGTGGATTTGGGGAACTTTGGGGGATTTTTAAGGGGGTTTTGGAGGGAAATTTTGGGCGATTTGGGGGATTTTTGGCAATTTTGGATGAAATTTGGGGGATTTTGGGGGTTTTGTAAGGACATTTCAGAGGGAAATTTTGGGGATTTTGGGGATTTTTGGAGAATTTGGATGAAATTTTGGGGGATTTTTGGGGATTTTTGAGGGAAATTTGGGGATTTTTGGGGGAGTTTTGGGAATTTTGGGGAATTTTTGGGGATTTTTTGGGAATTTGGATGACATTTGGAAGGTTTTGGGGAATTTTGGAGATTTTGGATGAAATTTGGGGATTTTGGGGAAATTTGGGGCAGTTTGGGGGAATTTGGGAATTTGAGGGATTTTTGGGGGATTTTGGGGATTTTGGGGATTTTTTTTGGGGAATTTGGATGAATTTGGGGGATTTTGGGCGGATTTTGGGGTTTTCCAAGGGGATTTTGGGGGATTTTGGAGAATTTTGGGGGGTTTTGGGGAATTTGGGCAAAAAATGGGGGATTTGGGGGAATTTTGGGGGATTTTTTAGGGAATTTTGGAGGGAAATTTGGGGATTTTGGGGGGATTTGGGGAATTTCAGGGATTTTTGGAGAATTTGGATGAAATTTGGGGGATTTGGGGGATTTTGGAGTCAAATTTGGGGGATTTTGGCGATGTTTGGGCAATTTGGATGAAACTTGGGGGATTTTGGGGGATTTTTGGTTTTTTTTAAGGGGATTTTTGGGGAATTTTGGGGAATTTGGATGAAGTTTGGGGAATTTTGGGGGATTTCGGAGAATTTGGATGGAATTTGGGGGATTTTGGGGGATTTTAAGGGGATTTTGGAGGGGAAATTTTGGGGATTTTGGGTTTTTGGGTTCCATTTTTTGGGATTTTGGGTTCATTTTTGGGGATTTTGGGTTCATTTTTTGGGAATTTGGGTTCGATTTGGGATTTTTGGGTTCATTTTGGGGATTTTTGGGCTCGATTTTGGGCATTTTGGGTTCATTTTTGGGATTTGGGGTTCATTTTTGGATCATTTTTGGGGTTTTTGGTTTCATTTTTTGGGGGTTTTTTTGATCCATTTTGGGGATTTTTGGGTCATTTTTGGACATTTTGGGTTCATTTTTGGGATTTTTGGGTTCATTTTTGGACATTTTGGGTTCATTTTTGGGATTTTTGGGTTCATTTTTGGACATTTTGGGTTCATTTTGGGGATTTTTGGGTTCATTTTTTGGACATTTTGGGTTCATTTTTGGGATTTTTGGGTTCATTTTTGGACATTTTGGGTTCATTTTGGGGATTTTTGGGTTCATTTTTGGACATTTTGGGTTCATTTTTGGGATTTTTGGGTTCATTTTTTTGGGTTTTGGGTTCATTTTTGGGGGTTTTTTGATCCATTTTGGGGATTTTTGGGTTCATTTTTGGACATTTTGGGTTCATTTTTGGGATTTTTGGGTTCATTTTTTTGGGTTTTGGGTTCATTTTTTGGGGTTTTTTTTGATCCATTTTTGGGGATTTTTGGGTTCAATTTTGGGGTTTTGGGTTCATTTTTGGGAATTTGGGTTCGATTTGGGATTTTTGGGTTCATTTTGGGGATTTTTGAGGTCGATTTTGGGCATTTTGGGTTCATTTTTGGGATTTGGGGTTCATTTTTGGATCATTTTTGGGGTTTTTGGTTTCATTTTTTGGGGGTTTTTTGATCCATTTTGGGGATTTTTGGGTTCATTTTT
Source organism: Passer domesticus (assembly GCF_036417665.1). Classification (NCBI taxonomy): domain Eukaryota; kingdom Metazoa; phylum Chordata; class Aves; order Passeriformes; family Passeridae; genus Passer; species Passer domesticus. The sequence continues at coordinate 1,140,137 of NC_087506.1, read as the reverse complement.
GGACATTTTGGGTTCATTTTTGGGATTTTTGGGTTCATTTTTGGACATTTTGGGTTCATTTTGGGGATTTTTGGGTTCATTTTTGGACATTTTGGGTTCATTTTGGGGATTTTTGGGTTCATTTTTTTGGGTTTTTGGGTTCATTTTTGGGGTTTTTTTGATCCATTTTTGGGGATTTTTTGGGTTCAATTTTGGGCATTTTTGGGATGATTTTGGGGCAATTTTGGGGTGATTTTATGTTGATTTTTGGACAATTTTACATTGAATTTTGGACGATTTTGGGGGATTTTGATGAATTTTGGGGCTTTTGGGGGATTTTGGGTTTTTTGGGTTCATTTTTGGGGGTTTTGGGCTCCCCGGGGGTTTTTGGGGACGGGGAGTTCATTTTTGGGGGTTTGGGGCTGATTTTGGGTGATTTTGGGGCGGTTTGGAGGTGATTTTTGTGTGGATTTTTGGAGGATTTGGGGTGAACTTTGGGGGTTTGGGGGGATTTGGGTTTTTGGGGTTCATTTTTGGGAGATTTTGGGTTTTTGGGGTGCATTTTTTGGGGGGTTTTGGGGTCCCCGGGGGTTTTTGGTGACCGAGGTTTCATTTTTGGGAGGTTTTGGGCTGATTTTGGCTCTTTTGGGGCGGTTTTGGGTTCATTTCTGGACGATTTGGGCGCATTTTGGGGGTTTTGGGTTCCATTTTTGGGGTTTCTGGGTTCATTTTTTTGGGGTTTTTGGTTCAAATTTGGGGCCTTGGGTTCATTTTGGGGTTTTTTGGATTTATTTGGGGGATTTCGAGGTCATTTTTTGGGGTTTCAGTTCATTTTTGGGGGGATTTTGCATTGAAATTCGAGGGTTTTGGTTCCATTTTGGGCATTTTGGGTTCATTTTTGGGGATTTTTGGGTTCAATTTTGGGGGTTTTGGGTTCATTTTTGGGGATTTTTGGGTTCAATTTTGGGGGTTTTGGGTTCATTTTTGGGGATTTTGGGTTCATTTTTGGGGTTTTGGGTTCATTTCTTGGGGATTTTTGGGTTCATTTTGGGATTTTTAGGTTCATGTTTGGGGATTTTCAGTTCATTTTGGGGTTTTGGGTTCATTTTTGGCCATTTTGGGTTCATTTTGGGGGATTTTTGGGTTCATTTTTGGCCGTTTTGGGTTCATTTTGGGGGATTTTTGGGTTCATTTTTGGGGTTTGGGGTTCGATTTTGGGTTTTCTGGGTTCATTTTTGGGAATT